>NW_027555736.1:207248816-207966316 GCF_003287225.1 Phascolarctos cinereus | reverse complement strand
AAGGACCCGCATGTTCAAAAATGTTTAGAGCAGCTCTTAGTGTGGTGGCAAAGAAGTGGAAATTGAGAGGATGCCCATCAATTGGGGAATGACTGAACAAGTTGTGGCATATGAATGTAATGGAATACTATTGTGCTATAAGAAATGATGAGCAGGTGGACTTCAGAAAAACCTGGAAGGACTTGTATGGACTGATGCTGAGTGAAATGAGCAGAACCAGGAGAACGTTGTACACATCAACAGCCACATTCTGAAATGACTAGTGTTGATAGACTTAGCCCTTCTCAGCAATGTAAAGATTTAAGACATCTCCAAAGGTCTCATGATGGAAAATGCTATCCACATTCAAAGGAAGAACTAAGGAGTTTGAATGCAGATTGAAGCATACTATTTACTCTTTTTTTCCTTCAGTTTTGTTTTGTTTCCTTTTTCTGATGGTTCCTCCTATTGGTTCTAATTCTTCCTTATAACATGACTAATGTGAAAATATGTTTAATAGGAATGTATATGTATAGCTTATATCAGATTGTGAGCCGTCTTGGGGAGGGAGAGGGGGAGGGAGAGTAAGAAAAATTTAAAACTCAAAAGCTTATGGAAGTGATTGTTGGTAAATCAAAATAAATTGATGAAAAAAAAATTTTTTAAAAGCTCAAAATATGTGTGAGGACCTTGCCCTGTTTTAAAAAATGTAGCTCCTGGAGCAAGACGGGGAAGCTTTCTGCTGGCCCCAAATTGTAGTTTCAGCCTTTTCTAAAAGAGCTAAAAAACAAGCCTATTATTTTAAGTTTAAAAGGTACAGAAAGTACCTGCTCTTTCCTGAGGAAGAGAGAGCCCCAAATTTCAGCTGAATCAGAAGCTAGAAACCATAGACGAGCAGCACCTGGTAGAGATTACCCAGGAACAGAGCATAGAAAATGGTAGATATCAGCTGAGCAGGGCCAGGCAGCGACTGAGACAGCTCTAACAGAGACTCTGAGACCAGTCCAATGGAGTCTACAAGACAGGTAGGGATGCTACAATATGTGAACAGTGCAATGGCATCACTAGGAGACATCAGTGGTCTTATAGTACCCCTCTCCACATCTACCCGGGCTACACGTGTTCCCAACACATGTGCCTCTCCCAGTGGGTCATTTGTATTCTCTATGTGTATCTCCCCTTCCTACTGATGTTGAGTGTAGTAGCTGGGGAGGGGTATAGCATTGGGGGAGGGGGAAACTTTGGTTGTCTCCTTGTTTCTTTTCTAAATATGCCATTTCATGAAACAAGTTTAGTTTTGACTATGTCTTCTGGGTGACTATTAAAGGTAAATACTTCAGCAGGGGCTCATGAACCATGATTTCATGGAAGGTGAACCTTCAGAGTACCTTGAATTTGGGGTACCCATTCCCTGGGAGACCCACCATAAAACTCTGCGTGTGTGTATGCTCGCGCGCGCCTAGCTTTATATTTTAAAAAGGTGAGCTATTGTTGGGACTGTATCTTATTTATTTTATTTCCTCAGGACCTAGCAAAGGGCTTTGTGTATAAAAGATATTTAATACATATTTGTTTAAGGAGTGAACCAAAAGTTAGGCTAGGGTTAGGGTTCGATCTTGTAGTAACCTGGATGCTAGACAAAGAAGTTTGGATCTCATACTTAAGCACTGGGAAGCCTTTGGAGATTTTTGAGTAGGGGGATAAAAGGGTAAATATTTTAGGATGATCAATGTAGCAAGGATTGATTGGAAAGACAAGAGGCTATCCTACTTCCTGAGAGATTTAGAGATGGATAGGGTCTTCTTAGAAATCATGAGTCCAACCTCTTCGCTCTACAGATGGGGAAACTGAGGCCAACAGACATAGTGTTTGCTCAAGGTCGTAGTTGGGGGGGGATATATGGCAAAGTCAGAATTTGAACTCAGATCCAAGTGGAGCATTCTTTGTTATTCTATGCCACGTATCTCCTGCATGCTCACACATTGGCTGCTACCTTGTGTTCAGGCAGAGCTGCTGAGGAAACTGAACACTCTGGAAAGGGTTTAGGAAGGCTTCTAAGCCCTGACAGGTTACAAGGCACACAGAATATATCAGAGGGTGAAAAAGGAACCAGACAATGTGGTATACTGGAAAGAGCACTAGATTTGTAGTTAGAAGACCCAGATTTTCAAATCCTGATTCTCCTACTTACTATCTATGAGACACTGGAAAATTTACTTAACCTGTTTGGGCCTCAGTTTCCACATCTACGAAATGAAAGAGCTTGTTAGATTGTTGTTATTCAGTTGTGTCTGATTCTATGTGACCCCTTTTGGGATTTTCTTGGCAGAGATCCTGGAGTGGTTTTCCATTTCCTTCTCCAGCTCATTTTACAGATGAGGAAACTGAGGCAAACAGGGTGAAGTGACTTATCCAGGGTTACACAGCTAGGAAGTACCTGAGGCCTGATTGGAACTCAGGTCTTCCTGACTCCAGGTCCAGTGCTCTATGCACTGAGCCATAAGAAGCTACACTGGGTGACCTCAAAGGTTCCTGTTGGCTCCAACGGTCATTTCCATACTTTCTAAAACCACACCTGTCAAGCATACCAGAGGACCTGGGGGAGGGGAAAGCGAAGCCCTGTTTGAAGAGCGCACGTGGTTCTCTCCTGCGCTCCATAGGAAGAGGTGATGGTTGCTCTGAAATGAAATCTACTGGGGAGGGGAACGGAGGGCAAAGGGACAGAGACAAATCCATTTACACGTGTTAGCACCAAAGTTCAGAATTATTCATCTGGTGCAGGTGATGCAGCACCGCCCCTGCAGTCCAGACAAGTCGTCTGAGTGGAGCTGAGGTGCTTCCAGCTGGCCTTGCTCCCGTTTGGTTCATGCGGCAAAGCTTGGGGGAAGGGACTCAGCTGGCTGAGTGTCCCCATGCACCAGGAAGGATGGCCGTTAAGAAGACTCCCATTCCTAGTGCAGAGCCGCTTTTATAAAGCACATTTCCTCACAGTGCCCCCTGCCAAGGAGCCTAATGCATGTATTATTCCCATTTTATAGAGGAGGAAACTGAAGCTCAAAGGAATGCCATTAACTCACGGCCTCAGACTTTTACTAGCTGTGTGGCCCTGGGCAAGTCACTTCACCCTTTTTGCCTCTGTTTCCTCATCTGTAAAATGAGCTGGAGAAGGAAATGGCAAGCCACTCCAGTATCTTTGCCAAAAAATACCCCAAATGGGGTCACAAAGAGTTGGGCACAGCTAAAATGACTGAACGACAAGCAAGGAGCAGGGTCTCTTGCCTTAAAATCTTGTGCTCTTTCCATTGGATCACAAGTACATAGGTCAATGGTATATAAATCAGAACATAAACACTTAAGAAGAATACTCCTTTGCTCCCTTATTATAAACCCTCACACAGTCTCCCAGGGGTGTGTTGGCAAATGTTTAACAACCGGCTCTCTTTTTTAAAAAAAAGGGACACAGGCTACACTTTTGAGTTTAATCTGTATTCTTCACATTTTCTACATCACCTTCTTAAGTCTAGACAATCAACAGAACAATAATTCAAGACCTAGTTTGTAGTGTTTGTCTATTTCTGAGATGTTAAATACTCATGCTGAAAATTTAACAATCAGCTCTTGTGAGCTGGTATGAACTAGCTCTAGCACACCTCTGCAGTCTCCTCTCCCCTTCTGAAATGGCCTATATACTGGTGAGAAGAGGCTATACTTCCAGGACTCTTAATTGAACCACAAACTGGCTCATTTGCACCTGCCCGACGCTATCTAAGAGGAAATAACAAGAGAAGAGGTTCTCCTGTAGCTCATGACGCCCCCGCCGCCTTGCCTTCTTTTCATGCTCTTCAGATGTTCCACATCACCCAGGAAGACTTCTCTAATCGTGCATATTAATCGTTGTGTGTTTCGAGATACCGTTGCCCCCCCTTGAACTACTTCCTCCCCCAATCAACGTGAACTCACAGGCTGGGACCCTCAGAAGTTCAGGTATCCTAGGTTCAAAGTATCTTGTGGATCTGCTCTCCTACACCTATGGCTCATGGGCCCCCACCAATATGTTTACCTTCTCATAATCAACCAGAGGACAAAATTAGCTCAAATCAAAGGCATTTGCTGAAATGACATAGAAAATTACAATGAAACATCTCCTGTATATACCTGGGGCACATTTTTCCATAAATTCACATAGTACCAGTAGTAATGGTGGATGCCCCTGGAGCTCATATACACATAAGAAACATAGATGACCAAGGCAATTTACTGTCCAATGCTATGGGTTTCCCCTGTTTCTTCTCATGGTGTCTTCTTACTGACTCTTGTGGGGCAGGATTCTCTGGGACAACTTACTCCACAGAACCTTCTGGGCCTGCACCTGGGTGAGAGGTGTAGCTCTGATGCCTGGCAATGGTTTCCACTGTCTCGTGCTTTACGCTCGGTTGAAATCCTTCCCTAGGGTACTTCAAATGCATTTTTGGAAAGAGCCTGCACACGGGGATCAGGAGGAGTCTCTTCTCTCTAGTGCACTATGCATGGAGCAACCTCCCAATTTCAGATTACTGACACTTGGTTTCTTTAACCAACTGGACTCAATTCTGCAGCTAGACTCTTATGTACTATATGCTGCTAGGTGCTTCTGATGCTGGATGCTATCGCCAGTGGTGGGGGTGGGAGGGAAGGAGTAGAGAAAAAACCCTTTCTTCTCCTACCTTACTATACTCTCTAAGAGTCACATTTCCCTTTTGATCATTATGAACTTGAAAAAAATGAATATTCCCTTGTACAAAGAACTAAATAGGACTGCATATGATACCACGAATCTCCACGACAGACAGCATTTTTTTTTTGATATTTCAAATTTAACATGGTCATTCCACCACTATCCTGCTTTTCTGTGTTCCCTTCTGAACCTTCTATTTTCTTCTCTTCGTTTTTAAAAAAAATTTACATTTAATTTTTATTTTATTTTTCTCCATTACATGCAAACAAAAATTTTTAACATTCATTTTTAAAAAATGTTGAGTTCCAAATTCTCTTCCTTCTTCCCTTCCCTCCCCTTTCCTTGAGAAGGAAAGCAATTACACATATGCAGTCATTCTTCTGTTTATTTTTAAATGGTTTACTGATATGTTTTTCCCCTCTCTTTTTCAGCATAACTATGAACTACCCACTCATTCCCCCCAACTCAACTCTCCCAGGTATAAAAGCCTTCCTTTTGAACAAATAAATATAGCTACATGAAACAAAGCCACACACTGGCTACATCCCAAATGAGTCTATCTTGTTCCGTACTTCTATTCTATCATCTCTTTGCAGCAAGGTGAGAAACATGATTCATCATCAGTCTTTTGGAATCACGGTGGAGAATTTCGTTGATTGTAGTTCTTAAGTTGTTGTTCTTTACAATGTTGCTATCATTATACACATTGTTCTCCTGGTACTGCTCTCTTCACTCCATTACAGTTCATATAAATTCTCCCAGATTTCTCTAAATCTGTCCCTTTCATCATTTCCTATGGTAATATTCTATAATATGTCACTACCATCATTTGTTTGATCAATTAATGGGCATCTACTTTGTTTCCAGTTCTTTTGTACAACAAGAAGTGTTTCTATTAATATTTTCATGCATACAATATGTTCTTTTCCTTTTTTAAAAAATCTCTTTGGGCTATGTGGCTAGTATTCATGGGTCAAAGAGTATACACAGTTATAACTTTTTGCAAATAGCTCCAAATTTCTTTCCAGAATGGCGGACAAATTCACAGCTCTATCAGCGCACTTGTCCTCTCATATCTCCTTCAGGAATTGCTGTTTTCCTCTTTTATCGTCTTTGCTACTGTGATAGGTACGACGTAGAATCCAAGTTGTTTTAATTGGCGTTTCTCTTATTATTGATAATGTGGAGCTTTCTTTTATACAGTCATTGATAGCTTCCTTTTCTTCCCTTGAGAACTGCCTGTTCATATCCTTTGACAATTTATCTACTAGGGAATAGCTAATGTGCTTGCACATTTAAATCAGTTCCCTACATAACTGGGATATCAGGTCTTTCTTTATTAGAGAAATTTGCTGCATAGATTTTTCCCCCCATAGTAGCTTAGTGTTTGAGAAACCCAAAGACCCTTGCTACTGGAATTAAGGACAATCAGCAAAACAGTAAATTGAGCCTCATTTGTAGTGTTTGTGAAGTACTCACACTGAGAAGTTAACAATAAACTCAGAGCCAAGCCGGCTCCAGCATATCCCTTACATGCATTTGATCCATTATGTTATCAAACTCCTTCGCACTCTGTTGTCTGGCCGTTTAGTCAACAACCCCAGTCCATTGCTGGGTTGTGTAGGAAAACCCCTAGATGTGTTTTTTGCATTCTATGAAGTCACTGAATCTCAGAGATGGAGAGAACCTCAAAGTGTAGCTTGTCTAATCTGTAGGTGAACAGGAATCCTCTCTACAGCCTCTGCTTCAAGGTTTCTGGTGACTGGGGGAATGGACTACTTCCTGGATTTAGCGCGCCTCACTTTGTAACTGTTCTAATTTTAGGAAACTCCCTCATAGAGAGTTCAAAGTTACCTCTGAAACTTCTTAATCCCAATTCTTCCTTTTGGGGCCTAAGGGGAACCCATCCAGTCCTTTTCCTACATGATGACCTTTCAGCTATTTATATAATATATTCTTATGTCTAAATAAAGGCAGCTGGGTATTATATTGGATAGAGCATAGGGCCTGCAATCAGGAAGACCCGAATTCAAATCTAGCCTCCTACTTATCAGCTGTGTGCAAGTCACCTAACTGCTGTCTGCCTCAGGTTCCTCATCTGTAAAATGGGAATACTAATAGAACCTTCCTCCTGGGGTTGTTTTGAGGATACAATGAGGTATTTGTGAAGCACTTTGCAAACCTATATAAATGCAAATTATAATTATTATTTGATGGTAGTAAGGAGTACAGCTGGGGCAGCTGAGTGGCCCAGTGGATACAGTACCTGGCCTGGAGTCAGGAAGACTCATCTTCCTAAGTTCAAACCTGGCCTCAGACAATGAGAGGTTAGGTGACCTGCCCTGTGCCACACAGCCAGTATATATCAAAGGTGAGACTTGAACCCAGGCCTTCCAGCTCTGAGGCTAGCCCTCTATCCACTGCACCTGCCAAGAGGCCTATCAATTAATTACATCCTGTCCTATTGTTCTCTAACAGTTTTCACAGGAAAGCAAAGAGTTTGTGGGCTTTCCAAGGCAGCTCATGTCCTACCAGAGTAGCCATCAGAATAGAACAGTATAAACTTCTTGTAGGAAGGGGCCTCACATCCCCACTGAGGAGACTTTAACTTGTTTCCCCAGGCAGACTCCTCATCTTTTGAAGGCAGCGGCCAACTTTTTTTAGTATGTTCCTCCACCTGCCTCCAACCTCAGTTACCCCCAAAGGCCCAGGACAATACTAGGAATATTTGTATGTGTGGGATCAACTTTAAACTATCGATATTTTTCTTTATAAAAATATTAAAATTTTCATTAATATCATTTGCTTTTTATATCATCTTCATTTCTAAATATATCTCTCTAACCTGCCCTCCCCACTGAGTCATTCTGTTTTAAAAAAAATTAATTGATTGATTTTAGTTTTCAACATTCGCTTTTATAGCATTTATATAGTGCCTGCTGTGTGCCAGGCACTATGCTAAGTGCTTTACAAATATTAAATTGTTTGATCCTCACAACAGCTTTGGGAGGTAGGTGCTATTATTATCTCCATTTTACAGTTAAGAAAACAGAGGCAAATTGAGGGTATGTGAGTTATCCAAGATTACTGAGGTGGTAAGTGTCTGATGTAGAATTTTAACTCAGCTTCTTATGACTCCAGGCTCAGCACTCTAGCCACTGAACCACATTGCTACCTTTAAAAAGTTAGACATGACAGGCCTGGGAATAGTTGAGATAGTTAAGAAGGGAAACAGCTTTGTGGACTTTGTCCCTTGCACCAGAAGGCAGGGGTCTCTCTCCTGTGTGTTCCACTTGCTCTAAAAACCATCACGTCTTGCAGTGGAAAAACTTGCCTAGTAGGAGACACCAAATTCTACAGGGAGCAGTATCAAGAAGAGAGAGTTGGGACTAGAAATAGAAGTGTAACCTCTGAGCTGCTGAGAAGAGGACAGACTTTGGATTCAAGGTAAAACTTTATCATTCTGGTTAAGATGGTGACTTTTGAGGTCACAGAGAAGCCCAGTTTTCCAACATAAATTCCAACAAATATCTGAAAACATCCCCAGAAAGATCAATGAAAAAAAAAATCTGAAGAGCCTGAAGTAAGACCCTTCATCCAATCTTGGACTGCACTAGATAGATAAATAGATAGATGGATGGATGGATGAATAGATAGATGAATAGATGGATAGATGGATGGATGGATGAATAGATGGATAGATAGATGAACAGATAGATGGATGGATGGATAGATAGATAGATAGATAGATAGATAGATAGATAGATAGATCAATTGATGGATGCCTGGAGAGGGCAGAAGATGGTAGAGGGGTAGGCCCGAGAAACCAGCGCCAGCTCAGGCCTGAACAGGGCCATCACAAATCAGATCCAGCTCTAATTATTTAGCATTGGAATGAATCTAATAAAAAGGAATTCAATAGAGATGCTTAAATGGGTTCAAAAAGTCAGCTTCCCAGATTCAGGATAGGAGAGGCAAGATTTGACAATCTGATAAAGATCTTGGTATTTTAGTGAACACACAAGCTCAGTGTGAGTCAGCAATGTGATGGGGTGACCAATGTGATCTTGGGTATGTTACAGTCCCTTTGTACTTGTTGTCGTTTGTCCTTCGCTCTGGAAGAGGACCATGACATCAGGAAGGTGATGCCATGACTTGCAAGTAAATTGGATTTAAGTGAGGGAGGACTGTGCAAAGTCACCAGCCTCAGTCTCTCCTCTAGAGCCATTTGGGTCCAATGGCTAGATATGGATCAGAATGACTGCAGATGTCCCCCCTGCCTCTGCTTTTGTACTATGCCCTTGTCAGAACACACTAAGAGTACTAGGTTCACTTCTGGGTGCTAAAGTTTTAGAGAGACATTAGTAAGATAGAAAACACCCAGAACTAGGTGATCATCATGAGGAAGGACTTTGAGTCCATGTGATTCAAGGGTTAGTTGAAGCAACCAGGTCATTTAACCTGTGGAAAGGGGATGGAGATGATAGGTATCTTTAGGAATTGGAAGGCTTATCATGGGGAAAGAGGGATTGAGCTCATTTCTATTTGTCCCCAAAGGGCAGAAATAAGAACAACGGGTGAAAGCTGCAAAAGGATAAATGATTCGAGTTGATCCAAAATGGAATGGCCTGCCCCGGAAGGCCTTGAAGACCACAGAAGGGCTGGATGTACCACAACGGTCTGCCTCCTATTCAGATTCACAGAACTTTAGCTTTAGAATGGACCTAGCAACCATGTAGTAAAACTCATACCCAAAAGAAATCTCCAGTATCGCATGTCATCCAGCCTCTCTCCCATCTCATGCAACACTAATTTTCCAATTTTATTTCATATCACTCTTCCTTTCCTCTTCTCATTCTTCCTGCCCATCCCCTCACCCCTTTGTGTCTTAGGCAATTTGGACTACATTGTGCTGCTGAATGAACCCTGAACTCTATCACCTCTGCACTTTCGCTCATGTGGTTCCCTATGCCTGGCATGCCCTCTCCCCTGCTTTTTTTACTTGTTTGATTTCTACCTATCTTTTTTTACTTAAAAAAAATTTTTTTTAGACAGTTGTGGTTGAGTGACTTGCTCAGGGTCACACAGTGTCAAGTGTTTGGTCTGAGGCTATATTTGAACTCAGGTTCTCCTGACTTCAGGACAGGTGCTCTATCCACTGCACCACCTAGCCGCCCCTTTACTCATCTTTTAAATCCTAACTCAAAGCCTATCTCCTCCACACATCTCTCCTGTTGGTAAAAAAATTTTTCCTTCCTATCTCACATAGCATTTCTTATATCTCTTCCCATTGTCCTTAGTGTGAATTTTTGTGCATTATAGTTATCTGTTTGTGTCTTATCTCCCTACTAGGCAATAATCATTTATTAAATGCTTTTTCCTTCGTTTGTGAGGGCAAGGGTCCCATCCTATTTAAACTGTGTGTCATCTTAAGTATTATTAGAAAGGATTAGGAGTAGTGTGTGACTATGACTTATTTGCCAAGGATCACTGAGGCAAGGTTCCCATTTTGGGTGACTACGGGGCATAGACATCCCCATCAGTAGTACGGGCACCCTTGCCTGGCCTGTGCTTATGCCTGAGTGTTAAAAGGCCCTTCTAGGGATTCTTCTGTTTACTTGGGTGTCCCTGACTACTGGAGACAAAACAATTGACTTGAGTCAATCTTCTCCAATGTGGCCACTACAGATGACCTAATTTCCCATTTCATGAAACAGGAGGTCTGGGCAATTAATTATAAAGGAATAGGTCAGCTATCAGACTCCTTCCCCTCTTGCTGGGATAACTGCATGCACCACAACCCTCGCTCACATATTTGTCCAAATCTGAACATATGGTCTGGTTAATAATGAATAATTTATTCCTTAGACTATTACTGATTCATCAACTCTATAGTTCTTTTCCAGTCTCCTTTCCAAACCTCCCCTTCCTCCCTTGCCCACCTCTTAATTAGTCTCTGTCTCTGGCTTGCCATTTGCAATTCTCAGAGTGAGGTATAGAACAGCTGACTTGGTGCTAAAAAGGCTGGGGTTTGAGTCTGGGCTCTGACACATGACCTGTGTGACTTTGGGCAGCTCTTTTCATCTCTTGTGCCCTAGTTTCCTCATTTGTGAACTGAGGTGGTATGGGATCAGATACCCTTTAAGTTTTCTTCCATTTTGTAACTCTCCAGTGCTGTGATTCTCTGTTCTGGCAAACCCCTGTAGGCCAGATGTTTTGAAGGAAGGTCAAATTGAAAGAAGGTCATTTGCACAGGTGCCCCGAATTGTTGCTATGAGTTTTGCAACATAGAGGTCTTTACAGAATAGACAGAAATGCCGGTAATGCAAAAAATCAATAGGCCTTTATTATAGGTATATTTTAAACTCATACAAGGAAAAGCATAAGGCCTAATTAGCTTGAGACACCCAAGGGTATAAGGGAAGGGATAAGGTATAAAGCCAGAAAGCAGTCAGGTGGATCAGTGCCTAGAGTGCCTGGGCCTGAAGTCAGGAAGACTTACCTTCCTGATTTCAAATCTGGCCTCAGACACATACTGGCTGTGTGACCTTGGCCAAGTCAATTAACCCTGTTTGCCTCAATTTCCTCATCTGTAAAATGAGCTGGAGAAGGAAATGACAAACCACTATAGCATCTGCCAAGAAAACCCCAAATGAGGTCATGAAGAGTTGGACAAGACTGAAAAACGACTGAACCATAATTAAAAAGGTACAAAGCACTGTCTTCAATCAGGCCAGTCCCCTGTTATTTTAGATTCAGTATTCAATTAAAATAAGACACTCTAAATCATTCAACAGTTAGCAAAAAGAGAATTACTTAGTTATAGCATAGAAAGGATATTTAAAGAGGATACTGCAGTACTTCCTTAGATAGAGGGGGCCTCCCTCATCTCCATATGCGGTCAGTAGGGCAGGGTGTGGTGACTCAGAAGGCCTTGGGCATCTGCCAAGTGTGAAGGGCCCTGACTCCTCACGGGCTGGTCTTTTTATGCCTTTAGGTAACCAGGAAACCGTGTCAATACAGCTGGAGATCACCAGGAAGGCACCTGGGCCAATCAAACCACCAGGATAGCTTTGTCATCCTTCAAGAAAAAAGCAAAAATTAAAAAAAAAAAAACCTAGCTGTGAGTGTGTGTGTGTGTGTGTGTGTGTGTGTGTGTGTGTGTGTGTGTGTGTGTTGTGTGTGTAGGTAGGGTAGGGGGGAACCCTGGTAGATAGTGATCTTATCACAGGACCTAAGAGGGCAAAAAGCAGAGGATACATCTGGATCCCAGTAACTGGAGAGATGAAGATGTAATCAGATCACAGCTGATGAAGGAAACAGGCTACATCCTCAGCTCAGCCCGGGGAGGCCAGCTGATGGGCCCTGGTAAAGGGATCTCAGGCTAAGGTAGGAAAAAGAGGGAGGCTGATGATCCTGCAAGGGGAGCCCTCTACACCCAGCACCCAGGTTACGTCTGCCTCTCCTCCCTCTTCCTACTTTTATGTGGAAATGCTTCTGAGGGGGGACAAGACAGGCTCATTTAATCATTTACACTGATTTCTCATCTCCAGTGTCATAGGCAAGGAACCACCGATTAATGAGGTTGCATGGGCAGGGGCGCTTCCAGCATGGAATGGTCTAGGCAGAGAAGTTTCTAGAAAGAGAGAGGGGGGAACTGACACATAGGAAGAGGGATGGTGTCTAGAGCAGACACAGCCTATCACAAGAAAGCTTAAGTTCCTCCCCTCCTCCCAACCCAGAGATCTTTTCTGGACCACCACACCCAATAATAAAGATAGGGATAAGAACTGCATCTGTGACTTCATTATTGTAGGGAATTCCCAGGTAAGGAAACTCCCTCCACCATGCAGGTCATCACCTTTCTTTGCACCTTACTGTATGGAGAAGTTAAATGACTTGCCCAGGGTCGAATGGGACGCATGTGTCAGAGGCTAGATTTGAACTCAGGTTTTCCTAGCTTCCAGGATGACTTTCTTTTCCTCATTTTGCAATACTCATGTTAGGCATGCATCATGTGGTGTCTGCCCTCATAGAGCTTACCATCTACTAAGGTAATAATATCCCAACACAGATAATGATAGTAATATAAAAAGTGGTACAAAATAAAGAGATTTTTGAGGTCTGAGGTGAAAGGGCACAAATAGGAAGGCAACTAGGCCACAAGCATTTATTAAGTGCCTACGATGTGCCAGGCGCTGTGCTACTTCATGTGCATTTGCATTTGTAAATTTGTATTTGTAAACACAAATACAGAGATTAAAACCGACATACAAATATAAGCAGAAAGAAAGTGCCTGACCTCAAAGGGCTTATATTCTAATGAGAGAAGACTATATAAAAAGTAGCTGAAGGGAGCAGGGGGAAAAACTACCCTAATACCTAATGGAAGGTAACAGCTAATAGTAGCTGCATTTATATAGGGTTTTAATGATGTTATCTCATTTAATCCTCATGACAACCCTATGAAGTAGTTGCTGTTATTATCCCCATTTTATAGATGAATAATCTGAGGCTGAGATGGGTTAAGTGACTTACCCAGAGTCACACAACTAGTAAGTGTTTAAGGCCATTTTAAGAGGGGTAGGGAGGCAAGATTGATAGATCATGATTAGATAAAGGGAATTCAGAGTTTGTGATCTTGGAAGTAGAACACTTGAGGGTAATAATAAGATCAAACGTGTGACCAATCCCATGTGCTGAGGGGGAGTGGAGAAACAAGTCATGGGAGTGAAGTAGATTGAGGAACTAGGAGGCTAGGGAATTTGAGGGAACGTCACTCTACATGCTGAAATGCCCTCTTATGACAGCAGAAGTAGAGTTAGAGATGGAGACTGTGAGCCAGACACGGAACTCACTGAAAAACGAGGGAGGATGACCACAGGACCAGAGAATAATACTGCCAGGATCTGTACTGAGTAATAAATTTGGCATAGAGTGAACCTCAAATTAGGAGAGATTTCTGAGAGTGATAGAGGGAGTGTTTGGAAGAGGCCTTGAGCACCACAGGTATTTTTTTTGGTGGGGTAGGGATGAGAGGGAGGATGAGACAAGGTGCTACCAGCACTGAAAAGGATGGCCAGGGGTTCCATGTCATCTGGAGGAATCCAGGAATCAGTGATACCCAAAAGATGGACGGAGTTTGAGAGGAAGAAGCTCAAATGAAGGAAAATTCTATGTTCTAACATTCTATGTTCTAAGGTTCCTTCCAGTTCTAACATTCTGTGTTATATGGAGCAACAAATTAGGTGGTCATAGGAATTGGAGCTGGAAGGGTCCTCCAAGACCATATAGATCCTAGCTTACACAGCAGGACTTACTGATTTTCTGGCATATTTTCTCAGCCCATGCCTTCAGACCTGTGCTTGACCTAGCCTCACAAACCTCTAATGAAGGAAATGGCTCCAATGTCTCCATGGTAACGGTGCAGGGGAAATTTGTCCATAAGACTATCAAAATCATTTCCCCAAAAGTTAGCATGAGTCTTCTGGAACATCACTGGAACCCATGACTCTGTATATTTTCTTCCTCCTGACCCCTCCCACCCATAGTCTTTCAACTTTCCCCCTGACAGTGAAGGGGGAGGGTGTAGTAGAAAACCATATGATGAATTAGATATCATGAGACCTGAATTGAATATTTTACTCTGTCATTTTCTAACTATGGGCAAATCACTTAATCATTTTGAGTCTCAGTTTCCTTATCTGTATAATGGGGGAACCGATATCTGTACTATCTATATCATGAAGTTATTATGAGGAAAGCACTTTGTAAACCTGAAAATAATTATATAAATGGGAAGTATCGTCAGTGATAATTATGATAATAACAGTAATAACATCTCTGAACCTTAGGCTTCCATATCTGTAGAATGGGAACAATACCTACCTTACCTACCAATTTGGGCTTTTGTGAGTGTCAAATGATATAATGCGCTTTTAAAAAATTGCTCAACAAATGCAAGGTATCAAATTAGTGGTTTTTTGGAAACAACTTCTTTCTCTCCTCTTGTTAATTCCCCTATTCTAACAACTACTTTTACGTCAGTGTTGTTCAGTCACGTCCAATTTCTCATGACCCCATTTAGGGTTTTCTTGGCAAAGATAGTGGAGTGGTTTGCCATTTCCTTCTCCAACTTATTTGACCGATGGGGGAATGGAGGCAAAGACTTGCCAAGGGTCACACAAATGTAAGTGTCTGAGGCTGGATTTGAACTCAGGTTTTCCTGACTTCAGACCCAGCACTCTATTCACTGTACCACCTGTCGGTAGAGCTCTACAAACCTCTTATATGTCTGGAGAGACCAATCTCTACCCTCTATTGCCACAGCAAACCTAATCCTTTCAGTTTCTCTTTATAGGCTCCTCTGTCTTCTAACAGCCTCTGGTACAGGCTGGACACGTAATAGGTGTCCAGAAAACACTTGCCTATTGGCCGGCCCTTGGTAGTTCCCAAGATTTTCCCCTAGTGCATCAGTCACAACCTTCTTCAAGTAGGAGGTTTTCAACCAGGCCAACCCAGCCTCTGGATTTTTGATAAGGAGGTGAGGAAGTAAGGAAAAAAGGTAAGTGATGGTGCCCTCTGATGCAGCTAGGTGGCATAGCAGATAGGGTACTGAGTCAGGAGGACCTGAGTTCAAATTCTGCCTCAGACCCTGGGCAGGTCACTTAATCTCTACCTGCCTCAGTTTTCTCCACTCTAAAATGGGAATAATCAAAGCACCTACTTCCCATGGTTGTTCTAAGGATCGAACAGATAATATTTGTAAAGTTCTTAGTACAGTGCCTGGCACACAGTTGGTGCTTAATAAATGCTTGTTCTCTCTGCTCTACCCCTATTCCCCCATCAAGTCCAATCCTTTTTTTATTAGTGTGGAAAAGCAGCAAGAAGAAGTTTCCATGGGCATGATAGGGCCAGTCCAATGGAATCATCACTTAGAAGCCATGTTACACGAGCCATCTATCCTTCCTGCCCTGCCAAAGGTCAGGATGGCTGATGGACCAGAAGGGTGGGTATGTTTCAGTCTTTACACTGGTAGAATTTTTTTTCCTAACTCACTTTGAAACTTAAAAAAAATTTTCTACTTGCTTTTTTTCTTTTTTCTCCCTCTTCTTTCTTCTTCTTCTCTCTTCCCCTCTCTTTCCCTCATCTGCTTCCCTCCATGTTTTCTTATATCTCTTCCCTTCTTTCTTTCTCCGCTCTTATTTTCTCTTCTTCCCTGTTCTCTGTCTTTCCTTCTTCCCTCCCTTCTTCCATCCCTTTCTCCTTTCCTCCTTCCCTCCTTCCTCCCTCCATCCTTCCTCCCTCGTTTTCTCTCCCCTTTACCTTCTCCTTCTCCATCTCTGACTTGTCTCTCTCCCCTCAGTCTTCTTCCCATTCTTAAAAGCCCCATTCTCTTCTATAGCAGCATTAGGATTCGATTCCTTTCCTGTTTGACACAACTTAGAGAGTCCAGGGATATTGTCTGTCATGTCTCAGCCAGGACTGAGCATTAGCCTCTCTGGGATGAGGGAAGGGGGTGTGGCATTTCTTTACTATCGAGGTGACCTGTACATTAATAGACAGGTGGAGCCCCACTATTCCCTCTCAGCATCTTTGCTGTTTCTCACTAGGGATGTTAACCTGAAAAAAGAAAGGGAAGACTTATTGGGGTTTGAGTTACGTGAAAGTTGACTTTAAGCATTTTTTTAAAGAATATTTTTATTTTTTCTCAATTACACGTAAAAACAATTTTTGACATTCATTAAAAAAAATTTTGAATCCCAAGTTCCCTCCCTCCTCTCCCCCACCCTTGAGAAGGCAAGCAGTTTGATAGAGATTCAATATGTGCAGTCATGCAAAACATATTTCCGTATTAGCCAGCCTTTAAGTATTGGAAGGCGTGATGCTGTGGAAATAGTGCTGTCTCAGGAGTCAGAGGACCCGTATTCAGAATCCAGCTCCTCTGTTTACTTCCTGTGTGGTACTTGGCCTTGATTTCTTTACTTGCAAAATGATAGAGTTGGACCAAATGACTTCTTCTAGGCCTTTGTGGAAGAGGGATTATACTTCCTGTTCTTCATCCCAAAGGGCAGAACTAGAGCAGTGGAAGGAAGGGACAGGGAGGCAAGTTTTTGTCAAATACAAGTGGTCCAGTAATGTAAGAGGCTACCCTATGAAATGGTGAGCTCCCAGTCATTGGAAGTATCCAAGCAGAGAGCAGATCGTGGCTTGTTAGAAGGGTTTTAAGTGGAATCCTGAAGTAGGCAAAGAGTTGGACAAGAGTAGGTATGGTGGAAGGACCACTGGGCCGGGAATCAGGAGATCTGGCTTGAGTGAGCAAGTAATTATGCTCCTCTGGGCCTCAGTTTCCTCCACTCTCAAAGGATGGTAATGGGTTAGATGACCCTTGCCACTCTAGACATTTCTGGTTCTAGATCTGGTAGTCACTGTTTTGCAATGGAAAGAGGGCTAGATCTGGAACCTGAAGACCCAGGTTTGAATTCTAGCTGTGTCACTAACTACCTAGGTGACCTTGGGCATGCCATCTAAACTCTCTTGTCCTCAAATTCTTTGTCTATAAAATAAAGAGGTTGCCTTAGATTTGCCCTAATGTCCTTTCTAGGTCTCTCTATCTTTTTTTTTTCAACTACTGACTTGGATTTTATCTTTTGAATTTTATCATTTTTTAATCCTGGATTTAACAACTACTAAATAAAATGAGCATTTTCCTCTACATGATAGAACAGAAAAAGAGGATTATACATGAAAATGTCTATTACGTACGGTGCGCTTTTCTTTTTTGTTGTTGAGTAATTTCAGTCATGCCAGACTCTTTGTGACACCATTTAGGATTTTCTTGGCAAAGATACTGGAGTGGTTTGTCATTTCCTTCTCCAGCTCATTTTCCAGATGAGGAAACTGAGGCAAACAGGGTTAAGTGACTTGCTCAGGGTCACAGGGCTAGTAAGTGTCTGAGGCTGGATTTGAGCTCAGGAAGAAGAGTCTTCCTGACTCCAGGTCCAGTACTCTAGATTTTTAAAATAAATTTTTTGGCATGGCAATGGGTTTAAGTGACTTGCCCAGGGTCACACACCTAGTAAGTATCAAGTGTCTGAGGCAGGATTTGAACTCAGGTCCTCCTGACTCCAGGGTTGGTGCTCTATCCACTGTGCCACCTAGCTGACCCTGGGTCCAGTACTCTAACTACTATACTACCTAGCCACTGTAACTAGTGCTAAATCTACAATCTGGGCCACAAGGCCACACATGGCCTTCTAGGTCCTCAAGTGTGGACCTTTGACTGAATCCAAACTTCACAGAACAAATCTCCTTAATAAAAGGATTTGTTCTGTAAAACTTAGACTCAGTCAAAAGGCTGCATCCAGCTATCCCCAGGGGATAGCCGACAGCTATCTAAAGTTTCTTCCAATTCTGATTATAGGAATGCCTCTCAAATAGGGTTAGGCTCAAACTAGGCAGTCTGAGTTGCCTTCCAGTTCTAGATTTTATGAACAAAGTAGAATTTTAGAAAATATAGAAAAGCAGCAAATATAGCAAATAATTTAAATATAAACTAAAATAATTATAAATATAAATTAAAGATAGAAAAGTGGGCAATAAATCACACCTTTAAGGAGAACCCTGATATACCTCTCTGTAGGGGCATCCCTGAAGGTGGGTTCCAGTGATTAGCAAATGAAGTAGCAATAGTCTAGGGTTTGGAGAAACTGAGGGACAGGAGAGAATTCTACTCAGAGAGAAACTGGGATTTAGTTTCCAGGGGAAGGCTGGAGGAGGGGTGAGCTGGCTCTGGGGAGAAGGCATCATTCTCCCAAGATCATAGATTGTTTTTTTTCCCCCTCTGGGTGCAAGGAGGAGGGGCTAAGAAATGCTGCCTAGTCATTTCTAAGAGGTGAGTTTTCTATTCCCGGAGCTGGCCTGCTCCCATCTACAATTCGCAGCTGTTTCATTCTCTCCTCTTCGGTTTCTACTGGAAGGTGGGCCTGGATGGCATATATTTCCTCCCCCTTCAGTCCCCAGCTCTTTCTCCTTCCCCCACACATAACTAGGGTAGCTCCTATCTGTTCTATTCCTCCCCACCCACCTTCCCACCTTCTTTCTTTGTGCTGACCTCCTGGGGCCTTTAGCACTTCTGTCACCAGAGGCAGCCTGAGATTGTGGCAATAACTCTGGACAACTTGCCAGCTGTGTGCCCATGGGCAAGTGATCTAACTTCTGTGATCCATTTTTGACACCTGGAATTCTGCAATGGGAGGCTTTATCTTCATTTGTCTGACATGTTGTAGAAGGAGATTCTGTTCAGGTAAGGGTTCGATTAGATAATATCTGAGGCCCATTTCATCCCTGAAATTCTGTGATTCTATGATTTACTAGCTTGTGAAACTGGCAAATTTTTCCTCTCTGAATTTGTATACACACACACACATACATATATACATACATTATATATACACATACATATATGTATATGTACATATATGTGTATTAATAGTGCTTTCACTAAGTTCCTTATAGGATAGTTATGAGGAAAGTGTTTTCCAATATAAAGCTCTATACGGATGTAAATTATTAGTGTTATTATTGCCTGGAGCTGCCTGAGAATCAGAACTTTAGTTCTAAACCTTTTTTTGTTGTTCAGTTGCTTTAGTCATCTGACTCTTTGTGACCCTGTTTGGGGTTTTCTTGGCAGAAATACTGCAATGGTTGGCCACTTCCTTTTCTAGCTCATTTTCCAGAGGAGGAAATTGAGGCAAACAGGGTTAAGGGACTTGCCCAGGGTCTCACAGCTAGTGAGTGTCTGAGGGCAGATTTGAACTCAGGAAGATAAGACTTTCTGACTTCAGGCCCCACATTCTATGCATCGTGCCACCTACCTGCCCTGCAAAGGGACCTTAGAGGTTCCCTATTTCAATGATTCCTAGTTTTGCAGCAAGCTTTTACCAGGTGACAAACCTTTCACCAGCAGAATGCTTAATTCTTAAAACCTGTAAACTTTTAAAGTTGACTTATACCAACTAGTTCCCATCTTCTGGAGTCTTGCCCCTGACTTCCTTTTGGAGAGTTCTAAATAATCTTCCACAAATCTGTAACAAAGTATGAGCTTAGAAACACTGATCTCATCTAATCTTTTCATTTTATGAACGATGAAACCGAGGCCCAGAGATGCAAAGGACCTTCCTTAAGGCCACACAACTTGTCAGTGGCAGAACTAGGAGCTGAAATTGAGTTCCTGAATGCTGGGCCAGAGCTCTTTCCCCTAGACCATGATGGCTGGGATGTCCCCAACATTCACTGTCATTTCCAGAGTAACCTTTCCTCTACCCACTGGTGCTTCCTTCCAGAGTGGACCACTTGCAAAAGGGAGCAGAATGAGACACATCTTTTGTCCTTGGAGGGCAATAAGGGACAGGGAATGATAGTGAAAGAAAACCTCTGTGAAAAGTGGTTATGAGTTGCCTTGCTCCAGTGAAAAGTCCACTGGACCAAGAATAGGGACTTGGGTTTTAGTTCAAGCTTGACCATAAACTTGCAAGGTAGCTCACATTTATATAGACCTTTAATGTTTGCAATGGACTTTACATATATGGCTTCATTTTGATCCTCACAATGGCCCTGTGAGACAGGTAGGACAAAGACTATCTTGAATGGACAGATGGAGAAGATGGGGTACAGGGACATCAAATGATTTGCCCTCAATCTCACAACTAAGAAGTGTCTGAGACAGAGCATGAATGCAGGTCCCCTGATTCCAAAACAA
Organism: Phascolarctos cinereus; assembly: GCF_003287225.1. Lineage (NCBI taxonomy): Eukaryota > Metazoa > Chordata > Mammalia > Diprotodontia > Phascolarctidae > Phascolarctos > Phascolarctos cinereus. The sequence continues at coordinate 207,945,863 of NW_027555736.1, read as the reverse complement.
GTGCTTTTCCTTAGATAGACAGAGAGATGGATAGCTAAATAGAAAATGTGGATAGATAGATGGAGAGAAAGAAGGATGCATAGATAAATGGATGAATGGATAGGTAGGTAGATGGATGGATAGATAGGTGGAAAGATGGATGTATAGATAGGTAGATAGGTGGAAAGAAAGGAGGATGGCTATATAAATGGATGAATAGATGGATGGATAGAAATGTGGATAGAAAGAAGGATGGATCCAAAAATGGATGGATAGATAGATGGATAGACATAAATTTATTAAGTGCTTATTATATGCTATGCTAAAACACACACTGGGGATACAAGTATACATATAAGCAAGAGAGACTGCCCCAACTCTAAGGGCCTTACATTCTAATGGAGGAAGACAACACATTAAGAGGATGAGAATCTGGTTAAGGGAGAGAGGGTGTTTGTGAATAGCAACATGGTGTTGAGAGGCCTGGGAAGCAGGGTTGAGGCATGGGCCCCACCTTGATAAAGGGAAAACTGACCTATCAGAGCTGAAGGAGTCAAGGATGGAGTCCAAGCTGCTGGTGGGATGGAAATGATTTGAAATTAAGACCATGGTGAGGAGGAGATAGCAAGAACTGAAGAAAAGGTGAAAGTTGGAGTAGAAAAGGCACGTAGCAGAGCAGATTGGTAAGTATAAAACTGCTTCCTCTCTTACCCTTCTCAAGGTAGACTTTCCTATCCATCAAATGGGCTCCATTTATGGAAGTAGATTTCAGATCAGTGTGAAGAGCTTCCTAATTACCTAGAGCTCTCCAGCAACATGGTGGATTGCCTTGGGGAATACTGAGTTCTTGGTCCTCCAAGGGTCTTCAGGTAGAAACAGAAGGACCGCTTGATGATGTGACTAAAAGGATTGGTGCTCATAGTAGAGGCTAGCCTTCTGAGTCCCTACCGACTCTGAGATTCAGGGCTTGTATGATTGTTTCCTTGCCCGGCCGTGGCTACCTCACAGGGCCATGTTGAGGGTCTACGAGAGCATGGTTGTGAAAGACAAAATACTCATACATGAAATGTAAAGAATTATTAGAAACAAAAATGCTTGTCTTGCTAAGGTGAGATGGGGGAAAGGAGAAAAGACAAAAAGTCCTCTCTCTAGTTTTGAAACCCTGGCCATCTGGAGGTTCATTCCTTCATTCCTTGATTTTTGTTTTCTTTCAATCTGACCTATGATTCCATCAGTTTAGGGAGCTCTTGGTGATCAGCTTCCTCTACCAATGCAGATCAGCAACTTCGCTGCAATTTGTATAGGGTATCACAGCCAGTATGGGCCAGGTGTTCCAGGCTCTGAAACCAACCATCCACTGGGCCATACTGCTTCTCCATTTGTTGATTCAATCTACAAGTATTTATTAAGTACCTTCTATGTGGAGGCCACCACCCCAGACACATATCATGTAGTGTCTGCCCTCATAGAGCTTACAATCTACTAGGACCGGTACCTCCTACACAGATAATAATAATAATAATATATGAATAATGCATTGTTGTTCTTCAGCTATTTCAGTCGTGTCCAACTCTATTTGAGGTTTTTTTGGCAAAGATACTGGAGTATTTTGCCATTTCCTTCTCCAGCTCATTTTGCAGATGAGGAAACTGAGGCAAACAGGGTTAAGTGACTTACCCAGGGTGGCACAGTTAGTAAGTGTTTGAGGGCAGATTTGAACTCTGGTAGACGAGTCTTCCCGAGACTGAGCCTGTCTTCTATCTATTGTGCTGCCTAGCTGCTCATGAATGCCTTACAAAAATTCAAAACCAATTGCTTTGTGAGGTCTAAGGCCTGAAGGAGCAGTCCTAGAAGAGACACGTTGGCGGTCCAGTGTTTTGTGGAGGAAGAGGCAGGACAATCAGCTTACCATTCTCCTTTATCAGGGCCTTGCCACTCCTATGGTGAGGGCATGACAGAAGAGAATCCTTTTAGTACAGTCAAGATAAGGATAACCACAGGCAGCTGGGTGGTACAGTGGTTAGAGCACTGGAGAGGAAGACCTGGTTTTGAATCCTACCCTACCTACTTTCTAGTTGCATGACCCTCTGCAAGCTTTTAAACCTTTTTCAGCCACAGCTGCACATCTGTTAAAACGGGTATCATGACAGCACTAACCTCATAGGGTCACTAACCATGACATATGAATGCAATGCACTTTGCAAACCATAAAGCCTATATAAATGCTAATTTATTATTACTATTATTACCCCAGCTTTTCCCCTGGTCCCCTGCAGAGAGAAATCAGAGCAAATGAGTTTTCTTCTCAGCATCCTGATGTGGGTCAAGGCTTTGATCTATTCCTTTAAGAGTTGGGAGTGGGGAGGCAGCTGGAGCCCTGAGGGCGGCAGTGATTGGGACGAAACAGGCTTCTTTTGGGCTCCCTGGGCAACACGGAAACTGCTTATCAGCCAGCTCTGCAGTCTGCTGCGGGAATCGGCTTTATTAACACTCCCTATTGCCTGCACACATTGGCTGGCACAGACAAGCAAACACTTATCAAAGTGTGGAGAGCCCTTACTGCTGCACTGCAGAGCTGGGGGTGCTGGAGGGATGGGGGTGGGAGGAAGTGGGGGTGGGGAGTTGATTGCAGGTAGCTGCTCTGGTCTGCTGGTCAACCAGCCAGCTCCATCCCCATCCACCTCCTGCCTGGGTGTTGGCGGATTCCGAGAAGAATAAAGGAGCTCAGACAGAGGCATGTGTTCTGTGCCTGGGTCATTTTTTCCCCTCCACATTCAGCTCCCTTGGTGTCTGGGGGCCACTGCCTCTTAGACCAATGCTGAGAGAGAGTGACATTTGCTGGTCTCCTCTGATTTTTTTTCTCTTAGAATCATTCCTGAAGACTAAGGGCTTCTTCCCTGTGGAGGGCCAAGGAGAGATGAGCTCGATAAAGGCTTTGGCCTGGGTAACAGCCTGCTTACATAATGATGTTCTCAGCACTATTTTCTATAGAACAATATCTCAGGAAAAGGTTTAAAGCAGAGGTTTATCCATGCATCTAGATTCTTTTCTTCCCTTCTTAACACACATCCAGTCTCTTATAAGTCTCTCCCTTGGTATTAACAGGAAGTAATTTGTTATAGAAATTGTGCTAGGCCCTCAGACATACTCGGTTCCATTAGGATCATTGGACAAATATCACTTACTAGTAGGAGAGGAATAGAGGTTGGCCCTTTAATTTTATATGTATAGGTAACTCCCTTATGGAGAAACTCTTTCTGCCAATGCAGGTCAGTTCCTTTCCTGTAGCTATAGTGGGCAGCTAGATGGATAGAGGATCTGTAAATAGAATGTTGGGCCTAGAGTCAGGAAGATCCGAGTTCAAATTTGGCCTCAGACACTTACTGGCTGTGTAACCCTGGGCAAGTTACTTAACCTCTGTTTGCCTTAATCCATTGGAGAAGGAAATGGCAACCCACTCCAGTATCTTTGCCAAGAAAACCCCATAGACAGTACAGTCCACAGAGTCGCAAAGAATTCGACACACCTGAAGGACAACAACTTTTCTTGTGACTTAGGGGTTGAGAGTTGCCTAGAGCACTTCAAAGTGAAGTGACTTGTCCAAGATTGTACAGTCAGTATGCGTCAGACCAGGACTCTTACTATTATCTTACCATCTTACTGTAGCTTATTATTGGTAAGGAATATTGGAATGAACATTTAACAAATGTTTATTAAGCACCTAATATGTGATAAACAACCCACTGCAGTCCTCTGATGCTTCATTGTAATATGAAGAGGACTCTATGTACTCAAAAGCTTTGCTAATAGTTTTTATTTATTTATTTTTAATTCAGTAACATGTTTTGGCCAGGGTACGTATGGGTTGGAAGTTTGGGGCAGCTAAGAGATAGACCCCAGAAGAGAAACTCTGATCTCAGGTACAAAAGTGCGAGGAGAAGGCAAGAATGTCTATCCACCCTTTCTCCTGACCTCTCGTGTCTAGTGAATCATCATCATCATCATCATCATCATCATCATCATCATCTCCTCCTCCTCCTCCTGCCCATCTTCCTCCTCCTGCTTCTTCTTCTGCTTCTCCTCTTTCTTTTTCTCCTCCTTCTTCTAGGGCTCATCCCTCCCCCCATACCCATGGGCTAGCAGAGAACTCTGAAGCCCAGTGACTTTTGGATCACTGTGAGGAGGAAGAGCATCTTGAGAAGAAGCACGGCTCTCCCGTGATGGGACAAAGCCCTGGCTGCCCTTTGCTCATTACAGCACAGCTCCTACTAATGGTCAACAGCAGATAAAATTTTATATAGCCTTTTAAGGTTTACAAAATACTTGACATATCATTTGAACCTCACAACCACCTTGTGTCATAGATACTACAGTCATGACCACTATTTAACAGATGAGGATCATAGTTCTCAGGGATTTTTAGCCTTTTTTTGTGTCATAGACCTATTTAGGAGTCTGGTGAAGCCTATAACCCCAGCTCAATATTATTTTTAGTGCATAAAATAAAATACACAGGAATGCAAAGGAAACCTATCATACTGAAATGGTTTCTCCCTTTCTCCCTCCCCCTTTCTCTATCTCCCTCTCTCCCTTCCCCTCATCTCCCTTTCCTCTATCCATCCATCCATCCATACACCCACCCATCCATCTATCCATCCATCTATCCATCCATCTATCCATCCATCTATCCATCCATCCATCCATCCATCCATCCATCCATCCATCCATCCATCCATCCATCCATCCATCCATCCATCCATCCATCCATCCATCTATCCATCCATCCATCCATCCATCCATCCATCCATCTATCCATCCATCCATCTATCTATCCATCCATCTATCTATCCATCCATCTATCTATCCGTCCATCTATCCGTCCATCTATCCGTCCATCTATCCGTCCATCTATCCGTCCATCTATCCGTCTGTCTATCTATCCGTCTGTCTATCTATCCGTCTGTCTATCTATCTGTCTGTCTGTCTGTCTAAATTCACAGATCCAACAGAATTGGGCCTCAGAGGCCATCTACACCATTATTTTACAGCTTTCTAACTGAAACAGAGAGGCAAAGCAACTTTCCCTAGGTCTCACAGTGGCATGAGAAGTATGGCTGGAAACCAGGTACTGTACAAACAGTACGCAGTAGGAGAAGGTAAAAGCTAGTAAATATGAGAGGCCAGATTTGAAAGGAAGTCTTCCCACGTCCAAGTCCTTTCTCTCTCCACTATACCACGCATCCTCTGCTGGGTAGGTTTTAACCAGGTGATAAGCCAAGTACCTGTCTTCTAAGAATCAACCCAGCTTTGTTCAGAGGCTTATTGCCAGAGGGTTAGACACCAGTATCTGAGCTTTTTTTTTTCCAACGACAACAGCTAATGTAGACCACTTATGAAGGTGTGAAAACAATTGGTATCTCCTTCAGTATAGGTGGTGCTCACCCACACTGATGAAATCATAAATCCTTGATGTATTAAATTACAGCCTATAGGATGCTATGCTAAGTCTTTGGAGGAATGTAATGTTTAGATGCGACAAGATTGCCTACTATGAAATTTATGACACATACACAATTAACTTCAGTAGAATATAACAACTGTATTAGAGAGGTCCAAGAAAAGTGCTGGTGAGGTGCAAGGGAGGAAGGGTTATTACCAACTAGGAGCATCAGGGAAGGCTTCTGGAGGAGGTGACTTTGAAAGAAGGGTAGGATTTCAACAAGGAGAAGGGCATTCCTGATGTAGGAATCAGCATGAGCAAAGACACAGAGGCAGAAAATATGAGGTATGTAGAGGACCTTGTGAGTAGTCCAGTCTGGGTAGAACATAGAATGCCTGGTAGAAAGGGAAGGTGTAGTCAAAAATTGGAAAGCCTTCAATGCCATCTTAAGGCTTTGAAGTTTCTTCAATGGGCGACAGGAAACATTTTAGTTCCCTGGGATAAGACAACAGATTACTCTAGGGGGAAAACAAGTAGCTATAGATTAGAAGTAATTCCTTTGGGCATCAGGTGGGTTCAGAATGGAATGAGATGAAGTGGTACCATCTTTGAGTGGCTTTTATAAGGCGATCTGTCCTCTGAGAAGGTAGAAGTTACCTGACAGGTTTTTTTCTTCCATAGCACTTCCTACTTACTTCCCCTCCTTTTTTCCTCATGATTGTTAATGATATTAACATGTTAACATATGAATATTATTATCCCCACTTTACATATGATTAAACTGAGGCCCAAAGAGGCAAAATGATATACCCAAACTGGCATAGCAGAGCTGGGACTGAAACCCAAGTGTCCTGACTTCTAGCTCAGTGATTTTTCCATTTCTCTATACTAGTTCACAGTAGGGTCTGAGGGGTATTTAAAGATTATTGGTCCCAGACAAGAAGAGAATTCTTCCATTTTCGTGTCCCACCTTCTCATCCCCCTCCTTAGGGGCATGTCCCCCCTCCTTTTCAGTGGCCAGTTGGGAAACTGAAAGAATGTTATCATCTCCAAGACAGATCTAAATCATAGACATCTCAATACTGTTCCTGCAATTTGGAAACTGACCTGGAATTGATTCCTTCTCAGCAGAATTTGAATCTGAAAAGAAGTCAGATTCAGTGCCAGTGTGGGTGGGCACTGCAGAATCTGACAGTGGACCTATGTTTGCCTGGCGGATTCCTAGCTTTCATCCTAAGGAGAAGATCACTGTTGCTCTTGTCAGACAAATGGCCATCTGCAGTGGTCCACAGCCTAGGAACAGTTGCAGAGGAAGTGGAGAGCACAGGTTATTTACCCAGGGTTAGTGATTGGAATGGGGAATGAGGGAAAGTCAAGGAAGGACAGAATGAATACAGACTGTGTGTGTGCCTGCTGTGCTGGGCACTGCTCATAAAAGTTGCACAAAGGAGAGTGATCTGTTTTTGAGCAAAATGGAGTGCACAGCATGCTGGACTTTGAGTAAGGAAAAACCTGGGTTCAAATCCTGATTCTGACATCCTAGACAAACCACGGAGCCTCTCTGAGACTTAGTATTCTTATCTGTGAGATCAAGGTGTGAGGTTAGACGCCCTCTAAAGGTCCTCCCCAGTTCTAAACCTATGTTCCTATGATGCATCTTCCAGGGCCTGTCTAGGCTCCTTGGATTGGGAAGCCACTTTTAATTTCAGAAAAAGCAGCCTGGAAATGACTTTGTGGTTTCCAGGTCCCACAGTGTGGTCTCATTCCGTAGGGTGGCTAGATTTGCCAGGAGCGTCATCCCACCCTTCAATCACCCAGCTTGCTGCCGCGGGGAGCCGCTGCCCTAAGCACCCTAGTTCTAGCCTCCCCTTCAGGTTTGGTACAGTGGAGAAGGATGGGTGCTCTGAAGGACAGGACAGATTTTCCATCCAGAATTGTAAATTAGCTGGGAGAGAAGATCTTTAAACCTCAAAAGCCAACAGCCAATAATTCTCACTGGCTCTGGAGTGGCAGCACACTTGACCAATGAACTGAGGGAAGCAGCATTACATCATCAGTACAGAATCTCATTGGCCCCTGCTGGGACCTTCTCAGGAGCATTTGCAATTCATCCTAATGTAGGCACTGCACGAGCCTTTAAAACCTCACCGTGCTGACGTTTACAGAGCAGAAACTGTCAGCATCTCATCTTCTTATTCCTTGTACTTACATCTGTGTGGGATAAGGCCTAGGAAAGAAATGGGAAAGAAGGGAGATTGGGAATTTCAGCGGAGGCAGCCGCTCCACATTCTATCCGCAGGAAGTGAGCCTGGTGAAATAGAAGGAGAAGAAAACTAGAATCATCGAATGTTAGAATTGTAAGAAGTCTTAGATATCATCTGAGCTATCATTAGCTCCCTTTGGTCCAGTTATCATACCTACCCTGCTGACTTTCAGATCTATGTGGGTTCAGCCCCGATCTCTCTCTTGAACTCTAGTCAGTCCTGTATCACCAACTGCTTATTGGGCATTTTTTATTGGACATGCCATAGGCAACTCATACTCAACGTCTCCAAAACAGAACTCAAATCTTCCCCCTCCCCACCAATCCCCCCATCCTCCTAGCTTCCCTATTTCTGTGAAAAACACCACCATGTTTCTAGCAACTGAGGTAAGAATCCACCGATGAGTCATCTTTGAACCTTCTTCCTCCTTTACAGCCAAGTTACCAAGTCTTGTTCATTCCACCTCTATAATATCTCTTGCATCCTACCTCATCTCTCTACTCACGCAACCAACACCCTGGTCCAGGTCCTTATCACCTCTCACCTAGACTGCTATAACAATAGACTCCTAACTGGTCTCTCTGTATCTTCTCTCCAGTCTATCTTCTGTGTAGCTGTCAAATTGATATTTCTAAAGCTCAGCTCTGACCATGTTGCTGCCCTGTTCAGTAAATTCCAGTGACTCCCTCTTGCATGCATGATAAGACACAAACACCTCTCTTTGTCCTTTAAAGACCTTTACCATCTAGCCCAGCTTGCCTTTGGGGGTTTAGCATACATCCCTCTCTTTTATCAGCTCTACAATCTAGCCAAACTGACCTAGTTCTGGACATTCCATTTCCCATCTCTTGTGATTTTGCTCAGGCTGCTCCCCATACCTGGAATGAAATCCCTCCACATCTCCTCTTCATGGAATCTTTGACTACCTTCAAAGCCCAGAACAGGTGCCAACTCCTATCTATGGAAGTGCTATCTAGATGCACCCAGTTTCTAATACTCTCCTCCTGGAAGGTACTTTGTAGTTCCTTTGTGTATATTTTATGTATAATTTTCTGAGTACATATTGTTTTTCCCCCCTTCCCCTTTAGAATGTAAGCTCCAGGAGGGAAAGACTAGATTTTTTTTTCTCCTTCTGTATCTTCAGTGTAACATAGCACAGCACCTGGACCTTATTAGACACATAACAATTACATGTTGAAAGGATGGATGGGTGGATGGATGGATGAATGGAGAGATGGATGGATTAATAAATGAATGAGTGAATCTGTGAGAAAACTAAGTCTGGAGAGGGGAAGTCACTTGCCTAAGATCTCCTAGCTAGCTAGTGACAGAGCCAAGAGCTCTTGTAGCACTTAAGGTTTATACAAATCTTTCTTTATGTCAATCCTGCAAGTTAGGTAGTAGAGATTATCATCCTAAAAAAAGATTCTGAGGCATATGGGAACTGACTTATTTATTGTCAAACAGAGAGAAAGTCTAGAAATCAGGACTCTAATTTGTCTCCTGATTTGAATGAAATGTCTAGGGTTTGTCTTGCTTATCTGGAACATTATAGATTAGTGATTTTCATACTATTAATAATGACTAATATTTAATAATAAGAAAAATATTTAATAATAATAATGGCTAATATTTAATGGTACTTGAAGATTTACAAAGTGCTTTATGTACTTTATCTCATTTGATTATAGATCATAATTAGTTGGAGATGGAAGGGGCCATGGAGCTTACATGCTTCAATTCCACACACACACACACACACACACGGCAGGAAAAGAAACTGAGACCCTGTGACAGGAAATGACCTCTCCAAGGTCATACAGTTTATTAGTAGCAGAGTTAGAACCCAGGTATTCTAACTTTTTGGTCTCCCATGTATTTAAAGCCTTTATATAGCCCTTTAAGATTTACAAAGAGTTTACATGTATTATCTCACTTTATTTTCACAACAACCCTGAAAGGTAGATGCTCTTATTATCTGCATTTTACAGATAAGGAAACTGAGGGAAATAGAGGTTAAGTAACTTGCCTGAGGCCATCAAGAAGTTAGTGTATAAGGTGAGATTTGAACTCAGGGTTCCTGATTCCAAGTCTAGCACTCTAATACTCTGTGTCACTTAGGTGTGTCCTTGGGGTCATGCAGTGTTCCTTGGCAACAATAAAAGGAAAAGCCTGGCCTTTGAGAACACTCCCAAGGACGTATTCTTTCTCTGCTTAAAAGTTACTCTTTTTCTTTGGCAGACTTTACCATTATTCCCCTCCCTACCATCATTAGCAAACATGTAATACGAGACCTTATGATTTGATCCTTTTGCTATCAGAGAGCCAACAAGTCCCCCAAAATTTATTAAGGGTTTACTGTGTGCCCCTGGCTCTGTGCTAAGTGCTAGAAATACAAATAAAAGCAGAAAGAAAGATAGTCCTTGCCCTCAAGAGGCTTATATTCTAATGAAGGAAGACAACATGGTGGCCCAGTGGATGGAGTCAGAAAGACTCATCTTCCTGAGTTCAAATTCAGCCTCAGACACTTACTAGCTGTGTGATCCTAGGAAAGTCACTAAACCCTGTTTGCCTCAGTTTCCTCACCTGTAAATGAGCTGGAGAAGGAAATGGCAAACCACTCCAATATCTTAGAAAACCCCAAATGGAGTCATAAAGAGTTGGACATGACTGAAACATCTGAACTAACCAACATGTAAGAGGTAACTGGGGAGGGGGGGCGCGCAGTACAGACTCACAGGCATGACAGAGAAAGTCCAGAGCATGAGGAGTGGAGTCCAATGAGGAATGAAAGAAGAATAAGAATGAATGTAGGAGAATTCTAATGTGAAAAAGAATGACTTTCATTGTTATAGCATTTGAAGGATTTGGAGGGACAGTGATGAGTAACACCTAAGTGGAGTTTCTCTGGTCTCAAGAAGAAATATTTCATCAGAAGAAGCCTTGAGAGAAGGTGATTAAGCAGTGAGCCAGCCATGTAGGAAGGAAAGACGATGTAGAAAAGAAGAAGAGAGTGAGAAGACCTGGATCTGAGTCCTGTGTCTCCCATTTACTAGGTGTGTGCGTGATTATGGGCAAGTCATGTCCTCTTTCTGGGACATTTTATCTTCTGAAAAAGTAGGAATTTGGCTGAAATAATTGCTAAGGTCTTATCTAGTTTTAATATTCTATAATTTTAGCATTCTATGTCTTCAAGATTTCTTAGGTTTCCCACGTGCTCCCTTAAAGTTATGTGATCTTCCTTGGCCTCTATTAGAGGAAAAGCCTGGGCTTGGAGGCAGAAGATGGGAGTTCAAATCCTGACCTTTCAGATTTACTACCTTGAATAAGTTAATTCATAAGTTAGTTCATCTTCTTGAGCCTCATTTTCCCACTTGTAAAGTGTCTAGGTGGCACAATGGATAGAGCGCCAGGCCTGAAGCCAGAAAGACGCATCTTCCTGAGTTCAAGTCTGGCCTCAGACACTTACTAGCTGTGTGACCCTGGGCAAGCCACTTAACCTTGTTTGCCTCAATTTCCTCATCTGTAAAATGAGCTGGAGAAGGAAATGGCAAACCACTCCAGTATCTTTGGCAAGAAAACCCCAAGTGGTGTCATGAAAAGTCAGACACGACTGAAATAACCAAACAGGAACAAAAGTACCAATAATAATACTTAGCACTACCTACCTCACGGGGTTATGAGGAAAGTGCTTTGTAACGTGTCATACTGTGTTATATTTACTGTGAAGTAAGCTGAATTAGGAGGACGATTTACATGATGATTCACAATAACCTAAGAGAAAACAACATAGGAAGATGGGTCTATCATTTCATGTGTCTGGGCCTTGCTTTTTTCATCTGTAAAACAAGGAGATTGGACTCCCAAGTCCCTTCCAGATTTAAAATGGGATCCTATGATTCTAGGATGGATGCCCTCAGAGGACTCAATGGTGAAACATGCCTCCAAAGAGGCATCAGCAAATATCACCAAAGAAGTGCTAGATGAGAGGTATGGAATGAGTCTTAAGTTTTCAGATATGGCCAGTGCGCTGGTGTCCTTACTTATTTCTTATCAGGGAGTATTACTGGGTAGGTGGGGAAGGTTAGGGAACAGGAGAGAAGGCAATCATTAGAAAGTGACAATGATGTTTAAAAAACAAAAGAAGAGCATTGATAAAACATTTAAAAAAGAACTATTCAGAGTATCCCATAAATCTTGTTGACGTCCAGGCCAGTCTCTTGGTAGTTCAAGTTTGATACTGGAATGAAATGAGATGCCTGTAAGTCATTCAACTGTTAACAAAATGATATGTACTTAACCACAGCAAGAGAAGGATATTCAACAAGGATACGTATTGAGGACACCCCCAGATGATACAGCCGGTTAAATTCCCCCCTGCCTCTGAGCTGCCCATTGTGGTCCATCAGCCAGGTATCAGAGTGTACCTGAATCTCCTTATTTTGTACTCAAAACTCAAAAACTTGGGAGTTTTGTACTCGAGTGACCAGGAAGTGATATCAATAGCCTGCGCCTTTAGTCTCCTGAGCCATTCAAATTTCAAGGATGATTTCAAAACTTTCAAAGGAAAAACTAGTCTAAATTGCATGGGGGAGGAGATCTATTACTCATACCACACCAGTGAAATCACTGCTCTAGTTTCTGTCCCTAGTCCTTAATCTTTTCCTACTCTGATGTTTCATCATGGTATGGAAGTGACTCTGGGTCCTCAAAAGCTATGGCAGCTAAACACAAGCTATAGCAGGTTCTATAAGGTTGACAGAGCTCCAAGTATAGAACTAGAAACAGACTGGATCTGTGATCCAAGAACTAACATAGCTAAATGCAGAAATGTACATCACCCACAGGTTAGCTACCAGGAGGTGAATTATTTGGCCATCACAACCCATGAAGTAAAGAAAAATGTAAAATGGCACCTAGTATTATGCGTATTTTTTTCTGTTTCCCCAGTGAAGGGAGCAGAATAGTGAATAAGGGGACAGCGTTGCCTGCTGCCTCCACTGTTATTTGACATGGTGCTTGAAATGTCAGCTTGTAGCAGTAACATATTAGCCAAGGGGAAGAAAAATTATCTTCACTTGTGGACAGTATAATAGTCCACTTAGAAAACCACATAAGATCAACAGAAATATATTAATCTATTAAATGTATAGTTTCAGTGAAGATAAAAGGCAAGATACAAAATAACACCACAAAAATCATTAGCTAGGAGAAACAGAAAAATTTCATTTAAAATAAAAAAAATGTATTAAGTATCTAGATCTTAACCTACTGAGAAACACCTAGGACTTACATAAATGCAACTACAAAACAGGTTTCAAAGGAATGAAAGATCTAAATCATGAGTCTTTAACCTGAGGTCTACATATGGATTTTAGGTAGGGTCTGTGAACTTGGATGGGAAAAACAATTTCATCATTAGTTCAGCTAATTTCAAATTGAAATTTAGCATTCCTATTGATTGTGAATGTAAGAAACTTAACCACAGTAGTATTAGACTTCACCAGACTGGCAAAGGGGTCCATAACACAAAAATGTCAAGAATCCCTGAATCTACATAATTGGAGACATTCGGTATTCATAACTGGGTCATGCCAATATAGTGAAAAATAAGAAATGGATAAAAATAAAGAGCCTGATTTTTATCAGAGAAGTTTAATTGACATAAAGTAATCATGATAACAAGGAAGGAAAAGAGCGTAGAAACTGCTTTATGCAATAAACACTTGTTTTTTTTTCCTCCCAAGTGAAGAGATATGCTAGCCAATGAAAATATCAGTTTGGAGTACAAGCTCATTTGCAAAGTGTCACAGGCAAGTATCATGGAAGATTACAAGTAATAAGATATTGCTAGACATAAAAAGCAGTAGAGAAGAAGATGAGTCTTGGTTTACATCCAAGTAAACCAGATTATCCCAGAAGTTTTCATAGATAAAAACTAGGAAGAACATAACAGATATGTGAAATGATACAAATCTGCTGACATTTCTGTTTTTAATATTAAAATTGTTAAAGTTATATGCCTTGGAGATTTTTACTTTTTAAAATTTTTTCCCACTTAATAGTATTTTATTTTTTCCAATTACACGTAAAGATATTTTTCAACATTCACTTTTATAAGATTTTGAGTTCCAATTTTCTTTCTCCCTCTCTCCCTTCCTTCCCCCCTCCCCAAGATGGCAAAGCAATCTGATATAGGTTATACATGTATAATCATATTAAACATATTTCCACATTAGTCATGTTATGAAAGAAGAATCAGAACAAAAGGGGAAAACCATGAGAAAGAAAAGCAAAGTGAAAATAGTATGCTTAAATCTGCATTCAAACTCCATAGTTCTTTCTCTATAGCATTTTCCATCATGAGTCTTTTGGAATAGTCTAAGACCATTGTATAGCTGAGAAGAGTTAAGTCTACCAAAGTTGGTCATCACACAATGTTGCTGTTACTATGTACAATGTTCTCCTCATTCTGCTCACTTTACTCAGCATCAGTTCATGTAAGTCTTCCCAGTTTTTTTTTCTCTGAAGACTACCTGCTTACCATTTCTTATGGAATACAAGCATTCCATTACATTCATATACCACAACTTGTTCAGCCGTTCTCCAACTGGTGGGCATCCCCTCAATTTCCAATTCTTTGCCACCCCAAAAAGAGCTGCTATGAATATTTTTTACATGTAGTACCTTTTCCCTTTTTATGATCTCTTTGGGATACAGCCCTAGAAGTGGTATTGCTGAATCAAAAGGTATGCATAGATTGGTTGCCCTTTGGGCATAGTCTTGGAGTTTAAGATATGATTTTTTTTCCTGGTAGATTCTCTCAATCAGCTCTTTGTTTTCTGTATTCAGAAGTTCTGGACAGATTTTTCATATTATTTCCTATATTATGGCATTCTGTTTTATCTTGTCATGTTCTTCTGGGAGAGCTATGATCCTTAAGATATCTTTCAACATCCTTTCTTTGGCTTATACAGAATTCATGTGTTCTTTTTATGGTTACTGTCTTTTGCTTCTCTTCTATGAATTTTTCTTTCCTTCCAGCAATTTTTTGCTTACAAATATGTTATTATCTATCAGAGCTTCCACTTCAGAGAGATTCTCCATCAAGTACTGGCTTTTCCACTTTGTTGGTTGCTTCTTTTGATTTTGCGTTGAAAGCTCTGATTTCTATCCTAATTTCATCTTTAACCAGAAAATCCTTCCTAATTTCTTCTTTCAAAAGTTTCATTTCTCTTTTGAACCATTCCAGAGGTTTTTACCATTGCCCCATGCTCTTGGTTGAGGTCCCAGCATTCTCTTTCATGCAGTAATATTGGTTCAATTTTCCTTAATATAATCATCTTTGTTTGGAGTGCTTTGGTCGCCTTGAAGATGTACTCATCCTTCCTCCTGTCTTTATGGTCCTTTCTGTCTGTTTATTTGCTTCTGGGCTAGGTTTTGATTCAAGTGTTCTCTCTTCATCTTTTTTGTTTCTTAGTTTTTTCTCTTGTATTCTCTGTTACTTCCCTTTGTCAGTCTTGTTCCAATCCTAGGACACTTCTGAAGATTCTACGTTGCAGAGTAGTTGTCAATTTGCATTGGTAAAGGGAGTTCCTCTCTGGGACCTCCCTATGCTAATGAAATCACAAGCCTGCTCCGAAAAGAATTAGTGTCTGTGCATTAGCAAATAACAATTCACTTTCACATTAAGGTTGACACAGTTCTCTCCTCTCAATCCTGTGAAGTCAGTGAGTGGCACAAGAATTATCACACTCACTTTACGGACAAAGGAAATTGAGGTTCAAAGAAGGAGAAGGGAAGGAATAAGCATTTATTAAGTGCCTACCATGTGTCAAACATTATGCTAAGCATTTTACAAATATTTTCTTATTTGATGCTCATAACAACCTTAGGAGGCAGGCACTGTTATTATCCTCACTTTACAGTTGAAGAAACTGAGTCAGACAGAGTTTAAGTGACTTGCCCAGACTCACACAGCTAGTAAGTGTCTGAGGCTGGATTTGAAGTCAGGTCTTCCTGACTCCAGGCCCAGACTCTATTCACTAAACTGCCTAGCTACCTAAGGAGGTGAAACGACTTGCTTGGAGCCATATAGCTAACAAGAATCAGAGCTAGGCTTCAAAACAAGGTCTTCTCATTTGGGGTCTAATCCTCTTTCCACCACATTCTTGTCCAAGGTCCTGAAACCACAAGATACTCTCTAAATGCTTGTTAGAGGGTCCATGTTGGCCACCTGTCTTCCTGACCCCAAACTCTCTTGTTTTTGTAGGCTTTCTCAGATTGTCCCGTGTAATGGCAAGAGCCCAGGATTTGAAGGTGGAAGAGTTCAAATCTTGCCCATTCCACTTACAGGATACACCACCTTCGGTCAGTCATTCACCTTACCTGGTTCTCAGGCTCCTTATTTGGTTAAAACAATTGGAGTAAATGACCTGTGAGGTCTCCACCAGCTGCTGAGCCTATGAAAGACATCCTTATTCTCTGCAGCAGATACAAGGGCCGTAGCAATAGGAATTTGTATCTTCTCCAAGAGACTATCAGAGGAGAAAAAAAAAGTATGCACATAATGACATGTTTATCACTAATGACCTCATCTGTTTATATGGAAATGTATTATGTTTATCAAACAACTCCATGAGATACAGAGCAGTGTAGTGAGTCTGTCTCAAAGCCAGGAAGTCCTGTGTTCAAATCCTGCCCCTGAGACATACTGGCTGTGTGACTCTGGGCAAATTGCTCTAGGCAACTCTCAGACTACAAATTGCAGAGAAGGTGCCAACCTGCATTGGTAGGGAGAGTTTCCTCACTTAGGGGTCCCCATGCTTATGAAATTAGAGGTCTAGTCTCTATCACCAAATAGATAAGGATGGGGAAAATGACGGCATCTAGGATGTTCTAGTCTAGGATGCATGAAGGATGCGCCACCCATGGACTGAAGACGATGGAAGCCTAGTCACTCTTTGGATAATAAAAAAGTTTACTCAGATAATCTGACTGGGTCAACACCATCTTCCCTATACAAGGGTCATGAGAAGCTCAGAAGTCACTGGATGATGGTATTTAATCCTTTCTAGCACCAATAATACTCATTTGGAAGTCCAATAGGTTCCAGTGTAAATGGGGTGTCAGGAATGAAGTTGTTCTCAGTACACGAACTTAACCAGAATCTGTTGCATGATGTGGGAAGCCTGCTGCTACAATGGGAAGGAGATTGTCTGTGAATGTCAAAATCTCATCTCTCTTCGCACCCAGGAACCAGCATAGAAGTCACAGGGAGCTGGCTTACTCTCACAGCAGCTGAATGCTAGTGGATTCAGCAGGTGAATCCTAAATACTTCTAGATGTTTCGTAATCATTTTGGCAAGCACTCTCTCTATCTTTCTCTCTGTCTCTATCTATGTCTCTGTCTCTCTCTGTCTTGGTCTCTGTCTTTCTGTGTGTCTCTCTCTGATCTCTCTCTTCTCTTTCAGTCTTCCTGTCTCTGTTCCTCTCTCCCTCCCTCTCCTTTCTGCTCCTCTCTTCTTTTTTATTCTTTTCTCTTCTCTGTCTGTTTCTTTCTTTCTATGTATCCCTCTCCTCCTCCTCCTCCTCTTCTTCTCCTTCTCCTCCTTCTCCTCCTTCTCCTTCTCCTCCTCCTCCTCCTCCTTCTTCTCCTCCCCCTTCTTCTCTCTCCCTCCCTCCCTCCCTCCCTCCCTCCCTCCCTCTCTCCCCTCCCAAGGAACTATTCCCAGCTAAGTTACAGGAATTTTCTTCAAAAGAAAAAGTCATAGAATCATAAAATGTTAGAGATGGAAGGGATTTAGAGTTTATCTCATTTAACCTTTTACTTTTATAGATCAGAACACTGAGGTGCTAGGAACTCGTATGATCTAAATCATGGATTTAGATCTGGAGAAGACCAGAGAAATCATGTAATCCAGTTCCTTCATTTTACATATGAGTAAACTGAGGCCCAAGGAGTTTTTTTGGTGACTTATATAAGGTCACATAGCTAGTATGGCAGAAGTGAGATTCAAATCTAGGTTTTAGCCCAGTGCTCTTTCTAGTATAGCTCCTGTTTGCTTTCCTGAGAAGTGAATTTGGGCTTGTGACTTGTGAATTTGGGCAAGTGACTTCCCTACTCTGGCCTTGAGTTCCTTGTCTGTAAAAACACCTCTTCTAGTTATCTAAGTCTTTGACTATAAGCTTTCTTTAATTGCCTCTGCTCCAGTAATGTCACTGAGTGGTTAATACGTGGCATTGTAAAGTTGTAGGGGTCAGCAACATCTTGGTAAGTCTTTGTCTGATGAAGATGGCAGAGCAAAGGGGAGATGGAATTGACCTCAACTCATGGGACCTATACAATGGCCTTCAAGGGGTAAATGAAATGCAAATCAGTTAAAATGATGCCCATGTGATATCTCAAAGACTTTAGCCTACTCGGATTAAACCATTGGCCTGGTCCTTTACAATCTGCCTCAATAGATCTGCCCTGCTTCATATTATACCATTCCCCTCTCTTCACTCTGTGTTCTAACTAGACTGGATTCTTAGCCATTCATCTAGTTCTGTTTCCATGCTTGGACGTAATCCTAATGTCTGAACTGAACTCATCTCTATTTGTCAACAACTTCAAGTGTTCTTCCACGTTTAAGAACTCTCAGATTCCTTTACCTGGACATATCCTCTCACCCTTCTATCTCTCCCTATGCCTTACTCCTCTTAGGCCTATTTTCACCCTTATTATACATCCAGTACCTCTGTCCCTCAGTATTTTCCTAGACCATCACACTTGCTCTGACTTTTTTTGGTTCTCCCTTCCCTTTTAGTTAACCAGTTCAACTGTATTATCTTCTACTCTTGAATTCCTTGTTTTGGTAGGGAGGGGATCGTGGGGTCCAGGGTACAACTGAGGCAGCTAGAAGGCACAGGGAATAGTATTGGCCCTGGAATCAGGAAGACCTGAGATCTCCAACACTTATTGCCTATGTATCTCTGGGCAAGTCACCTAATCTCTCTAAGTTTCAGTTCCCTCATCTGTAAAATGAGGATAATTATAACACTAACTTCCCAGGGCTGTTATCCAGTGCCTTGTAAGCTTTAACATGCTATATAAATGCTGGTTATCAGTATTAGCTTTTATCTTGGGATGTATCTGGACGTAACATCTGGAAACACCTGGGTTCAAATCCTACTTTCGTAACTTGTTCCCTATATATCTATAGGCAAGCCATTTAATTTTTAAAAGTGTTATTTATTTTATTCTGAACTTAAGAATAAAACAAGCATTACTATAACAGTAGAATAAAAAATGTGATTACATATGAAACTGCAAATCTATTATGTACAACTTGCTATTCCTTTTAAATATATAGTAAAGTTATCATGTAAATATCTTTTTTGTTTTCCTTTTTTTCTTTCCTCACCTCCTATCCTAGAGATGGCTGCCATTAGACACAAATATGCATATATATGTAAAATCATTCTATACATATTTTTATTTATCAGTTCTTTCTCTGGATGCAGGTAGTGTCCTTTGTAGCTAATCTGGGTATTCATAATAGTCAAAATGACTTAGCCACTCAAAATTGTTCTTAAAACAATATTGTTGTTACTGTATACAACATTTTCTTGGTTCTGCTCATTTCGCTCTTCATTATTTTGTGCAAGTCTATCCATGTTTTTCTAAAGTCATAGAACTCATAATTTCTTATAGCACAGTAGTATCCCATTATTATATACCACAGCCATTCCCCAATTGATGGCCATTCACGCAATTTCCAGTTCTTTACCGCCACAAAGAGAGCTGCTATAAATATTTCAGAGCATACAGGTTCTTTTCCTTTTTCCTTAATCGTATCTGGAAATAGGCATAGTAGTGGTATTGCTGGGTTAAAGGGTATAGGTACTTTAATAACTCTTTGGACATAGCTCCAGATTGCTCTCCAAAATGATTAGATCCATTCATAATTCACCAACTGTGAATTACTGTCCCAATTTTTCCCCATCCCTTCCAACGTTTGTTGCTTTCCCCTTCACTCATTTTAGCCAATCTGATGGGTGTAAAATGATATCTCAAAGTTGTTTTAATTTGAATTTCTCTAATCAATAATGATTTAGAACATTTTTTCAAATGACTATAAATTGTTTCAATTTCTTCATTGGAAAACTGCCTGTTCATATCCTTTGTCCATTTATCAGTTGGGGAATGACTCTTATTCTTATAGATTTGACAACATTCTTTATACATTTGAGATGAGATCTTTATCTGAGAAACCATCTATAAAAATCCACCCCCCTCAATTTTCTTATTTCCTTCCGATCTTGGAAGTCATTTCATCTTGCCAGGATGTAGTAAATACCTCACAAGCTTATGGTGAAGACCAGGGGAAGAAGGAAAGAGAAGAGAATAAGCATTTATATAATGTCTCCTATGTGCCAGGCATTGTGCTTAGCTCTTTACAAATATCTCATTTGATCCTCACAACAACCCCAGGATGTAAGTACTGTTATTATCCCCTTTTTCAGTTGAGGAAACTGAGGCAAACAGTGGTTAAGCGACTTGCCGAGTCACATGGTTAGGAAGTGTCTGAGAACAGATTCAAACCCAGGTCTTCCTGACTCCAGGCTCAGAATTCTATCCACTGCACCACCTAGTTCCCTCAAGGTGAAATGAAATAATGGATGTTTGTAAACCTAACAGCACTAAGTGGATGCCAACCATCATTACCCTCAGTGTTGTATCCCAACATATAGTAACTAGCAAACAGTAAGTGCCTACTAAATGCTTATGGTTGATGTAGCCTTTGAAGGATATGTGCACTAGTAACTCCCCTACTAGAATGTTACCTTCTTGAAGGCAGGGACTATTTCCTCCTCATCTTTGTATTTTTCTCAGTGTACTGTACATTGGGCAGCTAGGTAGTACAATAGATAGAGCACCAGGTCTGGAGTCAGGAAGACTCATCTTCTTGAGCTCAAATCCAGCCTTAGACACTTACTGGCTAGGCAACCCTGGGCAAGTCACAACCCTGTTTGCCTCAGTTTCCTCATATGTAAAATGAGCTGGACAAGGAAATGGCAAAACCACTCCAGTATCTTTGCCAAGAAAACCCCAATGGAATCACAAAGAGTCAGAGATGACTGAAAAATCACTGATCAACAAAATGACTTCATTAGATGCCCAATCGAATCCTTCTCAACTTTTAGGCTTAGAGAGCTGTCTTGGGGCACTCAAAGGTTAAGTGACTTGTCCAGAGTCGCACCAAAAGTAGTAATTGTCACAGGCAAGATTTGAACCTGGATTTTCTTGATTCAGAGGCAGGCCTTCAACCCCCTATTTACTATACCAAGCCACCTTTCCTATGAGACATATACTCAATACATTATTTCTTAAATTACCAAATGAAGTCTGCAATGAAAAATTGCTTCTCTCAGTTACGGAATTTCAAGACTCAATTTCAAGACTACTTCACCCTCATTTCACAGAAGTCAATCTAATACTTTTCCTCTTCTGTTTGTGTAAGACACAACAAGGCCTTTTTGGAGCTGTGGTGAGGAGAGTATCCTCTTTCAAAAGCATCTACCGGCAGAAGGGAGACTAGAAAGTCATTCTCCCTGGCCAGTGGCCTTGCTTGGAGATTCTAATAGGAATTACCCAGCTCAGGATTATTTGGGGACTGTGTGTTCTAGGCCCTGGTGGTGGTTACTGACCATGGGAAAGATGAGGAAGGCTCTCCTACTTAGAATGTTAATCTATACTTAGGAAATATCAGAGTAGTGGTACCAACCATGCCTACTAGCTGTGTGACCCTGGGCAAGTCACTTAACCTCTGTATGCCTCGGTTTTCTCAACTGTGAAATGAGGATAATAACGGCACCTACATCCCAGGGTTGTTGTAAAGAGCAGACGAAAGCTCAGCACAGTGTCTGGCATAGAGGAGATGTTACATAAATACTTATTACCTTCCCTTTCCCCCTTCTCCTGATCTTCCCCATGAGTTTGTTAGGTGCCTGTTACAGCTTGGCAAGATTAAGTGATTAAATTAAAGGGAGAAACCTAAGAGATCATCTCACTCAACCCTTTCATTCTACAGATGAGGAAAGGGAGACCCAGGAGTGGAAAATGATTTGCCCAAGATTAAACAGCTAGTGGGCACCTAGGTGGCTGGAGTCAGGAAGACTCATCTTACTGAGTTCAAATCCAGCCTCACACACTTACTAGTTGTGTGACCCTGGACCAGTCACTTAACTCTGCCTCAATTTCTTCATCTGTAAAATGAACTGGAGATGGAAATGGGTATTTTTGGCAAGAAAACCCCAAATGGGATCATGAAGAGTTAAACACGACTGAATAACACCACACAACCAGTGGATGAGTGGAATAATGGGGGCAGCTAGGTGGCACAGTGGATAGAGCACTGGCCCTGAAGTCAGGAGTACCTGAGTTCAAATCTGGCCTCAGACCAAACACTTGCCACTTACTAGTTGTGTGACCTTGGGCAAGTCACTTAATCTCAATTGCCTTAAAAAAATTAAAATTAAAAAAAAGAAATGGAATAAGCCTTGAACTTGGAGGCAGGATGATAGATTTGGAGTTAGAAGGGACCACTGAGTCCAGCGTTTTCACTTTAAAGATGAGAAAATGGAAGCAGATACAGGGGAAGGGACTTGTTTAAGGTCACATAGTGGCAAACCTGGGATTTGAACGTAAGCTCTCTGACTCCAAATCCATCACTTTTTTCACTGTCATGTTGTTTCCTGCTTTCCCTGCCTGTCTTTCCCGTTCCAGGCCACGTCTACTAAATTACTGTGGTTTATACCTTTTAGGAGTCTGATTAGACTGTGAAAAAAATTTTTTTTCTGTCTAGAAAGGACTTCATGGAGACCCTTCATGCTGTCTCAGGAAGGGGATTTTGGTGAGTAACCAGCACATCTCCCCTTCCTGGGAGGTTGTGTTTGCTTGGTGCTTAGCATCTAGCCCTGCTTTTCACAATACAGTGGATTCCTGGCAAACCCAAGCTGATCACAGTGCCTCGCTGAGAGGTGTGTATCCTAGCAACCTCAAATGGCATTCATTCCAAAGAGCTTTGTCATCTTTTGTACCCCAAGCTTCTTTGTGAGCCATGTGGGCCCCAGTGGCTTCTAATGCAGCACCCAGAAGCCAAACATTAGGAACAGCTTTGCCTCAAGAGTATGACAGCTCTGGGTGGTAGGAAGAAAAAACCCAGGATTTTAAAGTCAGGAGATCCTGGCTCTTTTCCCAGCTCTGCTACTAACTGGCTGGGTGAGGTTGGGCAAATCACTTTCCCTCTCAGGGCCTCAGTTTCCCCAACTATAAAATAAAGAGATTAGACTAACTGATCTCTCAGGCCCCTTCCAGCTCTAATATTCTCTTTCATTTCCAAAGAACGAATAGTATTATTATGATTGTGCAAATCATATGTGGGTGATTTTTTTGAGCAAAGAATCCTAATATGGTAAAATACCCTTAACTAAAAAGAAATTGTTTTGCATATAATTTATTCCTTTTTAAAAAACAGTTTTATAGTTGCCTTTTGTATTTATACCATCATTTACCCTTAACACTGCCTCCCCCACTGCTGAACCCTTCCTTTTAACAGGAAAAAACACCCCAACATTTAAAGCAACTAACACAGTAGCTGTACCCAGCCGGATATAGATCACTACCCAGCTTAGCATAGTGCCTGGAAAATAGTAAGTGCATAATAAATGTTTATTGACTGACACATGTCATTCCCAACTCTCTATAGAAAAAAGAAAGGCATGTGTCCTTAAAGGTTCTTCAGGACTGAGATTACTTGTTAAAATTCATCATAATTCAACTGTCTTAGTTTCTAATAAGTTTCTATGACATCAGCTTTGTGTAGGAAATGGAGAGCTTCCCTCAGTCAGGAAGACCTGGATTCAAGTCCTGCCTTTGATACACACTGACTGGCAAAGCACTTCACCGTTAGATGCCCCAAGTGTCTGTCTAAGACTGAATTAGGAAGTAGTTGCTGATCTGTGCTGGTCAGAGTTTTCCCCACCAGGAGTTCCCTACAACCAATGAAATCACAAGTGAGGTCCAAAAAGAATTGTGTAGATTATTATGGATGTCACTATGCATACTAATCCCTTCGTCCAGCTTTCCTCTCTCCACATCGCTTCATAAGAGTCCTTAATTTGCTCTTTCTTTTGTGAGTTCAAATCTAACCTCAGACATTTCCTATCTGTCTGACCTTAGGCAAGTCACTTAACTTCTGTTGGCTTCAGTTTCCTCAACTGTGAAGATGGGGATAATAATAGTACCTACCTCCCAGGTAGGAGGATCAAATGAGATATTTGTAAGTCACTTAGCACAGTGTTTGGCACAGAGTAAGGCTCTATACCCCTCCTGGATCACTGCCTATCTTGGCAGAGTGCTTGTGTGGCTCAATGAAACTTTGAGCATACAGGGTACCCAAGATGGACAGGTCATAGCGGAGAGTTCTGACAAAAGGTGATCCACTTGAGAAGGGAATGGCAAACCACTCCAGTATTTTTGCCAAGAAAATCCCAATGGACAGTACTAAAATGATAAAAGAGATGACATTGGAAGATGAGCCACTCAGGTCAGAAGGTGTCCGATGCGTTACTGGGAAAGAACTATGAGTAATTCCATTACTAATGAAGCATCTGGGCAAAAGCCAAAAGGGTGAAAGGAAAGACTGATCCTGTAAAGATCAACATTGCATAGGAACCTAGAATGTAAGATCTATGAACCAAGGTAAGCTGGATGTGGTCAAATAAGGAGATGGACAGATTAAACCTCTGTTGTACAGGAGGCAGCAACAAAAAACATTCCAAAGAAAAAGAAGAGCAAGAAAGCAAAATGGCTGTCTGCTGAAGCTTTACAAATAATTGAAGAAAGAAGGAAAGTAAAAGGGAAAGAAGAAAGGGAAAGATATACCCAACTGGATGCAAAATTCCAGAAAATAGTAAGGAGAGATAAGAAGGTTTTCTTAAACGAGCAATGCAAAGAAATAGAAGCAAACAATAGAGTGGGAAAGACAAGAGATATCTTCAAGAAAATTAGAGATATCAAGGGAAAGTTTCATGCAAAAATGGGCATGATAAAAGACAAAAGTGATAGAGATCTAATAGAAGCAGAAGAAACTAAGAAGTGACAAGAATACGCAGAAGAACTGTGCAAGAAAAATCTCAGCCCTGATAATCACTTGGTGTGGCTCCCGATCTAGAGTCAGACATCCTGGAGAACGAAGTCAGGTGGGCCTTAGGAAGCATGACTATCAATAAGTGTAATGGAGGTGATGGACTCCCAGCTGAGTTATTTAAAGCCCTAAAAGCTGATGCAGTTAAAGTGCTGCATTCAATATGTCAGCAAATTTGGGAAACGCAACCGTGGCCACTGGATTAGAAAAGATCAGTTTATATCCCAGTTCTAAAGAAGGGCAATGCCAAGGAATGTTCAAATTACTGAACAATTGTACTTGTTTCACCTACCAGCAGGATTATCCTTAAGATTCTGTAAGCTGGGCTTCAGCAATATATGAACCAAGAATTACCAGAACAGACTGGTTTTCGAAGAGGCAGAGGAACGAGAGACCAAATTGGCAACATTTGCAGAATCATGGCGAAAACTAGGGAGTTCCAGAAAAAACATCTATTTCTGCTTCGTTGACTACACTAAAGCTTTTTGACTGTTCGGATCACAACAAAACGTGGCAAGTCCTCAAAGAGATGGCAATATCAACTCATCTTACTTGTCTCCTGAGGAGCCTGTATGTGGGCCAAGAAGCAACAGTTAGAACCAAACATGGAACAACTGGCTAAAGATTGGAAAAGGAGTGCAACAAAACTGTATGTCGTCATCTTATTTATTTAACTTACATGCAGAGTATATCATGTGAAATGCCAGGCTGGATGAATTCAAAAGCTGGAATTAAGGCTGCTGGGAGAAATATCAACAATCTCAGATATGCAGATGATAGCACTCTGATGGAAGAAAGTGAAGAGGAATTAAGAATGAGGGTGAAAGAGGAGAGTGTAAAAGCTGTCTTGAAACTTAACATAAAAAAAACTAAGATATTGGCAACTGGTCCCATCACTTCCTGGCAAATGGAGGGAGAAGAAATGGAAGCATTGTCAGATTTTGTGTTCTTGGGCTCAAAGATCATTGCATATGGCAACTGCAACCGTGAAATTAAAAGACACTTTCTCTGAAGGAAAGCTATGGCAAATCTGGACAGTGTACTAAAAAGCAAAGACATTACCTTGCTAACAAAGGTCTATGTAGTCAAAGTTATGGTTTTCCCAGTAGCAATGTACGGCTGTGAGAGTTGGATGATGAGGAAAGCTGAGTGCCGAAGAATCAACGCTTTTGAATTTTGGCGCTGGAGAAGATTTTTGAGAGTCCCTTGGGACAGCAAGGAAGTCAAATAGGTCAGTACTTAAAAAAATTAATTCAGTGGAAGGTGAAATACTTAAGCTGAAGCTTAAAGACTTTGGCCACATAATGAGAGATGGGTCTCATTGGAAAAGACCCTGATGTTGGGAAAGATTGAAGGCAAAAGGAAAAGGGGATGGCAGACGATGAGATGGATAGATAGGGTCATGGAAACAATGAACATGCACTTGGACAGACCTGGAGAGATAGTGGAGGATAGAAGGGCCTGGCATGCTATGGTCCATGGGGCCATGAAGGATCAGACATCACTGAGTGACTGAAAAACAAGGCACTATATGAATCTTTACTCCTTTATTCTCTCCTCCCTTCCCCAGTCAGGCTAGGCCGTGTGCTATAGTGGAAAGAAGGATGGAGGCTTGGGTTCTGGTCCCAGCCAGAACACACAGACTAGTAGTGTGATCTAGAGGCAAGTCATTTCACTGACCTGGGTCTCAGTTTCTTCATCTATAAAATGGAGGTGATAATGCTTGTGTAGCCTGCCAAAGCACTACAGAAATGGGAATTAGTGCTGTGATAACTCAGAAGGTCCTTCAGGATATTAATTAGTGCATGAGGTCATTGCTGATTTCAACAGTATCAGTGAGCAGCACCAGAGGTGGGGGGGAAATATGGAGCAGTGGAAAGAGTGTGGGATTTGAAGTCAGATGACCTGGTGTGAATTCTGATTCTGCTCCTTACTCCCTGGGTGTGGCCTTGAATAAAACAGTTAAGCTCACTGAGCCTTCACTTCTGCATCTGTCAAATTAAGGGGTGGGACTTGGTAGGTGAGATCTTTCCAGGTCTAATTATATGATCCTATGAACCCCTTTGGATTATTTGAGTTTTCTGTCTTATTTGATTCTCTGCCTTGTTTGATCACTGGGTATGTGAGAATTTATTTAGGGCTGTGCCAGCTGAAGGTGGCTCAGATTGGCTTTTGAAGAGCTAATTGTTAAATTTTCAGCGTGGGCAAATGCTGGGTTTTATTTCTTGTTTCATCATCCAGACTTAAGAAAGTGATGGGGAAAATGCCAATAATGCAGATTAAATTTAAAAGTGAATCATGGGCCAGCTAGGTAGTACAGCAGATAAAGCTCAGGCCTTGGAGTCAGGAGGACCTGAGTTCAAATCCAGCCTTAGACACTTGAACCTTACTAGCTGTGTGACCCTGGGCAAGTCACTTAATCCCAATTGCCTCACCAAAAAAAAAAAAAGGATATTGAGGCAGCTAGGTGGCACAGTGGATAGAGCACTGGCCCTGAAGTCAGGAGGACTTGAGTTCAAATCCGGCCTCAGACCAAACACTTGCCACTTACTCACTGTGTGACCCTGGGCAAGTCACTTAACCCCGATTGATTGCCTAAAAAAAAAATTGCATCGTGCATTTTGGGAGAATTGGTTGTTAAACATATGCCAGCATGCTCCTGGCTGTAACTATTCTGGGATATTGTGGTCAGATATGAGCTCCTTGCAGGCAGGAAGCATTTCTTTTTCATCTTTGTATCCTCACGCTCTGGAACAGACACCAACACATAGAAGATGTTTAATAAATATCTGATTGGTTGATTCCTCATATGGGGTCATCTCTGCCTATTGGTTGCCCTGGCTTTTTTAAAGTACCAGCTAAAATCTCATTTTCTATAGGAAGCTTTTCCCTACCCCTCTTATCTTACTATCTTCCCTCTCAATTATTTCTTATTTATCCTATATATTGCTCGTTCATATTTGTTTACTTGTTGTCTCTTTCATTAGATCATAAGCTCCTTGAGGGCAGGGACTCCTTTTGGCCCTTTTTGTATCTCCAATGCTTAGCACAGTGCCTGGCACATAGTGGAGACTTAATAGATATTTTATTAACTGATTATCGAGTCCCAACTAGAAGGTTACTTACATTTTCGTTTCTTATCACTTTTTCTAAGGCTCCATTAATATAGAATTTCTGCATTTGACCTCGAGTTTGCTATACCTAGGGGACAGCAATCAGGCATGATATTAGGCAAACGCTTTGCAAACCTTAAAGGCCTGAAAAGGGGAAGCAATGTACCCCAAAGTAGAGAGCAGTGGAAAATAAAGCTGAACAGGGAGGATAGAGCTAGAATATGGAGGAAGGGCCTTGAACTTGACAAGTTGATAAGCCTGACCTTGATTGAATGGTTGTGTTATAGTGGATCCTAGAATGATCGAGTGAATTAATGAAAGGGTCTGGAGGCAGTCTGATTTGTCATGGCATGCTGCAAGACCATTCATTCTCAGTTATCTATAGTGTTACTGAAAAGTCCAGAATGAGCCGTCTCATGCTTCCATCCCATTTAGAAGCATTTTCAGGCTCTCACTGTCTTCTAACCATGATGGAAATTGCATACCTGAATTATTTATATAAGCAAACTACCTCTATGGTGTCAAGTTCCCCACCAAAAGTGTAAGTAATGAGCTAATTAGCTAATGTAGTTGAAGAAGAGGGAACATTTCAGACCACTTAAGTATCACTAAAGGAATGAAAGAAGTGGTAGGGAATGTGGTGCTTGGTAAGAGACAAGTGATTCTCTGCCTCTTACTGTCTCACCTTTCTCTTTCCTTGCCTTAAAGTTTGGCATTCTCTAACATTCAGTCCTAGGCCCTTTGACATCTTCCTCTCTGCTGGTTCCCCCGGTGATCTTATCCTTGCCCGTGGCTTCAGGGGTGGTCTCTGTATAGATGACTCCATATGACAGCTCTTTAGACACTTAGAGACTGGTCTTTGTACCTGCTAAGTCTTTTTTTCCCCCTCCAGGTTAAATTCCCCTAGTTCTTTCACATGATCTCAGTATGGCAAGGATCCAGTCCCTTCAACATTATAGCTTCCCTCCTCTTTACATGCTTCTGTCTGTTAATGGCCTTTCTGAAATGTATCATTCACAGCTGAGTGCTCCAGATGTGGTCAGATGTTAGAGGTAATAACCCATTTCTTGTTCCAGATATTATAGTTCTATTAATGAAGCGTATGAATCAATAGGCATATATTAAGTGCCTACTGAGTGCCAGGTATTGTGCTAAGTGCTGAGAATACAAAGATTAAAATTAAATAGTCCCTACCCTCAAGGAATTACATTATATTGAATAGCTAGGTGGTGCAGAGCATAGAGTGCCAGGCCTGGAGTCAAGAGGACCCAGCACTTACTGGCTGTGTGACCGTGGGCAAATCACTTCACCCTGTTTGCCTCAGTTTCCCCCTCTGTAAAATGAATTGGAGAAGGAAGTGGCCAAACCACTCCAGTATCTTTGCCAAGAGGACCCCAGAAGGAATCACGAAGCATCAGACATGACTGAAACAACTCGGTAACTGAAACAATCGTCTTGGTGAAGAGTTGAGAAAAGGTACCTCCTTCCTTTCATTGCAGAAGTAGGGTGGGATGGGTTGGGGGTTTATGGGTGTGGTATGTTGACCATTGAGTGAGCCTCATAGTATGGAGGAAGGACAGACCTGGGTTCAAAGTCTGGACCTGTTACTTACTACCTCTCTGGCCTTGAGTAATTCACTTACCTCCTCTGGGCCTCAGGTTCCCATTCTACAAAATGAGGGAGCTGGAACAGCTTGACCTCCAAGGTCCCTTTCTCATTCTAAATCTAACAGCCTAGTAAGCATGGAATCTAGGAAGAATGGAAAACAGCAGCTGGGGAGAAGTGAAGATCTTCCTCCAGGAAGATCTGAATTCAAAACCAGACTCGGACACATGACAGCTGTGTGACCCTTGGCAAGTCATTTAATCTCTGTCTGCCTCCGTTTCCCCATCTGTAAAATGGGGATAATAAGAATCCTCTCAGGGTTGCTGTGAAGGTAAAATGAGATAATATCTGTAAAGTACTTTGCAAACCTTAAAACACTGTATAAATGCTATTACTACTACTTCTACCTCTGCTACTACTACAGCTACTGCTACTATTACTGCTACTGCTGCTGCTGCTGCTGCTGCTACTAGTACCACCATTACTAGTTGAATGTTGAGATATTCCATGATCAATCCAGGAACTGTGGATGCCTGGATAATCTGGAAGTGTCATATAGAGTGCCATGAAGGAGTGAGAGCTGAGAGATGGGGATGCAGGCTAACAGAGAACACTTGAGGGAGAAAAAGGACACAGCTGACAACGTAGTGGTCCTGGGACCTCTGAAAGCATTGAATAGAAGGCAGCGAATTTGACTAGTTGGTGCCAGGAGTCGTGTGGGGACTGTGATTAAACATTTGAGGAGGGGGCTAGAAACAGAAATATCAGTCAATGGAAAGTGGGCTATCATTATAGCCTTCTGTTCTTTAAATAAGATAGTGTCTTTTGGAAATAAGCATTTATTAAGCCCCTATTATTTGCCAGCCCCTTTGCTCAGCAATATACAGCTATCATTTCAGTTGATCCCACAACAATCCTGTGAGGTAGGGGCAATTTTGATCTCCATTTTATAGGTGAGGAAAATAAGGCAGACTGCAATTAAATGACTTGCCTAGGGTCATACAACTAGTGAGTGACGTCACCCTCCTGATGCCATTGGTCATCTTTGAGAACAGAAGACGACCACCATCAACAGCAGTTTGAGGCTGGATTTGAATTCAGGTCTTCCTGACTTCAGCACTTTCCCCCTGTACCACTTAGCTGTCTCTTTTCATGTCTGTTTCAGGTTTAAATTTTTTTTGTTCGTCCAGTACTTGCAGGGGAACTAAGAAATCCTAGCACAGAGCTTTAAATGAGCCAAATCTAGATGTCTTCAAGGCCTGAGGCCTTGGTAGGGCTGAATCATCATCCCATTTTTATTGAGAAGCCTTCCTATCTGAGCCCAGCCAGAGAGGACCCAGAGCTGCAGTTCTGAGCACAAATTGCCCAAGAATGTCCAGGGGTATAGAATTGGTGGCCAATGCCTTATTTGGATCATCGGATGGTGGCAGCTGCTGTTTCTCATATTAATAATAGAACTTCCACGAGCAGAGTTCATTCATGTAGAAACTGCATCATTTTAAGTGTTATACCACCTTACTTAGAGAGGTCTCACTTCTCACAACCTCAGCCATTCAGAATATGTAGCTGGAGTTGGAAAACAAGTGAAAAAAGCTGTTAGGGCCTCTGTGCATGTAACACTTTGGAGAAGAATACTTCTTTCCATTAAATGTGTCAGCTTGGCCATTATAGGTAAAATTAAGCTCCCTGACTCAACAAGCTTGTTTATCGGTGGGGTTTTTTTCTCGGCAATATTTTAATGGCTATCTTAATGGCAGAAGCTGGAGGGGAAAGGGCGTTAGGTGGCTAGCCATCAGGAAGACTCATCCTCATGAGTTCAAATTCAGCCTTGGAGACTTATTAGCTGTGTGACTCTGGGCAGGTCACTTCATTCTGTTTGACTCAATTTCTCATCTGCAAAATGAAGGAGATGGCAAACCACTCTGGTATCTTTGCCAAGAAGACCGCAAATGGGGTCATGAAGAGTTGGACATGACTGAAACTCAGCCAACTCAATCAGCCAACAATAGCAACAACGGGAAGAGGGAGAGAGGAGGGCTGTTAGAATCCTATGTACTAGAATGAATGAATGAATGAATGAATGAATGAATGAATGAATGATAGAATGATAAAGATTCATAGGCACTGAGAAGGCAAAGGGAAAAACACCATGTATAAAGCAATCTGGAGCCATTTTGCGGAGAAAGGAACAGTCCTCCACATTCAGTAGCCCTGAGGGCATCACTGTGTTATCACATAATGTAATCATTAATGCTCAAAATGATAATCTTGAGTCATCAAGAAAAGATTATATTATATTTTGTATCCTTTGCTTAAAAAGGAAAAATGGTACCAAATCCATTTCGAGAGATTTCTGTCAAAAATAGCTAACAGGAAAAGTTTTGCCCTTAAAAGGGATAAGCGTCTTAAATGTGGAAAATCCACTTATGTGTAACAACTCTTTCCTCTAATAATGCTGAGTCAGTGTGACATGATTAGTGCGAATTTGTTTTCCACAAAGCAGGCAAGTTTTATTTTTCTAGAGATTCTTAATCTAGGGTCCATAAACTTGGTTTAAAAATATGTATATTCTGATATCTGTGTTTCAATATAATATGGATTTCTTTGCAATCCTCTGCGTTTTGTTCATTTAAAAATATTTTTCTGTGAATGGGTCCACCAGCTTCACCAGAGCTCCAAAGTGGCTCATAATACAAAAAAAGGTTAAGAATTCCTGATATATAAGTTAAAAGTCAAAACATATGAAGGAAAGGTAAATTGGATGCTTTGTGCTTTTAGTTGGATTGTGAGCAATACCAGAAGTAAGCAGGAAAAGAATCAGTACATGTCAGGGATTCATTGAATGGGAGTCTAGATTAGGTAACCTCCAAAATTCCTTCTAAACTATTTTTAAAATAAAATTTTACATTTTTCAGCCACCAAAATTCCTTCTCTCCCCCCTCCCAACCTTTTTTCCTTAATTGAGAAAGAAAAACAAACATACATGGTCAAGCAAAAATAAATTTCACATGGTCATGTGAAAAAAAAAACCCTTATGTCACATTCTGTACTCTCGGTTTTTCGCCTTTATTAGGAGACGAGTTTCATCATTAGTCCTCTGTAATTATGGTGGGTCATTATGCTGTTCAGAGT
The DNA here is from genome assembly GCF_003287225.1 of Phascolarctos cinereus. Taxonomy (NCBI): domain Eukaryota; kingdom Metazoa; phylum Chordata; class Mammalia; order Diprotodontia; family Phascolarctidae; genus Phascolarctos; species Phascolarctos cinereus. Next base: position 207,913,135 of record NW_027555736.1, on the reverse strand, counting down.
TCCTAAGTCTTTCAGAACTGGTTGGCTTTATAATACTGCCTTTGTATAAATTATTCTGGTTCTGCTCACTTCAATCTGCATCAGATCTTCCCAGGTTTCTCAGAAATGGTCCACTTCGCCATCTCTTACAGAGTAATGGTGTTCCATCACATTTATATACCATAACTTGTTCAGCCATTCTCCAATTGATGGACACCCCCTCAGATTCCAATTCTTTTTTTTAATTTTGTTTTATTATTTCTTGGTGTCTTATAACATCATTTGCTTCCCCTTGCCAAATTCTAGTTTTCAAGATGAGATTTTGAATCTCAGATTCCAATTCTTTACCACCACAAAAAGAGTTATACATATTTTTGTATATCCTCATTTAGGGCACCCCCCCTCTTTAGGACTAATGCCTCCCTTAATCTACCCTCCAATTCCTTCTTCTTTCTTTTCCTCCTTTCCCTCCTATTTCCATGTTGAGTGAAATGTATTTCTGCATCCAACTCTGTGTGTTTGTGTATTCTCTTCTTTGACCAATTCAGATGAGTGTGCCAATCACTCTTCTCACCACCCCCCTCCCCTTGTTTGGATAGATGTCTACACCTTAATTATGTGAGGTAATTTTGGGGAATACATTAGGTGTATTCTTCTTCCATTCCCTTTCCATTCTTTTAAGATCCTCAAAATATAACATAACTAGTTCCAAATCATTTTTCTAAATAGATTCCCTTTATGACCCCCTAATGATAATAGGGTTCAGAGGGGACACACATCATTTCCCAATATTAGAATATAAGTAGTTTATCCATGTTTACTCCCTCCTGATTCCTCATTCTTTTTTACGTTTTTATGTTACTCTTGTCTCTTGTGTTTGCACTTCAAAATTTTTGCATGCTTCTGGTATATTCATTAGGCATACTTGGAAGTCCTCTAGTTCAGTAAAAAGCAATTTTTCTGAGTAAGTTATTCTTGGTTGCAAGCCTAGATCCTTTGCCTTCTGAAATCTTTCCAAGCTTTCTGATCCTTTATAGTGCTGGCTACTAAATTGTATGTGGTACTGACTTTGGCTGCCAGTTAGTACCTGTTCTCACATCTTACAGGAAGTCATGGCACCCCAGTATCTTGCTCCAGAATACAGCCTTGGTCTTCCTTGGCGCTGAAATGCTCTATGAGATGACCCCATTCCTAGTGTCCACAAACCTCTCTGTCTAGGTTTAGGTTGGCTGGATATAGAGACTTATGTGAGTTTGTGCTCACTATCTCACCAATCAGGACAGCTGAGCCCCAGGGCAAGAGGTCCAAAGTCAAATGTATTAAGGACTGTTAGTACTTCTTTAAATTTCAGCATCCTGGGGCAAAGTACCACAGTTGCTTTGCCATGCCATCTGTTTTTCATCCTCTGAACCAACCAAGTCTTGAGGATGGTCTCAATACTTTTTAAGAAGGAGCTATAGGAAGTAGAGCACTAGGTTCGGAGTCAGGAAGAACTGAGTTAAAATTTGGCCACAGACAGTTAAGTTACTTGCTCTGTGATCCTCAGCACATTGGATTTCACCTATTTGGCTCGGCTTCCTCAGCCATGCAGTGGGGATAATAATACCACGTACCTCTCATGGTCATTGTGCGGGTCAAATGAGATAATATATTTTTTAAAGTACCCGGTCTTTAGCAGCTACTTAATTGGTGCTTGTTTACTTCCTTTTAAGAAATGCTAGCTTAGACATGGGAATAGTGGTTAGGACGATGCTCTTACCACAAAGGCCAGTTTCCTCACCTGTGAAATACCTGTGAACTTTGTGATCTTCTAGCTTCCTTCCAGGCCTGGCTTCTAGGATTCTAACTCATGAGGTTTTCAGTTGAAGTTCCTGATACAATAGATGCTGATAGGCTCAGATGATGGAGATCTTAGGAGCACATTCTCAGTGACCTGACCTCTACCATCTACTGGCAAAAATCCCCCTTCCCTTTTTTGAGTGGAGGGAGGGAGAGAATTTGGAACTGAAAAACAAAAAAAAGTATCAATTTTTTTGGGGAAACCCATTAAGTAGAAAGTATTCTCCTTAACGACAAAGGTCCTTGTTATCTTCATGTCCCCAGTACACAGCTCTGTGACTTACTCATTTTTGCTTGCTTTCAGTCATTTTTCCATCGTGTCCAATTCTTCATGATTTCATTTGGAGATTTCTTGGCAGAGATACTAGAGTGGTTTGCCTTTCCCTTCTCCAGCTGATTTTTTACAGATGAGGAAACTGAGATAAACAGAGTTAAGTGACTTGCTCAGGGTCACACAGCTAGTAAGTATCTGAGGCTGGATTCAAATTCAGGTCTTCCTGACCCCAGGCATAGCACCCTATCCATTGCGATAGTAAGCAATCAATTAATTAATTAATTAATTAATGGTTGTGGATTATAAAGAAAAAACCAAAGGAAGAAATTCAAGGTGTCAACAACCATACAAAAATGCTTCAAATCTCTAATAAATAGAGGAATTCAAATGAAAGTAACTCTGATATGTTACCTCATACCTATCAGATGGACAAAGATGACAAAAAAAAAAAGGAAAATGACAAATGTTACAGGGGCTATTAGAAAACAGCTAAGTTAACAGAGTAGTGAATTGGTCAGGCCACTCTGGAAAGCAATTTGGAACTAAGCCTAAAAAGTAATTAAATTGTACATATTCTTTGACTCAGAGGTATTACTACTAGGTCTATAATCCTGGAGATCAAACGAAAAGGAAAAAGACCCTTACATACAAAAAAACATTTATTTGTCATGGAAAAGAACTGGATAACTAAGGGAGTTTTGGGGGAATGGTTGAACAAAAATTGATTAATTTTTCAGTCATGTCCAGGTTTTCCTGGCAAAGATACTGAAGTGGTTTGCCATTTCCTTCTCTAGCTCATTTTACAGATGAGGAAACTGAGGTAAACAGGGTTAAGTGACCTGACCAGGGTCACACAGCTACTCAGGAAGACTCATCTTCCTGACTCCAAGGCCAGCATTCTATCCACTGTACCACCTAGCTCCCCAAACAAAGCACGGCATATGAAAGGAATACTATTGTACTGTAAGAAATGATGAAAAGGATGGTCTCAGAGAAATCTGGAAAGACATATATGAACTGATGCAGAGCAAAGTGAGCAGAATGAGGAGAGCAACTTACATAATAATATTATAAAAACAAACTACTTTTTAAGACCTAAGAATTCTGATGAAAGCAATGACCAAGCATGAATCTAGGTGAACAATGGTGATGCATGCTACCCAACTCCTAACTGATAGTTAATGAATTTAAGATGCAGAATGAGTCATACATTTTTTGACATGGCCAACGTGGGAATTTGTTTTGCTTGACTATGTATATTTGTTACAAAGTTTTTGTTTTTGTTTTTCATTGGCGAGGGGAGAAAAAATAAATGCTTGCTAATTAAAAATAAGTAAAACAAGTTATCCATGGAAACAAAGAGCGAGGAAGAATCTGTCCCTTCAAAGGCAGAGCAAAATGGTGATATATATGATGGGTGATGTATATGTTTACTTCCAGGGACCCTCCATTGTCATAATAATCAAACAATAAGAGAAACTTTATTTGTATATGTTTTAAATATATTTTATAACATTTGTTTTATAACAAATATTATAAATTTATAACAAAATTTATATTTTCTATTGTAACTTATAAATTATTATAAGTTATTATGTATATATAATTATTATAAATTAAATTTTATATTTATTATAACAAAATTTATAAATGTTTTATAACATTTATATATGTTAGAAGTACAAATTACTTTCATGTTGGTCCTTGCAACAACTCTATCAAAAACAAACCAACCAGATATATTTACAGTTATCATTTGTAAGGACAGGGGATATATAGATGGAAGCATTGCTTTGTCAGTGTTTATGATCGCAACCCCTAAACACCAAAGGAATTTTACCAAACCCCATGTACAACTTTTACTTATGACTGACTGGTATATTCTTTTTTTTTTTTTTTGGCCTGACTGGTATATTCTATGGTACCCAGGGCCTGCTTAGGCTGGAATGGTGCATTTGTAAAAGGTTCCTAGCTCCTTTTGTCCTCCAGAGTCTGAGTGTCAGCTCTAACTGCCTTTGGCTATTTCAGAATTAATCTGCAATTCTAGGCAGAGCTGGTTTCTTGAGATTATTATGTATGCTGCTTCATCTCTTAGGATCAGAAATGTTAGAGGCATGTGCAATATGGATTGGAAGGAGAAGGTGCTAGAAGTGGGGAGACCAGGAAGGAGGATATTTTAGATGATGAGAGTCTGACAGCGTTAGGGACTAATTTGGGGTAGAAGGAAGGAAAGGGAAAGAGAAGAATGTTAAAGCTTAAAAGGGCATATTTCATTATAGTGGAAAGAGCACAGAATTTGGAGTCAGAAGACTTTAAGTCATAAATCCTGGATCTGCTACTTTATCTATAATACCTATAATACTACCACTTAATCTCTTGGCCCTAGTGTCTTCATCTATGAAATTGGGGCCAGGGTGGAGGGAGTTTACACTAGATGTCTAGAGTAATTTCTAGTTCACTGACACATAGGATGTCAGTGACATGTAGGATGACTTAGTGCTAGAAGGAACCCTAGAGGTAATTTCGTCCAATTTCCTTATTTTATGGTTCTCAACATACCATTACGTTGCACTCATCCTCATCTTCTTCCTATTAAAATCTTGACTCTGGGACCTGGGCTCTGATGGATCAGTTTTTGCCTTATTTGTGGCTGTTCAGTCATTTCAGTCCTGTATGACTCTTTGTGACCAGTTGGGGTTTTCTTGGCAAAAACATTGGAGTGGTTTGCCATTTCCTTCTCTAACTCATTTTACAGATGAAGAAACTGAGGCAAACAGGGTTAAATAATTTGCCCAGGGTCACACAGCTAAGAAATATCTGAGGCCATATTTAAACTCAGGAAAATGAGTCTTCTTGACTCTAGTCCCAGCACTCTATCCACTGTGCCACCTAGCTGCCCTTGTATATCATATTCACCCATTAGAATGTAAGCTCCTTGAGGGTAGGCACTGTCTTGCTTGTTTATATTTATATCCCCAGAACTTAGCAAAGTGCCGCTCTTAATAAGTGCTATCTGTCCATCTCTCTCTCACTCTCTCACTGTCTCTATCTCTGTCTGTCTGTCTCTTTCTATCTACCTATCCATCCATCCATCCATCCATCCATCCATCCATCCATCTCTATCTACCTCCCTGTCCATCCATCCATCTATCCATCCATCTGTCTGTCTGTCTCTCTCTCTCTCTCTGTCTGCCTGTCTTTCTGTCTGTCTGTCTGTCTATCCATCCACCCATCCATCTATCCATCCATCTCTATCTATCTACCTCCCTGTCCATCCATCCATCTATCTATCCATCTATGTAGCTGTCTGTCTCTCTATCTGTCTATCTACCTCTCCATCCATCCATCCATCTACCCACCCACCCATCTATCCATCTACCTATCTGTCTACCTATCTAAATTGAGGCCAAGAGAAAGTGATTTGTCTGGGTGAGATCACTCCGGGAGTTGTGGTACAGCCTGGATCCTCTGACAACTAGTCCTTTTTCTGTTGTTCCACTCTGCCTCACATTTTCCAGATCCTGTGAATATGTTTTTATTGCACTGCTTCTAACAGCTGCTTCTAATAGTTGGGTCCACATCGGAATAAGAAGGATAGAACCAAACAATCCAGTTGGTCTCATTCACAGTGGTTTGTAGGATCACAGGACCATAGTGGAATCATAGATATAGAACTGGAAAGACCATCCAGTCCAACTGCTTCATAGGACAGATGGGAAAACTGAGTCCCAGGGAGGTTAAGTGACTTGCCCAAGGTCACAAGGTAGCCAGTATCAGAGGCAGGATTTGAATCTAGGTACTCCAACTCTGAAGCCAGTATGCTTTCCAACACATCATGATGAATACTAGACCCCAATCTGCATGCGTAGCACTAAGATAGCCCTTCACTAAATCTGATAGCCTCTCTATTTCAATCTTAGTCCTGTGCGCAGCTAGGCAGCAGTCACAGCCCAAAGATCTGGTTGGATGATTTGGCCATCACTCAGCACCCAGCTGTACATTTGAGGGGCTGTAGTTCAGACGCCCTTTTCTATCTTCCTCACAGTCAGGGGACTCAGCTTTCATTCCCCTCCCATCTCACCTACACTAGTCCAAACAGAGTCACCACCTATTTGTTTGCCTTTTACAAAATCCATTTCATTCAATTATTTACTAATTGCTTGGTTGTTATTTTGATGGATTGAAAAGAGCACCCAGGTCTCTGGACCCACATAAAACAAATTAATTCCATTCCCTTTTCTGGTAGGCCCTGCCTCCCAACCTCCAATAACTCAATGCATAATGAATGCCAAGACTGGAAACTCTAGCAGAGTTTTCATTCAAGGGGGCATTGCAGTCACATCATTAAGTCATTGATCCTTCCCATTTTCTGTTCAAGAGGCCCATCTTCTTACAGGTCACTGGGATGTTCTGGTAATATTCACTGCCAATCTGATATGTGTGCTGAATTGAGCTCAGCCGGGCTGATGGACCTCTTCCCAGAAAACTCTTAGGACATTTGAGCATTCACCATAGTGCTCAACCCCAGGGCTCATCTTAACTAATGAGGCTATTCTTTCCTGGGTGTTGAGTAAAAGGTCTTAGAATCCTAGAATGTTTGAGCTGGAAGGCACTCTAGTGATCATCAGACATTATCTCCCCAGATTATAGGAGATCACTTTTTTTTGGCAAAGCAATTGAGGTTAAATGACCTTGCATGGTCACACAACTAGTATGTATCAAATGTCTGAGGCCGGATTTGAACTCAGGTCCTCTTGACTCCAGGGCCTGTACTCTATCCACTGCACCCTCTAGCTGCCCCTAGGACACCACTTCTCATGGGTTGAGAGAACAGAGAGATAGAATCGTATGGCCTAAGGTGTTACAAGGGATGTCAGGCTCAGTGAGAAGGGATGTTTCAAGAGTGAAATTCTGATGACACCAACATAAGTATTTCTAGTTCTTTGAGGACAAGGACTATTTAGTTCTTGTCTGTATTCTCAATGCTTAGCACAGTGCCTACCAAATAGTTGCCACTTAAATGTTTGTTGAATTTAGAGGAAGAAAAGAGGTCTCAAAAAAAAAGTTGTACTCATCAATGAATTCAGAACATTATATCTTATCCTATCACATATCACATTATTATATAGTAACATTCTATAATATTGTAATTGCTAAGGACAACAAAAAGGCTTTGGGGCTTTAAGGGAGGGTGAAAAAGAGGAATGAAACCGTTGCTTGAGGTGCATGGGACAGTGATAACACCTAGGGGAGACAGGGCAGAACTACTCAACTCCTATTCAGTTCCTTTTTCCTCCAAGTAGAACAATAGAGAAGCCATGCAATACACTGCTAAGATCTCTAGAATCAGAGAAATTGACTTCAAGTCCTACCTCTGATGATTATTACTTGTGTGACCTAGAGCAAGTCACTTTCCCTCTCTGGGCCTTGGTTACCTCAGTTTTAGTTTTAGGATTCTAGGAATCCTAGCTTCAATGCTATGTAACCATGGGTAAGTCACGTAATCTCTTTGAGATTCAGTTTCTTCATCTGTGAAATGGGGATAATCATACTTGTACTACCTACCTTACAGAGTTGTAAGAAAGTGCTTCTCAACCTTAAAGTACATTAGAAATGTGTCTGATTTCTCTGGTCAAAAATCTTCAATGGTTGTCTATTGCCTTCTTGCCTTCCAAGTAAAGTTAAAATTCTTCTCCCTGGAACTCATGTAGATCACAGGATTTAGAACTGGGAGGGACCCTGTAGAACACCAAATCTAAATTTTCTGTTTTATAGATGATGAAAATTAAACCCCCATGACTGCTTGAGGGCAGGGACTTTTTCTTATTTAAACCATGTATTTCCTCAAGTACCTGGTACTGTGCTTTGGACACAGTGATTTCCTTATAAATGTTTCTCATTGTAGCATTACATTATTTATGATTGTAAATAAGTCTGTCAGGGAAGAGGACATAATGCTGTCAGATTGGGTACCCTTTGCTAATCTACGTATATATATATATTGTCAGATTGGGTACCCTTTACTAATCTACATATATGTATATACATACATATATATATATATATATATATATATATATATATATATATATATATATATATATATATATATATATATATATATTACTCTAAAGTTTACAGAGGCATCCAGGTGGCACAGTGGATAGAGTGATGAGCCTGGAGCCAAGAGGATCTGAGTTCAAATCCAGCCTCAGACATTCATTAGCTGTGTGACCCTGGGCAAGTCACTTAACCCGATTTGCCTCAATTTCCTCACCTGTAAGAATGAGCTGGAGAAGGTAATGGCAAACAATTCCAGTATCTTTGCCAAGAAAATCCCAAATGAGGTCATGAAGAGTCAGACATGACTGAATAACAACTCTGTGAATTAGATGGTATTGTTCACCCTTTTTCCAAATGAGAAAACTGAAATGCAGAGATTGGGATACAACTAAGAGATGGAAGTAGATTGGATGTGGTAGATGAAGGAAAGGAAAAGAATGCAGAATGCCCCCGAGGTTGGACATATTTTCATTTTACAGATGAGGAAACTGAGGCTAAAGTGGTTTGCTCAAAGTCATGCATTGTGTCTGCCAGAAGCTGAACTAGCAGGTGCTGGTCCTTGAGGAAATCACTGGGTTGTAGAAAAGGACAATCCTCGAGGCACAGCAGTGGCTTAATAAAATGCTTGTGGACTTGGTTTCTTGACTCCTCTGGTTGAGGAGAGATGGGTGAGTGAGAACAGGAATAATCTTCAGATCCAGTCCAAGGTAATGTGCCTTGCATGAATAAGGGAGGAACTGAGCCAACCCCGTTGAATTACCCGCAGCTCACAAAGGTCTAAAGCTAATCTATTGAAGGTTAAGAAGTCCAGATGCAGAAAGGGCTGGTAAGTCCTTGCTATAATGCCGTTCGCTGCAAGCTTAAGCCTTTTTAATACAGAGGTATGTGCACCCTCTTAGCTGGTGCTGAAGTCCTGTATGCGCCCTGGCTGCCTTCTGCTACCTCAGCCACTCCCGGAGCAGCCAGGCCTCCAATACACAGTGTCAGTGTTTAGTTAGTGCCTGAAGTAGATGCAAACTCAGATCCGCTGACTCCAAATCCAGATCTTTTCCCCATGATATCTGGTAGAGACAGTGTGGTATAATAATAACAACTAGCATTTACATAGAGCCTTAAGATTTGCAAAAAGCATTGTAAATATTATTTCATTTGAGCCTAAAAACAACCCTGGGAGACAAGTGCCATTATTATCCCCATTTTACAGATGAGGAAACCGAGGCAAACAGAGGTTAGGTGACTTGCCCAGGGTCACACAGCTAGGACATATCTGATTCAGGATTTGAATCCAAGTATCTCTAGCTAAGTGGTGCTGTGGATAGAATGCCAGGTCTAGAGTCAGGAAGACTCATCTTTTTGAGTTCAAATCTGGACTCAGATACTTTCTAGCTTTGTGACCCTGGGCAAGTCACTTAACTCTGTTTGCCTCAGTTTCCTCATCTATAAAATGAGATGTAGAAGGAAATGTCAAACCATTCCATTCTCTGCCAAGACAATCCCAAATGGGGTCTAAAGAGTTAGACATGACTCTAACAACAACAACAGAATCCCTAGCTTCAGGTCCAGGGCTCTAGCCACTGTGCCGCTCTATCCCCTCTATTCATTAGCTGATATAAGGGAAAGAGCACTGGATGTAGAGTTAGAGGTTCTGGGTTCAAATGCTACCTGAGCAACATTGAGCAAGTAACTCTTCCTCTTTCAGCCTCAGTTCCCTAATCTGTAAAATGAGAGAATTGGGTGAGAATGAAATTCAAAGTCCCTTCCAGCTTTCGATCCTATGATCCTAAGAATCATCCTAAGATGGTCATTCTCTCCCTCCTGCAGCTAATTGGTCAAATTCCTCCATATGTAAGGGAAGCAGAGGAAATAACGGAATCCCCTCCTTCATATTAGCTTAATATGGAATTTCCTTCCCAGGGATTATGTACAACACTCCCACCCCTAAACACACACACACACACACACACACACACACACACACACACACACACCCATACACACTCATCCATAGAGACACACACCCATCCATCCATCCATACACACACATATACCCCCAACACCCCCATACACACACATCCCTACACACACATATCCACACCCACATACCCAGGCACACATCTGTCCACACACCCATACACTCACATCCCCCATACACACCCACACCCTCATACACTCATGTTTCCATACACAGATACCTCCCCTACATATCCCCTATATAGACATACCCATATACCCATATATACCCATGCGCACACACACACACACACACACACACACACACACACACACCCTTATACATACTCATCCATAGAGACACACACCCATACATCCATCCATACACACACATATACTCCCAATACCCTCCATGCACACACATCCCCATACACACTTATCCATACCCCATGCACACATCTATCCACACACCCATACACTCACGTTCCCCCAACACACATACACGCACCCATACACTCACATTCCCCATATACACCCACACCTTCATACATTCACATTTCCATACCCAGATACCTCCCCTACATACCCCCTATATATACACACCCATATACCCATATATACCCATGCACACACGCACACACACACACACACACACACACACACACACACACACACAGAGCTGATGATTTTAAGGGTTTCCCAGAAACATGAGACATTTCCTGCCAACAAGGTTGAGGGCCTGGGCTTTAGATTCTCCATCAGACAGCTGCCACAGAAACTGTTCACGCGATGGCAAAATGAGACAGAAACCCAAAACCTTTCCAAGGTAGAATTGTGCTCGGGTTTAGAATAATCCCTCCTGGTCACACTGAGCTTTCCACTTGATAAAACACTCATGCACATACATTATCTCATTTGACCTTCACATCCACCTTGTGAAACTGGCAGGGCAGGAATGAACATACTCAGACTCACAGAGCTGGGCAGGACCTTGGAGGTCACAGGACCCTAGAATTAGAGCCAAGGATTCATTCCAGTCCCCTCTAGACTAGAGCATTGGAATTCATTCTAGTCCCTTCATTTAACAGATGAGGAAACTGAGGCCCACAGAGGAAGAGTAACTTGCCCAAGGCCAGATAGGTAGAAAAGTAAGAATTCTGCCCAGGATCTCAGGCCCATTCCCCTATAGGCCTTCCCTCTGAGGTCAAGAGATGTTAAATGACATGGCAAGGTCACACAGGTATTAAACGGCAGAATGAGGATTTGAAACTGAATCCTCTAATGTCACACTCAGGACCTTTCCCCCATTTCCTACTAGTCTGTCTTCCTAAGGCATTAATAGGTCATTTGGTCTGAATCCTTCCCATGACACCCCAGTGAGTGATCATCTAGCCAGGGGTTCTAAACCAATGGATCTATGGACAGATTTCAGGGACTCCATGAACTTTAATGGGGAAGAAATATGTCCCTATTTTCATTTACCCCTTACTGAAATTTAATATTTCTTTCAATTATTTAAAAATATCAGTCTGAGAAAGCATTCATAGGCTTCACGACAGTCAAAAGTTAAGACCCCCTGATGTATATGTCATGGTGGTTGTTGTGCAGTCATTTCAGTCATGTCCCCATTGCAATGTGACCCCATTTGGGGTTTTCTTGGCAAGGATACTGGAGAGGTTTGCCATTTCCTTCTCCAGCTCATTTTACAGATGAGGAAACTGAGGCAAACAGGTTAAGTGACTTGCCCAGGTTACATAACTAGTAAGTGTCTGAGGCCAGATTTGAACTCAGAAAGATGAGTCTTCCTGACTCTGGGCCTGGCACTGCCTAATATATATAGACCCCCTCCAAGGCAGTCCGTGCCATTGCTGAGCGACTCTAATTGCAAGGAAGATTTTCTTTCCGTTGAGCAAAAACCTACTTTGCTGTGATTTCTCAAGTTTCCCTTGGTTATCCTCATTCTATACCACACTATCCTGGAAGCTATTTAGCTTTAAAAAAAGCTCAAAATGACTGCATTTCATATAGGCCTCTTCTCCAGAGTGAATAATTGATGAGCAGCCTCGCCTGGTGTAGTGGAGACATAGTTTTGGCATAAAAAGACATGCGTTTGGATTCCAGCTTCAACCTCAGTGCCTGGAACATAGTAGGCATTTAATAAATGCTTCTTGACTCACTATGTGACACTAGGCAAGTCATTTAAAAGCTCCTTGTCTCAGTTTGTCTCATCTGTGAAATGGGGATGATAATACTTGTAATATCTACTTTACAGTATTATTGTGAGGAATTCCCTTTGTAAACTTCAAAGTGCTTTAGAAATGTGACATTATTGTCAATCATGGATTGGTGGTTAGAGTTCTGGTTTTAAAGCCAAAAAGACCTGGGTTCAAGTCCCATCTCTGAAACATGCTGGCTGTGTGACCCTGGGTGAGTCACTTAACTTCTCACTGCTCTAGGCAATTTGCTAACATTCTAATTTGCAGAGGAGGTGCATGGGTACCTGCCTTGGTAGAGGGAGCTTCTTTACCTCGGTGTTCCGGAGGCCCAAGAAATCACAAGTCTTACCTGTGTCCCACTATCATCATTATTATTGTTGTTGTTCTTAACTCCAGTATTCAGGGCACTTAATTATTGTCCCTGCTTCCCAGGAGTTACCCCCTGGGTTTTGCATAAGCCTTTCAGAAAACTGGAGGAAAGCTTCTTGCTAAGAAGAAGTATAAGCCAAAAGGAAGGCTGCCTGGCTTATTTTTGGTGATGGGGCATTTTTAAAATAGGGGAATGTTCTTTTTTTCTGACTCTGTCTCTTTAAAATGCTGAAGCTATATAGATGTATTATTCATGCCCTTAGGATGTGACTGGCATGGCATATCTCTGCAATTAAATGCAAAGGCAAGGATTTCCCTCTAACCCCTCCTTTATTTTCTCTGCACCAGTTTTCAAAGGCCTTTGAAGTAGCCAAGACATCTCAGGAGACGTTCTCTAGACCGGTGGTCTCTATACTTTTTAATTCTATGCTCTCATGAATTAAAAAAAAATTTGGGAGCCTACCCACAATCTTTGTATATTTATTTGTGAATCTTATCCTTGTACTTCTCTGCTAATATATTATGTACATTACAAAAATAGATATTAAAAAGAATGAGATAAAGATGTAATAAAAGGTATTTTTGAAAAATACTGTATTTTATTTATCGATGGTACCAAAAAAATCCCTTTTTGCCTGGACCAGTCAAAAGCCGTTGTGGGGGGTTGTTGCTATGGTGGGAGCTTGTCTGCTCTCCTGTCTCCATGTTCCCTGCCTCCGTGCCCCCATTCCCCACTGCCCTCTTATCCCTATTCCCCCATGCCCTCATGTTCCCCTGCCCTTCTGCCTCTTTGTGCCCTGCCCCCTTCACCCCCAGTCCTGTTTCCTGTCCTCTTGCCTCTCTGCCCCTCTCCCTAGCCCGTAGCTGCTACAGAGAGAACAGGAGAATAGGAGTATTCAATGACTGCTTGCCTACCTGCATGCCAGGGGGAGGAGGGTGCCTGTCTCCCTGCCTGCCTGGCTAACTCAGTCTCCACTGGGCCCAGGCAGAGAATGGTGAACCACAGAGCAAGACAATGCTCATGAGAAACTCTGCTACTTCCCTGGATTCTAACATTGTCACTTTGGAGATCACTGCCCTATTCAACCTCCACACCTTGTCCCTACTCTCTGTCTAAGCCTCTCACTTACTGTTCCACCCCCTCCCTCCTCCTACCCCACCAGGTAAAGGAAAACTCCAGAAGACTCCTGGCCCCAAAATGTGTTGCTAATTCCTTTGGAAACCTTGGTCTCATTTTAAAACTGGCCGTTTTTGTCCAACAGACAGATTGTATGCTCATTGTATGTTCAAAAGGCACACAATTTGCTTCCCTCAGCTATGGAGGAAGTTGGATGGTCTCCTACCAAAGAGGCAATATGGTGCAACGGAAAGAGACTTGGGTCTGAAGTTAGAGACTTTGGATTCAGATACTGGTTCTTTCACTGACTACATGTGAAACGTTGAGCAAATCACCTCACGTCTTTGAAACTCAGTTTCTTCTTCTGTAAAACAAAAGATTAGATTAGATCAGGGATTCTTAAGCCTTTTTTGTGTGGGTCATGGACCCCTTTGGCAGTGTGGTAAAACCTACAGACCCTTCCTCAGAATACTGTTCGTAAATAATTGAAGAAAATGCTAAATTGCAGTTAGAGGTTAGGGAAAATTAAGATGTAATTTTTTCCCATTTGTGGATTTCTTGGGGTTCCTGGACCCCAGGTTAAGAAGCCCTGGATGAGATGATCTCTACAATCCTTTCTAGTGCTTTGTCTTCTGACCTGGATCAAGCCGAGTATTTGGGCCAAGAGAGGGAAATGAGGACTGCTTATAAGATTTCCCTCAATTCCCTGGAAACTACCCATTCTCCACAGCTGCCAGAATTCCAAGGGTTTGAACCTTATAGTTTCTATATCCTCAGCCAGCTGATTGAGTTAAAACAGAAAATGTAGTTTTCAGCACCCCAGAGGGTGGATCTTACCATGTGGAATAATTGTGGGTCTGTCTGTATTAGGGCCTATTTTTAAATCAACCCACTGTATTTCATCACCTATGTATTGTTTACCACATGGACTGGGAAGCGTCCCAAAGGCCTCGTTCTCCATCTCCTGTATTCTTCTGTCTACTTTCCCTCCCCTCCTTCTCCTATAATATCGAGGCTTCTTTTTTTCTACTCCCAAACTCTTCCTCCTTTTCCCCCTTTCTTTTGTCTCCTCTGTTAGATTCCTGTTCGCTTCTGTTCAGCATCTTCTGTGCTTTCTGGTTTTCCTTCCTCCCTATCTTTCCTCTCCCTTCCCCATCTGAGGCTTAGCTAAAGGAAGAGGCCAATGTTTTGGCTCTGGTTGGAACCAGTTCTCTGCTGGGAAATGCAGACACGCATTGATTTGGCTCAGAGATTGCTGAGGTTCCCCCTCGACTTCTGGTAGAGGAATCACAGAATTTCAGCTGAGAGGAGACCTCTACGGTATGGCCAAACCCATAATTAACAAATGATACCATCGTCCCCTATACAATACAAAGACCTCTAGCAAAGGTGACTGTTGCTGTTCAATCATTTCAGTGGTGTCCAACTCTTTGTGACCCTGTGGACCTCTACCCAGGGGGTTTTCTTGGCAAAGATACGGGGATGGTTTGCCATTTCCTTCTCTAGCAGCAAATAGAAGTTACATAACTTGTTCAAGGTCACACAGTTAGGACATTTCTGAGGCTGAATTTGAGCTCACCTCTTGCTGACTCCAAGCCCAGTGCTCTATACACTGTGCCATGAAGGGGAACCCACTACCAAACCTCCTCCATCTTCCCCAGGGGACCCATTCAACCTTGATCCCTCCCAGTATCCTTGCATCAAGCCTAAGCTTGTCCCTTTGAAACCAACCAATATCAGCCAATCAGTAAGTGCTAGAGATACAAAAAGTGACAAAAGACAGCCCCGACCTTCAGGGAAATTTTTGTTGTTTGTTGTTAAGTCATTTTTCAGTTGTGTCTAACTCTCTGTGACCCCATTTGGAGTTTTCATGGCAGAGATAATGGGGTGGTGTGCCATTTTCTTCTGCAGCTCATTTGTCAGATGAGGAAACTGAGACAGACAGGGTTAAGTGACTTGGCCAGGGTCACACAGCTAGGAAGTGTCTGAGGCCACATTTGAACTCAGGAAGATGAGTCTTCCAGACTTTAGGCCTGGCACTCTATCCACTGCACCACCTAGTTGCCCTCCTTCTTACTATGAGTCTTAAAAAAGAGTTTGGATAGGGGCAGCTAGGTGGTGCAATGGATAGAGCTCTGGCCTTGGAGTCAGGAGGACCTGAGTTCAAATCCAGCCTCAGACACTTGACACTTACTAGCTGAGTAGCCCTGGGTAAGTCACTTAACCTTGATTGCCTCACCAAAAAGCAAAAAAAAAAAGTATGGATAACCCTTTCTGGATATTTTGGATACATTGTACAGATGATTCTTCTCTAGTTACATGTTGGACTAGAGGGGCCCTAAAGTCCTTTTCTACTCTGAGATTCTTCAAATCTGGACCCACTCCCCACACCCAGGTCCCCACAAGGGGTAGGAATCATAAACCCAAGCAAGTCATCCATTCTCATATTGCTTCATGTTTCTAAGATGGGAAAGATACCCTGAACTGGACTGATAATAGTGACATCTGACAATTACAGTATTCTTTAATAGCCATTACTTCATTTGTCCCCCTAGTTCCGTAACAATCCCCTAGGATAGGTAGGATCACAATATTATTCCCAACTTACAGATTAAAAATTAAAACAAAACAAAAAAACTCAGACCAGAGACATTAAGAGACTTGCCTCAAGTCTCAAAAGTATTAAGAGCCAAAATTTGAATCTGGGTCTTTGGACTCTAAAACCAGTGTTCTCTTTCCATTGTATCACAGCTGCCTAGAATATTTTCTTTAGTTGAACTTGGTGTGAACTGAGACACCAGCCAGGCCTTTCCTCTTCAGAACCTTCAGGCTTGTTTCCCTGCCTGGGAATTTCCTTTGGGGCTTTCTTTGGCTTTCAATCTTCTAACAAAAATGGTTTGTTGAATGCCTACTATGTACAAGGCATGCTGGGGGATACAAAGATAAATAATTCAGTTCAACAAATGTATATTAAGTACCTACTGTGCGAAAAACACCATATGAGGTATTAGTAAAGATAAAAAGTTAGATGAGGCACAGCCTTTGCCTTTATGGTAATTATAGTTGAGCAAGGAAGATGAAATGACATATGCAAGAGAAAAAAAAGAACTGCAGCTATAATGAAAAAGCAAGTTTCGTGGAATAGTGGCTGGTGTCGGCCTCGCAATCAGTAAGGGATGGGTTCGCCTCCTGCCTCTGACATGTATTAGTTAAGGTTTGCTCTTTGACTGGAACTTGTAATTCCATTGGTTTAGGGAACTTCTGGTATCAATTTCAATGTTATAGTCAAGTCTTAAAAGAGGGAATTCCCTGATGAAATTTGGCACCCGCTGTTGAAATTGTAACTCTATGAAGTTGCCTGGGGGCTGAGAGAGATTATGCAATTTATGCAGGGTTTCCTCAGAGTTGGGACTTGAACCTAGGCTTCTTTGATTTTAAGACTAGTTCTTTATTCCTTACTCCATTACTCCATTCATTACTCTGGCTTTGTAACCATGGCAAATCACTTAATTGCTTAACTCACTCTCAATTTCCTTATTTGTAAAATGAGGGATACCTTTGAAGGTCCGTTCCATCTCAGTAACTGTGATCTTTAACGTATAGGTACGTAAGAAAGGAACAAAGAGCTATATGAGTTCTGAGGAGAGGAAACGTCATTACTTATTGTTGGGGGATGGTGGTGGAGGCATGAAGCAAAGTGTTCTGGAAAGAGTCATTTAAGAATTATGCTTTAGAGCAAGAGGTATCCAAAGTAGGTCCCTAGGATGAGCCCAAGGGAGGACTTAGCTTGACCCCAAGGGGTTTTATTATCACAAATGCGTGGGTAGGTCACATTCCAGTTTCCCCTGACCCCATAGCTAGTTGTGCACTGGTCTCTACCCCTCTTCAATTTTCCCCCACTCTGAGTCTTCCATATTTGACCTCCTGTTGCCAGAGTGAATTGCTCAGAGAGCTGTTCAGTCACATGCAGTGTCTAGCTGGGCAGACAAAATTCAGTGATTGCCTTTCTCCCCCCAGTACCAAGCATCTCCACTTTCTATCTCTCCATTACCCCACAGCATTGGCCCTATGCTTAGACAGCGAGTAAGCACACCCTCCCCTTTTCCTCCCCTCTCCCCATCAAGCCCACAACACACACACACACACACACACACACACACACACACACACACACACATATTTCTTTTTTTTTTAGTGGGAAAGAGTGAGTAGTGCAAGATGAGTTTTCCTCCAAATCTCACATTTTCTGAATTTCCCCATCTCTGTTGAGGGCACCACCATCCTTTCAATTGCTCAGGCTTATAACCAGGTGTTACCTTGACTTCTCATTGTCCCTCTCCAAGCATATCTAATCAGTTGCCAAATCTCGTCTTTTCCAGGCACCTCCAATTCATCTCTTGCATCTGTTCCCTGCTCTCTATTCACACAATTACTAACCCTTGTAGAGGCCCTCCCAACCTCCCAACATCCCAGCCTCCAAACTGGCTTCCCTGCTTCGATTCTCTCCTTTCCCTAATCCGTCCTCCACACAGCTTCCAAGGTTATTTTCTTTTAAGAAAAAATAAATTGAATTTTTTTATTAGCAAAAATCTATTTTCTCCCCTCTACATCTTCCCTCCATAAAAAAAAAAACAAACCAAGCACCCTTGTAACAAATATGCATAGTCAAGCAAAACAAATTCCCACATTTGCCATGTCTAAAAATTATATGTCTCATTCTGCATCCTGAATCTATTGCCTCCTAAAGAGCAGCAGGTCAGACCATCTCCCTCCCTTATTCAGTAAACTACAGTTGTTCCCTGTTGGCTGAAGGACCAAATATAATTTTATCTTTATCTTAGCTTTTTCAAAGTGTGTTTTATCTTTACCTTATTCTTTTTTAAATTTTAATTTATTTATTTTTAATTTATGGAATAAAGCAAGACTTTCTGTAACATAGTATAATAAAAAAGATGATTAAACATAAAACTGCAAATCTCTTATGTACAACTTGCTATTCCTTTTAAATATATAATAAAGTTATCACATACATTTCTTTTTTTTCTCCTTCCCTCCCAAAGATGGCTACCATTAGATACAAATATGTATAAATACATCAAATCATTCTATACATTTATCAGTTCTTTCTCTGGATGCAGATAGTGTCTTCCTTCATATGTCCTTTGCAGATAATTTTGGTATTTATGGTCATCAAAATGACTTATTTGCTCAAATTTCTTTTATCTTTATTTTATCCTTCAAAAATTTTAGGTTAATGTGTATTATAATGTATATTATTAGTAGTGCAATAGTCCATATGTATACATTAGAACAGTAGTCCACATATACATATGTAATATGTAAATAAGTAAAATATATGTATGGTGGGGATGTTCACTTAAACAATTTTTGCTGATAAAGGTGGAAAATGAAAAAAAATTTAGAGTATAGGAAGACAGTGTGACCTTGGGTGAATCACAGCACTTCAGGTCCTTCATCTGTAAAATTAACGGGTCAGATCAGTTGATCTCTAAGGCCCTGGTAGCTTCAATATTTCACGGTTCTATGAGCAGGGATGGCCTCTATTTACCAGCCTGTTGTCACCAGGCAAGCTTACTCCATAGAGACTGTCTGAGAGTCTCCCTGGAGTAGTGCTGTTTCAAAACAATTTCTTGCTCTTCTTTTATTCTGACTTTTAAGCAGATTCCTAAAAATGTCAGACTGGCCAACACTCTGGGCAGAGACAATCCCAGGCCTGTCGGTTCTCAGTCTACATGTCATCTGGAGTCCAGAGCCTCAGCCATCCCTGACTGAGGGCTGACATCAAGCCCAGCAGGTAGCTTCAAAGGGACCATGTGCATCTAAGGCACCCACCGTCTGTCATGGCACACACACGACTTTGGTGCTGGCCTGTCCTTTCTATACGTTATGTACACCATACTGGGGAGACCAGAGGACTCAATTTTTGATAGGTATTGAAATGCATTCAGTCCTGGGGTGTGCCACTCCTCTCCTTGTGGGTGGAGTACGAATACTACCACAAGTAGACAGAAATAGGCCAGATGTTACAGCCCCAGCATATTTCCCTATATGCCTGGAATGTCTCTAGACAGGAAGTCTAGCAATCTGATAAATGCTGCTCGTTCAGGGTGTGTCTCAGGGAACCAGCATGGTCAATTCAAGGGTCACTGTGTATGTGGCTTTACAGGGAAGGGGAAGGGTAATGGAAATACATTGTAATGAAAGGAGAAGTAGGCTAGGAGATAGGAGACCTTGTGTTAGATCTCAGTTCTGTAATTTATTAGCTCTGTGGCTATGGACAAATGATGGGGATGGATGAGATGATCTTCCACTGAGGCCTTTTCTAGTTTGAAACCCTGTGATCCTGTAAAGATCATTTGACCTCCCTGGATCCCACTTTTCTCATTTATAAGATAATAATACTTGTACTAATAATAGTCTGACTACCCTTGCCTTCCCCACCTCAATAAACTCCAATGCCTCCCTATTATCTCCAGGTTCAAATACAAGCTCAAAATCTTCTGTTTGGAATTTAAAGCCCTTCACAACCTGGGCCCTGCTTATTTTTCTGGTTTTATTCATGACATGTATTTCAGTACAAAAGCCTTCTTGCTGTCCCCTACATCAGGCACTCCATCTCCAGACTCTTCCTCTTTACTTGCTATACCAAGGCCCAGAATGTTCTCTCTCTTTCTTCTTGGCTTTTCTGGCCTCCTTCAAGACTCTTCTCAAAAACCACTTTGTAGCAGGCCTTCCCTAGCCCCTCCGGCAACTAATGCCTCCCCCCTTTTAAATTACCTTCATCTATTCTGTGTCCAGGGTGTCCCAAAAGTCTTGGTGCCATTTTAAACTTATGAAATCATTACTAGGATTATTAATAATAATTAGCTAACATTTATATAGTGCTTACTATGAGCCAGGCACTGTGCTAAGTGCTCTACAATTATTTCATTTGTTCTTCACAACAACCCTGGGAGGTAGGTGCTGTTATTATCCCTGTTTTACAGATGAGGAAACTGAGGCACAGAAAAGTTAAGTGACTTGCCCAGGGTCACATAGCTAGTAAGCTGGATTTGAATTCAGGTTTTCCTGACACCAAGCCCGGTGTTCTAGCCACTGACTGTACCAGCAGTATAATGATACACATTGTACGATGGGTCAGGGAAACCTTCCAGCTATTCTGCAGAAGCTCTCTGAAGACTTTTTTGTTGCTTGTCGTTCAGTCATTTTTCAGTCATGTCTGACTCTTCATGACCTTATTTTTGGGTTTTCTTGGCAAAGATACTGGAGTGGTTTGTCATTTCCATCCCCAGCTCATTTTACAAATGAGGAAACTGAGGCAAACAGGGTGAAGTGACTTGGCCAGGGTCACACAGCTAGTAAGTGTCTGAGGCTGGATTTGAACTCAGGAAGATGAGTCTTCCTCACTACAGGCCCAGCACTCTATCCACAATTTGCTTAAGTTTAAAAGTTTTCAATTTATTTAAACTTAAGATTGAGCAGAGACTTTTATGATAACTTATATTTCTTGTATGCATTTAATTGTTTGCATATCGTTGCTCCCATTAGAATGCGAGCTACTTGAGAGCAGGGATAATGCTTTCCCTATTCTTTTTTATTCCCAGCACTTAGCACAGGGCCTGGTACACAATAAGTGATTAATGCAGGCATGTTGACTGACTGATAGAGGCAATCAATCAAGTTAACAAACATTTATTAAAGGTACACTATGTGCATGATACTGTGCTAGTCACTAGAGATATGTGAAGGCAGCATGGTGTATGATAATAATTATAATAGCTAACTTTTATATGGTGCTTTGAGGTTTGCAAAATACTTTACAGATATTATCTCATTTGCTCCTCACAACAACCCTGGGAATTAGGAGCATTTTAATATCCCCGTTGTACAGATGAGGAAACTGACACACAGAGAAGTGACTTGCCCAGGGTCATACAGCTAGTAAATATTCAAGACTAGATTTAAACTCAGGATTTTCTTACTCTGTGTCCAGTGTTCCATCCAGTGCCCCACCTAGCCATCTATGTATGGATAAGGAGCCAGTCTTGAAACTGGGAAAACCAGGATTCAAGATCTACTTTTAAAACATATCTTTGTGACTCTGGGAAAATCATAGATTTCTAAGATGATGAATTACAGATGAATTGTTGATCTGCATTGCTGGAGTTTTCATACTGGGAGTTCCCATACCTAATGAAATTGCAGGTCATGAACCCCATTCCCAACCCCCGCCCCCTTCTCCTCTTATACCACTACTATTTACTACCTCACAGGGTCCTTAAAGTAAGGTGCTTTGTAAACCAGAGTGATATAAAAATGTGAGCTATTTTTATTCTTTTGAGTATCTTCCATAAAACCACAGATTTGGAAGTGGAAGGAGCATCAGAAATCTTAAAGATCAACCTCCCCATTTCACAGATGAAGATCCTGGTTAACAGAGAGGTTAAGTGAGTTGCCCAAGGTTACACAGGTTTTAAGAATACATTGTTTGCCTCTAAATCCAATGCTCTTTTCCCTGGATCAGTATTTATTTAATAAATATTTATTGAATATAAGCAAATCTGGGTTTAGGATGGATATTTTAAATTTTATTTATTTTATTTATTTTTATGAGTATGAATTAACTCTCCCTTCCACTGTCCCTTTCTCCAAACGAACAATTTAATAAAAGAAAAAGAAAATAGAAAATCTTCATAGCAAAAGTACATAGTAGGGCAAAACAAATTTCCACATTGACTATGTCCAAAAATGTATGTCTTGTTTTACGTTTTAAGCCCACTGCCTTTCTGGCCGGAGATGGATAGTATATTTCACCTTCAGTGCTCTGCTTTATCATTTGATTGATCAAAGTTGTAAAGTCTTTCTTATTTGAAAGACTTTGTTATTTTTACACTTTTTTTTCTCCTGGTTCTGCTCACTTGACACTGCATCAATTCATGGAAATTTTCTCAATTTCCTCTGAAATTGTCCATTTTATAATTTCTTATGGTGTAACAACATTCCATTACATTAACATGTCAGAATTTGCTTTCCCGTTTCTCAGTACGTAGCCATGCCCTGGATTTCTAATTTTTTGCAGCTACAAAAACAAACAAACAAAAAACAACCTACTATAAATATGTTTGTACATTTCGGTCATTCCCCTCTTTCTTTGATCTCCTTGGGATTTAGGCCTAGCAGTGGCATATCTGGGTCAAAAGACGTGCACAAGTTAGTGATTTGGGGGGCATAGTTCCAGTTTGTTCTCCAGAATGGCTGGATCAATTTACAACTCCACCAACATTACATTAGTGCGCCTGTGTTCTCACAGCCCCTCTAACATTTGTCATCTACCTCTTTTGTTATCTTGCTATGTATATGAGGTAGAAACTCACGGCTGCTTTAATTTGCATTTCTCTAATTATTAGTGATTTGGAGCATGTTTCGTTGGCTGTTGATGACTTGAATAAATTTTCCTTTGAAAACTGCCTGTTCATATCCTTTGACCATTTATCTATTGGGAAATGGCTTGTAGAAATTCAAATCAGTTCTTTATACATCTCAGATACGCCACCATCAGCAGAGAAATTGGCTACAGGTTTTTCTGCCCCTACCTGTTTGCCTTCTAATTTTAACGGCATTTGTTTTGTTTGTATAAAAACTTCAAAATTTTGTATGATCAGATTTTTAGTATTTTTTCTTCTATGATTTTACCTATCACTCATTTGGTCATCAATGGTCCCTATCTATGGACCTGAAAGGTAAGTTTTTTCTTGCCCTTCTAGTTTATTTATGATGTTCCCTTTAGTATCTAAGCCACACATCCATCTGTAGCCCACCTTGGTATATGCTGTGAGATGTTGCTCTATTCCTAATTTCTACCAAACTACTTTCCAGTTTTCCCAGCATTTTTTTTTCAAACAATGTATCCTTTCCCCAGTAACTGGGGTCTTTGGGTTCAAGGAATGCTATGCTAGTGCATTTGTTTGCTTCACTATCTTGTATATCTGCTCTGTTCCATTGATCAGCCTTTCAATCATTTTTGGATGGATTTGAAGAGGGCTTAAATTAAATGGAACTTCTACCTGTATCCTTTCCTTGGATAATGTTAATAATAACAATAATTATTATTATTTTAAAAAATTATTATTAAAAAAAAATTGGGGTTAAGTGACTTGCTCAGGGTCACAGTAAATATTAAGTGTCTGAGGCCAAATTTGAACTCAGATCCTCCTGACTCCAGGGCCATGCTCTATTCACTACGCCACCTAGCTATCCCCTATTATTATTTTCACAATAATAATAATAAATTATAACTATTCTGGCTCCTGAGTTTACTCACATAAGGATATTATATATCATATTAATCCATAATTTAATTATATAATAAAATATCAGTATAAAACATTATTATATAATATATAAATTCATGCTAATGTTTTATAATGATATATGTATGGTATAGCAAATAGTCACATATAGTTTTATGATCTATAATATACTATACCTTGTATGTTATATAAGATTGAAGTATATTATATACTTATGTATAATAAATGTAACATACTATATTTATAATTTATGATCATAATATATCATTATATATATTATATAAGATATAATTATCTATAATAAATAATAACACTATAATACTATGATATATATTTATATAAATAAATCACAAAGGCTTTTAAAGGAGGGATATCCTTATCAACATTTTTATTGACCTTGTTTTTACAGTACCTATGCTTCCTGATATTTCCCCTCCTAGAGAGCCGTTATCTATAATAAAGAATAAAAAAGGGAAAAAAAAGTCCCCAAGAGCAATCCAACTCATGAAGATGTGTCTGACATCTGTAGTGTTTCATACACATAATCTTCCGCCTCTACAGAGGAGGGAGGTGCCTTCTCACAGTTCTCCTTGGGGGCCAAGTTTGATCACTATAATTTCACTGCATTTAGCTTCAATTGTATTTTTGGTCATTCTTTCTGTTTATATTGTCATAGTCACTGTGTGTATCATTTACCCAGCAAACTCCAGTGGCTCCTGTTACCACCAGGATCAGCTCTGAAATCCTCTGTATGGCGTTTAAAGCTCTTTAGCACCTTACCCCTTCCTACCTTTCCAGCATTTTTATATTTTACTTGCCTTCACAATCTATCCAAAGCAGGCACACTGACCTACTTGTTGTTCCTTACAAATGACATTGTTTCCCATCTCTCTGTTTTCACCCTGGCTGCCTCCTCACCTGGCTCACTGTCCCTCTTCACCTCCACCTGTTTTCCTGTCCTTCAAGCCTCTATTCAAACCTCACCTTCTTCAGGTGGCTTTTGCTCATCTTCCCCAGTTGCTAGTACCTTTGGTATCTTTGCCTCTGGGATAATTTCCCAGTTCCTCTATATATCTTTCCTGATTCTCCTTAATGCTAGTACCTCCCCTCTGTTAACTATATCCAAGTCATCCTGTCTATAGCTTGCTTGCACATGGTTAATTGCATGTTGTCTCCATTAGACTGTGAGCTTCTCGAGATTCGGGACTGTCTTTTGCCTTTCTTTGCATCCCCAGTGCTTACTATAATGCCTGGCACACAGTAAATGCTTAATAAATGCTTTTTGATTGATTGTTTACTTCATTTTACAGCAGTTCATAGATGTTTTCCCATGCTTCTCTGTGTTCATCACATTTATACTTTATCCCAGCACAGTCATATTCCATTATACTCATATACCACAATTTGTTTATTCATTCCCCAATCAATGAGCTTTCATTTTGTTTCTAGTTATTTACTACTACCAAAGGTGCTTCTAGAAATATTTTGGTGTCCATAGAGCCTTGTTTTTTATCACTGACATCTTGGTGTATGTGCCTAGCAATGAGATCTCTGGTTCAAAGGATAGAGACATTGTAGTAGCTTTCTTAGTGTATTTCCAGAATTGCTTTCCAAACTATTGAGCCAATTATAGACCCACCAACTGTGCATTAGTGTGCCCATTTTTCCATTATCCCTCCAACATTGACTGTTTCCATCTTTTGTCATCTTTGCCAATTTGCTTGGTGTGAGATGCAAAGTTAGAACAGTTTTGACATGAATTTCTCTTATTATTGGTGACTGGATCACTCTTTCATGTGGTTGTTAATCATGTACAGTTGCTTGATTCATATGCTTTGATGATTTAATCTCTTTTGGAATGGATTTCAGTCATGTATTCTCTTAGTTGGCTATTTCTTAAGTTATCAAGTCCTTGTTAAAAATATTTGATACTCAGATTTTTCCCCCTTGTCAATTGCTTTTCCAGAAAGGATATTGCAGTAAATAAGAATGTGAAAAAGAGGCTTAGATTCTTAAAATCTAGCCATTGCTCAGATTCTTATAATGTAGCCACGGGCTCAGAGTCTTACAGTCTAGCCGATAGCACGCTAATGTTCAGACTCCTTAAGAGTCTGCCCAATGTGACAGATGTTCCAATAATAAACCTTGTCTTTGGCTGAGAAAAAAAAAAAGAATGTGAAAAAGGGCAGAGTGGTGTAGTGGATAGAAAGGCCATTTTGAGGTCGTGAAGTCATGAGTTCATGTAATGACAATCCAAGACACTTAATCTCATTGCTCCAGATAAGTCTTTAAGATGATACATTGAAGAAAGGTGATGATCGGCCTCAGAAGAAGGTGTTTCCTCACCTGGAATTATCAGTACCAAAGAAATCACGAGTCTGGATATGGGTGCATAGGTACATATATACATACACATATATGCATACACACATATACATATGGTGCTCTCTCCATAGAATCACTCTGCGTGAAGCCAAATCCTTGTGGACATCGCTTTTTTCTTACCCAGGTCCCTCAGCTATTGCAATAATCACTTTGACTCTACAGAGGCCAATTTTTGTCCTACCTCCTCCTCGGTTCCCATTTATAAAAAGCAGGATGTTCCTTTTTATCTGGGGTTGTCATAGCCCTTTTAAAATATCCTCTACACAGACAGTAAGAATGATAGTCCCATTTTTTGCCTTTCACTCCTAACAATGGCTTATCTTTGGAGAACCATTTAGCTCCTCACTGAGCCTCTCTTCTTTCCATTTCCTCCTCTCTCCTCCTTTTGGTCTCTTTATTCTGTGAAATTCTGTCTACTTACTGAACCAATGCTGCCCTCTCCTCCTTGCTTTACAAAATTTTCCAGAAACTGTGAAGTTTTGATGGGGGGGGGGGTCCTCTATGTCCTTCCTAATTGGTCCTCCCATTTGGTGCCATCTTTGTCACATGATTGGTCCTCTCTTTTCTGGTCTCAAACCACCTCCCTTGATTAATCTCTCCCATTCTACCTTTAATTTCTTATGGTTTATCTCTCCTTTGGGTCTCATATCCTTCTCCAGGTTGACCATTCCCTCTATGATCTCATCCATGCCTTCTCTGACCCTATCTCTCCTTTCACAAGCTGGAGCCCCCAAGTCTGCTACTTCTCATCTTGCCATTGAATAGACACTTGTCCAGTATTATTTTATTGGAAACACTTTTACTTTGTCCACACTTTTAAAAAAATCACCAAAGTTGTCTCTATTGCAGACCTACAAAAAATGAGAGAATTATTTATTACTTGTTCTCTCTTTTTTTGCAAAACCACAGCAGGGGAGAAATGTGATAGGTAGGTCAGACATGGGGACACAGAAATACTGTAGTAAAGTGAATGTGCCAGAGGAAAAGGACAAAGATTTCATAGCTAAAACAGGGTGACTCTGCTAATAAATGGCCCTGCTGAAACATTCTTTCTTCAGATCCTCTAGAGAACTGTCGTATTTGGGGTCTAGGTTAGAGTGTCCTTGGTGGCAGTAATGGGGTAAGGGGTGGGGAGCAAGAATGTGAGGGGGAAATAACACACCAATCTCACCCCTCCACCTTGCAAAATCAGTATGGTTACTTCCAAAAGAGTCATCTGCAGTCAGAGAACTAGGAAGTAATTGTTCCTGATTTCCATGTTTGGAGATGAGGAACACAGGATAGTCCAATGAGGACCAGTCAGATGGGAGCCACATGGAGAGTTCTATGAGGGTCTTTGTCCCCTGAGTGTAGTAGGGCCCCAAGTGACAAAAATGCAGCTTCAACTCAGTAGCCAATGAAATGTCAGAAATACCTTCATTGATCTTCTTTATACTTCGTACTTACCAACTTGCCCATTACATTCCTATTCCCAATGGACAGTAAGGTTGCCTCGATGGTGAGGTGTGTGCTGCCATCAATGTATACATTGGCCATTGCAACCTTCCCTTTCTTCTTGGCTATTATCTTATGTCACCAAATTCTCAGAATCTTGCAGGGGCAACACCATTGTGCAATACAATCCACAAATACTGGTGTCCCACTGTTGACAACTCTGTCCTGAAAACTGGACTCTTGGAAATTAAAAATAATACGATAAACCTTGGTGGTGGAGAATGGTGAGCCAGGCTGGCTGTAGCGCCTGGCTTGCTGGAGTTACCCTTTGAGGGGAATGGGGTGACCAATGACACTGAAGGAACTTCCTGGAGATGGCAGAATTCAAGAATCACTGGAGACCAGATGCTAAAACATCTCCCTATAGCATGAGCAGGGTCACAAGACTAAGCCATAGAGAAAGTGGAAAAAATGGGTTTTCTTCTTGATAGTCATTTCTGCTCTGTGCACGCAACATTGTCTTGCTACCAAATGGGCTTCCCCATCCGCCATGATTCATCCAGCTGTTGCAGCTGGGCCATCTAGCCAGTAGTGCTTGTTGTGACCCTTGGCTCTGATTGGTGAGCATTTACCTTATCTTGCCTGGTTCACTATGGTTCTTCCCAGCTATCTCCATGCCATGCCACTTGCTTTCTAGCCTGCACCTTTGACTGGCCCTTGGAATCCTACTTCTGTGATGCTGGGTTTGACTGGTGGGCATTCATAGGATTATAATGTATGTAACCAGTGCTCTTTGATTCATTATCCTAGAGTGATTCCTGCTACGTCTCCCTCCTCAGGGTTCTAGGAATACTTCGAGGGTTTGGGGGTGGTGCTTCTCTAATGGTTTTGGCTTGAGTGCCTAACCAGTTGTTTCCCCATGCTGTTAAGGACCAATGACTGAGTCACCTAGTTCCACTGACTTAATGTCAGTTAGCTTTTACAAAGGAATATTTGCTTCAACTATATAGCAAGAAGAAATGTACAAACATTTTCTTCCAGCACCTTTGGGGTATATCCACTCTCCCCTACAGCGACCCCTTGATCTCTAAGGCAAACGGACCTCACTCTTAATACAACTTCTATGTAAAGTTGGTACCAGCAAATTCACGTCTAAATATGGCATTGCTGCTTGGTGAGCCCACATAGCTCACCCACCAATAGGTCACTTCTTGTTCTTCCCAGTATTGATACTGACCTATCTGTAAAAACCAGAAAGTAGGATTCTGGGATGTCCAAATTTCCAGATGCATGGAGACTTGCTCTCTTGAACTTTTGAAACTTACATGGTCATAGTTTCTGAATGGAAAAGGCAAAACACAAAAGCAGAGGATCAAAACTTGTTTTGTGGGACCTCATGTTGATGCCAATGGGGAGGATCCAGGGCCACTCCATTTATAACCCTTTCTTTCATCAGATACTATCAGCAAAAGAGAAAGAAGACAAAGGTAAATGAACCCAAAGAGGATGTCAAGGCTGGCTCAGACCTTTTTTAATGTACCCCCACTTCTGGCTATAGAATCACTCAAAAAGGCCACAATTCCCTACATGGTTAACAGACCAGAACCAGTTCCAGAATATCTGTATATGCTCCAATGTCTCTCCAAAGCACCTCTATTACTGGTCATCATGACTCTCCTAGAACAAGATCCCCAGCTTCTCCAGATATGGGAGAGGTGTTCTGTACATATGCCAGTCCCTGTTACAATAGGATCATAGTTGCAAGGGACCTCAGAAGCCATCTAATCCAACTTCTTCATTTTACAAATGAGGAAACCGAGGCCCAGAAAATTGCGGTAACTTGCACAAAGTCGTGTAGGTAACAGGAGCCAGGGACAGGTTGTAAATCTAGGTCCTTTGACTTCACGGCTAGTGTGCTTTGCTCTGTTTCACACTTGCCCTAGTTTACCTTACCTTGCTTGGTCTTAGAATCGCTGTGTTATGTCCTGAGCATCTCTATGCCACGCTACTGAGAGCGTATACCTCGTTATCCTCTTCCAACCCCCTCTGACATTAGCAATCAATCAGCACCTCACCCCCATTCCTAGAAAGGCCATGTCAATCATTCACCCTCTAACTCAAATCGTCCCTTATATATGTTATCTTCTCCTATCAGAATACAAACTCCTTGAGGTCGGGGACTGTCTTGCTTTATGTTTCTAGTGCTTTTCCATTCATTCATCCATTCAAATAACTAATGTGGCTCATGAAGGGTTAAGTAGTATAAGCAAGACAATAGCCTAGTCAGTCACTGTGAAGTCAGGTGGTCAGGCAAAGGCATAGTCTTTCGCTAGAGGTTTCAAGGTAGTGCCTCATAAAATAGTCAGGTAGGTGGAACAGTGACACATCTAGAGTCAGAAAGACCTGAGTTCAAATCCTGCCTCAGCTATTTACTGGCTCCGTGATCCTGAGCAAATCATTTAATCTCTGGCTCAGTTTCCTCATCTGTAAAATGAGAATAATAGTACATCCTTCTCAAGGTCGTTGTGAAAAGAAAATGAGATAATATTTGTAAAGTACTTTGCAAGCATTAAAGTTATATTATAATAGTAACAACTATTATTATTATTATTATTAATAAAGGTTTGTTCATTGATTGGGATGTCCACAGAATAGTGTTAGTCTGTGGTCAGTGGATTCATTCAACAGAATTCCCTGAAGTCTTTGGTCACAGAAGCCAGGAAAAGGTCTACTTCTGCTGCCCTTTGCCAGGACTTTGGAAGGCTATGAGATTCAGAGAAAGCAGGTGCCAGTATTGGAGCTCAGGAAAATCCTCATCTGTAAAATGGGCTTCTTAAGGTCCCTTCTAGATCTCAGCCTATGCTCCCATGACTTTTCTTCCATCTTCCCTACATAACTTCTCCCCCTGCCGTTCTGGCAGTAGCTAAAGATGACTGATTAGAATTCTGAGGGAGGCATTTAAACGCATCAGCAAATAGCCAGAAGGCCCATGGATATGGGCAAGAGGTGGTTGGAGGTTGCCCTGGGTGTGGTGAGTCCTGGCACAAAGAAAGGTGTTGTATTGAATGTGTGTTTTGGGTGTGTTTGGGCTCAGAAACAGGGTGAGCTCAGAGCCTGGGATCCCATGGGTATGATCAACACAGAATTTCTCTGTGTGTGTGTGTGCGCGCGTGCGTGCGCGTGGGTGTTTGTCTCAGTCAGGGCTTGGGGCCTGATTGCTAATATTCTCCACATAGCATATACCAGTGTGGAGTGAGCAATGGTGATAACTACATCATCCTGTCTAGTAGAATTTATCTGAATCATGGGCACAGCTGCACTTGCCTCCAGGTTTCTATGTCAGAGAAATGCTTAAATGGGGGTGGGGAGCAGGGACACATTGGACTACCTGATGCCTTTTAACCTGCCTGGCTCAGTTCTCTCCATTTAGTCCTGGCCTACCTATCCTGCCCTGAATTTAAAGGGATTTTGCTACTCTTTGACCAGGCTTCCTTTACTTTCAGTATCTTGTATTTTATTTTTTGCTTTTTGGTGAGGCAGTTGGGGTTAAGTGACTTGCCCAGGGTCACACACCTAGTAAGTGTCAAGTGTCTGAGGCTGGATTTGAACTCAGGTCCTCCTGACTCTAAGGCTGGAGCTCTAGCCACTGTGCCACCCAGCTGCCCCTCTTTCAGTATCTTTCAACAGAAATGTCTTTTATTTATTTATTTGTTTGTTGGGTGGCAGGGGATGGAGGAGAAATGGGGAAACACACAAAAAAAGTTTGAATATCTTGAAAGCTTGGGCTTCCTGGCTTCTTCCTCATGGCTAGTCACAAGGGCCCTGCCATTTTCCTCTGACTTGGCCTGATATACCTACCATTAGAGTTACTTCCCTAGATTTGGTGAAAAAGATGGAAGTATTGTTACTGAAGGGCTCCAGTTAAAATGCATACTGAAAGATTTAGTAGGAGATTAAGAGAACTGGACAGGAGCAAGCTCTGAGGTACAGGCATATTGGGTACATTCTGGGGCTAACTGAAGGATACTTGGCTGGTGATGGGATTCAGCTCTAGTTTGATGGTAGGGGGCCAAGAGCAGACACATGAGAGTGGGTGGGGAACAATCCATCGATGGATCGCTAAGCGTCTATTAACCACATAACATTTGCCAACACTATGCTAGGCACTGGATCACTAAAGCATCTCATTGGGTTGGCTGTTTGAGCATGTTGAGATAGTCCTTGTTTAGAACATATTGCTACCTTCTGTTCTTAGCCAGGAACTCCTAGGACCTTCTTAGTTCAGTGTCCATGAATAGAAAGTCTTCTGTTCACTTTCACCAGCAATGCCTTCAGAACAATCGACTTTTCAAGAAGGCTTTAACCGAATACTTCCTTCTGTAACCCAAACACATGCATACAAAGCAATGTTCTTTTTCTTCTATTTAAACATACACATACCTATGCACAAACACTTCCCAACCCCTTAACTACTGTTTATCCTCACAACTTCCAGGACATTCTATGCACTCAACTCATGACCACCATTGGCAGATACGCTCCAGTGAAGAATAAAGGAATAAATAAATGCAGTCATTCAACAAATATTTATTTTTTGCAGCATGCCAACCTCTTCAAAGTGTTTTTTTGATGCCTCATTGGGGCATGGAGGTGACCCTGGGTTCTCCAAGACTATGCCAATTGCTGCTTCAATTTGAAAAGGCTTCAAGTAGGAGCCTAGAAATAGACAAGTAATCTATCATGCCAGAACTTGCCTAGCTAAGTTCAGAAACTCCGCCGCCGAAGTTTGAAAGCCTCTAGGTTATGTTTTTGGTTTTTTAATCAAAGAAATTCATGAGAGTCTATTGAACTGTGGATAGGATTATGATCTGCATTTCATCCACCATTTCTATAGGCAGTCTCCTTAACCCCATCCCCTGTGCCTGTAATGCACTTTCTTCTCTCCTCTGCCACTTAGAATCTCTAGCTTTCTTCAGAACTCAGTTTGAACACTAATTCCTACATCCTCACAACAGTGATCGCCTCCCCTACCCCAAATTCTTGTATTTATTATGTATATATTTTGTGCGTATTTACATATGTACATGTTTCTCCTAATAGAAGGTAAACTTCTTGAGAAAGGAGACTTTCATTTTTATATTTGTAACTCCAGTACCTAGGACAGCACCCAGTGCTTAATAAAAGTTTGATGATTGGCTTCTTGATTGATGGAGGGAGTTCTCACTAAATTGCAAAGAGGTAGATTTAGGCTTGACGTCAGAGGAAAAAAGAATCCTAACAATTAGAGCTGTCCAAAGAGTGAATGGACTGCCTGGAAAGGTTTCCTCTCCTTGGAGATCTTCAAATCCAGGCTGGATGACAAATTACTGAGTATGTGCTACAGGGGATTCCTTTCTAGATATCCCTGATTAGGTGGTCATTAAGGTCCTTTCTAACTCTCAAATTCTGTGAACTCATAATCTCTTGAAGTATTGAAGTATATGCAAGGTGTGATAATACTCAGGGGAATAAAATGATAGGAGTCTCAGTTTTCTCATCTCAAAATGGTTATCTCTCCATGCATCTCTGACTT
Source organism: Phascolarctos cinereus (assembly GCF_003287225.1). NCBI lineage: Eukaryota > Metazoa > Chordata > Mammalia > Diprotodontia > Phascolarctidae > Phascolarctos > Phascolarctos cinereus. The sequence continues at coordinate 207,879,606 of NW_027555736.1, read as the reverse complement.
GTGTATTCTGTCTTGTAAGGTCTTGGAAAGCAGAGAGAGTGCTTCTTATTCCTACCTAGCAAATGGCAAAACTGAGATTCGATCCCACAGCCCCCAACTCTAAATCCAGCATTCTTTTCTGACTCTGTCTTTCTGACTCCATTTGTTTTGGAAATTCTGACAAAATCTATCTTCAAAACACAACAGCTACTGCCTTTGTGGTTCTAACCTATGATAAACTTTAGACAACAGGGCTTTTGTCCCTGGGAGAGCTGGGAGTTCCCTGACTGGGTGCCCCACAGAAATCCGATCCGTTCACCCTTATGCTTGGAGGACACTTTCCCGCTTGGGTGCCCAGAAACCTGACCCTCTTTTGTTTTCTCCCTGGCGCCCTTTGCTCTGGTTCTCTCCACCCGCTTTCATTTGGCTTCTGCTTGAGAAAGCTTGAAAGGAAAAAATCTGATTTGGCACCGCTGCCGTCCGGTTACACATCCAAGCTTCTACTCCCTCCCCAGCAGGGGCAAGTACAAAAGAGCGGGACCCAATGGGGAAAAGAAGCAACTTCTGATACAGTCTGCAGAGGAATTCAGGAAGCAGAAGCCAAGGAGAACAGCTCCTTAGAGGGATGAAGGGGACCTTGTCCAGGCAAAGGCATTTTTACTGGAGCAATTGTTCAGAGGCAGCAGAGATTATAAGAACTGAAACTACTTTTTCCAAAGACAGAAGGTGATTAGATGTCTATAAGCACAGTTATGACCCTTCAGGAGGCAAAGGAAATGGTTTTGGGGCATTGTAAGAGACAGAGGAAATACAAAATGTCCAGGGATTTTGAATGTCACTTAGACTTACAGAACATAGAATGTTTGGTCTTGAAGAAACCTTAGAACATAGAGTTTTAGAACACAGAACTTAAAATGTATTTGGAAGGAATCTTAGAACACAGGGCATTAGAAACATAAACAGTAGAATCTTGAATCTGGATGGGATCTTAAAAGATAGAGTAGTAGAACATAGAACAAAGAATGTTTCTAGTGCTGGAAGGGATCTTAGAATATAGAGTGATAGAGTCTAGATGGATACATTGGAACCACCATATAGTATTTAGGCTGTTTGAACTTGTAGAGAATTATGGAGCTGGAAGGGACCTCAAGAATCTTTTGGTCCAACCCTCTCCCTCACTCAAATCAAATTCAATTGTAAGTCATGTTATCATCTCCCTGATGTCATGAAGGACAAATCACAACACACAACTTCATTTTAATAGACAAGGGATTTGAAGTTCAGGAGGGAGAAGTGATTTGTAGACAATCACATAGCTAGTAACTATATGTCTAATATCTAATAACTGTAAATCCAGATTTAGAGTTGGAGGCAATCTCTATATAATAATACATATATAATATATGTGTATATTATATATAATAGGCAGTCATGTAGAGTCTAGATGCCTAGATTCTAGACCAATCCCTTCATTTTACAAATAAGGAAACTGAGACCCAAAGAAATGTAATGGTTTACCTTAGGACACAGTGAACGTGGAGTCCTATCCATCCTTCAGGTCCCAGCTCAGATCTGACCTTGATTAATACTTGTTGAATTAAATTGAATGAATTGAAATTATTTGAATTGAAGAAAGCTTCCTCTGATTACTCTGTCTCTCTCCTCTGGGGTCCTGTAGCCCTTATTGCCTATACTACATACTCTGAAATGCCTTTTATTTTTCTCGAAGCAATGAAACATTTACATGGGCCAGCCATGAATAATGAAGCCACATTGCCTAAGACAATGCTCTCCCACTTCTTACCAGGAACATGTGCACACTTGTGTGCAAGCACACACACAGGCACACAGATACACAGACACGTAGACACACACACCAGAATACCTTGGGAAACAAAATCTTCCAAAGTTCACAAGACAAGGAAAGTGACCAGGGACAAGGGAAGTCATTAATGAGCCAGTCTTTTTCTTTGGGCAGCATGCACTTCTCAGTGGGCACTGGGGCTGAAGAATTGAAAGGACTATCTGTGACTTGATCACCTGCTTGTCAAGTCAAAGGAACAAACATTTATTAAACACCTACTATGTGTAGGCACTGTTCACTAGTCTATAGCCTGTCCCTTACCCCCTGATTTCTGACTGTGCTGTCTCCAAAAAAAAATTCTAGATCTGCCCAATCATGGCTATTCCCATGTTTCCCTATCTTGTCTTGCTGTTCCACATGGTCATGAACTCAGCAGAAGCAGGGCAGCTAGGTGGCACAGTAGATAGAGTGCCAGGCCTAGAATCAGGAAGACCTGAGTTCAAATCTGAAATCAGGTACTTACTAGCTGTGTGACTCTGGGTAAATCATTTAACTCTATTTGCCTCAGTTTCCTCATCTGTAAAATGAGCTGGAGAAGGAAATGATAAACAACTCCAGTATCTTTGCCAAGAAAACCCCAAATGGGGTCACAAAGAGTCGGACACAACAATAAATTTCCTCTTTACGCCTGCTGGGAAGTAAAATCCATCACTCTACTCCTCATTCCCCCACTTCTAAAAATCAGTCTTCATTTTATAACATCATTTCCATGTATAGATGAAGGATGAACTTACTTTTGGAATACAACCCTTTAGGTGTTGACAATATAACATAATGAGGGCTTTTAAAAAATTGCTAATATCAGAACATTAGCCAGGACTATGAAGGGAAAATGCCTCTCTGCTATTAATCATATTTACATGAATACTTTTCATGTATCTTGTTTCTTCAAATGTAGTATAAGCTCTTTTCCCCTTTTGTAAATGTAGGCCTGAAAGGAGTATTAAACATATTACCATAGAGTTATACAGGGTCACATATTGTGAGCTGTAAAGGGAACTTGGCTGCCGTCTAACCCAACACCATCATTTTACAGATGAAGAAACTGAGGCCCAGTGCGGTTGTGAAATGCCCAAGTTTTCAGAGGAGGTAAGATCAGATCCATTCTTAGTAAATGTCTGTTTATGAGAGAGGTAATTGTGGTAGGGTGGAAGTAGCACTGGATTTGCAGTCAGAAGACCTGGGCCCAAGTCTTGACTATGAAACATTCTATTTTCATGACTATGGGCAAGTTATTTGTTAATAATAATAGCTAGCATTTATAAAGCTCTTAAAGTTTGCAAAGAATTTTACATATATTGTTTCATTTGACCCTTAAAACAAGTCTGTGGAGGCAAGGGCTGTTATTATCCTCATTTTATAGTTGAGGAAACTGAGGCACAGAGCAGTTCAGTAACTTCCCCAGTTCATACAGCTCGTAAGTGTCTGAAGCTGGATTCAGACTCTGGCCTTTCCAACTCCGGGTCTTGTGCTCAATCCATTGTGCCACCTACCTGGTTGGTTTTTTTTAATCTTTCTGAGATTTGCTCCATGCCTGAGAAATGGATCTTGTGAACCAACACAATACAGGGGAAAGATACCTAGATTAGTAGTCAGAAAATCTGGGTTCTAATTGTACATAGTAACAAAAATATTGTAGCAGTGATCGGCTGTGAAAGACTTAGCTACTCTAAGTCAATTACATCAATTAGTCAATACAATGATTCAAGATAATTTCAAAGTCTTTCAAATGAAAAATGAAACCACATCCACTCTCTGAGTGAAGACTGAAGCATACTTTTTTCACTTACTTTATTTTTCTTGTCCCCCCCCCCGCCCAACATGGCTAATATGGAAATACATTTCCCATGACTTCATGTATATAATTGATATTGTATTGCTTGCCTTCTCAGTAGGCAGGGGAGGGGCTGGAGGGAGGGAGACAATTTGGAACTCAAAATTTTTAAAAATGAATGTTAAAATAAATAAAGTATAATCCTTTCTTTAAAAGAAAATATAAGGAAATCTGAGTTTCAGCCTTGGTTCTGTAACCAATTCCCTATGTGACTTTGGGCCAGTCTTTTAATCTTTCTGGGCTTCAGTTTCCTCCTTGTTGAATCAGGTGACCTCTAAGGCCTCTTGGGGCATTAGAATTTCAGGAGCCCTGAAACTCCTAGCGCTGTGGATGTATCTCTCGTCTGTCTGGAGGAAAGTATAAATTGTAAAGCATTATGCAAATGGAATCTATGATTACCATATTATTATAATGATGATGGTGACCTCTCTTTCAGTCTGGAACAATCAGAGCTGGGGCTGATGAAGGTTAAAGCTGTAAAAGAGAGAGTCATTGTTTACTGTAGCTGTCAAGGTGCTTATTGTTTTTAACGATCTCATTAATAAACTTTAGTAAGTATATAATTTACAGGCTGGTGAGCCCTGTTTTCTATTGGTCTTTCTGGTGCTAGAACTACCTCCACACTCACAGTAATGAGCCTTACTAGCGTGAGGGTTTGGGGGAAGGGAGGATTGGCATCTGGGGAACTCCCATATAGAAAAGTCCCTTCACCTGGATCAGCAGTTCCATTTTAAGTTCTGCTAATAAGTATGCAAAGAGCCAGAGCTAGAGTATGCCAGGATACCCTGGGGTAAGCGCTGCCATTGACCCTTCCCCAGGGAGAAGGCACACACCCACCTCAGGTCTGTGAAGGCCTATGCTTATAGGCTAATTGGTCTTTTTGACTTCTTCCTCCCCTCTTCAATCCAACTTCCACTGCTGTCAAAATAATTTTTCCCAAAAGCACAAATCTGGCAGTTTTATTCCCTACTCAATAAACTCCATTTACTCCCTATTACCTCTAGGATAAACGTAAACTCTGTGTTTGGCATTTAAAGCCCTTTATGGCCTGACTACAACCTCTACTTTCTAGCTTTATTACGTGTTACTTCCTTTCACCTACTTTATGGTCCAAACTGACTGGCCTTCAGTAAGAATTTCCTCCCCCGTAACACCCTACCTCCTGTCTCCATGCCCGGAATGCACTCTATCCTTACCTTCACCTCCTATAATATCTAGTTTCCTTCAACGTTCAGCTCAAGTATCACTTTCTTCATATTTTTTTTTCTTTTAAATAGTTTTTTTTTTTCCAATTACATGTAAAGACAATTTTTAACACTTTTTTAATAAAATGTCGAGTTCCAAATTTTCTCCCTCCCTCCTCCCTAAGACAGTAAACACTTTGCTATAGGTTATGTATTTATGTATATATATATATATATGTTACTTTTGTTGTTGTTTGTCCTTCGTTCTCAAAGGGCCACGACATCAGGGAACTGATGCCATGACTTGCAAGTGGATGGATTTAAGTGAGGTAGGGCTGTGAAAAGTCACCAGCCTCATTGTCTCCTCCGGAGCCATCTGAGTCCAGTAGCAAGACATAGATCAGGATGCCTGGATATGGCCCCCAGTTATAGTGCAATCATGTAAAACATATTTCTGTATGAGTTATGTTATATAAGAAGAAACAAAACAAAAGGAAAAACTACCCAAAAAAATTAAGAAATTAAAAATAGTATCCTTCAATCTGCATTCAGACTCCATCAATTTTCTCTAGATGTGGATAGCATTTTCCATCATGTCTTTTGGAATTGTCCTGAATCATCGTATTACTGAGAAGAGCTAAGTCAAGCATAGCTGATCTTCACACAGTGTTGCTATTACTATACACAGTATCACCTTCTTTGAAAAGCCCTTCCTAATTCTTCCTAGATGTTAATGCCTTCCACTCACTCCAGAAAAAAAAAAACAACTTACCTTGTATACACTTATATATGTTTATGTTATATCTCCTGATAGCGTGTGAGTTCCTTGAGGGCAGGGACTGTTTCATGTCCTCTTTTGGGTCACTATTGCCTCGCACAGTACCTGGCACATATTAGGTGCTTAATAAATGCTTATTGGTTGATAACAGCATTACCTGGGATACTACATGCTGCTATACGTTAAAGTCAAGACTTGAATTCAGTACTTCCTAAGACCAGCTTTCTAGTCTCTGCACTGGGTTTGTTGTTAGGTAGGTATCTGATAGGCAGCTAGGTGGTAGGATAGATAGAGTCTTGGACTTGGTGTTAGGAAGACCTGAGTTCAAATCCTATCACAGATACTTACTAGTTATATGACACTGTGCAAATCACTTCAGTTTTTCCAGCCTCAGTTTTCTCATTTGCACCTATCTCACATGACTATTATGAAGGTCGAATTTATGTAAAGAGCTTTGCAAACTTTAAAGCATTATGCAAAAATTGTTGTTTTTAGTTGTTTTAGTCATTTCTGACTCTTCATGACCCCATTTGTCATTTCGTTCTCCAGCTCATTTTACAAATGAGGAAACTGAGGCAAACAGGATTCAGTGACTTGCCCAGGGTCACACATTAAGAAGTGTCTAAGGCTGGATTTGAATGCAGGTCTTCCTGACTCCAGGCCTACTGTTCTATCCGCTGTGCCACCTAGCTGCCCCAATGGAAATATTAGCTATTATTAATTGGTCCACAAATAGATAAAAAATAATACTAGTTAAAGGGAAGCTCAGCACATGCCCAGATCACCTAAAATGGTGTCACCCACATAGAAGATGCTAGGGGACCTTCTTCTGGTAGATAAAGGAACTGGCATATATGTGGATGGTCTGCATCGGCCTACCACGTGGTTGAAAGCAGCGCTCTTTTCCATTGGCTACATAGCTGGACTTGTCTACATCGTTAAAACTGCCTGACGGAGCACAGTCTGGCCTTTGTTCCAGGAGTCACGTCAAAGGACAAAGCTGTCCTTTGCTCACAGCAGGCGACACCATATAGAAAGGAGGGAGGGAGGGCCTGAGGGGTACCTCCCCTTCCCCTCAGGCCATATAGCCCTGAGAAATAGGCCTGGGGGTTTGGTGTGTTTCATTTGAACTTTTCAATCCTAGGTATAGGGAGGGAAGTCCCTGAGCTGGGAACTCCAGCCACAGGGAGTCCAGGAGTTCAGAAATCCAAGTCTGCTGTTGTATTCAGCCCAGCAGGGAAACCCTAAAGAGCAAGGTCCCAGTTGCTAGCCCAGACTTGAATCTGGTGGAACTAATGCTATGCAGGAACTGAGTTAAGATGCTAACCTAATCCCCTCCCCAGAGAAAGAGCAGGGTGGGGTATACTCTAAGACACTGGAGAAAATGTTTGTATGTTTCTTTTTGCTACATCTTTGAAATAAATATTCCTTTGTAAAAGTGAATCTGATGTTAAGTGGCTGAATGGAACTGAGGTGATAGTCGCTGGTCCCTAAAAGTAAGAGAGAGAGGACACAGTCAGTGGAGGCATAAGCCAAAGGTAGAACAACAGAGACTTCCCAACCTCCTCATCAGGGTATGAGAGAATCCTGGGAATAGGAGGAACTGGAACAACCTGGCCAGGAGAGAGTGGCCCAGAGTCAATCTATACTATGCTAGTAACTCATACTTCCATAAGCACTTTAAGGACTTTCCTCACAAGAGCAGTTCTGTGAGATAAGTGCTGTGATTATCACCCTTATTTGATAGATAAGGAAACTGAGGCCCCAGGAGATGAAGGAACTTGCCCAAAGTCATGCAGAAAATGCATTTAATGAATGCAGCTTCCAAACTTCACATCCTGCTGCCTCTTCCACTGTAGGACACATACGCCATAAACTTTGTCTCCACTCCCAGGGCCCAACTTTACTGTACCCTAACTATCCATGTACCAACAAATGGTGGACCCACACTGTCCTTCCTCATAGAACTTTTCTAACCCTTCGGTGTGAAAGCAACACCCATGATTTTTCCTGATTCCAGTCCTCTGGGTGCTCAAGTTTAGTGCTTTGTTCATAATAGGCTCTTGGTAAATGTTTGCAGAATTTAATTTGGAAATGGATGTTATTGCCACCCACAATATATATTCATAGAATCATAGATTTAGCCCTGGAAGGGACTTTTGAGACCATCAAGGGCAACTCTTTCTTTTTACAAATGAGGAAACTGAGGTCTAGAGGGTTTGGTCTAGGGTCACACAGCTAGGAAGCTAGATGAGGAAACTGTGGAGGAGGAGGAAAAAGAGGAAGATGAGGAAGACAAGGAAGAGGAGGAGGAAGAGAAGGAGAAGGAGGAGGAGGAGGAGTAAGAGGAGGAGGAGGGGAAGAAGGAGGAGGAAGAGAAGTTGTTCAGTTGTGTCTGACTCTTCATGACTCCGTTTGAGTTTTCTTGGCAAAGGTACTGGAGTGGTTTGCTATTTCCTTCTCCAGCTCGTTTGACAGATGAGGAAACAGAGGCAAACGGGGGTAAGTGACTTGCCCAGGGTCACACAGCTAGAAAGAGTATGAAACTGGGATCTGAACTCAGGAAGATGAGTCTTCCTGACTCCAGGCCGAGACTCTCACTGCACCACCTTATTGTGAATCTCTAAACTTCTTTTTCCATTGACCCTTTCCTTCCCCAAACTTTTCCCCATTTCCTCCATTTTCAACTTCCCTTTTATGTGTTTTCTTCCCTGTTAGAATATAAACTCCTTCATGGCAAAGATTGTCTGTCCTTGTTTGTATTTATCTATTTATTTGTTTGTGTTAGCACAGTGCCTGCCACATAGTAAGCTTTTAAGTCAAGGGTTCTTAACCAGGTATCTGCGTTTGTATGGTTCATGGATATATACATATATATGATTCATAGATGGTTGGTTAAGATAGATATACATATACACGTATACATATACATGTATACATATATACATACATATGTATATGGTTCATGGATGCTTGGTTGATAGATATAGATAGATAGATAGATATATACATGCACATATACATATATACTTATGTATGTATACTTATATATATATATATACACTTCAATATAATTATTTTCCTTTGTAATTTTATATAACTTAATTTATGAATTAAAAACATTCTGAGAAGAGGCCCACATACTTCACCAGTCTGTAAAAGGGATCCACGACACAAAAAAGGATAAGAATTCTTACTGTAAGTGTCTGATGAGAAAAAAAGGTGGTGCAGTCACGGAGTGAGAGTAAAGATTGACGGAAGGCTAGAACCCTGTGCTTGTAGCCTTGGGTTAGGGCGTAGAAGAAGGCCTCCAGGGAAATTGGGTGGCTTCTTTAAGGAGGTTTTATGGGACACCATGGACAAAAGTCATATAGGACAGTCAAGGTTCAAGGGTTTGAGATCTGCTCCAGATGAAGTGGCTGAGACTTTAAGATGATGAGCCTACTACTCCATTATTTCCATAACCGTGGTTCAAAAGCCATCCTTGTTTACTACCCACCTCACAAGCCTTAAAGTGCTAAATAAATAAGTTATTCTGATCTCTGAGATCCTGTCCAGCTCCCATGTGATTTTCTCCTGTCTCCAACTTCAACACCTCTTCTGTCAGCCAGAATGTCGGCTGTCCCCTGATTGCTATGGGCTGTGAGTTCAGCCCCAAGGAGACACTTGTCACCAGAACTCCAGGAAACAACAGTCTGTGTGCCAGGCTCTGAAATGTTGTCCCTTGCTTGCCAGCCTTTTGGGCTTTTTCCCAGGATCCTGATGTGATTGAGTCCTCCCCGAGACACAGGCTCACCACAGCCACCCACCACCACCAATCCCAGCATACCAGGCAGGCCCTATGGGCAAGCACCAGTCTAGCTATGATTTATTTTGATATCTTTTCATAGTTTAAGATCCTCTCCTACCTATCTGGTTGAAATACTGCTCACAGATATCCCAAGGCATCCTTCTGGGCTCATCATACAACTTCAATAGCTTCCCCCAAATGGCTTTCTAATTGCTGCATTTCCCTCCCCAATAAACAACCTGCTACTAATTACTTGGTTATTTTCTGCTGGAGAGTTTTAAGTGTTTGGTTATTTGCAGCTGCTTTCCTCTAATGATGGGAGCAGGCCTCCCAGGCAGCGTGGGTTAGTGGAATGAGCAGAGGCTTGTGAGCTGAGACCTCTCACCTCTAACAGTCTTATGTTCTATGGTCTTTAACAGCCCTCACATTTTGTGTTTTGAAGTCCCTCAAAGCTCTGACATTCTATGTTCCATCATCTCTTTCACCCTAACATGCTATATTCTAAGCATGTTCTCACATCCTATATTCTAAGCAAAGGACATTGAACTGGGAGTTGAGACCTCTCACCTCTAACACTCTTTGTTGTTATAGCCTGTGGTGGACTGGTAAATGTTTAACAACTGACTCTCCAAGAGAAAAAAAAAGTGCAGCGCTTATTTTTAAATTTAATCCCCATTATTAACATTTTCTTCATTACTTTCTTAAGCTTTGATAATCAACAAAACAATAAATCAAACCTTGATATGGTACATATCTCCAAGGTATAAATGTTCACACTGAAAATTTAACAATCAGCTCTCTGAAGCCAGCACGAGTTCGTTCCAACACATTTCTGCTTATAGCCCTCACATTCTTCGCTTAAAGTCCCTTCAGAATTGGGTGGTGCCGTGGATATAGTGCTAAGCCTGGGATCTGGAAGACCTGACTTCAAATCTGGCCTCTGACAGTTCCTAGCTTCGTGACCCTGGGCAAGTCACTTCAACTTGTTTGCCTCCGTGTCCTCACCTGCAAAATGAACTGGAGAAGGAAATGGCAAACCACTCCAATATTTTTGCCAAGAAGAGTCAAACATGACTGCAAACAACTAACAACAGCAACAAATGGTCTATGATCCTTTTTAGTTCTGATCTCCTGTGTCCTTCCAGACGTGATATTCTGTGATGACGTCATTATGGTCTGGTGTGCTGATGGGCCTTTTGCGTCCATGCACTATCATCTGAAGGCCCATTTGAGGTTTTACCTGTTAATCCTAATTCTCTTAGAAAGTATGTGCTAGTTTTGTGACGGCTGGGACTGAGGCCGGTACATAGTCTCTATGCAGGAAGGAAGCATATGTTTATTTGGCTAGACTGTGAACTCCTTGAAGGCAGGGACTTTTCTCCCTTTTGTGTAGTCCCAGCACCTGGCATAGGGCCTGGCATCCAGTAGACATATAACGCATGCTTGTTAAGTCACTGATTGATTGATTGGTCAACAGCATCGCCAGGGAGTTAGCAAAGCCAGCCAGCAGGCAGTCTTTAGCTCAAATCTTCGGTAGGGATTTCTTGCTAGGGGAGGGTAAAGAATGAAAGCTTTAGAGACGGAAAGGCCATCTAGTCCAACCCCTCATTTTATGTGTATGACCCAGGAGGAGCACTGATTACCATAAGGAACCCCAGCTCTGGACTCATGTGGGGTCAAGATTCATGTCCTGGAGAAGCCTGACTCTAAAGAGAGGCTATTAGCCTCTTCGTATACTTTCTGGCCTACTATCCATTCCCATCCTTACTCTCTTCTTCCCTAGGAGAGAAAATCTCATGAACAAAGCTCAGGTATAGCCCATGTCTAGACCCTCCTCAAAAGGGCTTAAGAGAGTCCTGTCTAGAAAGGTTCTCAATGTACAAAGTAGTAGATATCAAATATAAGACAGAATCATTTATTTCCTATACCACAAAAAAAAAATGTTTAAAACACAAAAGACTCAAAAGCATTGACAAATACTTAAAACATGATACAGCACCTCATTACTCCCATGATATTCTCCTGTTAGTTTTATGGGACTGATGAAGACGTTTCACTTTTACCTAGGACCTACATATTCTTTGCAATGCACAAGTCTGGACCTCCTGGCAAACCATACATAGTCTTAGGCTTTCTTTGCCCTTTCACCTGGAGTAGGGGGGCTGTCTCCAGTCATCCGGATCCATATCTCACTGCTGGACCCAAATGGCTCTGGAGGAGAAAGTGAGGCTGGGTCACTAGCATTCACTTGCAAGTCATGGCATCACCTTCCCGATGTCAGGGTCCCCTTTGGGAACGAAGGACAAAGAGCAGCTGGAGTGTCCCCTTAGCAGTGCTCATCTTCTCTTCCCTGAAGTCCTGCTGAAGTCCTGCTGGGCACATAAACTCAGGGGGCACCTGCCCTTTCAAACTCCTCAAGCTAAAAGCATGTATGTCAGGGCTGCTACTGTGTCATCTGTGCTCAAGGAAAGAAACCCAAAGCAGACGAGTCATCCAGGGACTTGAGATCTGGTCTCACACTCACCTGGGCAAGCAGCCCATATTCTCCTCTCAATGTTCCCACTGCTACTGGGAAGAGGGGGAAGAAGAACAGGGAAATGAGGTACTCTAGCTTGAAATCTGAGATACAGCTTCAAGGGTCCTGACATGCTTGATGACAGGAAGAGAGCTGAGTCACTCCTCTTAAAGTAGACTGAACGGGCAGTTCTGCTTCGGTGGCTGATCCTCTTTGGAACAGGGCATCCCTCTCCCCCTTATCACCTCCATCCCCACACATGCACACATCATGGCGATGAAAGGACTGACCACCAGACGCTGGTTGAGCGTGTCTGTCAGCAAGAACCCAGAGTGCATGTGATGCCGGATGAGTCCAGAGAACATGCTGAGTTCTCCCTTCCATCATAGAGACCAAGGGATCAATAAGGGTTGCTCTGTCATCTCCAAATACAAATCCTTCAGTGGTGAACCAGAGAGCATGTCTTTCCAGAAGGGGCCCAGGACACAGCCTATCATGAAACATACTCCGTGGAATGAGCCCCACAGGCCCCAGTCCAGCAGAGGTTAGGTGACTTGTCCAAGCTCATAAAGGTAGTAAATGATAGTAGCAGAATTTGAGCCCCATCTTCTGACTCCAAAAACAGTAGCATACATTTGACCATATATAGGAGTTTAGGACTTTCAGTCATTTTCCTGTCATGTCCAACTCTTTATGACCCTATTTGAGATTTTCTTGGCAAAGACACTGGAGTGATTTGCCATTTCCTTCTCCAGCTCATTTGACAGATGAGGAAACTGAGGCAAACAGAGTGAAGTGACAAAAGTTTGAGAACCACTGGAAGGTCACTGAGAGGTCATGGATAATAGGATTGTGAATTTAGAGCTGGGCAGGACATCTAGTCTAACCTCATTTTAAAAAGACAGGTCTAGAGTGATTGAGTTACTAAGGTTACACAGTTAGCAAATATCAGAGATGGGGCAGCTAGATGGCTCAGTGGATTGAGTGCCAGCCCTGGAGTCAGGAAAACTCATCTTCCTGAGTTCAAATCCAGCCTCAAACACTTCCTAGTTGTGTGACCCTGGGCAAAGTCACTTAACTCTGCTTCAGTTTCCTCACCAGTTAAATGATCCGGAGAAGGAAACAGCAAACCCCTCCAGTATCTTTGCCAAGAAAATCCGCGAATGGGGTCATGAAGAGTCAGACATGACTGAAATAACTGAACAACAACAATACTTACTAGCTATGTGACCCTGGGCAAGTCACTTAACCCTGTTTGCCTCAGTTTTCTCATCTGTAAAATGACCTGAAGAAGGAAACAGCAAACCACCCCAGTATCTTTCCCAAGAAAACCCCAAATGGGGCCATGAAGAGTCAGACACAACTAAAACAACTGAACAACAATACTTACTAGCTGTATGACCCTGGACAAGTCACTTAACCCTGTTTGTCTCAGTTTCCTCATCTGCTAAATAAGTTGGAGAGGGAAATGGAAAACTACTCTAGTATCTTTGCCAAGAAAACCCTAAGTGGCGTCATGAAAAGTCAGAAACAACCGAACAACAATAACTACAATATCAGAGGTGGGATTTGAATACAGGTGCTCTGACTCTAAGGCCAGCAAACACCCTTTCCACTTTACTGGCAATGAATAGCGTGTCTCCTTTAAACTCTGCTATTCAGTGCCTAGAACACTGCTCTGTACATAGTAGGTTTTATTTTATATTCATTTCATGTGGTGTTGCAGGATGAGAGGTGGAGGGAAGCGGAGGGCCATGTGAGAAAAGAATAAAATGATTAAGATCCTTTAGGTTGAAAATTTGAGTCTGGGAGTGAACTGGATCCAAATTCACATAATGTGGGATATGAAGAGGATAGCTTTGGACTTGTCTCATATACCCTAGAATGCTGAAGCTCTGAGGCTGTCTTTGAAGCTTACAAAAGGCAAATTTAAGATAAATCAAAGGAAATCCTACTTCACACAGTCGGTAGTAAACTTATGAAACAGCCCATCCTGGAAGGTACCTGAACAAATAAATATGAACACATAAATAGCTTCAAATCAAGTTCAGAGCTGGCAGAACCATTGTAACTGAGGCTGTGTGTGTGTGTGTGTGTGTGTGTGTGTGTGTGTGTGATGGGTGTGAGGAAGAAAAAGTGAAACCCTGCCCCTGCCTTTGCCCCTCTGTGTCAATGTGGGTATCTCACTTCTCTCTGTTGCAATTTTCTCATTTGTAAAATGAAGGATAACATATATACAACAGTATTCTTAGTGGCACTTTTTTGCGGTAGCGAAAATGGCAAACAAAATGGGTACATAATAAATTAAAGAATGGCTTAACAAATAGTATGTGAGAGGAATGGAATAGTATTGTGCAATAAGAAGCAATAAGAAAGAAGAATTCAGAAAGAACTAGGAAGACTTGTAACAATCGATGCAGAGAGAAGTGAGCAGAACCAAGAGAATAATTTTCACAATAATGTAAAGGTAAGCAACAATATAATACACTGGAACTCTGATCAGTACAGTGACCACTTTGACTCCAGAGAACAGACAGTGAAACACACCTCCCATCTTTTGGCAAAGAGGTCGTGAACTACAGGTGTGGAATGAGACATATGTTGTCAAATATGGCCAACACATTGGTTTGTTTTGCCTAACTGCTCTTTTGCATTATGAAAGAGTTTTATTGGTAGAGGTTTAGGTAGGGAGGATTGAGAAATGACAGCAATGTTTTGTTTTTTTAAACATCAATGAAAACACATATTTTGTTAAATGAAAAAATTAAGTGAAGGACTTATAATAATTTTATAGGATTTAGAACTGGACAGGGTATCAGAGATAATCTAGTTCAATCTCCTCATTTCACAGATGACGGAACTGAGGCCCAGAAGGGTAAAATGATTTGCCCAAGTTCCCACAGGCAGTAAATAATGGAGATAGGATTTAAATCCTGCTGCTCAGGTACATAGGGTGTAGAAGATGCCAGCTGCCTTTTGAGAGTTCACAAGGCCAGATATCAAAGGGAGAAAAAAACCAGCAAACCACAGATGGGAAGTGGCCCCATCCTAGGCACGGTTTTGCCTAGAAGGCAATGGCCTTACAGCTGAAAGCTGGCTGGGGGCTTCCTGCTGAACCCCCATTTGATCCTCTGGGGAGCTCGTACTTTGAAACTGGCAGGAAGAGAGACCTGAGGGGCAGGGATCATCCCTGTAGCATATCCACCAAGTTTCTCACCCAGTAGCCTAAAGACTTCTTCCTCACATAATGCAGGCCCCTGGGTCATCATGGGTGCCAGAGTATATCCATCTACTCATGCTCTGAAGTAGAGCAGGAGGGGCGGACCCCACTCCAAGCTTCCATGTACTTGTTTGGAATGTTAACTAAGCCTGCCCCAAGATGGGAGGGGAAGAAGGGGGAAGGAAGAGCTTCCTGTTAAAGGAGGGGTTTGGATTACATGGCCTCTGAGGTCCTTTCTAACCCTCTCTATATTCTATCATCCTTTACTACTCCTTATGCCTGAAATGTCTAGCCTTGCCATCATCACCCATTATATTCCTACCTGTCTTTTAGAGGGGATGTCAAATGCCACCTTCTCCCGGAAACCTTACCTATTTCCCCCTCAGACCTCTCCTTGATGCACTTAGATAGCACAGTGGATAGAGCACTGGTCTTGGAGTCAGGAAGACTGAGGTTCAAATCCTATCTCAGTTTCTTACTTGGATCTTGGACAAGTCACTTAATCTCTGTCAGACTCAGTTTCCTCATCTTTGAAATGGGGATAGTAATAGCACCTACTTCCCAGTGTTGTTGTGAGGCTCAAATAAGACAATACATTTAAAGCACTTTGAAAACATTAAGGGATTACATAAATGCTAGTTATTATCATTATTATATATAATATTAAATCTTCATATATAATATTACAGCTATATGTATAGATGTCTTACCTGTGGGCTCACTCATCACCTCTAATCTCATCACCATACAGATAACTCAAGCCTTCTCTCACCTTGGACTAGAGCATAGGTTCCCAAAGTGGGTGATACTGGCCCCTGGGGGGTGCTGGAATAATGAGAGGGTGGTAGTAGCCTTAGGTGCAATTGAGGGGCCTTGAATAAAAATGAGTGAGCAGTGGAAGCATAAGGAAAGAAGAGAAGAGAAAAAATTTTGAAAAACTGTACATATTTCATCTGTTGTGTAACAGAGTTAAAGTTGTAGTGATTACATTATTTTCCAAATAAACACACAAAATGCAAATTATAACCAGTCAGTGGTCAAGTCTGCTGACAGGTCTTAACAAGCAGGTGTTGGCAGGCAAGTATGTTGTGCATTGTCAGGAAGTTCAGCATGCATTGCCAGGAATATGTGTATGTAACGACTTATTTACGATATGATACTATGCGGTTACATGTTGCAATATTGTGTCATCAAAATTTCAATGAAGGAAAAAACCCACAAATTTATAATAAATTATTAAATTTAAGATAACTTCATTTTTAAAAAAATATTTTTGAAAGGACACAAATTAAAAAAAAATTAAAGGGTTAAAGAAAGTAGATTTCAGTGGGAAGCTGAGTAATTTTTTTTAAAAGGGGGCAGTAGGCCAAATAAATTTGGGAACCTCTGGACTGAATGGCTGGAGGGTAGAGTATCAAACTCCTACTCATGGGTTTTACTTTATAGAAATCCAGAAATTTTACTTTTCAGTTCACTTCATTCTGCATCTGCTGCTCTACCTGGTTTCAAGATGTTCCCACTCTTACCCTCTGGTGTCCCCCCATTCCTGACTCCTTTTGTCTGCCCCCCTTCCCATTAGATTATAAGCTCCTTGAGGGCAGGGACTATCTTTCTTTTCATTAACTATATTCCCAGTGCTTAGTACAGTGCCTGGTACATAGTAGGTGCTTAATAAATGTTTATTGGATTTGATTGGATTGGGTCTCTAGGCTATGAGCTCCTAGAGACTGGGGACCAGGTCTTATCCTTGTATCTCCCCTTAAAATTTATAACAGCACCCTGCACATAGCAGGCACTTAATAAATGAATAGAGATTTAGATAGGATTATCACACTACTGACAAGGTACAGGAGAATTTCACTTGTGGGACATTGAATGGTGGCATGGCCCACTTGGCATTTCCCGGGAAGAGCGAGGACTTGGAGAAGGCTTCACCTCCTTTCAGATTATTCTGAGAAGGATCCAGGGAGGATGGTGGGATGTGAGGAAGTGACAAAGCTATTCAGAGAAGATGAGGTTGTGGGTGGGGTTTGAGGGCCCCTGGCCAGCCTCCAGGCGCTCGAGGTAGCTAAACCTATGGGACTGAAGGATTGCTGAACTTACCTTGGAGGAGTGAGTGACTCAAATAAAGGAGGATGAGGAGGGACTCAGGGACAGCTCCTACCTCCCAGGGCCACCTGTAAATCCAGCAGGCCCATCCGGTTTCCAAGAAGCTGGAAAGACAAAGTTAGTGTGAGCCTTCATCTGGG
Source organism: Phascolarctos cinereus (assembly GCF_003287225.1). Lineage (NCBI taxonomy): Eukaryota > Metazoa > Chordata > Mammalia > Diprotodontia > Phascolarctidae > Phascolarctos > Phascolarctos cinereus. The sequence continues at coordinate 207,862,193 of NW_027555736.1, read as the reverse complement.
CTAATTGCCCACAACAGCCCCCACACCCGTCTGTGCTGAGCTCAAAGTCTGGTTCAGTTTGCCTGGCCCTCTTTGAAGAGATAGATGGAAGATGGAAGAGAAATGGGGAGAATAAAAGAAGCATGGATGAGGGAGAGGGAAATGCATGGGTGAAGGAGAGAGAGAGAAGGAGAAAAAGGGTGGAAGAGTGAGAAGGAGGGAGAGAAATGAGAGAGAAGTGGAAGGAGAGGAGATGGAGAGGGAGGAGAGGTCAGAAGAGGAAAAAAGAGGAGAGCGAGGGGGAGGTCTGAAGAAGAAGGAGGAGGAGAGGAAGAGGAAGAAAGGGAGAAGAAGGGTAGGAAAAAAGAGTGGGTTACAAGGACAAGAAGAGGAAGATGGAGAGAAAGAAGGGAGAGAGAGAAGGGTAAGGAGAGGAGAGGGAGGAGGAGAGAAGGAGGTCTGAAGAAGAAGGGGGAGGACAGGAAGGGTTGGAAGAAAGAGAAGAGGGAGAAGGAGGGAAAGAGAGAAGAAGGATTAGGGGAGGGAGAGTGGAAAGAAAAGGGTGGAGATGAAGCAAAAGTTTCAAAAGGACACCCCCCTGGCAAACAGATATGTTCCCTGCCCCGAGTCTCAGAAAGTGGGAAGAAGATAGGGTTAAAGTTTCTTAGCATTAGGGAGAAGGCAGGTGCTCCTCTGGTTCAAAGGGAACTCTCTTTCCTGGGTTTGCTCCTAGAGGCTTTCTAGTAGAGCAATCCCACTCCCCAAACATATTTTGTTGCTGTTCAATTGTGTCCCACTCCTTGTGATCCTGTATGGGATTTTCTTGGCAAAGATATTGGAGTGGTTTCCCATTTCCTTCTCCAGTGGATTAAGGCAGACAGAAGACAGGTGACTTTCCCAGCTATAGTGTGCCTGAGGCCAGGTTTGAACTCAAGTCTTCCTGATTCCAGACACAGAGCTCTGTCTACTGATCCATCTAGTTGACTCAAACATATATACTCTTTCAAAAGAAGATGAATTGAATTCCAGTTTAATTCAGGTTAGACTTTCCTAAGTGCCTGCTTTGTGCTAGGAGCTGTTGAGATCTGAGTTTAAATCTTGCTTCTGATATTTGTTAGCTGTTAGCCATGGACCAATTACTTAACCTGTCTGAGCCTCAGTTCGATAATCTGTAAAAAGGGTCTGTTAATTCAACAAGCATGTATTAGATGCTGGATATACAACAGCCAAAACAGAACAGTCCCTGCCTTCAAAGTGCTTACACTCCACTGGTTAGATCTTGTAAAGTATAGAGTGCTGGATCTGACATCAGGAAGAATTGAGGTTCAAATCTTGGCTCAGATACTAGCTAGGTTACCATTTTCAGCCTCAGTTTCCCCATCTGTAAAATGAGGATAATAATAACACCCACCTCATAGGACTGTGAGAATCAAATCAGATAATAACTGTAAAGTGTTCTGCCAGCCTAGCCATTATTATAAGCAAATGTTACAAAGTAATTTCAGGAGGAAAAGAACAGTAATAACTGTGGGGGGAGGGGAGGATCAGGAAATGCCACCTAGAAGAAACGACACCTGAGCTGAGCAATGAAGAAGACAAGTATTCTGAAAAGTGGTAGGAGTTAATGCGTTCCAGGCATTCTCTATAAAAGGGCAAGAAAGATAGAGAACCACTTTCTGTGAACATCTTATAGATTTGTGGTCTAGAATGGACCATGAATATAGGGGAGTAAAATGAAATATCTGGAAAGATGGGTTCAGGGTCAGATTGTGGAACATTTACTTTTACTTTCCAACATAAGGAGTTACATTTTAACCTAGAAGCCGTAGGGAGTCATCAAAGGTGTTTGAATAAGGGACTTACAGAGTTATATTTTAGGAATATTGCCGTGATAGCTGCTGCACAGGGGTTTTGTGAGATTCAAATGCATGTGCATCACTTTGCAAATCTAATGTTGTTGATTACGTGATTGGTATTTGTCCTCACAACTGAGGAGGCGGAAACCAGATTATGATCCTGTTAAGATACGCACAAGGAAACTCTTAAATAACACAAGATCCTAAGTGCCAAATGAATGGTACAGACAGAGAAGCCTTTGGGGTTCACAGGAAGGGAAGGTCACTGAATAATCTGTAAAGGACTTGGGCTGGACTTTGAAGGATGAGTAGGGCTAGAGAGAAAGACAGTAGTCAAGAAGGTATATTAAGTGGAGAATACAGTATGTACAAAGGCATGCAGGTGGGAATGAGTCAAGAGTATGCCAGATATGGTTAGGAAAACTGTCCTGATTGGAGCATAAGGTTTCGGTTGAAGAATGGCAGAAGATGAGTTAATAATAATAATTTACATTTCTATTTTTGAAATATATTTTGCCTTTTGTTTTTATATCACATACTTTCCCAAAACAGAGCCATCCTTTATAACAGAGAATAAAAAAGAGGGGGAAAAAACCCATAGTTCAACAAAACTAACAAATATATCAAAAAAAATCTGATATTATATATAGTATTCTATATCCATAGGCACCCACCTCTGCAAAGAATGCAGGGAAGGTACCTTTTGACATCTCTTCTTTGGGGTCACTCTTGGTCACTATAATTTTTCAGCAATCTGTTTTATTTATAACTTACTTTTCTATAGGACTTGTAAGATTTACCAAAGGTGACACTGTTAGTCAGGAAGACCTGAGTTCAAATCCTAACTCAGATACTTATTAGCTGTGTGTCTCTGGGTAAATCGTTTAATCTCTCTGGCTCTCATTTTCCTTATCTGCAAAATCAGGAGATTGGACTCACTAGCTTCTACTAAAATCCTTTGTTGCTCTGAATGTATGATGCTGTAAGAATTCTGCTCTCCATTTTACCAGCGAGTAAACATTATGTGATGTGCTCATGGTGACCTAGCTAGTAAGTAGCAATGAAAGTCTTGGAAGAATTCTGACTCCAAGTTTATCTCTTTTTATGCTAAATTGAAATCAGATAATGAAGGTGTGTCAATACCAGACACAGGAGTCAGTCATTATCCTTATGTGGAGTCATGGAAGGTTTCTGAACAGATAATTTAAGAAGATGGGCTTGGCAGCAGTGGGCCCAAGGATATCATCAAACTTTAAAGTTAGAAGCCACCTTACATGTTATCTAGCTCAGAGACAGCAAACATACCCCACATGTGGCCTATAGGGTTCCTAAGTGCAGCCTGAACCAGGTTAAAATGTAATTGGGAAATATTTAACAAAATAAAGAAATTAACTTAAAAAAAAAAGAATTGGTTTTCCAAGTCAATATGTAACCCTCAGGGATCCTTACATATAGTTTAGTGACTATTTGTTTTAATTTGAGTTTGATGCCATTGACCCTCAACCTTCCAATCTTAGAATCAATGCCAGGTCATGGAAAAAGCCCCTTTCTAGCAATATGGAGAATTGGGTTTTAGTCTTGGCATCCCTGTTAAATATTTATATGACCATGAGCAGGTGACTTTTCTTTTTGCCTTAGTTTTCTTCTCTATAAAATTAGAGATTTGGATCAAGTGAACCTTAAACTTCTTTGCAATTATAATGATCGATGATTAGGTGAGTTAGGAAAGACTAGAATGGAGAGGGATTGGATTACCCATCCAACAATCAGAACTCAATGCTGTTATCTTCAGCCACTGCAAAGGCAACACAGCTGGGGGGCCCAGAGCCTCCACCAACAACTTGTCCTCACCTCGCACATTGTGGAAGGAGCATTGTTGGAAAACCTGAGTTCAAATGCAAGCCTTTAAATCGGTGTGATTCTAGACAAGTGTGCTTGACTTTTCCAAGCCTCTGTTTCCTCATCTATATCTAATATCATATAGATGTGTATATACACACATATGTACTGGGGCTTGAAGAATGGGTAGGACTAGAGAGGAAGACAATAGTCAGGAAGGTATATTAATCATTAAAGTGAATACAGTATGTGCAAAAACATACAGGTGGGAATGAATCAAGAGTATGCCAGGAATAGTTGGGAAAACTGTCTTGGTTGGAGCATAAAGCTTGGGTTGGAGAATGGTAGATGTTAATAACAATATTCACATTTCTGTTTTTGAAATATATTTTGTCTTTTGTTTTTACATCACATACTTTCCCAATACCAATAAAGGCTGTTGCTGTTGAGGCGTTACAGTCACATCCAACTCTTTGTGACCTCTTGTGGGGTTTTCTTGATAAAGACACTGTAGTGGTTCACCATTTCCTTTTCCAGCTCATTTTATGGATGAAGAAATTGAGACAAACAGGGTTAAGTGACTTACCCAGGGTCACAAAGCTAGTAAGTGTCTAAGGTTGGATCTGAACTCAGATCTTCCTGGCTCCAGTCCTGGCACTCTTTCCACTGTGCCACCTAGCTGCCCACACCAAGAAAGCTACAAGACCTTTATTATGACTATGACTGTAGGAATGCCACTGGTAGGGTAGAACTTACTGGCATTAGGAGGAGAGAGTATATGTCAGGAGTCAAAAGGACCAATGACAAGACGTTGTCTGTATGTTTTTATCTTAGAAAGATACAGAATAAGCTGGAGACTGTATGGGGAGGAATGCTGCCTGTTTTATGAAATAGGGAAGAGATAAAGAAAGCCACTCATCCTAACCCAGCTAGGAGTAAGGATTGAGGACTTTATTTGGAGAGGGTTTATTCATTCATTCAATTCATTCATTTATTCACTTAACAAATATTTATTTATTATGCTAAGCACATACAAAAAGAGGTAAAAGATAGTCCCTGCCCTCAAGGAGCTTCCAATCTAATGACTTAAGAAAGGTGTCTTACAGTTCTTTGGTGTACACCACCATGAGCTGTGAGGCAAGTGAAAAGACAGACTGAAGAATGTGATGAATAGTCCCAGTCATGGGGCATGGGTGGTCTGAATCTAAGAGAATCTTAACCCTTGCCCAAGGGTAGCCTGGATCAAAAAGAATGACAATAGAAGGGGTAGTTATAAGAAATGGGTGGAACTTTAATGGGCAGCAGCAAAGAAGCCTGAGATAGGAGGGGCACAAATGTGGTTTCAAAAACAGCTAATGGGGCAGCTAGGTGGCCCAGTGGATAGAGTACCTGCCCTGAAGTCAGGAGGACCTGAGTTCAAATTCGCCCTCAGACCAAACACTTGACACTTACCAGCTGTGTGACCCTGGGCATGTCACTTAACCCCAATTGCCTATAAATTTTTTTTAATTTAAAAAGAAAATAAAATAGCTAATGACAGCTCCAGAGACCAAATTTTGGCAATTGACAACTTAGGAGACAAGCAGATACCCAGAGGATTGTTCTAGTTCCATTTAAGCTCATCCTCCTTCCCCTGGGAGCATGCATGGATTTCTTGGGCAAGGCGGTAGGATTTTTTTTTTTCCCTCTTTGGTGCCTGAGCTTGTGGGGATAATATTCTCTCATTTATGGTGGACTAAAAATGGCCTTGCCGTACGGTTTTCTCTCTTTGCTATTGTGTTCGTGTATTTCAATTAAGCCCTTTACTATTCAATTTTTGGTTACTTCCTGGTCTGTGAAGGACAGTCTGAACTGCATGAGGGGTCAGCAGACCATTTCCTCCACATTGGATCCAATTCACATGGGTTGAGTGGGAGGCCTGTTACACATAAATTGGGAACAATCATACCTGCATTACCTGCTTCACAGGGTTGCAGAAATGCGAGCTACTATTCACAATAATAACAATAATAATAAAAACCCTGTCCAGCCCCTTGGACTGCCTCTTACTGTGATGAAAGGGATGCAGTACCCCACTGGGAGGAGTCCTATCGCAGCAGTCTCCCCTGCTGTGGGAGAGAAGTATAACCCAGAGAATGCCTGTACATGCTTGAGGAAGAAAAGAGCTCCCAAGCACCAAGCACATTTAAATTCAAGCCAAGGGGAATTTGCTATTCTGTGTGGGCAGATTTCAATTGTGAGCTTGGCAGCCATGGTATCCTGTTCTCCTCTGTTACAGGATGAGGGGGGGGAATGGGCTTTTTTCCCCCTCTTTGCAGAACAGTTGATTATTGAATCCATACCAGCTGTTCAGGCTAATCCAAGCTTTCTCTGTTTGCTCCTGCTAAGAAAAGCAGCTCTCATCCTGGCTGTCATCGTCTGACTCCTGCATTCCGGCTTCTTTTGTGAGCTTAGAGGACCCACAGGTGACCAGATGAGGCACAAAGGTTGAGAAAACGGGGTTATGTCTAATTAAGAAAGGGAGAGGCGGGTGGTCTGTGGAGACGGCGTAGGCATGATATTTCAACCCATGTCATAGAGGAAAAAGAATCAGGGAGAAAAAAACGCAGCAGGGGATGGAAATCCATTTCATAACAGCAATGCTGATGTTACTGCTGCTGTGTGTAGCCTGCAGGATACAGAGAGTCAGAAATACAGAATCATTGCATTTCAGAGCTGGCAGGGTCTTCAGAATATAGAATGTAAGAGGCCTTAGACCATAGAATTTTACAACAGAGAACTTTTATGTGAGACCTAGCAGGGTCCCACAAGTTCTCTGGTCTTGGGGTGACCAGTTTAGTGGCTCAGATGAGGTGTAACTCTTAACTACTTCCAACAATGAATTAATATAAATCATTAGCCTTGGAGCTGAATAAACCTCAGGCCTTGAGTCCTCCTGCATTTCCTCCTCCCTGCTCAAAGCACTGAGGCCTGTTTGCATCAATAAGTCAGTTACTGGTTAGTAAACATTCATTAAGCCCTTGCGCTGTGCCAGGTACAATGTTAAGTGCTGGGGATACAAAGAAAGACAAAAGACAATGCCTGCGCTCACGGAGCTTATAATCAGATGGGGAGACCATTTGCCCAAGGCCTCCTCTCTCCAGTTATCCCTGTCCCTCTGTTTTTTTTTCTTTACTCAGCTTCCCTCCTCCTTCTCTGTAGCTTTTTCCTTTCCCATACAACAGTCTTCTGTCTTCCTTGTGAGGTGACAATTAGCTAATCTGACAGATTTATTGTACTGCTGTGCTAAAGAAAAACTCAATCAGATTGCCTCAGGACCCTCCTACAGATCCCTAGGCAATTATAACAAAGGCTTTCTCCAGACAGAATTATTATTTGATCTTTCATATTAGTGATATACTATATTAATTTGTCCAACCAAAGTGTCAAGTGGAATTCCTAGACTCCTCCATTCTTGGCAATTGGATTGGGTTTATTCTTGTGGACCTGATGAAGTTTAGGGGTTTAGGGGTGCTGGGACCCCAATATCACAACATGAGGGTCCTGCCTGAAAGAATTCGACCCAAGCCTTCTTTCAGCCAAAGACAAGATTTATTAGAACATCCATCATATCGGGCAGACTCTTAAGGAGTCTGAACATTAGTGAGTTATTGGCTAGATTGTAAGAATCTGAGCAGTGGCTAGATTTTAAGAATCTAAGCATCTTAATGGTGACAAGATGGACCTTATATGCAGAAAGACTGTGGGAAGGATTTAAGAGTGGCCAAGTAGTTTGGGGTGACTGGAGGAGGGGTCTAAGGAAGATCAGAATGGGAGTGGCCAGTAAACTAGAGTGAAAAGAACTCCTGGGACCTGGACAATGAAGCCTAGCTAGGATTAAGTGTGGGAAATGGCTGGGAGCCATAGGGAGGGCTAGGCTAGGTTAAAGGTAACAGAGAATTGGGAGACTGGGCGTAGCCACAATGAAAGGCCAGTTGATGGGATTATAGCCTCAGGCAAATGCCAGAGATTTGGCCACCTGGAAAAGTCCAGGGCTTTTCCTTTTTTGGGGTCTAGATCCCATCCTCATCAGACCTTCTCTCTAATGATATCATTATGACTTATGTTTTACTCCAAACCATATAAAATTGGGCACATATGAGTTTAATTAATTTGTGACTCTTCTCACCTCTCATCCTACCCCCTCCCCAGCACACACCAAACATTAATCTCCTAATAAACATTCAAACCTAAAGCAAATTGACTATAACAAGTAAAGAACAGAAGCAGGCGCCCTAGTTAGCAAGGGTTCCTAACTAACCTTCCCAAAACACTAGGAGGAGTTCCAGTAGGGAATGACCTGAAAGCAGAGCAGAGAGGATCTGATGAGGATGGGATCTAGACCCCAAAAAGGAAAAACCCTGGACTTTCCCACATGGCCAAATCTCTGGCGGTTCACCTGAAGCTATAATCCCATCAACTGGCCTTTCTTTGTGACTATACCCAATCTCCCAATTCTGTTACCCTTAACCTAGCCTAGCCCTCCTTATGGCCCTGGCCATTTCCCACACTTAATCCTAGCTAGGTTCCATTGTCCAGGTCCCAGGAATCCTATTCACCCCAGTTTATTGGCCACTCCCATTCAGATCCACTCCTAGACTCCTCCCACAATCTTTCTGTTTATAAGGTCTATCTTGTCTCCATTAAGATGCTTAGATTCTTAAAATCTAACCACTGCTCAGATTCTTACAATCTAGCCAATAACTCACTAATGTTAAGATTCCTTAAGAGTCTGCCCAGTATGACGGATGTTCTAATAAACCTTGTCTTTGGCTGAAAGAAGGCTTGGGTCAAATTCTTTTGGATAGGACCCACCTGTTGTGATTTTGGGGTCCCAGCACCCCTAAACCTCTAAATCGCATCAGATCCATAGACCCACAAGCATTTATGAAAGTCCTACTAAGTGTCAGGCACTGTGTTAAATACTAGGTATACAAAAATAAAACAGCCCTATCTGTATTGTCCTCAAGGAATTTCTATGGTGGTGGCAGTGGTGGGAACACTTTTAAGTAAATACAAAGGCATTTCTGGGTGTGTGTTTTGGGGTAGGGAGAGACTGCAAATGAGAGGGATCAGGAAAGGCTTCCTGTAGGAGCTGGCATTTGGGATGAACTTTGAAGGAAATCTGGAGATGAGGAAGGGGGTGCATTCCAGACATGGCGGACAGCCTCTGCAGAGAGAGCAGATGGAATGTCATGTGTGAGAAACAGTGAAAGACCAGTTTGGCTAGACAGTCAAGTTCGTGACAGGGAATAATATATAATAAATCAGGAAAGGTAGGCAGGAGCCAGATTGTGAAGGGCATTAAATGCCAGAGGAGTTTAGATATTCGGTCCCCACGGCAATAGGGAGCCACAGGGGTTTTTCCTAGTAGGACGGTTGAATGGTCAGCCCTGTGTTTTGGGAAATATCACTTTGGCCCATGTGTGGAGTTGATTGGAGAGGGGAGAGACTTTAGGAAGGCTGGGAGACCAATTAGGTGTTTATTGCCATAATCCAGGTGGAAGGTGACGAATATCTGAACTAAAGAGGTACCTACGTCAGTGTAGAGAAGGGAATGGTTATGAGAGGTGTCAATCATAGAGGTAGAACTGAAAGGCACGTTGTAGGACATCTAATCCAAATCCTTAATTTTCTAAATGAGGAAGCTGAAGCCCAGAGTAACTTGATCACAGTCATACATGTTACAGATGGCTGCACTGGGATTCAAACCAGGCTTGGGATTTGAGTCCTCTGACTCACACTCAGTATTCTTTCCTCTGTATCATAGTCCTGATAACTTTTGGTGAAAGCAGTGTCTCTTTTCCATTGGGAAGAATACTTCCCCTGGATTCTTGGCTCCCTAGATACAGCCAGTTTGCAGCCTGGCTCAGGTACTTGCCTCATCTACATTCTATTTGGATTAGGACTTTTGTAGGAGCAGCAAGATGGCCCAGTAGTTAGGATATGAACTCTGAGTCAGGAACACATGAGTTCAAATCCTGCCTCAGGTACTTACTTGGTTATGTGACCTTGGATAAGTTATTCTTCTTCCTCTCAATCTCATCTACAAAATGGATATAATAGCACCTACCTCACAAAGATGTTGTGAGAATTAGCAGACACAATATAAGTAAAACATTTTACAAACCTTAAAATGCTGTATAAACATTAGCTATTATTTTCACTGGGCAGCTAGGTGGCACAGAGGATAGAGTACTGGGCCTGGAGTCAGGAAGACCTGAGTTCAAATTTTTCCTCAGATGCTTAACTAACTGTGTGGCCCTTGGCAAGTCACTTAACCCTGTTTGCCTCAGTTTCCTCATTTTTAAAGAACTGGAGAAGGAAATGGCAAACCATTCCAGTACCTTTGCCAAGAAAACCCCAAATGGAGACATGAAGAGTTGGACACAACTGAACAACAAAAACTGTTTACATTATTGCCGTTGCCATTGGCTTAATTTGTAAAGCACAGACAGCCCCACAGTCCTGTGGAAGCCACAGCTAGCCCTGCCAGCGACTTCTCTTTTTCACTCCCATTGATCTCTGCTCTTTCTAACAGTGTCTCCAACCTTAGGACAAAGCTGGAGCTTTTTTGCCTCCTCTTTGGAGGCAGAAACTTTAGCTGGTTGTTCTAGGCTCACCAAGTTGGCCACCCAGCATCCAGCAAACATTCCTGTACTGCAATAATCCTAGTAGACACAACATCAAGGTTGGACTCCCCAGCGCTCTCTAATAATTACCTAATATACTCTACCTCTGTGGCTCCCGCATATTCTAGCCGGTTGTTATTTAAGACTTCCTTGACAGGTTAGCAGATGTACTCCCTCCTTTTCCCCCTCTAAAAACCCCAAACCTGACATTCATAGAGTCTTAGAGAGTAAGATGAGACCTTAGAGGCCAAGCAGCTAGATCCCCTAGCTCTTCAAATAAGGAAATGAGGCACAGAGAGGTTAATTGATTTACCTAAGATCACAATTAGGGGTGCTGCACCCCCATGATCTGGAAAATCTCCACAAAATTTTTTGGCTCTCCATATCAAAGAAGTCTTTATTTTTTCTTTTTCTTTTATGGAGTGTTTACAGTATTAAAAGATAAAGTATGTTGGTATTATACAATACTATACATATATTTTGTGCATTTCTGAGTTTCTAAACTTTTTCTGTGTCATCTTCTGGCCTTTGTGTGTTGTTTGCAGCTTCTGCAAAACTTCCCCCCAAATTCCCATTTAATTTCTTATGGAGACCTGCAATGTATAGAAACCATAGTGAGGAAAGTCCTGCTGTGGAAGGGAATGTCTGATTCATAGCCAAGTTTTCTGATTTCCTCCTTTTCTCAATCCAGTACTCTTTCGGTTGTATCAAGCTGCCTTCCCTAGGTGTACAGCCTGACTACCTGCCTGTCCCATGGGCGAAGCCCATGCCTCTGTTATGAGCTGCTGGCCAAAGAGGACATGACTTACTGCCAGGCAGACTCCTTACAGATGCCACAGAGCTTTCTGCTTTCTCTGTGATAGACTTTATCTCATTCAATGACTTCTGGCCAGAAGTAGGGTATTTACCTCCCTTTCTAGCTATCTTAGGGTAGGTTGACCAGGGTTTCAGGCAGTTCACACAAACAGAAGCTGCACTCTCCTTATATTTTCATCCAGTACTTTTCACACACACACACACACACACACACACACACACACGCACACACACACGCTTCCCACAAAATAGTCTGCAGTATTATTTAAAGAGGGACAGGTAGGTGGTACAGTGGATACAGAGCTGGACCTGCAGTCAGGAGGACCTGAGTTCAAATCTGGCCTCAGACATTTACTACCTATGTTACCCTGGGCAAGTCACTTGCCTCAGTTTCCTCAACTGTAAAATGAGCTAGAGAAGAAAATGGCAAACCACTCCAGTATCTCTGCCAAGAAGACCCCAAATAAGGTCACATAGAGTTGAACATGATTAGGAAGACTCAACAACAATAATCAGCTTTATTTAAACACCTTTTCAATAGTGTCTTCATCATTGTCTGTCTATGAGCAACCCTTAAAGTCACCAATCCTTGGTTAATAGTTAACAAACATTTATTAATCAATTACCATATGTCAGGCATTTCGCTAAGCACTGAGAATACAAAGAAAGACAAAAAACATGGCGTCTGTACCCATGACAATGTGCAAACAACTCTGTACATGTAAGATATGTGTGGTGGAAATGGAATGTAATCTCAGTGAAAAGGCAATAGCAGTAGGTGAGACCAAGAAAGGCCTGCAGAAGGAGGGATCTGACCTGAGTTGTTTTTTTTTTAAAATTTATTTATTTTGATTTATCTACAACCACTTCCACAAGCTTTTGACTTTAAAATTTTTCTCCCCCTCCCTCCCCACCACCCTCCCCAAGACGGCACACAATCTGATATAGGCTATATATATATACACACACACACACACACACACACACACACACACACACATTCTTATTAACCATATTTTCAGATTAGTGATGTTATAAGTAAAAATTAGAACCAATAGGAGAAACCACCAGAAAGAGGAAACAAAACTCAACAGAAGAGAAAAAAAAATAGCAAATAGTATGCTTCAATCTGCGTTCAAATTCCATAGTTCTTCCTTTTGATTTGGATAGCATTTTCCATCACGAGGCCTTTGGAGATGTCTTAGATCCTTGTATTGCTGGGAAGGGTTAAATTGATCAATATTAGTCATCGCACAGCATGGCTGTTACTGTGTACAACGTTCTCCTGGTTCTGCTCACTTCACTCAGCATCAGACCATACAAGTCTTTCCAGGTTTTTCTGAAGTCAGCCTGTTCATCATTTCTTATAGCACAGTAGTATTCCATTACATTCATATACCACAACTTGGTCAGCCATTCCCCAATTGATGGGCATCCCCTCAATTTCCAATTCTTTGCCACCTGACCTGAGTTTTGGAGAAGCCAGGGAAGCTAGCAGGTGGAAGTAAAGAAGGGGCACATTCCAGGCATGGTAAGGATCTGTCTATACTATTAGTGATACAAGTTCCCTAAAAACTGAGTAGCCAGGTCAACCACTTACCACTACAGACAATTGTACAAGTCTCTCTGGGGGTCAGTTGGCCTAGTTGCTTCTGGATTCTGTGCTAAATGGAGTTCTACTAATACTGGTAGTGCAATATACCTTGGAATGAAAAGATTAAGGATAGGAATTAGATCTGTGATTTCAGCAATATAGCGAAGGCCTAAATGAGGAAAGCCCCTCTACTAATGCAATTTTAAAAAATTGTGCTCCCTCTCCCCATATTGATGTAGCCTAAAATAAAAAAAAAAATGAAATCCTGGATGAACCCTAAAAATGCAACCTAAATGCTAAATGAAACTCCCAGGATTTTCAATCTGAGTTCTGCAGACAGGCATAGTGAGAGTGAGGGTGAGAGCAGAAGTTATCTCTCCCTTTAGAGTCTCCATGGTGAAATATGTTTAATATGATTGTACATGTATAGCCTATATCAGATTGCTTGCCATCTTGGGAAGGGGGAAAAATTTGGAACTCAAAATCTTATAAAAGTGAATGTTGAAAATTATCTTTATGTGTAATTGGAAACAATAAAATAATATTAAGTGAAATAAAATAAAATAAAATTTTTGCATCAACATTCATTAGGGGAAAAATAATAATAAAATAAAGACAGTGGGTGTCTCTTTTTGATTCAGTGGCCAATCCTCTTTTGATACATCCCCTGCCACTGCTGCCATCACTGGTACCAAAGGATTTGCTGTGTCCTCCATAAGTGCCAGATCCTTCAGCTCCGAGCACATGTGCCTCCAGAAGTGGCCTGGGGAGCCGAACTCGGGTCCGAAGCAGAGCAGATATGGGGAGGGGAGATGTGGCAGGGAACTGATTACTCCCGTTATGTATACAAAATGTTCTCCCATAAAAGGCTGCAAATTTCTGTTTTAGTTTAGCTGTATCATTTTACAGAGGAAGAAACGGGCCTAGAGAGGCTAATTTGTTTGAAATTGTGCATCTATCCAGCAACATCTGGGACTTCAATAGCTAAGACACAAGGAAGAATAAGAGTAGTCAAGAGCCCAACCAATTTATAGGAGGCAGTTTCCAAGAAAGGAGCCAGAAATAAAATTCATGGGCTAAAATGTCTATACACAAGTGCATAATGTATGGTTAATAAGCAAGGTAGACAAATGTAATCTCACTGATATCACTGAGACTTTGTGGGATGAGTACCTTGACTGGGATATGGCTCTGGAAAGGTATTACCCTATTCACGAGAAATAGAAGAGATAGAATGGGAAAAGGCAGAGTATCATTGTTAATAGGAGCATATATTCATGTAAAGAAATTTAGTCCTTAATAGCTTGACTTCAACTCAAATGGAAGTCTCCAGGGATCTATACTTAGCTTTATAGTATTGGACATTTTTATCAATGACTTGGAAAATGTCATAGGTGGCAAACAATCAAATTTGCAGTGGATTACAGGGCCAAGGTTGAAGAAATCTTGACAGAATAAACCAATGAGCCAAATCTAATAAAATAAAATTTAATAGAGACAATGTTCCACACTTGGATTAAAACAAATAACTTCAGAAGTACCAGAGGAGAGAAACATGATTAGATAGAAGCTTGTCTGAAAGGATCTAGAGATTTGAATGAACTACAAATTCAGTGAGTTAATGGTAAAAAGTGGAAACCAAAAAAATCCAATTTTCGATTTCAGTCTGCATTAAGAGAGACATTGTATTTAGGACTATAAAGGTAATTATTACTCTGTATTCTGCCTTAATCAGGTCACATTTGTAGTATTGTGTTTAATTCTGGGCATTACATTGTCTTTGGTTTGTGGAAGGTAATTCCCAAGACTGGAAATGTGATCAGTCTTTCCCACCTAGGCTCCAACATTTAGCAGTAAATGCTCTCTATGGATAGTTACGTGGCGAATTATCTCTTTTGCACCACTAAAAGGCAAATGTACAATATATATATATATATATATATATATATATATATATATATTCCAGAGGGATTTGTTGATGCATATGGTACAGTATGCCAGATCTCAGAGGGATAATAAAAACAGGTAACAGAAAAGCTGCCACCACCCCCTCCTCTCTCCCACCCCCACACTTTCCATTGTGAGGTGTGCTTCTCTAGGCCTGCAGCTGCTGGTCTTATCCCTACCATTGACATGCCAATACAAGTGTCAGCATTTGTGTTAGAGTTGCTGGATGAAATCCCTAAAAGTAATCCAATTTGAGGCTCCATTTCTCCTGTTTATATAACCCTTTATTGGCAAGGGGACTGATGCAAAGTATAGTTTTTTCCAGATGGAAGTAGAGATCATGGGAGGCATGGGATAGGGAAAACTCACAAACCCTTACTCTCTGGCAAGAGGACAGGGGCCACTATACACCAACAGTGAGGTGATGGCACAGAAGGTTGCTACTACCCTAAATTGAATATGATAATGAATAGTTGGAGCCTTCTTCGCAAAATTTGCTATTTGCATGAATATATCTGCTTGCCTCCTGTGGGATATGATGAAATTATTCCTACTCCAATTGTTTAAATCTCTTGCTTCATCACTATCTGGCCACCTGGCATCACTACTTTTTGGGAGCTTCCAGCTCTATTTTAAACTTTGTTTATTTATTATTTATGTTTTAAGGGACTTTGTCTTCAAATAAAGACAAGCTGATATTTGTTGCATTGCATGATTGTTTTGTATAAAGGAGTGGACCATGCAAAGTGCGAAGGTCAAGAGGGAACCTGAAACTAGTTTAACCATGAGCTTGTATCAAGCCATCTTGCCACCTGTACAAAGAAGGTCTTCATTTATACAGAGGAAAATATAGCACACTTTATCAGGAAAGTCTCACCATATGTTCTGGCCTTGAAGTTCCAGGAATACTGATTGGTCAAAGTACATGTGACTGAATGTGTGAATGGTCTTTTCTGAAGAGTAGTCTTTCAGCCAACCCAGCCCCTATATACCATCAATGTCCTTGGCAATATTAGATGCAGGTGACTATTACCTAAGGTAGGAGGAAAGTGGAGGCCTATAATGTACAATTTCTCATAATTGGCCCAAGGATGGTGCACATTCAGTAACATTGAAAGGGGACTATTATCACAGTGTAGGCAAAGTGCCCAGTTCAGGTGCTAATCATTATCCTGACAACCACCTTGGAAGAAGCTACCATTATCTTAGGTCTGGAGGAAAAGGTAAAACCCACTCAGTAAAGCTTCTTGAGAAAGAGAAAAATAAAACCTGTTGAACTTTTAGCATGCAAACTACAAGCAGCGATACTTCAAAGAAAATAGTTAACTCAACATGCAAAGAGAAAAGATGACTGAACTTATACTTAATAGGAAGATTTCTTCTACTCGGGAAACAGATCTACCAAAATTGGTTGGAGTTTGGAGTTGCAATTTCAGTATACAATAAGTATGAAATGGGTGCGATTTCATTCGGGGACTTCTTTCATAACTTAGCTTTACTTCAAAACATAGAAATTCATACATCAATAGCTCCTTGAATCGTAAGGTGAATGGCAGTAGTCACAGAAATTGATAGACTAATGCTGATGCCTGCCACATGTCTTAAGGACATCAACAAGCTAGAAAGGAGCTAGAGGAAGATGACTGGGGGGGAGAGGGTGGGGTGCTACAGACCATGGTTTATGAGAGGGAGAAGAGGAGACTTAAAGAGACCCTGGCCATAAGCTTCAAGGATCTCAAGGGCTGTCATGAGAAAGAGGTCTTACACTTTTTTACACTTGGCCCTAGTAGGGGGAAGAATTGGGAGCAATAGGTAGAAGATGAAGTGAGCCTGATTTGGGGTTGGCACAAAGAAAAACTTCCTAACAAGTAGCATTATTCAAAAATGGAATGGACTCTCCTCAAGGGTGTACTGGGAAATGTTCTACAGACAACTACCCAAAAAGTAGAACACCCTTTTCAGGTTAATCTGTTAACCCTTTCTCCACCTTTTTTTTTTGAAGACTAAACAATCAACAAAACAGTAAATCAAGTCTTGATTGTGATATTTACCAATTTCCAAGGTGTAGATGTTCTCGCTGAAAATTTAACTATCCACTCTAATGCCAGCTGGCTCTATCTAGCATATTCCTGACTACCTCGGCAGGTAGTGAGCTCTTTACTACCGGAGGTCTTCAAGTGAAGGCTAGATGATTATTTGTAGGGAATGTGATAGAGGGGTTCTTGTTCAGGTATGGGTTAAGCTACATGACTTTCTAGACCAACTAGTGTTGGTTCCTTCTAACCCCGGGATTATGTAATTATCTGATTTATTTATTGAACTGGATCGAATTGAATTCTGTGATTCTAAGAATGTAGCCCTTCTCACATTTAGTCCAGTGTTCCTTTCAGCCTCTCCACCTAGACTAGGAGGTTTAATACTTGGATAACTTTATTTCAATATAATGAGTTTCCTTTATAATCTTACGTATTTTATTTCATGCATTTTAAAATATCATTCTGAGAAGGCTTCACTGAACTGCCAAAGGGGGTTATGTCACAAAAAAAAATTAAGGGGACATCTGGGTGGTGCAATGGATAGAACACCAGCCCTGGAGTCAGGAGGACCTGAGTTCAAATCCAGCTTCAAATCACACTTACTGTGTGACCCTGGGCAAGTCACTTAACCCCTATTGCCTCCAAGAAGAAAGGAAGGAAGGAAGGAAAAAGGGAAGGAAGGAAAGAGGGAAGGAAGGAAGGAAGGAAGGAAGGAAGGAAGGAAGGAAGGAAGGAAGGAAGGAAGGAAGGAAGGAAGGAAGGAAGGAAGGAAAAAAAGATGAAGACCTACCCTGACCTAGTGGAAGGTTGGACTTCCAACCCTAAGGTTCCTTCCAACTCTCAAATTCCGTGAATCTATTCTGTCTCCTTCAACCACAGCAATCTTCCTTGTTAATGCTCTTTCCGCTATACTCCAGTGTTTCTCAGGATTCCACCCTTCATCAAATGCTCTGTTCCTGACAATCAAATGGTATCATTAGAGAAGAAAGGGATCTTGGAGATTATCTGGGGGTGTGGCTGGAGTGGAGGGAAAAGGGTGATCAGTTCCCTGCAATAGTAAGAGCATCGTATTAGGAAGATTGAAGCCAGGAGACTTTGATTTGAATTTTGTTTCTGGTAAATACAAGCTATGGGACCCCAGATTTGGAATCAGAAGAACTGGGTTTGCATCTTGGCTCTGCTATAAAGTTATGAGTCACTGTGCTTCAAAGAAAACTGTTAACTCTTAACTTACAAAGGAAAAAAGGATTAAAATAAACTATACTTAATACAAATATTTCTTCTATTTAGGAAAAGAATATTTCATATTCTAATGAATGTGAAACTAATAAATCAATAAATTATTAATAAATCAACAAATCACAAGGATTTCATATTCTATAAAATGACCTCTCTGGGCCTCAGTATTATTATCCATAAATTGAGGGTGTTGGACTGTGTCTAAGATCCCTTTTCAGCCCTAACTCGTTATGATCTTAAGCCATTTAACCTTTATTAGCCTGTTTCTTTATTAGTCAGAGGAGAATTATAATTTCCCTGTTACCCATCTCACAGGGTTGTTGTGAGGAACACACTCTGTAAATCTCAAAAGCGAGATGGAAATACCAATAGTTGTCCAATCCCCCACCCATTTTGCAGATGGTAAAACTGAAGACCAGACAGGTCTTAAGGTCACACACCTAAGCAGCAGTAGGGTCATAATTCAAGCGCAGATCTCCTGGTTTCTAGGCCGGAGCTTGTTCCAGAATTCCATTTTTCCTCTGCAGACTCTTCTTGACTCCAGGGCCTCCCTCCTTCCCAAGACGCCTCAGTCCTTTTGGTTTGACATCTCATTGTGGAAAGGCCTGGCTCAAGTCCTCACAAACCTCCCAGGTTTTTTACGAGGATCAAATGAAATAATATTTGTAAAACACTTAGTGTTTGTTGCATAGCAGGCACTTAATAAATGCTCCTCCTCTCCCCGTTTCTGTTCTTCTAGAAGAATGTAAACTCCTTAAGGGCAGGAACTGGTTAATTTTTTTGTATCCCCACCACTTATGTGCTTTGTACATAGTCGGTGCTTAACAACTGTCTGTTGAATTGAATCAAATTGGACCCATATAGCATTTACTATCTGTACCACTCATTTAACACTTGGTAGTTACTGATTTACAATCTCTTGTATTGTCATCTTGTGTTGTTATTCAGCTTTTCATGTGTGTATATTTCATCTGTCCAACTGGCAGGAAACTTTATGAGGACAGGACTGTGAGTTTTATTTCTTCACGTTTCTCACGCTGGTTAGCGCAGTGCCAAGAGTAAGGTAGGTAGGTCATGAATGAATGAATGAATGAATGAATGAATGAAATGGCTCCCATAGGACCAAAGTTCTCCCTATATGGAGTACATGCTGATTTTCTCTTTTGATGAACACTAACCGTGGAGACCTTGGTTCCAGTTATAACTCTGTACTCACTCATTGTGTGTGACCTTGGGCAAATCACTGAATTTCTCTGGGCATCTTTCCTTATGTAGAGAGATTTAAATTAGATGACCTCTGTGGTTCCTTCTAATTTTAACACTGAATGCACTTTGCTCCAACACTATTTTAAGGCCCCTTTCGGCACTAACATTCTATGAAGTTTAAATTCCTTGAGTTATCAAGTCAGGACCTAGTGCTACCAAAAAAAAAAAAAAGAGAGAGAGAGATTGCCTGCCCAAACATGATACATTCCACTGGTAAACACATGATTGTTATCTGCTCTGTATAATAAATAGATAAATATTTCATTCTCATTCATTCTCTGTCTTAGTCACTCTCAATATGTAAGTAACACATATCCCTCTGGACATGGTATATACATGTATATATGGAGATAACCCACTGATTAAGGTGAATTGAGGGAGACATTAAAATATTTTATAAGAAACATGAACAAAAATGCTGCCAAATTTATATTGTAGAACCTTCTTTTCCCCCAGTCTGGATTTGTGACTGGTTTAGAAAGCTCTTGGTAAGGAAACTTCCTCCCCCAGTGCAGCTCAGAAATTCAGCTATAATTTAAAATCTTAAAGAGTTGTCTAAGCCACCGAGAGGTTAAATGGCTTGCTAAAAGAAGGTAGCAAACAAGCATTTATTAAGTACCTACGGTGTGCTACACATGATACTAAACACTTTACAAATATTACCTCATTTGATACTCACAACAACCCTGCAAAGAACTGCTATTATTATCCCCATTTTACAGTTGAGGAAACTGAGGCAGAAAGTGGTGAGGGGACTGGCTTAGGGTCACACAGTTAGTCCTTTCTTCCTTGGAGGCAATCAGGGTTAAGTGACTTGCCAAGGGTCATACAGCTAGTACACGATTGAGGCCATGAACTCAAGTCCTCCTGACTCCTGGGCTGCCTATGGTTATGCTGATAGTTCATATTAGAGGCAGGATTTGAACCAGTCTTACTGACTCCAAGGTTAACCTTCTATCCAATATGCTATGTTGCCTCTCATAGAAATTATAGGTGACACATTCACACACAGTAATGCAAATTGTAGGAATATGTATATAATATATATTTATGAAGGGTTAAAATCTATCTTAGTTATGGACTGTCCTTCACGTATGCTGTATACTGATGCCTGCATTCACATATACTTTAATGCAAGCTTTGAGTAGTGGCACTTGACCTGTTTTACCTAGTTTTGTGTAGCGGAAAGAACGTAGGGTTAGAAGGCAAGAGACTTAGGTTCCCATATAAGAACTGACATAATGTAGCTGTGCAACCTCAGGAAAATCACTTCATCTCTCTGGTCATTGGCTTCATCTGTAAAAGGAGGAGTTTGGACTAAGTAATAGTCTAAGGACTTTTTCCTCATCTATGACTCTTTCTAGAAAAAAGGTAGCCCATGGTCCTTGAGAGCAAAGACTCAACAATACAGTTCCTAAGGACTCTCATTATATCCTGGAGAAAATGACACATGGCTGGATAGCAGCACAGTGAGATGGCTTCACAGCTGGTTAAGCAATTGTACTTCCAAAATGAATGGTGAGTTGATGTCAACCTGGAGTTAGGTCTCTAATGGCATGCTTTGGGACTTCATCTCACTCCTGTCTTCTCAAATACTTAAATGGATCTGAATTTATCAATGTGGGTATTCCGTTGAATAACACTGATCACAACCTACCCATATCTGCCCATCCTAAGTGCCTCTTGTCTGACTTCCCATATATACATCATAGAGGTTCCCACTCATTATACTAACAGCCTCACTTTCTTTTTCTTGACATTGAGAACATATGAATGGATCGTAAAGAGCCCACCTTCTTTTTCACTCATACTTTTCTTTAATGACTTTTATTCTGTTCTTTTAGGTTCTTACTTGATATGTATGGCAACCTACTTATGCCCGTGGAGTATCTCTCCATTGCCTTTTAGTCTGAGTTTCAATTTAAACATGAGAGGCACTGTGGTAGAGTAGAAAGAACACTGAATTGGGAGTAAGGAAGACTTGGGTTTCAATACCACTTCAGACACCATTAAGTGTGTTAGCTGTGCGACTCTGGGTAAATCACTTAACCTCTCTGGCACTCAGGTTCCTCATCTATAAGATGATATGGTTGGTCTTGGTGACTTCTAATGTCCCTTCCAGCTCTAAGTCTATGTATGATCCACTGATCAGTTCTTTGGAGATAGTAATGCTCCAAGTCTCGTAGACATATAACATCATTAGAAGAACACAGGCATTGAAAAGATGAACTTTTATTTCTGGAAGAAGCTTGGGGTGATTAAAAGAGCTTTGCAATTCCCTAAAGACAATCTGTGGTCTTCTTACTCAACTTTGAGTCAAACTAATTATCCATTTGCAGTGCTTGTCCTGTATTTACATGTATGCATATATGTATGTGTGGATGTATACATGTATATGTATATGTATATGTATTCAGAATATCTCTTCCAAAAAAATCTTAGTATAGTTTTAATTTTTAATAGCTTTACATTATGCTAAGATGCTGGGGTATGGCCACATACACATACATGTATGTATATAGTTGAAGACAAATATTAATACTAATGCTATGCTTCCTGTTTAGGCACCAGTCTTCCAGAAACAACTTTATTTAATTTGATATTGATCTATATCCAAGCTACTTCTAGCTTGGAGAGAGAGAGAGACAGAGAGATCTAAACTATCATAGTCCCCCATGCGTATATGTACACACACATACGCACATACATTTCATTAAAGGTCCATTTATTCCTCTATAGAATTATATAAGTTTTGCTGGGTAAGTTGTTCTTGGCTATAAGTCCATATAATCCTTTGCCTTCTGGAATATCATATTCTAAGCTCTCTACTCCATTAAAATGTGATCTTGTCTGTGGTCCTGGTCTTAAATTCTTTCTTTCTGGCTGCTTCCAGTACTTTTTTATTTGACCTAGAAGCTCGTGATTAGGCTATTATGCTGCTGGGAGTTTTCATTTGGGCATTTCTTTCAGGTAATTGGTGGATTCTTTCTATTTCTACTTTGACCTCTGTTTCTAAGAGATCTGGGCAGTTTTCTTTTAAGGTTTCTTGTTATAGCTTTCAGGTGGCTTAATGATTCTTAAACTATCTCTCCCCAGTCTGTTTTCCAAGTCAATTGTTTTTGCTGTGAGATACCTTATATTTTCCTCTATTTTTTTTCAATCTCTTGACCTTGTTTTATTATTTCTTATTGTCTTATGGAGTCATTGGCTTCCATTTGATCCATTCTAATTTTCATTTTCTTTTGTATGGAAGAGGTTGGGGTTTTTTTAATCTCTTGTGCCAAGAGGCAAATTCCCTTTCCAATTCTTTCTTCTATAGCTATCGTTTCTTTTCCAGTTTTTCCATTAGCACTGTCACTTCATTGGTTTTTAAAAAAAACAAAACACTTTTCCTTTTCAAACTTTTGCTCCATCTCTCCCAGGAATTCTAGTTGAATTTGTGCCCAAGCTGTGTTTTCCTCCAATACATTGCTGGTAGATATTTTAGAATTACTCTCTTCTTCTAGATTTGTGTCTTAAGCATCCCTGTGAATATAAGCTTTTATGACAGAATTCTTTTTTTCTTTCTTTTGTTTTTTTTTGGGGGGGGGGGGGCAGCACTCATTCTTCCAGCCTACTTCAGACTTCATATTGTGGTCAGGCTTTGTGTACTTCTGGAAGGAAGGTCTGGTTTGGTCTTGAAGCTGCTTTCTTGGAGAATTAAATGTTGTGTTATTCCAGGATCTCAGGGACAACTCAGGCTGGGGATGAACAAGTTATCAGTATTTCCCATGTGCCCTTATCCGGGGCAAAGTCTGATCACTACCCTCCAGGTCTGAGCTCTACAAATTGACTTACCTAGGTTTGAGTCTGAGCAATACACATGTGGCTTGCCCCATTTGGAGTGCTAGTAGACTGCTGCTGAAGTCAACTACTATCAGTCAGTTAGAAAATTCTGCTGGTTTGGAGTGAGAGAACCATAGGCTCCACTCTGGTCTGGGAGTCATGCCCCAGTTATTCCACTGCAGGCTTCAGATCGGGCTACAGGCTGTCCTGGCATCAGAACAACATAGCTGCTACCTCCTTCTGAACTCATTCTGTGCTGTGTATACAACCTAGAGACTGTGATCCTTCCTCACCCTGGAATATCACCTCTTGGTACAGGTCCTCTCCTTGTTCAGCCCTGGATCTGTGATCTAGAACTGGGTAGTGAACAACAGAGCTGCCAGTTGGAATCTATTCCTGTACCTTGAAAAAAGTTGGGATCCTCTTTTCTGGATTTGGGACCCCTTCTTTCCCTAGTTTGCAGCCTCTCCCCATGTGTGAAAACTCTGTGTGGCCATTCGGGACTCGACCTCTGTCCAATGTTGACAAACCTCTCTGTTTATCTCCCTATGCTGACCTAGGCTGGGAAAATAACTCACTTCGAATTTTTTTTCTTGGATTTACCAATCAGGACTCGGTCTGGTGCATTTCCTAGATCTGTTTGGAGGTGTTGTGTGGGTAAATTTGGCTGTACTTCTTCCTGCTACTCCACCATATTGGCTCCTTATGGAAGATGCATTTTTGTTTGAGAGAGAAGTTTCAGGAGCTGTTGAAAGCACAGTACAATTTTTAAAAAGCAGTCCAGCTTACCCTTTTCCACTTACTCAGCTCTGGGTCCCACTCACTATTTACTTGAAGTGGTTGTCTAAAATATATGTACCAATGGGCCAGTTTGCTACCGTCCATATAAATGCATATCATAGTCTGGACAATAAGAATTACACTTAGCTTTTCCTGTGTGGATTAGGCCAAACTCTTTTAAGTAGCTATGACTCTCGTTTAGGAAACCCTGGAATATTTCTGGACTTGATGAAGTCAGCACAATGCAATCTATAGAAATAACTGTAGAATTACACCATCTCTCTTCTATTTAGATTCTGCATTGGACGTCTTCCATAGCAACGGCAAACACTTTTGGTGAGTATGTCTCCCTGTATTGTGCCTCTCTTGATATTAATAATTAGAGCATTATCAAACTAACTTATCTCTTCTGTTAAAACTATCAAGGAATCTCATATGACCATAATGTCTGTTTAAGAGACTCTTAATTGGAAGAAAATTTTTGTTTTGTTCTACTAAATCAAATTTTTTAAATAGTCAACAAATAATAAATGCAATAAATAATAAATTAATACAGTAAATAAATAATAATCAATAAACAATAAATACAGTAAGTTTGATATTGTATTCTCTAGACCTTTTAGTCAGTTGTGTGACTGTCAAGATGTGGTCTGCATAGAATATCTTTTGTGAAAGCTTTCCTGTTCTCTTCTCATGTTTTCTTTTGGGATGTCCTTGAGACTTATGTAGATATTCTTACAAAGGGTATGTAAAAATGAGAAATACACAATTAGAAGAGTATTATTATTGATAATAATTGATAAACAGTTATTGATATGCTCTCAATTTTTTCAGTAATAAACCTTTCTGTGACTTTACCAGTCATTTGATAGGGTCCCCTTCTTTTGGTTGAGAATCAATCCCTCAGCACTTTCCAAATTATGTAATCTCCTGCATAGGCCTTTTCTGTGTATGCTTGACCTTGTCTAGCTATTCATCCTGTCTTTGTTTTCATTAGTGGTATTTCTACTTCCTCATGTAGCATATCAGGTTCTGTGATATGAGACTCCAAATGAAGAAAATAGTTTGTTATAGAAATGTTGACAGATATTTTCCATTTTTTTTATTTGTCATCCTTCCATTTTCTTCTTAAAATGCTTTGGAGATAAGCTAATTCAATGGAGTTTCATGTTAAGTTTTCTCTTTCTTGTTTCTCTTTCCCTCTACCACTTCTCTCTGTTTTATGAGATGATTCTGTTCATAATCTTCTACTATCTTCTCCATAAAATTTTACAGATGAGTTCATATTTTAAACCAGTGTTACTCTCGGTTACTATGTCTCTGTGTTTGGCAAAGGGAGCAAGTGGTTGCGAATATGGTGGTTTCTAGGCTATTTCAACCTCTTCTTTGTGATGTTTGCCTACTTTATCGTGGTTAAATTTTTTTTATAGGAAATGATGACAGTTTGTGTTGATATCTGTTCCTTTATCCATTTCCTATTGGATGGGGACATCAATAGTATGTTTTAAAAAGTAAAATTGGATTTGTTTTAATTGCATGTTGTATTTTCTTTATACATTAGTTCTTTCTTCTGATTTGACAATCATTGTGATTTTTGTTTTAGTAAGTCAATGGTCTAACTAGACACGAATAATTAATATGAACACAAAGGGGCCCTGCAGGACTAAGGAACATTTTGGATTTTTATCTGTTGCATGGGTTGCTATTGTCCAATAATTCACCAGCTAGTGAACTAGCTCCTAATGAGGATCTTCTATTTACTTAGTTGGGTTAAGTAAGGATCCCTACATGGATCCCTCAGTCAATGATCTATCTCCTTTGCAGCATGATAAAATTCTCATATTCTTTGAGAACATAGAGTCTACTTCATTATATGATGAGACATAACAATAGGACTTTTGTGGAAAGCAGGTGATACTACAACAACAAAAATTTATTAAATGCCTGCTATATACAGAGCACCACCCTAGATTTTGGGTGAGATTCAGTTTAGATGAGGCATAATATCTGTCCTCATGGAGCTTATAATCTACTAGTTAGAGGTCTGAATCAAGATTCAAGATTATCTCAATAGGATAGTATGCTGAGCTAAAAATAACAAGAAGAAATTTAATAGAGATAACTGTAAAGTTCTAAATCTGGGTTCTAAATTCAAAATATCAGTTGCAGAATTATGTTATGGGGGACTTGTGGATTGATATAAGTTCATATGAAAAAGATTTGGGGAATTTTGGTAGACCATAAGCTTCATAGGTATCAATTATGTATTGTGTCTACTAAAAATGCTCATCTAAATGAAGACTAAATTAATTAAAATATATCTCCAGGTAAGAGAAAATAATATTTCATCTCTGCTCTAATCAGACCACTTCTGAAATACTGTGTTCAGTTCTGAGCATTAAATTTTAGGGAGCACATTGGTAAGCTGACAAAGGACTATAGGAAGAGAACTGGAATGATTAGGAGACTTAAAATTATGCCATATGGAAGATGGTTAAAGAAATGAGGAATATGTAACTAGAGAAGAACAGGCATGAGCTGGGGAAAGAGAGTGGAGTGGGGTTATAGTTGCTATCTCCAAGTACTTGAAGGGTTATAATAAGGAAGAGTGAAACAGCTACATAGTTCCGTGGATAAGTGCCAGGCCTAGAGTCAAGAAGACCTGAGTTCAAATGCAGCTCAGACACTTACTAGATGTGTGACCCTGGGCAAATCACTTAACCCTGTTTGCCTTAGTTTCCTCATCTGTAAAATGAGCTGGAGAAGGAAATGGGAAACCACTCAAGTGTCTTTGCCAAGAAAATTCCAAATGGGGTCATGAAGAGTTGGACATGACTGAAACAACTGAACAACAATAACAATAAGGAAGAGTAGTTAGACTCATTTAGGTTGGTTCTTGGGGTTAGAGATAGGTCCAATGGATGGAGGCTGAGGAGAAACAGATCTTGGTTTAATATAATAATCAGAATTTTTCAACTTTGGAACAGTCTACCTCAGGACAAAGGCCAACAAGTGAGTTTGAATTTTATTCAGTAATCAATAAGGTACCAGTGGAAATTTTTGAAAGGAGCAGTGACATGACCAGATCTAGACATAATGAAAATTATTTTGTCAAAATAATGAAAGGAAAATTAGAGGGGGAAGAAAATGGTGTCAAGAAGATCAATTAGCAACAATAAAATGCAGGTGGAAATCAGGACCTAAAGTGGTAGAAATGGGAACTAAAGCAGACAGGATGAGTTTGAGAGACAATGAATGTGAACTTGACAAGGTGAGGGAGAGGAAGGAATGAGAGCCAGACCCAAGGGTTCAGATATAGGACATAGGGTAAATGTTGGCCCCATCAACAATGAGGTTCTTGTCACTGGAGGGCTGCTCACTGTGGATACCATAGGAGGATTTCCTATATGGAGAAGAGGTTTGGATCAGATAGTCCCTCTGGCCCCTTGCAACTCTAAGATTCTGTGATTCTCAGACTTGACGAGTCCCGAATGTGCACCTTCTCTTTTTAAAGGCAGGCTCCTCATCCATCACGACACACAGCACCCAGCTGGCACTTCTCACCCGCATGGAGTGACATGAATGATACGTCTGAGGAACACCAGGAATTCCTTTGGAGCGTGTGGCTGCAGCAAAGGAACGAAGAACTTGTCTGGTTTGCTGGACAAGAGATGAATCATGAGCCTGAGTGAGGACCCCTGAGGGTAAACCTCCTTCTGCAAACGGCAGAGAGTTTGGTGCCTGGGGCCATGCTGAGTTAAATGTCCAGAGACAAGCCTTAGCTCTGCCACGGATTCAGGTAAGTTACTTTGGCCCATCACTCCCCTTCTTCGGTCCTTGGTTCCCTCATTTGTAAAATGGGAAGGGTTACACCGCATGACATCTCCAGCTCTGGCCTCTACATTCTGTGGTTCCCTCGTCCTGGAAAGAACGCTGGATTCGGAGTTAGGGGGTCCGAATTTGGATCCTGGCTCAGCTTCTTGCTAGTGGGGTGATGTTGGATAAGTCACTTCATCTTTTCAGGTGTCAGTTTTCTCATATATGAAGAGACTGGGTGATCTTTAAGGTTCCTCCCAACTCTTAAATTCTGCAATTCGATGATCCAACATTTCGTATTCTCTTTTTTGACAGTCTATATTCTAAAAGTCATCCCATTTCTAATATAATAAGAACTAGGCTATTAAATAGTGGTGAATCATCACATATCAATTCAAGGGTCAGAGTTCAGTAGTATGACCAATACTTTTGGGGTTGGGTGGGTTTTTTTTTAAAGTTTAATCACTGCCTTTTGTTTCTAGACCACAGTCACTTCAACTTGAGTTAGCTCCACAAGCATTTACTAAGTGCTTACTATGTACTTATTATGGCACATAGTTGCATGCTACTATGCTAGGTAAGGTGATAAAAAAAAAGAAACTCCCTGCCCTCAGGGAGTTTACATTCTGTTGCAGAGGGTAGGGATTGAACAACATGTGCCCAGACAACTAAACACAAAATAAATGTTATTTTTTGTAGGAGAAGCACTTACAACTGGGGGCATCCAGAGAAGTCTCTTGTAGGAGGTGTTACTAGAGCTGGGCTTTGAAGGAAAGTTATGCTATCAGGAGGCAGAGGTGAAGAGGGAGACCATTCCAGGCATGAGATATAGCCTGTGAAAGGAGATGAGAGTTGGAATGTCTTGTACTGAGATTATCAAGTATTTCCATGGATGCCAGACCATTGAACCCTCTGATAGAACACAGTAAAACACCCAGAGGTTACCAAAGTTTTTCAGTTCACCATGCCCTTAGTACCTAAGCCATTTTTTCACAGCATCCACAGGCCAAAAGAAAATATTTAACACTTCTGTTAATTAAGTAGTTAGGTCCAAACAAATTAACAAGTATGTATGTCCTAACAACTTAGTAGCTGCTTGGAAACAAAAAAAAAACACATAAATTGAAAGAACAAATAATATTTTAATCTCATTATTCATTTAATAATTATTTATAATTATTTAATAATAATAATTAAAATAGTCATTAATAGGTATATCTGTTCTAACTACTTAGAAGCCATCTGAAAAAATACACATAAATTGAAAGATCAAATATTTTTAATCTCATTCTTAAATAACTATAATTACTTATTAATGGATTGTATGTGCCTGGTGAGCCCTGCACAGCTTTTCAAACATTGGGATCAGATGCAGACGGCCTCATTTTCTACTCCTCATTTATTTTTGTGTAGTACATGTTCCATATTTATTTTGGCAGCTCTTGGCACAGTGGATAGAGGGCTAGGACTAAAGTCAAGAAGACTTGAGTTAAAATCTGGCCTCAGACACTTATTTTAACACTTTTTTTTGGGGGGGGTGAGGCGATCAGAGTTAAATGACTTATCTTGGCTCATACAACCAGTAAGTGTCAAGCATCAGAGGCCAGATTTTAACTCAGGTCCTCCTGATTTCAGGGACGTGCTCTGTCCACTGCACCACCTAGCTGCCCCATGTCCCCAGACACTTATTAGCTGTGTGACCATTGGCTAGTCACTTAAGCTCTATTTGCCTTTCAACTGTAAAATGAGGTTAAAGATAACATTTACCTTGCAGGGTTGTTGTGAAGATCAAACGAGACATTATTTATCATTTCCCTTCCCTACCCTGCCCTTCCCCCTTTTTAATCAAAGCAAACCACTAAAAACCTAGCTTTCACAAAAACATCGCAAATGGAATTTTGAAAAGTTAACTGATATCGCTGAAAACACAAGTAAACAGGAACAAATATCAAACTCCCAGCAACGTTATCGAAAGGAATATAATAGAATAAAATCCAACGTTGACACCGAGCTGCCTTAAACCAATAGTTCTCATAAGTATCTGACAGATGTCCAATATTTCTGTTTCCCTCAGAAATTTAAAGCATCCTGAGGTGCCTTGGATACCTCAACATGCAGTTTGGGAATTAAAGAGTTAGGTAGAACTAGGCAAATGACTGTATCTGACAATGCAGGTAAATTTCTGCACCCACCATCCTCTACTTTTCTACTGAGAGGAGGGAAAAGTGCATATGACCATCTATTCTCTGGAACCAAGAACCAATTCACTTTCGGTTCTTCAGTGATGTCACTAAGACTTAGCGTGAAGAATACAAACTTCGGGTTTTGGCCTCTGGGCCTTCTGGGATTTAAAATCTTGTGCTACTTTTTGGCAAGAGCCTAGAATATGGATGGGACCCGTAAGTCAGATGCAATTTGGTTCTATAATTACTTACAAGAAAGCCACTACCCTCAGTCTGGCATGCCACCTTGCATGAATCTAAATCAGAGTCTCAAAATGAAAGAATCAGAAGGGGCCCTGAGACCAGATAGTTCACCCTTTACCGGAGGCATCAACCCCGTCTCACAGGATCATAGATTTTGAACTGGAAGGGACCTTAGAGGCTGTGTAGTCCAACCCTCCCATTTCCTAGGTGAGAAACTGAGGCTCAGAGAGGTTTATGACTTGTCCAATGGCACATGGGTAGCATGTGGCAGAGCCAGGATTCAAGCCCAAGTCCTCTCACTCCAAATCTAATATTCTTTCCACTGTACAGTGTCTCACCAAATTCTGCCTAGGTCATTTCTCAGCCTCAACTTAAAGTCCTGAAGGCCATCCCATGACTGGACAGCTCCAGTTGTTGGGAAGTTTTTCTTATAGTGAGGCCAAACTCTATTTCCTGGTAATGACTTTGATCTCTCCAAGGCCATTTCCCCAGTGTCTTGTGAAATTTCACTTTCTTGGCTAGGGAGGGATTACTGCTGTTGTTGTTATTCAGTCATTTCAGTCATGTCAGACTTAGTGATCCCATTTGGGGTTTTTCTTGCAAAGATACTGGAGTGGTTTATCATTTCCTTCTCCAGCTCATTTTACACATGAGGAAACAGGGACAAACAGGGTCCCAGGGTCACATAGCTAGTAAGTGTCTGAGGCTGGATTTGAACTCAGATCTTCCTTACTCCAGGCCTAACACTTTATCTGCTGTACCTGTCTTTGGAACCCCTATAACTCTGTCTAGTGGTTTGGTGCTATGAATTCTGACTCTTGAATTTACAACTGTAACTATTCACCATTATTTAATAACCCAGCTCTGACATTGTTTGAAATAGAAAGAATCCCAGAACGTATAAGACATAAAATGTTTGATCATAGAATCATGGTTCCCATTAGATGACCATCGGTCTACTGGACTAACAGAAAGAATATGACGGAAAAAAGAGGTCTCCTGTGTCACCCTCTACCCTAGAAGAGCCCATGTGTTGTTTCCAGACTCCTGTACACCTTCCTTTCCCCACCCCACCCCCAACCAGCCCTCTCAGCCCTCATCCTGGGGCTGCGCAGATGTCTTTTTCAGACAAACTCAAGCACTCCCCGCCAAGCCTTTCTTTATGGATCAGTGATGGTGCCAACCCCAGCTCTGCTCAGTATGTTCCTGAAAATGGAATGAATCAG
This sequence comes from Phascolarctos cinereus, assembly GCF_003287225.1. NCBI lineage: Eukaryota > Metazoa > Chordata > Mammalia > Diprotodontia > Phascolarctidae > Phascolarctos > Phascolarctos cinereus. The sequence continues at coordinate 207,830,877 of NW_027555736.1, read as the reverse complement.
AGGAGCATATGTAAGGGAAGGGAGAAAAAAAAACCCCACCACACACAGCCCCCAAGCTTCTGTGAGAGTTCCAGCTCTCTGTGTTTCCCTCCGGGCAAGAGAAGTCTAGATCTAATTATACCAGTTGTACGTGTACAAGTTCATGCACAGATATAACGCCATACATATACCATCCATCGAGGAAGAATGGGTAGGATAGGCAGTCCTCCACAGAATCTATCTAAAGGGCATCGAAGAGCCCTTAGGGCTGAGCAATTCTGCAGTTGTCTATGCTCCCCCAACCCCCAAATCCAAGAGGAAGCAGCCTTGTAAATTTTTTGTGAACCTCACTTAGGGAACTTTGAAGTCTTTTCAGAACACACCCGTCAAGACAGTCTATTAATAACACAACCGTATGACAGGCACGGGAGGGGAACTCCAAAGCTGTTAGTATAATTGATTATCTTTAACAACCTGGTGGCTGGAGGGATTTTAAGGAGAAGTATTTTCTGTCTTACTGTTTGCATACTCTAGGTAGCTGTGTAAGGTTGACTTTGTGTAGTCCTCTTAAAACATTTTACATGAAACATGTTTCTTTCTTTTTTTTTTTTAACTTTTAGGCAATTGGGGTTAAGTGACTTGCCCAGGGTCACACAGCTAGTAAATGTCAAGTGTTTGGTCTGAGGCCGGATTTGAACTCAGGTCCTCCTGACTTCAGGGTCGGTGCTCTATCCACTGCGCCAACATGTTTCTTTAAAAACAGCAACGAGAACACCCAAAGTTTTGCAAACTAAAAGCCCACCCTCAAAAAAAAAAAGACAGAAGAGTGTTATAGAAATAACTCTGGACTGGGGGTGGTAGCCTAGGCTTGTAATCTTTGGGGCTGTGAATCTCTCGAGCTTGGGGCATTGAGCTGTAACAGGGCTAACTCAATTGGGTATCTGCACTAAATTCTGCTTGAACATGGTGAGCCTGTGGGCGCAAGAGCTACCAGGCTGCCTAAAGAGGGGTGGGTAGCCCAGATTGGACATGGTCCTGTGCTGATCATTGTGGGACTGTGCCCGTGAGTAGTCCTGCATCTCCAGCCTGGGCAAGAAAGGGAGACCCAGTCATTAAAAAGAAAAAAGAAGAGGGAAGGAAGGAAGGAAGGAAGGAAGGAAGGAAGGAAGGAAGGAAGGAAGGAAGGAAGGAAGGAAGGAAGGAAGGAAGGAAGGAAGGAAGGAAGGAAGGAAGGAAGGAAGGAAGGAAGGAAGGAAAGAGAGGAGGGAAGGAAGGGAGGAAAGAGAGGAGGGAAGGAAGGGAGGAAAGAGAGGAGGGAAGGAAGAAAAGAAAGAGGGGAAGGGAAGGAAGGAGGAAAGAGAAAGGAGGAGCGAAGGAAGGGAGGGAGGAAAGAGAAGGAGAGGGGAAGGAAGAAGGAAAAAAGGAAGGGAAAGAGAAGGGGAAAGAAAGAAAGAAAGAAAGAAAGAAAGAAAGAAAGAAAGAAAGAAAGAAAGAAAGAAAGAAAGAAAGAAAGAAAGAAAGAAAGAAAGAAAGAAAGAAGGGAGGAAGGGAGAGGAAGGGAAGGAGGAAGAAGAAGGGGAGGGGAGGAAAGGAAAGATCAAAGAAAAGAAGGAAAAAAGAGAAAGAGGACAGAGAGAGAGAGAGACAGAGAGAGAGAGAGGAAGAAGCAGGAGGAAAAGAGGAGGAGGAAAAAGTGAAAGGGAGGGAGAGAAAGAGAGAATTGAGAGAAAGCACTGGATTGCAATATCTCCAGAGACTTTCAGAGCTAGCCAGATTTTAGAATTTTAGGTTTTGGGATCATAGATTTAGCGTTGAAAGAAATCTTAGAGGTCATTGAGTCCAATTTCATTTTATAGTTGTGGAGACTGAGGCCCAGAAAGTTTTAGTAATTTGCCCAAAGTTACACAGCTAGTAAGTGTCTGAGGTAGGATTCAAAACCAGGTCTTCCTGACTTCACATCCGATATTCCATTCCCTACACACCACACAACTTCCTCTTACAGATGAGTCTTTCTCAGAGAAGTAACTTTCTATGGTTCCTTCCATCTTTAACATTCTATGTTCTAAGCTCCCTTCTAGGTCTGACACTAAAGCCCCCTGCCAGCTCAGATGTTCTTTTTTCTAAATTCTCTTCCACATCTGTGTTCTACGATTCTGCCTCCCAGGCCAAGGGCAGATTCTTCAATGTCCTCTGGAGTGATCTCATTTTGTCTAAGTCCACTTAGAGACCTAAATTTGATACAGAGGCATCTCAACCCTGGGAAAAGAATTGTAGCTAACAAGTTGGTAACTGTCCAACCCCATTACAGACACATTAGCATGAGACGGTTTAGGATCTAGAAATATGTCCAGTCTCTGGAAATAGGCAGAATATTTCAAGTTTAGAATAAGTCTCCCCAAATCAACTCTGGGAACTCCTCCTCATGATTTGTATCTGTTTTCTCGTACCTTTTCATTCCTTCACTGTTTCTGTCTTGTCTATTTTAAGTCATTTCTCTCCCTTCCCTAGTTCCTTAACTGGGGCAGCTAGGAGGTTCAGTGGATAGAGAGCTAGACCTGGAGGCAGAAACACCTGAATTTGTCAAATCCAGCCTCAGATACTTACTAGCTGTGTGACCCTGGGCTAGTCACTTAACCTCTGTCTGCCTCAAATTTCCTCATCTGTAAACTGGGGATAGTAATAATAATAGCACTTACCTTACAAGGTTGCTGTGAGGATCAAAAGAGATAATATTTTAAAGTTCTTAGCACAGTGCATGGCACATAGTATACACTATATGTTAGCTATGATAATGTTTATCATTGTTCCTTGCTCTCTCCCACCACTTTTGTCCTTATTTATATTTATAGAATTAATAGTATTTATAGAATAAATATATAGTATTTATAAATAAATATATAATTAATATTATATAAAAATACATAAAAACATAAATAAATATATGGTATATATAAATGTATAGTATTTATAGAATCACAGACTCTTAGAGATAGAAAGGACTTTAGAATTCATAGCGTCCAAACTCTGATCTAATTAAGAAATAACTTCTATAGCAGAGGAGTCAAATACAGAGTCTACTCTGGAGGGCCACTGGAACCAGATTAAAATGTAACTGGGAAATATTTAAAAAAATAAATAAAAATACAATAGAACATAGATAATGTTAATATATGGTTTTCTAAGTCAATATGCTACCCATAGGGTTCCTTATGTACCATCTAGTAGCTTCCATTTCTCTCTGAGTTTGATATCATGGCTCTCTAATATCTCTGATGGCTTGTCATCTAGGCTTTTCTTCAATACTTCCAGTGACAGAAAACTCATTACCTCTCAAGACAGCTTATTCAGTTGTTGAGGACCACAAATTATTAGAAAGCTCTTTCTTATAAGGCAATTGACTTGGAGTCAGGAAAACCTGGGTTCAAATCCCATCTCTGACAATGACTAGTTGTGTGACCCTGGGCAAGTCACTTAACCATTCTATTACTTTATGGGATTGGATCTGACTGATGGCTTCCAAGATCCCTACTGGATCTAAATCTGTGATTCCATGTCAATGAAAATCTGCCTCTGTTTATTATTGGTCCAAGTTCATTCATTCAGCCCATATTTATTAAATGCTTTAATGTGCAATGTACTCTACTAGTTTTATCCTCTGGGGCCAAGCAGAACAAGTCTTTTCTCAGGACAGCCCTATGATATTTGGCACTAATGATCATGCATCTCTTCCGTCCATGTCTTTCCTTCTTCAGGCTAAATATACCTAGCTCCTTCAAATGAATCTCATGTGACATGATTCCAAGGCCCCTCATGAGCCTACCACCTTCTAGACATATTCTAATTTGTCATTGAGTCTTTGAAAATTTTCCTTTCTTTCTTTCCTTCCTTCCTTCCTTCCTTCCTTCCTTCCTTCCTTCCTTCCTTCCTTCCTTCCTTCCTTCCTTCCTTCCTTCCTTCCTTCCTTCCTTCCCTCCTTCCCTCCTTCCCTCCTTCCCTCCTTCCCTCCTTCCTTTCTTCCCTCCTTCCTTCCAAGTTTGACCTGCTTGATTTCTGACTTGGGCTGGTTTATCGCTCCTTAGGCAGCCTGTTGCCTCTCCAATCCCCAACCCCCTTGAACTCCCAGGGGCTCACCATATTGGTGCTGGACTTATTGCAGGCACCCAACTGGCTTTTGCCCTTCTGTGCACCAAACTAGTCAGCTTAAACCCAACCAACTTTAGATTTGCCCATAGCAAGGATTACTACACTCAGCTAAAATTTCTAAAACTCTACACATTGCTCCAAATGTTTCAACCAGGACCGAGAATAGTGGAATTACCATCTTTGTTCTGGACTCTATGTTTCTGTTAATTTAGTTTAAGATGCCACTACCTTTTTAAAAAATTATGATGATGATCAAAACAGCATAATTTCTCCTTTCTTTAGTTAAATCCACAGCTCTTTGGCAACCCTAAAAATCATGGCCAACTGGTATTTATATTAGTATTCATTTACACTATTCATATTTCAGTAGACTGTGATTACAGCAAATTCCTGTTTGTTCTTTTTTTCCAGAATGTCTGAGAAATTGGGTGCTCTGCTTAATTGAATGGTCTGATTAATGTAACCTGGGGTGACTAATCATCAAAGAATAAAATATAGCAAAATATACTTCATATTAATACGCTATTGAACATAATTTAATCTTTCTTTGGTGATTCAGAAGGCACTTTCAAGATGGTGTGCTGCCTCAGGTTCTCTATTATTATGTCTCCCGATTGTATGCTACTGTATTTGGTCATGGGGGAAACTGGCGGGAAAGGGTATAGATAGCTTAACACAAACACATTTAGAGAACTCATTAGTCTAAGCTGAATTTCTGGGCTCGTAAACCAACAGGGTTCTCAACTGCAGCTGTCATGGGCTTTCTTGAAATATACGGTAATATCATAGATAGATAGATATAGATTACATATAGATAGATATACACACAAGTATATACATATATACCTAAAGATATATACATGCATATATATTACACATGCACACACACACACACATATATATGTATAGTATGTGTGTATGTGTATACACACAGTAGAATATGAGCTCCTTGAGGTCAGGAGCTATTACACTTTATATTTATTTCTAGTACCTGACACATAGTAGGTACTTAATAATGCTTACTAAATTTAATTTAATTGAATGACACCTTTCTATTGCTCTCCTCTCTTGTAATTCCTTTTTTTTTTGTAAACTATTGTTGCCTGCCTACACTTATCCAGTGCTTCTCTGAGTGACTTGTTCAGTCATTCAGTTGTGTTTGACTCTTCGTGAAGAGGACCATATTGTCCATAGGGTTTTCTTGACAAAGATACTGGAGTGGTTTGCCATTTCCTTCTGCAGTGGATTAAGGCAAACAGAAGTTAAGTGATTTGCCCAGGACACAGCTAGTAAATGTCTGAGATTGGATTTGAACTTAAGCCTTCTTGACTCCAGGTCCAGTGCTCAATCCACTGAGCCATCTAGCAGTCCCTCTGAGGGATACCTATCCTCTTCAATTATTCTGAGATTAGTGTTCTATGACTCACAGCCATACAGCAGAACTAGAATATTGTTGCTAAAATTATGGGCTTTGACATTTCTACAGGAAGCACAATACATACCTTCCCTTCTCCTCTTTACCTTAGACAAATTTATGGGAGGGCACGAACTGGAATCTCACAGGATGGGCAGGCACAAGGGGTCATAAAGTACATTTTTTTGTGAGGCATTTGGGGTTAAATGACTTGCCCAGGGTCACACAGCTAGTTAGTGTTATGTGGCTGAGGCCGGATTTGAACTCAGGTCCTTCTGACTCCAGGGCTGGTGCTCTATCCACTGTGCCACCTAGCTGCCCCATAATGTACATTTTTGGAGAAAATGCCCAAGTACCTGAAATTATAGCTATAATTCACACCATCCATATCACTCTATGTAGAGGAAACAGCATTGGACTCAAAGTCAGAAGACCTGGTAGGAGACTCAGCTCTTGCATTTTCTAGCTGTGTAACCTTGGGTAATCCATTTCATCTCTCTTAGCTTCAGTTTCCACATCTGTAAAATAGCTAATGATGCTTACCTCAGAAGTCTATTGTAAGGACCAAATAGGATATGCAGTTAAGTGGCTCAGTGGCTGGAGATCTAGATCTTGAGTCAGGAGGACGGAGTACAAATCTGGCTTCAGATGTGCCCTTAACTGTGTAACCCTGAGTGAGTCACTTAACTACTGTCTGCCTCAGTTTCCCTAACTGTAAAACAGGGATAATAACATCACCTACTTAGAAGAGTTATCATAAGGATAAAATCAGATGATTTTTCTAAAGTTTTGCCAACTTTAAAGGGTTGTATAAATGCTAGACGTTATTGATATAATTATTGTTGTTGTTGTATTTTGAAAACTAAAAATGTAAAGATTCATTAGTACCATCCTCATAGCCCAGTGCATCCCTCCTGAGTGAGCCGCCCCCTCACTTTATCTCTTTGCCTTCCCAGTGAAGTATGTGTGGGCAGGGGAAGAGTTGATTAAGATGCCCTGATTAATTTCCCTCCAGCACAATTGTTAAAATTACAAAAGGTAAGGGACCAATAATAGAGACAATGAGAATTTAGAAGTGAAAAGAAGGTCTATGCTTAATCCTTTTATGAGGAGTAAAGAAGTTTTCCCTTCAAATTTGATGGAACTAGCAGCTAGCCATTGGCTGGCCTAAAGACTGGCCCTGGTGACCCTTTAAAAAGAAAGCTGGCATTGGCAAACTACCACTGCCTGGTTTTTTGCACTGCCAGACATTGAGCTGAGAATGGGTTTTTTTTTTCCTTTTTAAGTACAATTCAAATTTTAAATAAAAATATGAGAACCATTCTTCAAGAAGAGGGGCTAGGTAGAGCTATGGTAGAGTAAAGGAAGGAACTTGCCTAGGCTCTCCCAAATTCCCCTCCAGACACCATTAACATAATGCCCCAGAACAAATTCTGAAGCAGCAGAAACAACAAAAAGATGGGGTGAAATATTTTTCTGGCCCAAGACAACTTAGAAGGTCAGCAGGAAAGGTCTGTCCCACTGGAGTGAGAGTGGAGTGCAGGCCACACCCTGGAAGTCAGCAGCAGGCCTTAGGGGTGACTGCATGGGCAGCAGTGGCTTCCACAGCTCTCAGCCCACAGAGGTAAGGGAGTCAGACAGTGGTCAGAAGGAGATGACAGGGGACCTTTTGCTGGCAGTGGGAGCATTGCCCATGCAGAGTTCTGGGTCACAGTCCCAGGGCAAAGAGGAGTACTAGCAGGAGAGGGGACCCTAGACACATTTCCAGGGCATAAAAAAGTGCTTGTGGTCACTCACAGATCAGAGCACAAGCCAGGAGAGCAGTGACCACACCTCTCCTTAGATCATGCCACCTTGGAAGAGCTGAAAACTTACAGACTCCCAGAACTAGATCTGAAAACAGCAGCATGAAAAACCCTGAAGCTTGGGACAGTGCCCCCTTCCCCACAGGAGCAGACCCCAACTTTAAGATAAAGTTAAAAGTCAAGAAATAGGCTGGAAAAATGAACAAGCCGCAACAACAGTGAAAAAGAGAGAATCTGACCATAGGAAGTCACTATGGTGCCAGGGAGTATCAGAAGAAGACAACAGTGTCAAAACAGCTACATGCAAAGCCGCAAAGAAAAATGTGAAGTGGTCTCAGGCCCATCAAAAAATTCCTGGAAGAGCTCAAAAAGGATTTTAAAAATCAAATAAGAGAAGTAGAGAAAAAGTTGAAGAAAGAAATCAGAGTGATACAAGAAAATCATGAAAAAAGAGTTAACAGCTTGGTAAAGGAGGCAAAAAAAATACTGAAGAAAATAACACTTTAAAAACTGGAATAGCATTGGCCCTGGAGCCAGAAGGACTGGAGTTCAAATCTAGCCTCAGACACTTACTAGTTGTATGACCCTGGGAAAGTTACTTAATCCTGATCACCTCAAAAAAAATATAACAGAGTATGTCAAATGGCAAAAGAGGCACAAAAAATCCACTGAAAAGAACTCCTTAAATGGCAGAATGGGCCAAATGGAAAAAGAGGTATGAAAGCGCAATGAAGGAAATAATTCCTTAAAAATTACAATTGGGCGAGTAGGAACTAATGATTCCATGAGACATCAAGAAACAATAAAATAAAAATCAAAAGAATGAAAAAATAGAAGAAAATCTGAAATATCTCATTGGAAAAACAGCTGACCTGGAAAATAGATTGAGGAGAAATCATCTAAGAATTATTGGACCACTTGAAAGCATATCAAAACAAGAAGAGCCTAGACATCATCTTTCAAGAAATTATTAAGGAAAACTGCCCTGATGCCCTAGAACCATAGGGCAAAATAGAAATGGAAAGAATCCACCAATTACCTCCTGAAAGAGATCCCAAAATAAAAACTCCCAAGAATATTATAGCCAAATTCCAGAGCTTTCAGGCAAAGGAGAAAAATATTGCAAGTGCCCAGAAGGAAACAAATCAAATATCATACAGCCATAGTCAGGATAGCACAAGATTTAGTAGCTTCTACATTTAAAGAATCAGAAGAGTTGGAATATGAGGGGAGGGATTTTACAGCAAGTTTCTCTGATAAAGGCCTCATTTCGTAAATACATAGAGAAGTGAGTTAAATTTGTAATGAAAGTCATTATCCAATCATAAGTGATCAAAGGATACGAACAGGCAGTTTTCAGATGAAGAAATCAAAGCTCTCTATAGTCATGGGGAAAATGCTCTTTCAAAAAATCACCATTGATTAAATTAAAGCAACTCTGAAGTACCACATCACACTTAGCAGATTGGCTTGCTAACACAACAGAAAAGGAAAATGACAAATGTTGGAGGGGATGTGGGAAAATTGTGACACTAATGCACTGTTGGTAGAGTTATGAACTGATCCAACCATTCTGGAGAACAATTTGGAACTATGCTCAAAGTGCTATAAAACTACATACCCTTTGGCCCAGCAATACCACTACTAGGTCTGTATCCCAAAGACATTTGAAAAAAAGAAAAGGAAAAGGACCTATATGTACAAAAATATTTATAGCAGTTCTTTTTGTGGTGGCAAAGAATTAGAAATTGAGAGGATGCCTATCAACTGGGGAATGACTGAACAAGTTGTAGTATATGATTTTGACAGAATACTGTTGAGCTATTAGAAATGACAAGCAGGATGCTTTCAGAAAAACCTGGAAATACTTATACAAATTAATGCAAAGTGAAACGAACAGAACCAGGAGAACATTGTACAAAGTAACAGCAATATTGTACAATGACCAGCTATGAATGACTTAGCTATTCCAAACAATAAAATGATCTAAAACAGTTCCAAAGGATTTATGATGAAAAATGCTAGCCACCTCCAGAGAAAGAAATGATGGAGTCTGAATGCAGATCAAAGTATACTTTTTAAAAATTTTGTTTATTTTTCTTAAATTTCTCTTTTTTTTTGGTAGGGAGTGTCTGTGTTTTCTTTCACATGGCAAATATGGAAATATGTTTTTCATGACTGCACATGTTTAACCTATATCAAATTCTTGCCTTCTCAATGAGAGGGAAGAGGAAGGAGGGAGATAATTTGAAACTCAAATTTTTAATGATATAAAAATTCCTTTACATATAATTGGAAAAAAAAATACTAAAATTTGAAGAAAAAAAAAAAGAAGAGAGCTCAAAGATTATGGAGTCACTCTTCTTCCTTTTTTTTGAGGCAATGGGGTGAAATGACTTGCCCAGGGTCACACGGCTAGTAAATGTCAAATGTCTGAGGCCAGATTTGAACTCAGTCTTCCTGAATCCAGGGCCAATGCTCCATCCACTGTGCCACCTCATTGCCCCCTGGAGTCATTCTTCTTAAAGTTTATTGAGTGGTGGGAGAGGAGGAATGAGTCCATATGGAGACTGACAAGAAGCTTTAATTACACAAAGCATATGTGTCACCAAAAAGAGCTCATATCTAAACATGCTCTTTGGGATGGGCTCCAATTCAAACCATCTATATTCCTTACATACACACACACACACACACACACACACACACACACACACACACACACACATACAGATTTATTCTGCTTAAGTCAGAAAAAACCAGTTCTATACCTAATTTTCAATAGTGGCCATGCGAGGGGAAACACTTGAAACTATTACACTGATTCGTTTCTTTGAGTGGTAGTATGCTGTGAAGGAAAGAACACTGGACTAGGAGGATCAGGAGGTCTGAGTTTTAATCCTAGCTCTACCACTTGGTGGATGACCTTAGGCAAATTATGCATCAAAGTAGGGGTTAATGGTCAAATCAAGCAATACAGAGACAATGAATGTTAGTGTACTGGAAAATCTGCCTACAGATTTAGGAGACTAGCGTAGACACTGCCAAAATACATTTCTCCTTTTCTACCATTGAATCGATGGCATTCTCCACCTCTAACCCATTTTTTACAAACCCTAGTATAAGGAGATCCTTTACATTAATTAATTAATTAATAAACTGAGTCTATATGTAAAGTACTTTGCAGGTTATATATGTTTCCCCTAATATTATTATTACTACTAATGAATTTACCTGATTCCAGAATCTCACAACTTTGCAATGGTAAATCCTATTATACCCTCCATTTTAAGATTATGTTTGCTTCCCGAATTTATTATTCTTTACGTGAAGGGGGAAAAAACCTTCTTATCAAAATCAGTGATAATTAGAAAGAGATCTGCTTAACCATTCACACTGAAAAAATCAAGTGGATGAAAACAAATATTGTCCAGACTACAACATGTAGTTGAAATGGGCAGCCCATTGAGTCATTCTATCCTATACATATATATCCCGTATCAAATCCCATCAATACATCTGTCTTGGATGGACAATGACCTAGGCTCAAAACTGAAAAAAGAGAAATAGGGCTAGTTTGTGATTGGAAAATTATACATTGTTTTCACTGATCTCAAGCTGTTCACTATTGCAAAAACCCTTCTTCATGGGGTGGGAGTGGAGTTCTTTTTACCCTTACGTACACTGCTAAAGTTACAAAGTTCTTTCTTCACAACTCTGTGAAACAAATAGTCAAGTATTATTACTTTCCTTTTGCTGATGAATGAAATGAGGCTTAGGGATTATATGACTGACCCACAGTCAAATAGCTGGTAAGTGTCAGAACCAGCCCTCCAACCCTTCCTACTAGATTGATGCCTCTCTACAATACTAATATTCTAATCTCATCTTTTAAACACCAACATTTTCCCCAGCATTGTGATATAGTTAAGAGTAGAAAACCACAATTTCAGAGGAATCCCAGTTCTAACTGACCCAAATCATAATGGTAATATTGCAGTAGATGTAAGCAGGCCCCAGCATGCTACCATTAATGACTTGTTTTGAGAAGTAGCATAGAGGATCATGTATGATTTAAAAGGGGGTAGCTAGTCATGTAGTAAGATTAAGGGATAACAGATAGATAGCCCAGTGGTACCTTGGTTTCCTTTTTGCACTGGATCTGTAATTACATTTGTATAGGGAACTCCAAGTGAGTAAATACCCTTTTCCAGTACAGGTCGGTTCCTACTCTGCAGTTTATAGAATGTTTCCCAGGGCACTAAGGGGTTAACTGGTTTGCCAGGGCCACACAGTCAGTATGCTCCAGAAGTAGAATTTAAAGGCATCTCTTCTTGATTCTGAGACTGGCTTCCCATCTGCAATGATGTGATGCCTCTCAAATTGATAAGAGTCAATAGGAGCCTTCCAGTGTACTCAGTGAATCTTCTATGGAGGATTTACAGGAAAATGGATAATAAGACCTAGGAAGGCATGGAGCAGTCTTAATCTGTTCCAGTAGGAAAGTAACCATACTGGTGGGATCACAGATATGCCTCTGTATTCTTTATAGCTCTCTCTCCCATTCCCTCTCTCCTGCTTCCTCTTCTCCTCCCTCTCTTCCTCCTGTCTTCTCCCTCTCTTTCCCCTCTTCTCTTTGTCATCCCCCTTTTTTCCCCCTCCTCTCTTTCTTTCTGTTTCTATCTCTCCTGTCTCTGTCTCTCTGTGTCTGTCTCTGCCTCTTTATCTCTCTCTCTCCCAATTCTTACCCATTAAAGAAACCAGTCCTAAAATCCTAGTGCATGCAGAAAGGCCCCTCATATAATTCAACCAACCTTTACTGAGCTTTCCTGGATGGGAAAGTCTTTTCCTAGGAAAGAATTATTTAAATCTAACCCTCATGGCATGGATGTGTATTAGGCTTTGAAGGATGTTGTTATCATTATTGTTTTATTATTATTATTATTATTATTATTATTATTATATCAGTAGGGATAGAGACTACACCTGTGATTTCCTAGGTATAGTGACACATAACAATCCAGGTCAGCTCCTTTTCTGCAACTTATAGCCTTAGTTGTCCAGAGCTCCGAGAATGAACGGATTTGTTCAGGGTCACAACATGTATGAGAGGTGAGATTTGAACCCAAGTTTTCCTGGTTTTGACCCAGCTCTCTATCCATTCTGCCATGTTGCCTCTTTTCCAGAACCTCCATTTTAAGAAAAGTGTTCAGGTCAGTCATGTCTTCATTCCTCTTTGGGTTCCATGCCTGACTACAGACTTTTACTGGCATGTACAGGTACCTTCTCCCTCTCTTCCCCACCTTTTAGCTTCCCTTTATGTATTATCTTCTCCTGTAAGAATATAAGCTTTTTGAGATCAGGAATGGTTTTTCTTGCTGTAAGTATTTGTATTCTCAGCACTTAGCACAGTACCTGACACTTGATAAATGATTGTTGACTTAACTACAATTATCCCTTCCAAATTGCGATTTTCCCCATTGAGGCTTTGATATATCGCAAGTTGGCATAAGAAATTAAATGGGAATTTTTGGGGAGTTTTGCAGAAGCTGTAGACAACATGTAAAAGCCAGCAGACAACACAGAAAACATTTAGAAACTCAGAGATACATAAAATATATCTATAGTATTGTATAATATCAACATATTTTATCTTTTAATACTATAATAATTCAGGCTTCTTCTCTGGTTACAAAGGGAGGGCCAAAAAATTTTATGCAGATTTTCTAGATCACAGGTCCATGCCCCTAACCCCTGCTATGTGGAAGGGATAACTATCATTATTGTTATTGTTGCTGTTATATTCTGCTAGGTCTGCTGGAAGATAGAAAGACAATAAATATGCCATTGTCCAACATTTTTGGAACCATCAGTGCCCTAACTCTTAAATTTTGGACCAGAGATTTAGAACTGGAAGGAAACTTGCTTTGACCACCTCTTCAACAGGTGAGGGAATTCAGACAGCCCTAGGTACCTTTGCCATAGACATCCCCCCCCCCGGACTATTCTCCTTACTTTCCCCCACACCTTGAAATACTGAGTCCCCTTTAAAGGCTAAACTCAGGTGCCACACCCCCCTAAGACCTTTTCTGATCTTCCTAGTTCCTGGTGATTCACCCTTGCAGAATCACTTTTAATTTACTTTGGTTTTATTGTTGACCCAGATCTATGCTTTCTTTAGCTTAGGGAATTTCCTCTACCAACGAAGAATAGTATCTTCTCTTCCACTTACCAGCTTAAAGGGTTGTCTGGGGCCCTCATAAGTTCATTGACTTGTTTCAGGCCACAGTCAGTATGTGTCAATGTTATATCTTGAACTCAGCTCTTGCAGACTCCAAGGTGACTTCTTTAGCCTCTACACCAGCTGTCTCACTTACTCTGTGTCTATTTATCTGTGTACATGTTGTCTTCCTCAAGTAAAATGGCCCTTTAGATCAACTGCCTTGTTTTTGCATTTATATTTTCAGCATCTAGCTCAGAGCCTGGTGTTATTTAATACATAAAAGCTCATAGGACCATAGATTTAGAGCTGGTAGGGAGCTTAAAAAGCTATTGGATCAAATTCTCTTATTCTACAGATGAGGAAACTGAGGCCCAGAGAGGTTAAGTGACTTGCTAAGGGATGGGATGCATGGCTAGTAAGCGGCTGAGCTGGGATTCAAGCTCACATCTTCTTCCTGCCTCCAACACCAGTGTCCTGTCCATTTGTTCTGTAACCTCAATGCTGGTAGCATGGATTAAGTGTCAATAAGAGATCCAGACAAAAAGTGCTACAGATATTGGAAGAAGGAAGGGATCCCTGAGGGCTGAGGAAGTCACTGAAGATTTCCCCGAGGAGACAGAACTTTTCGGAAGGGAAAAAAAAAAAGACAGAAAACTCAGTCTAATGTGCATCCTTTCTGGATAAGTCCTAGGAGATCCACTTGCTACTCTGAGTTTTTCCATCCAGCAAAGCACAATAGCACATTCCCAGAGGTGAAATTCCTGTCACTTGTCTCTCATTTTCAGTGTTGCCAGCACGGATTTCCATAATGGTTAAACAGCTGCCTGGAAAAAAATAAATGATTAGTTATGTTCCCATGGTCTGGAAATGTTGTAATAAATAACAACCAACAGTGTCTAACAAGTAGTGAAATTTCACATTGGCTTTTAGGATTTTCTATGCTAAAATCCTCCAATGCCTCCTTGTGTCACAGAGGTGATCTTGGCTGTGCTAATGGAGCACAAGCCGTTGGAGGCCTGCTAAGCTCGAGAGATGAGTGTGAGCAAGGGTATGCTGGGAAATGTTTAACAATTGGTTCTGTAGGGAGGTAAATGTGCACTTGACACACTTCTAAGTTTAATAGACATCACTAATATTTCTCCATCACTTTCTTAAGTCTGGACCATCAACAACTCAAACCCTGGTTTGCAGCTTTTGCTGACTTCTGAAATACAAAATTTAACCATCAGCTCTCAAGTCAGTTCCATTTGGCTTCATCACACCCCCAGATATGAGCCTAGCAGGGGACCAGGTTGCAAAAATCACAAAGACCTAAGAACCACTGAGCCTCATTGGCCTTCCTGGGACTGATCCCTTAGGACTTCCAGGCCTTTGCCTTGAGATTGGAGACTGTGTCTCTTTTTCTATTTGTAACTTTAGCACTTATAGTGTTTAGCACTTAATAAATGCTTTTAAGTAAGCACTTAATGGAGGCTTTTTCACGTATTTGTGCACAAGGAGGAAAAAAGGAGGAACATTATCACAAATTCTTGAAAATTTTTAAGCTGCAGGAATTGGTCAGTCAACAAGGACTTGTAAATGCTTACTATGTGGCAGGCACTGTGCTAATCCCTGGGGATACAAAGAAAGGCAAAAACATGCCTGCCCTCAAGGAGCTTACGTTCTAATGAGGAAATAACATATAAATACATGCATTTACATGCATAGATACATAGATATGTGCACGCCTTATACAGAGTAGATGGAAGGTAATTTCACATGGGAAGACGTTAGGAGTTATTAGTGGATTAGGAAAGACCTTCTATAGAAGACGGAATTGGATCTGTTTTGGAATAAGCCAAGCGAACAAGAGGCCTAGGCGAGTGGGCAGAGCATTACTGGCATAGGGGACAGCCTGTAAAAGGCACAGATATGAGAATGAAATGTCATGTTTGAGGAATAACAAGGAGACCAGA
This sequence comes from Phascolarctos cinereus, assembly GCF_003287225.1. Lineage (NCBI taxonomy): Eukaryota > Metazoa > Chordata > Mammalia > Diprotodontia > Phascolarctidae > Phascolarctos > Phascolarctos cinereus. The sequence goes on along the minus strand of NW_027555736.1, from coordinate 207,815,358 downwards.
GTAGATGGATTATGTAGTTTATGAAGGGGGAGTGAAATGTAAGAAGACTGGAAAGGTAGAAAGGGTCAGGCTGCAAAAGGCTTTAAATGCCTGATAGTGGACTTTATATTTGATCTTGGAGGGAGCATTAGAGTTCATTGAACAAATTTATGCTTTAGAAAAATCATCTTGGCAACTAAGTGGGGGATGGATTGGAGTAAGGAGAGGCTTAAGGAAGTGAAACTAGTGAGAAGCCTATTACAATAGTCCAGGCGATAGGTTAGTGAGGGCCTGAACTAGAGTGGCAGACTTGGGAGTAGAGAGGTGTTTTACAGATATAAAGATAGAGATAGAGATAGATATGTATGTGTATATATACACATATATGCATGTATGTATATAGATGTATGTATTGTGTAGATGTATATATGTGTGTGTATGTGTAGATGTATGTATGTGTGTCTATATATATTTGTGAGTAGAGAGAAGGTCGTGTGTGTGTGTGTGTGTGTGTGTGAGAGAGAGAGAGGAGAGAGAGAGAGAGAGAGAGAGAGAGAGAAAGATGTTGAAAAGATAGAAACAACCAAATCTGAAAACTAGTAATATGATAATAATAATAGCTAACATTTATATTGTGCTTAATATGTGCCAGATTACTGTGCTTAAGTGATTTACAAATATTATCTGATCCATACAATGACCCTGGTATGCAGGGGCTATTATTATCCCCATTTTATAGATGGGGAAACTGAGGCAAACAGAGGGTGAGTTACTTGCTCAGGGTCAAATGGTTAAGAAGTGTCTGAGGCTGGATTTGAACTCAGGCCTTCCTAACCACAGGCCCAGTACTGTATACACTGAACCACCTAGCTGCCCCTGATCGGTTACATAGGGTGAGTGTGAATGAAGAGTTGAGGATGACATTAACATTATTGAGCTGGGTGACTGGAAGGATGGTGGTGCCCTTGACAGGAAATTTAGTTGAGAGGACTCTAGGAGTAAAGATTATGAGTTCTATTTTAGATACATTGAGTTTGAGATGGGACATCTGGTTCAAGATATCGAAAACGAAATTGGTGATGTGTGGCTATAGTCCCAAAGAGAAACTTAAGGCTAGTTATATAGATCTGGGAATCATCTATATGGAGATCATAACTGAACCCATAGAACCTGATGAGATCGGTAAGTGAGAGATAACACGGGCTGAAAAGAGAAGAGGGCCCAGGAGAGAATCTTGGGGGATAGCCACTGTTAGTGGACATGACACGAATGAGGAACCAGCAAAAGAAACTGAGAAAGAGTTTTCAGACAAATAGGAGGAGAACAGGAGAGGGCATTGTCATGAAAACCTAGAGAAAAGAATGATCAACATAGCGAAATGCTTCAGAGAGGTCATAAATGACGAAACCGAGAAGAGGCCCTTAGATTTGACAGCACAACAAAACCAGGGACCCTCAAGCAATTGTAGCATTAAAATTAAGCATGCATGCTGCCAGATTGCTCTCCAAAAAGATTGTATAATTTTGCAATTCCACCCACAGTGAATAAGCATACCTGTTTCTCTATACCACTCCTCCCTCCAGCAATGAATTTTGTTGCTCTTAATTGTTTTTACCAATTTGATGGGTTAGAGGTATAATGTTACCTCAGTGTTATTTTAATTTGCACCTCTGGTTATTAATGAGATTGTGTATTTTTACAATCTGTCACTAAGGCAGTAAGTTACAAGAATAATTACACCCTTTGACCCACAAACTCCATTGTTGAGAATATACAATGAAAGTGTGATTAAAAAAAAAGAGCTATCCGCTCAAAGATTTTCTTAGCAACATTATATGTAGTTGCATAAAACTGTAAATAACCTAAATGCCCAACATTGGAGAGATGGTTGAATAACTTGTGGCATATTAGTGTAATATAATACTATAACATAATTGATTGACAAGTATAATTAATTTTCTTTTTATGATTATAAACTTGACAAACATGAACATTTTCTTATAAAGAACAAGGAAAAAAATTGTATATAGCACCACAATTCTCTATTAAGTAGTGCTTGTTTTATAAAGTACATATTAAATTTAACTCAGTAGCTCCAAAAATTCCCTGCTTACATTCATTTCCTTCTACACTTTCTTGTATTCTCTTCTACACATTTTAAATTATTTCATTGATGCTATTTTCTTCTTCTCCTCCTTTTCCTGTCACATAACACATATTTGTTGATTGATGATTTTTTCCTAGTTCTTTTTAAAATTAATTTGTTTATTTTTACTTTTAAATATTCACTTCCATAAGATTTTGAGTCTTAAATTTTCTCTCCCTTCCCTCCTTTCCCCCCTCCTCAATACAGTGTGAAATCTGATATAAGCTCTACATGTATATTCATATTAAACATATTTTGACATTAGTCATGATGTCAAGAATTAGAACTAATGGGAGGAACCATGAGAAAGAAGAAATAAAACAACAAAAGAAAAGGAGAGCAAATAAAATGCTTCCATCTGTATGCAGACTCCATAGTTCTTTCTCTGGGTGTGGATAGCATTTTCCATCATGAGTCTTTTGGAGTTGTCTTAGATCCTTGCATTGCTGAGAAGAGATAAGTCTATCAAAGTTACTCATTGCACATTGTGGCTGTTACTGGGTACAATGTTCTCCTGGTTCTGCTCACTTCACTAAACATCAGACCTTATAAGTTTTCCAAATTTTTCTGAAGTCTGCCTGCTCATCATTTCTTATAGCACAGGAGTATTCCATTACATTCATATACCACAACTTGTTCAGCCATTCCCCAATTGATGGGCATCCCCTCAATTTCCAATTCTTGGCCACCAAAGAAAGAGCTGCTGTAAATATTTTTGTATATGTGGGTGGGTCCTTTTCCCATTTGTATGATCTCTTTTGGATACAGCCCTAGAAGCGCTATTTATGGGTCAAAGGGTATGCACAGTTTTATAGCCCTTTGGGCATAGTTCCAAATTGCTCTCCAGAATAGTTGGATCAAGTCACAACTCCAACCAATATTGCATTAGTATTCCAGTTTTCTCACATCTTCTCTAACATTTATCATTTTCCTGTTTCGTCATGTTAGCCAATCTGATAGGTATTCTGTGATACCTCAGAGTTATTTTGATTTGCATTTCTCTGATCAATAGTGATTTAGAACATTTTTTATATGACTATAGATAGCTTTAATTTCTTTATCTGAAAACTACCTGTTCATATCCTTTGACCATTTATCAATTGGGGAATGACTTCTATTCTTATAAATTTGACTCAGTTCTCTATATATTTTAGAATTAAGGCCTTTATCAAAGACACTGGCTATAAAAATTATTTCCCAGCTTTCTGCTTCACTCCTAATCTTGGTTACATTGGCTTTGTTTGTGCAAAAACCTTTCAATTCAATGTAATCAAAACCATCCATTTTGCATTTCATAATGTTCTCTATCTCTCATTTGGTCATAAATTCTCCCCTTCTCCATAGATCTGAAAGGTAAACTATTCCTTGTTGTCCTAGTTTGCTTATAGTATCAGCCTTTATATCTAAATTGTGTACCCATTTTGACTTTGTGTTGGTGTACAGTGGAAGATGTTGGTCTATGCCTAGTTTTTGCCATGCTGTTTTCCAGTTTTCCTAGTAGTTTTTGTTAAATAGTGATTTCTTATCCCAGAAACTGGGGTCTTTGGATTTATCAAATCGCAGATTACCATAGTCATTGACTACGTGTCTTATGTACCTAACCTATTCCATTGATCCACTACTCTATTTCTTAGCCAGTACCTAGTAGTTTTGATGATTGCTGTTTTATAATACAATTTAAGATCTGGTATGGCTAGGCCACCTTCCCTTGAATTTCTTTTCATTAATTCCCTTGATATGCTGAAACTTTTGGTCTTCCAGATGAGTTTTGTTATTTTTTTTCTAGCTCTATAGAATAATTTTTGGTAGCTTGTATGGCACTGAATAAGTAAATTAATTTAGGCAGAATTGTCATTTTTTTATTATATTAGCTTGGCCTACTCATGAGCAACTGATTTTTTTCCAAGTATTTAGATCTGATTTTATTTGTGTGAAAAGTGTTTTATAATTGTGTTCACATAATTCCTGGGTTTGTTTTGCCAAGTAGACTCCCAAATATTTTATAATGTCCATAGTAACTTTAAATGGGATTTCTCTTTCTATCTTTTGCTCTTGGGCTTTGTTAGTAATATATAGAAATGCTGATGATTTGTGTGGGTTTATTTTACATCCTGCAACTTTGCTAAATTTGTTTATTATTTCAAGTAGTTTTTTACTTGATTCTCTAGGATTCTCTAAGTACACCATCATATCATCTGCAAAGAGTGATAGCTTTGTTTCTTCTTTGCCTATTCTAATTCCTTCAATTTGTTTTTCTTCTCTTATTGTTAAAGCTAAGATTTCTAGTACAATCTTGAATAACAGCGGTGATAATGTACCTCCTTGTTTCACCCACCACAGCCCTAATCTTATTGGAAATGCTTCTAGTTTGTCCCCATTACATTTAATGCTTGCTGATGGTTTTAGATAGATGCTACTTATCATTTTAAGGAAGATTACATTTATTCCTATGTTCTCTACTGTTTTTAATAGGGACTGGGTGTTGTAGTTTATCAAAAGATTTTTCTGCTTCTATTGAGATAATCACATGATTTCTGTTAGTTTTGTTGTTGATGTGGTCAATTATACTGATAATTTTCCTAGCATTAAGCCAATCCTGCATTCCTGGTATAAATCCTACCTAGTCATAGTATATTATCCTCAAGATAAGTTGCTGTAATCTCTTTGCTAATATTTTGTTTAAAATTTTTGCAGCTATATTCATTAGGAAAATTTGTCTGTAATTTTCTTTCTCTGTTTTGACTCTTCCCAGTTCAGGTGTCAGCACCATATTTGTTTATTTTCTTCTTACATTATCATCTTATATATGTAATCAGTATCAATGATAAACTTTAAATTTTTTTTAAAATAGAAACAAATAGTTTTGATGGATGCTACTTTGTAGTATAGTTTGAGATTTGATACTGCTAGGCCCCCTTCCTTCCATTTTTTTCCCCATTATTTCTCTTGAGATTCTAAAGTCTTTATTCCTATAGATGAATGTTATTATTTTGTCAAATTCTATATTATAACTCTTTGGCAGTTTAATTGATATGCATTCCCTCTGAGATTATCTTCTAGTTATTATATGTATATATTATATATACACACACACACACACACACACACACACACATACAGTTGTTTACATTCAAATAGGGGAAAGAGCATGCAATCTCCTTGAGGAAGGGACTGTATTTTTGCCTTTTTTTATATCCTCATCACTTGGTACATACCTGACACATAATAAATGCTTTTTTATTGATGATTTTTACTGTATTGGCATAGCCCAACCATACACAATTAATATATTTTTTATTAAGTCAGTCTGTATTTCTGTAAAGACAATTTTTCAGTTTTATTCATTTAATTCTTGTATCTTAACTAGGTTTTATATTAGTTATTTTGAAAGTAATATTTTGACCCTGGGCAAGTCACTTAACCCCTTTGCCTAAAAAACATAAAATAAAATAAAAAAGAAAGTAATATCTTTTTCTTTCTCTTCCTGCTTTTTTTTAACATACAGAAATGTTGATGATTTTTATGGGTTTAGTCTGTATCTTGCTACTTTCCAAAGTTACTAATTGTTTCAATTAATTTTTAGTTGCATCTTAAGGGTACCTTAAATAAACCATCATGTCATCTGCAAAAAGTGATCATTGTATTTCCTCCTTGCCTATGCTTGCTCCTTCAATATCTTTTTTGAGACTTATTGCTATAGCTATCATTTCTGGAACTGTATCAAATAACAGTGGTGGCTTTACTGTTGATTACTTCAAAGCCCTCTAGATTTCTCCATTACAGATAATGCTTGCCTTTGGTTTTAGATAGCATTTTTTTTACTCTATTCAGAAATGGTTCCTTTAATCCCATGCTTTTTAATGTTTTCAGCCTAAAGGGGTGTTGCTTTTGTCAAAAGCCTTTTCTGTATCTATTGATATAATCATGTGGTCTTCATTGGTTTTGTTATCAACATGGTCTATTAAGTTTTGGTATTGGAAAGGACATAAAAATTGCACTTAAGGTATCTTGAGAAGAGTTGTGAAGTAGAACAACAACACCAAAAGGGTGAGCCACGGGCTCATGCGGGTGTTAGTGGAGACAGACTAATTCTTTCAGTGAGGTGGCTGGAGCCGTCAGGGAAGGTTTCCTGTCATTCATGTTCTTGGACACAGTTCAAGATTCCCAATTCTAGGATCTTGCTTTTCTTCCAGGGATATCTTTCACTTCTAATATTTTATCTTTTAAGATCTCTTCCAGCTTTGACATTCTGTTCTAGGGTCTCTTCCAGTTTCAAAATTCTGTCTTCCAAAAAACAAGGTCATAGATTTAGAGACAGGGGCCATCAAATTCAATCCCTTCATTTTGCACATGAGGAAACTGAGGCACTAAAAGGCTTAGTGATTTACCTGGGGTGTCACATAGCATATCTGGGATAGCATTTGAACTCAGGTCTTCCTGACTCAAAGTCCAGTACCCTATCCTCACGACCCTTTGTAGCTCTTGTGTCCTAGGGCCTTGCCTTATGCCCTGTTCCTTTTATTAACCCATCCATTCCCTGAATCAATACGAGGAAGATCTGTTTGAAGAAGTGGGTTCTTTCATTAAAGGACTGGTAGGACAGAGAGTTACTTAAGCCTGGTGACCACCATTCTGACATAGCTAGCCTCATGTTCCATATCTGCTCGATGTCCCCAAGCTTTGGGAGTGGAGGGGGATTGGTTGACAGGGGAAAAGGGGAAAAAATTGCTCCCTATGTCCCTGCAATGTCTCCCACAGGGCTCTGAGCAGTTGTATGTCTTTGAATCAACTCTGAATCATATTTATGAGTGTGTTTGGCCTGTTTCAGATCCAGGACTTAGGGAAGAGAAACAGGGAGAGAGGAAAAGAGAAAGGGGAGCTGAGAAAACTTGAGGGAACTAAAGACATGCCTAGAATAGACTTCCTTCTTCCCTTCATCTCATAGGATCTTTCTCCTCCCTTAAGAAGCCTCTCAGGCACCACGTTCTGCATAAAAACCTTTTCTAGTTCCCTAACTGCTGGTGCCCTCCTTCCAAACAACCTGGTATTAAACTACTGTCTGTCTGTCTATCTATCTATCTATCTATCTATCTATCTATCTATCTATCTATCTATCATCTACCTATCTGTATGTCTGTCTATACACACACATATGTGTCTATGTATATATATTCATTCGCATTATATTTATTCTGCATATGTTTTTAAATTTATGTGCTGTCTTCTTAGTCGGAATTCAAGTTCCCTGTGAATAAATAAATTGTTTCATTCTTTGTATTTATATCTCCAATGCCCAGCATTGCTCCTATCATATACGTGCTTAAGAAATGCTTGTTGATGGATTGGGTTGTAAAGGATTTTGCAGACTCTTTAGTTCAACACCCTCATTTTATAGAGGAGAAAACTGAGCCTTGGAGAGGTGAATGGGTTTGCCCCTCATCCAGTTAGCAGCAGAAATAGCACCGGCTCTCATCTTTCTTCACTTTCAGTGCCTTTTCCACTGTGGCTGAGAACAGAATTAAAAAAATAGAGCTGAGAGGACAATCCATGAGCACAGTCCATATAATATTGTCTGAGAGGAGCCATGGCATCGTTACACTCTCTGCATGAGATGCGGGAACTACTATACCCTCCTCCTTTGGACAAGGCTTCTGGCGTGGTCCTCAATCAGATCCAGAGCTCTGAGACAAGAGTTCCCTGGAACCCATGGGCTAAGCTGACTTTATACAATAAACCCTTTCCCACCCAGGACTGGGAATGAAAGGATTAGTTGTGGTTCCTTCCCTCCCCTACTCTCCACCCCTCCCGCCAGGCTTGGGGGTGGAGTAGAGGTCAGCATGAATAAAATTCAGAGCTTAAAGAAGGACAAGGGCCTGTGTTTAGAGTCCATTGTAATTGACAAAGCACTTTCTTCACAATGATTCCCTGAGAAGGGGTGCACATGTTATTATGCTAATTTTACAGGTGAAGAAACCGAGGTGGGAGGCATGGAGTGACTCACCCCAAATCACTCACAACTCCTCAGTGGTGAACGAGAAGCTTGAACCTAGCCCTCCAATCCCATGGTCTTTCCTTCCCACGGCACGCTACCCTTTTGTAAAATAGAATAACCGAACGAGATAATGAGCAGTTTTGATGTATGGGGCATATTGAAGGAGCAAAAGAAAATTCTTCCCTCAGGGAATCAGAATTTTAGAACTAGAAGGAGCCTTGGGGAAATCATATAATTATAGCTCCCATTTAGGCAGTGCTATACTCACAGCAGCCTGCTGAGACAGATAGAGCCGACATTCTTTGCTCCATTTTGTTGAATCAGACTTATTATTTCATTGGTGTAAGGAACTCCCTGTAAGGACATTCCCTCTACCCACTGTTCTGCAATTTATAGTGGCCTGAGGCATGGAGTCAGCTAGGCTGCTCAGTGGATAGAGCACTGGGCTTGGAATCTGGAAGTGAGTTTAAATCCAGTTTCAAACACTGTGACCCTGGGCAAGTCACTTAACCCCTATATGCCTCAGTTCCTCATCTGTAAAATGGGGATACACTGGAGAAGGAAACGTCAAACCATGCCAGTATCTTTGCCAGAACTCCTGCACAATAAGGCCCCCATGGGGTCGCAAAGAGTCAAACATGACTGAACAACCACAAACATACGTGGAAAGAGTAGCTTCTTCCCACTGCCAATATATGTCAGGGGTGAAACTTGAACCCAAGCCTCCCTGAATTCAAGACATGCTCCCTAGACCCTATACTTTGCTGCTTTTTCTCCATTTTTACATAGGAGAACACTGAGGCTGAGCAAGGGAAACTAAATTTGTCCAGTATCACCCAGGAGCAGTGTCAGAGACAAGTCCAGATTCTAGATTCTAGAACCCAGATTCTCTTCTAGAGTCTAGACTCTAGAAGATTCTATTCTAGATTTTTCAGTGCTTTCTTCTACAATATGATTTCTCTCTCCTGTTAAGCCCTCTGCTCCAGCTGGGTTCTTTGTCTAGTTTTTTTCTATATCCCCCACCCCCATTCCCTGTCTTACTGGAGTATGAGATGAAGAGTCACTGGAAAATGGAAAGGTACCATCCCAGGTTCACCTCTACATTGTGCCAATCACCAGATGAAAGGGGGGTGGGGGAAGGATTGGCTGGCCCTTAGCCCCAGGGCAGCTACACATACTGCACCTTTGTGGTAGGGAGCTGGGTCCTGAAATTACTTGTTTTCACACCAACGTAATCTCCATAGTCTGAGGAGTTTTGCCTTTCCCTAGCAGCGGTTGCTATGGCAATGGTTGAAATGGACTCTGTGGAAAGTTATCTACTTAGCAACAGCGGATGGCAGTTCACATGTGTGGGTGGGTAAATCAAATTCATGTTCAGTCTCCAAAGTATAAACCGATCTCTTTGTTCAGTAGGATGCCACTCACTCTTGGCCCAGGCCCTGGATGTGGACGGGAATCATGGAACCTCACTCAGACCTCAGAGGTTACTTGGTCCAGCCCATGGAGTGGTAGAAAGAAGGCTGAATGTAAAGCAGAAAACCTGAGTTTAAATCCTGGCTCTGCTAGTTTGGAATGTGGATTTGAGGGAAAATAAAGATAATCTGGCAACAGAATTTCAGGACTGGAAGAGATCTGATGGGCCAGCAACTCCAACTCACACCCAGACAAAAATTCCCTCTATGTCAGCTCCCCAAAGTGGTCATCTTAGCTGCCCTTTTAGAGTTCAAGTGAGGAGTAGCTACTAAGTCCAAGGCAACACATTCCACTTTAGGATAGCTCTAATAAGCATTTATTAAGTGCTTACTATATACCAGCCACTGTACTAAGCCTTGGAGCTTTTCCCTACATCGAGTCTAAATCTATCTAATTTATATTTCTTGTGTTGCTGGTTCTGCACACTCCCCCTTTCCCAGAATAAATCTAATCTGTCTTCAATGTACTAGCCCTTCAAATACTTGAAAGTGGTTTACAAGTTGTTTTCCTCACCCTTTTTTTCTCCAAGCTGAACATCCCTGGTTCCTTCATCTGATTAAGAGGGAGAATGAGCACTGGTGTTGCCTAGTAGATAGAAAATTGCTGTTGGAATCAGGATGGCTCTGCTTTAAGGCTTTCTTCTGGCATTTATTGGTTCTAGGACCCTGGACAAGTCACTTAACTGCTCAGTGCTCTAGGCAACTAGGACTCCAAATTACAGAGCAGATGCTGACCTATATGGGTAGAAGGGCTTTCTTTATCTGGGAAGTTTCCTGTGTCAATGAAATCATGGGTCCTGCCTGACCTTATCCCTAAGAAAAGTACCAGTTTCCTCACCTTTGTTGTTTCTCACCTCTTTCCATTCTCTATAATCTATGAATGTCTTTCCTAAAATGTGACACCCCCCTCCCACTCCCCACACCCCCACACAAGCAATTGAATCAGATGTGGTCTCACCAGAGCAGGATATAGAGCATGGGTAGGGAACCTGTAGCCTCGATGCCACGTGTGGGCCTCTAGGTCAAGTACAGCCCTTTGACTGAACCCAAGCTTCACAGGATAAATCCCCTTAACAAAAGGATTTGTTTTGTAAAACTTGGACTCAGTCAAAAGGCCTCACCCAAGGACCTAGAAGGCCTTGTGTGGCCTCCAGACTGAAGGTTCCCCACCCCTGGTATAAAATGGACTAGACTAGACTCATTCTTGACACTGTCTCTTTAAATTTAGCCTAAGATCCTTCAAGGCAACTCTTCCTGAGTTCAAATCTGGCCTCAGATACTATTAGCTGTATGACCCTGGGCAAGTCACTTAACCCAGTTTGCCTCAGTTTCCTCATCTGTAAAATGAATGAGAAAAGAAAATGACAAACCACTCCAGTTTCTCTGCCCAAAAAAATCCCAAAAAAGGGTCACGAAAACTTGAACACGACTGAAAATGAATGAGCGACATCAGAAGATCCATTAGTTGTGGGGGGGGGCTGCCATTTTGTATTGTTGACTCATGTTGAGCTGGCTATTTATTAAATTCCCAGAGGCTTGTTAGACAGAATAGCTATGCTTCTTCCGTCTTTTTATTTATGAAGTAGATTTCCTTGACACAAATGTAGAACTTTAGATTTCTCCCTAAACAATTTTGTGGTTCTTGCCTTTTTGAGATTTTCTTTGGATGAGTCTGTGCTGCCATGAGAATATGTCTGATTTCTCTGTTGATCTTCACCCAAGTACTCTTCGGGCTCCTGGATTTCCTCCTATGATTATATCTTCTTACTATGCAATGCAGCTCTGAACCTGATGTAATCTATGCCTTTCCTTTTGGTTAAGAGTACCTTTCCACAACTATATTCCAGTCTATTGTTCCATTCGATGACATTGATCTCCTTTCAAGCAATGAACTGACTTCCTTATGTTAGGCTCTCTAGCTCACCTTATTTGTAATTCATACTTTGTATATTTGTATATAGACATTGAAAGGCTTGGGTTTTATTGCTGGATTCCTTCTTAAGTTTTATATTCTGTGAATTACTGGGCCTCTCTACTGTGAATTTTCTTTCTGTCTTTTGCCTGTTTCTCACTATAGTGTCTGGCCTGAAAGATATATGCAGGTAATTGTCTTTCTCCCCTTCCCTTTTCAGTTCAAAGTCCTTGTAAGACTCCAGGAGAAAAGTATTTGTTTCTTTTAGCCAGTCCTTGTTACTTGCGTTCCTTCCCTAGCCAAGAGCTCATTATTCCTAGATTTCACTTCATAGTAAATCTTATTCCCACCCATTATCTTCTCAACTAGTGATTCACTTAGCAAATCCTCAGAAATCATTATAGCCCACAAAAATATAAGTAATTGGGAGTGATTCCAAATGGTACCACCCACAGCTTCCCCAAACAGGACAATGCCCTTATTCCTCGATGGCCAAAAGTAATTCAAGAGGCAGTATGGCATCCTGGGTAGAGTGCTGCACTTAGAGTCCTAAGATCATAGATTCAGAGCTGGAAGGCGCCCTCAGAGGCCATCAAGTACCATGTCTTCATGTTACAGGTGAGGTAACTGAGGCAAAGAGAGGTTAAGTGACTACCCTGAGTCACACCGCTAGTAAGAATCCAAGGATGGGATTTTAACCCACGTCTTCATGACTCCAAGTCAGGAAGTCAGTGGTCCTGAGGCCGAAAGTTCCCCATCCCTGGTTAACCATTACACCTTGCTGTCCCTGCCCACTGGAATGACTTGTATGAACTCATGCAGAATGAACTGAACAGAACTAGAATAACTTACATAGTAACAACAACATTACAAAGAAAAACAATCTTGAAAGAATTAAGAACTCTGGTCAATGCAATAATTAACCATGATTTCGGAGGAGTGATGAGGAAACATAGTACCACTTCAGCATTCTAGGGTATACCTAAGAAGGTGTGGGCTTCTTTCAATGTTATCAGCTTAAGCCCCCATTTTGGTGTGTTCTTCCCAATTTCAAATCACCAATCCCAGTTAATATCTTGCCAGTTTCATTTAATCAATCAATATCTCCTCAATAGCACTAATTAGCAATTACCATTAACTATCTTTAACAAGGGGATATATACTGAGAAGATATAGTAAAACGCCAAGTATAAACCACCCCCCTCCCAAAGTGGGAGCACATCCCCACCCCACCCCCTGACACCTCAGTCCCTGGGGAGACTGGGTTCAAGCTTAAAGTGACTTTAGTCAATTGATCAATTGCTTTTGTGCTATCAGTCTAGGCACCTAGGTATTACAGTGGCTAGAGTACTGGGCCTGAAGTCAGAAAGACCTGAGTTCTAATCCAGACTCTGATACTTACTAGCTATGTGACCCTGGACAAGTCACTAAACTTCTTCCTGCCTCAATTTACTTAATGATACGATGGGGATAATAACTGCACCTACCTCAAAGAGTTGTGGCAAGGATCAAATGAGATATTTTTAAGATCCTTAGCACATTGCCTGGCACATAGTAAGCGCTATTGAAATGCTTACTCCCTTGTCCTTTCCTCTTTCCTCTCTCTCTCTGTCTCTCTGTCTCTCTGTCTCTCTCTGTCTCTCTCTGTCTCTCTCTCTGTCTCTCTCTCTCTCTCTCTCTCTCTCTTTCTTTCTCTCTCTCTCTCTGTCTCTGTCTCTCTCTCCTGCCCTCTCTCCCTTCCTCCATATGTATATATGTATACATTCACTGGGCCATCTCCAGTTGTCCTGATCTATATCTTGCCATTGGACCCAGATGGCTCCCAAGGAGAAAGTGAGGCTCGTGATTTGCACAGCCCTCCCTCACTTAAAACCAATTCACTTGCAAGTCATGGCATCATCTTTCTGATGTCATGATCTTCAAGAACTAAGGACAAACCACACATACCTCATGACCAGCAGGTGGGAAAGAGAGCAATTTGGTTGGTTAGTGATTTTTGTATGCACATTCAATTCCAACTCAATAGCCAATTAAAAGATTTTGCTTCACCGTGAAAATAAATAGTCAGGAAATGGTCAGAAAATATCTGTAGACACTCTAAAATGAAGGGCTAGACTCCTCCATTCCACAACATTCACAAAGGTCTTGTGCACGTGGCTCTCACGACTGGGCTTTCGTTAGTCATTGTTGTTATTCAATTGTTTTCAGTCATGTCCAACTCTTTGTGACCCCATCTGGGGTTTTCTTGACAAATATACTGGAATAGTGTGCCGTTTCCTTCTCTAGCTCATTTGACAGATGAGAAAACTGAGGTAAACAGGGTAAAATTACTTGCCCAGGGTCACATAGCTAGTAAGTGTCCTGATTTGAACTCAGGAAGATGAGTCCACCACTCGATCACTGTGCCACCTAGCTGCCCTCATTAGCCAGACCCTTATCAATAGTGAACAGGAGCCAGATCCTGATATTCCTGAGGTGGGGACAAAATGAGCCACATTCTGATCTTCCCAGGGGAAATTCCAGGTGAATGCACAACCCAGAAAAAGGCTTTGATTAGAATTCACTAAGATAGAGCTCAGAACTTTTGCTCAGGGCCACAGGTTGCATCCATGTCATTTTTCACCTTTTAGAGACACGTCCTAGAAAAGTAAAGTCACTTCTCCAAATTCACGATGGTGCTTAATGTCCAAGCCAGGAACAAGAAGCCAGGAACAGGAACCCTATGGTCCCCTACTACTGCTGGCCCACAGGCCATAGTTCAACAGGTGGGAATAGCCTTCATTTTGTAGATTTAGAAACTGAGGCCTAGGGGCTATTATGAAACCTTTGCCCTATAGACCTACTCCTGCTAGAACTCTGCCTTGCAAAATCCCCACTTTCCTTCATCACACAGATTGGGGACCACCTCCAGGTGACGGACTTTGCCAATTCTTCTCTCACCCAGTCAATAATCTCTCCTCTACAAAAACTATTTTTTATTTACTCTCTATATGTATTTATATATATTTATCTTTGCTGTTTTCCCTAAATGGAATGTAAGTTCCTTGAGGGCAGAGGCTGTTTCATTTTTTGCCTTTGTATCCCCATACCCCAGCATGGAGCACATACTCAATAAAGAGTCATTGAGTTTACTTGAGTAGAATCCACATCTTTTTGACTCATAGCCCAGTGTTTTCCCTGCACCAGGCTAACACATATTTAGAACATGTTCACTCCCTTCCTTCTCTATATTTACTCAAAGCCCTCTCTTACACTTGAACAGCTGTTATTCTGTTCTTCCCCAGGTACAGTTTTCCCCTCCCTCATTCCCTACCCTTTGGACTCTTTTCTGAGTGAGCTCCTTAGGTTTAAGTCTCTTCATCTTTCCTCCCAAGTCAGTCTCTCCAGACTATTTATCACTTTCCTTGTTTCTCTGGGCTCTGATCTATGAAAGTCTGAAAAATTTCCAGGCTGGCAGTGAGGCAACTCTGGCATCTGGCTCTGGGGAAAAATTGAATCCCCAGTCATCAGGTATCTCCCAGTTCACTGGCCCTCAAGGCAGGGCGAGCCTCAAACATGAAACCCTTGGAAAGCATTTGATATGAGCAAAATTGCCAAGCAGGAGGCAGAAAGGGAAAGAAAAACCGGAGATTCCTCTGTCAAATAGCCAAACCACTCCAGGGAAAGAGTAACCTATTCGCTGACTGATCCCACAGGCCACTGAGCAAACCACTAATTCCTTGGCTAACTTGAATTTTCTTTCAAGAACATGTTTTCTCCTGAGCCTCATAGATGTCTCCCTGTATCCTGCGTCCCTATCAAGCAGGGGAGGGAGCCAGCTGGCCAAAGCAGGTACCATCTCACCCTCTTAGGCCTTGGATGTTCCGATGCTGCTTGGTCCTGTAAGGGAGGGAAGGTTCTGATAAATTCATTCACAAGGAAGCTTTGGGCAAGTTATGGGTTCGTATGATCCTAGATCTAAAAGTGCAAGGGAATTTAGAAGCCATCTAGTCCAATCCCCCATTTTGTAGATGAAGAAATAAAGGCCCATGAAGGTCCAGTGATTTGTCCACGATTGAATACGTAGTGTCAGAGATGGGGTATAAAATCAAATCCTTTAACTCCAAATTCAGGACTCTTTCTACTACATCACATTGCCCCTTTTTCCTGGGACTCAGTTTCCTCCTCTGTTAAATGGGGAGGGGCCTATGAAACTATCATAAGATGTTTCAGGTTAGAAGAGAGATCTTCTAGGAGTCCTTCAAATGTGGCTTCCCTGTGGCCCAGGGACCATACCCTTCCCATACTCCCAAGGAACTCTGGGGGGTGTGGGAAGTGTTCCCTTGATGGCTTGATCCCAAAGAGGGTGAGTTCTCTTTGGCTCCTTAGTACCCCCATTTGGATTTTTCAGAGAAAACCTCTAAAATAAAGTTTAGGTATGATTCATGTCTACTGCCTTCCCAGGTATATGTAACAAAGTCCCTTCTTACAAAGGTTCTGGATGTACAATATAGGTGGCAGGTATGGAACAGCTTTTTTATTTCCTTCATGAAAGAAACTGCACAAGATTCAGAGGCATGAATGAACAAATACAGGAAACACAAGGCACACTCAAATAGCCTGTTATACTCACTGTGCTCCCCAGTGGAGCTGCTCAAAAGATATTTCTAGCAGAGCCAAGATGGTGGAGTAGCAGAGGAGAGCAGAGTGATCTCCTCCCTACCCCTACCTGCCCACCAAACAACAGCAATAACTCCAAACAGCTGTTTAAAATGCTGGAGCACCAGCCCTGGATTCAGGAGGACCTGAGTTCAAATCTGGCCTCAGCCAAATAACACTTACTAGCTGTGTGATCCTGGGCAAGTCACTTAACCCCCATTGCCCAAAAAAAAAAAAAAGGAAATCCAAGGAAAAAAATCAGAGTGAGTCATTTGTCCAGCCAAGATAAGTACAGGGAGGCAGTATAGGGAAACACAGACAGGTCTGCAGAGACTAAGGATAGGATCTGTCCAGGAGCACATGAAGTGGTGCAACACCCAGGAACTGAGAGAAGACCAGGGCTTTGTGAGAAGAAATCACAGACCCATACAAGTCAACGAGACCTCATGGAGGGTACAGGAACAGGTGTCAACTGGCAGCTTTGTGGCCCACTACCCACTCCAGGTCACAGATCCAGGGGGGACTGAGGAATGCATTCTGGTGTGAGGACTGGTCATAGGCCCTAGGCTGTCTACTGAGAGAGGAGCAAATTCAGAAGCAAACAGTCCCTATGCAGCTCAAAATCCAGGAGCAAAGTCTCAGTTCCAACTTCTATCCCAGTCTGAAACCTGTAGGGATCAGGGCAGGAATCTCAGAGCAAAGAGGAGCTATAGTTCTGTTACTCTGAACAAGCATAGCTTTCCAGCTGGTTAATAGGGGCTGGGGTCAGCTAGATGGTGCAGTGGATAGAGCACCAGGCCTGTAGTCAGGAAGACCTGAGTTCAAATCCAGCTTCAGACATTTACTAGCTGTGTGACCCTGGGCAAATCACTTAACCTTGTTTGCCTCAGTTTTCCTCATCTGTAAAATGAGCTGGAGAAGGAAATGGCAAACCACTTCAGGATCTTTCTTCGCCAAGAATATCCCAAATGTGGTCATGAAGAGGTCAGAATTGTGATTACCGAACAACAATAGGGGCTGAGTCAGAGAGCAGTCTTCTGTTGCTCAGACCCAAACTCAGGTCAGGAATTTGCAGAGCTCACACCATGGGGCCAGTGATCTGACTGCCCTGGATAAGAGTGCTTTGGGAACGATCAAAGCTTGCTGGTTCCCAGCCTGAACTGTTCCTGAGAGACTGGAATAACACAACACTCAGTACCAAAAGAAAGCAGCAACATGACAAGTCTAGACCTTCCTTCCAGAAGAATGCAGAGGCCGGCCCTGATATCAAGTCTGAAATTAGAAGGTAGGTTGGAAGAATGGGCAAACAAAAAAAGATTCCTGCCATAAAAAGCTAGTATGGTGACAGGAACATTCACGACACAGACCCAGAAAAAAGATAGCTCTAAAACATCTATAAGCATAGATAGCCTCAAAGAATAACATAGCTTGGGCACAAATTAAATTTCCTTGAATTCTTGGAAGAGATGAAGCAAGAGTTTTAAAAGAGTTAAAAAATGTTTTGTTTTTATCAATGAAATGAGTATGCTTGAGGGAAAAAAAGGGAAATGAAATGAGAGCTACACAAGAAAGAATTGGAAAGGGAATTAGCAATTTAGCACAAGAAGTACACAATTTTACCCAAGCAGCACACTTGCTGAAAATTAGAACAGACTAAACAGAAGGCAATGACTTCATGAGACAAAAAGAAATATTTAAAGTCAGAAGACTAAAAAAAATGGAAGAAAATGTAAAGTGTCTCAAAGTAAAAACAATTGAGATAATTGAAGAGTCTTTGAACTTTCTGAAAGCCATGACCCCTATCTCCCCCCCTCAAAAAAAGATCCTAAACATCATGTTTCAAGAAATCTTAAAACTGCCCAGATCTCTTAGAACCAGAGGGCATTATTACTTAACAAATGAGGAAGTCATTGATCTGTGCTCAGGAAAGGAAACAGGCAGAAGAGGGCAGCCAGGTCTTCTAGGTTAGTGAAGCCATATCCAGGATCATTTGTGCCTCCACTGCAAGTCATCATTGCTACTGGTGGGGAAGGGACTAGAGAGAAGGGCTATACCCCTTCCCCTAATTCCTTGCTCTACTACAGTTTAGGAGGCTCAGGGAAGAACAGCACTGAAAAAAGTCATCAAAGCAGAGCCATTTCCATTGCCCACTATTAAATAGGGAAGAGGTCTTCCTCTGAGACAGAAGGATGCAAGTTGAGGAACTATATAAACACAATTATAAAAAAACTTTTTATACAAACAAAATCAGATTTAAATAACTGGAGAAATATCCATTGTTCATGGATAGGCAGGGCCAACATAATAAAAATGACAATTTTACCTAAACTAATTTATATATCCAATGCCATCCCAATTAAATTACCAAAAAATTATTTTATTGAATTAGAAAAAATAACAAAATTCACTTGGAAGAACAAAAAGTCAAGAATATCCAATGAACTAATGAAAAAAATGTAGGGGCAGCTAGGTAGTGCAATGGATAGAGCTCTGGCCTTGGTGTCAGGAGGACCTGAGTTCAAATCCAGCTTCAGACACTTGACACTTACTAGCTGTGGGCAGGTCACTTAACCCTGATTGCCTCACCAAAAAAAGCAAAAACAGACAAAAAAATGTAAAGGAAGGAGGTTTAGTAGTACTAGATCTTAAATTATATTATAAGGCAGTGATTATCAAAACTGTCTGTACTGGCTAAGAAATAGAAAATGTCCACACTTATTTTAAGGATCTGTGTTTTTATGAGTATGTCTCTGCCTTCCCCCAGCACAAATTGTAATATACTCTCCTTCCTCCTTCATCAATAGTCTTAATGAATTGAGATTTGTTGAATTCCATCAGCATTTATCAAGAGCCTACTATGGGTAAGACCCCACTGCCATGGGATCAAGGTGGATACAAAAATGAAAAATAAGACAAGACAATCTCTGCCTTCAACTTCCTAAGAAACTAATAGGGGTACAGGGCATGTATTAAAAAGTGAGATACGAAGAGGAATGTCATAATTAATCAAAAAGCATTTATTAAATGATTACTATGTACCTGGTACCATGCTAAGTACTAGGAATGCAGTTATCCCTCCCACATCATGACTTTCCCCATCACAGTTTCATTATATGGGGGTCAACAGTTTCAATATATAGGGTCTAGAAATGGGAATTTGGGGGGAGTTTTGTGGAAGCCACAGATGACATGCCAAGGCCAGCAAATGAGAGAAAAAGTTTAGAAACTCAGAAATGCATAAAATATATGTATAGTATTGTATAATATAAACATATTTTATCTTTTAATACCATAATAATTCAGACTTATTCTCTGGTATGAAGGGAGGGCTAAAAATTTTCATGTGGATTTTCTAGATCATGGTATCTCTTCTCCTCTAAACCCCAAGATGTAGAAGGGATAGCTGTACAAAGGTGAAAGTGAAACCATCCCCGATCTCAAGGTGCTTACATTCTAACAGGGAGACACTGTGTCAAGCAATAGGGGATTTGAGAACTGACATCCTGGGATTTGTGCTTCAGAGAGATAAGCATTTCCCTCCTAGTCTCCCCATCAGTGTTACACCCTTTTATAGGAACATAGAAAAAATACAAAGCAGCAATTTATCCTATAGACCAGCAGTTTCCACCTAGTGGTTCTTGAACCCCTTGGGTGTTTTCAATGATGGTGTACCAATGCCATAAGCAGTAAATGATTGCAGAATATTATGAGTAGCGTATTAAATTACCCCTGGGAACTCACAACTATTTTTTGTTGTTGAAAGGGTTTTATGGGACAAAATACAATGGGAATTATTGAATAGGCAATAGGGAGCCACTGAAGATTTTTTAGTAGGGGAGTAAAATGGTCAGACTTGAGTTTTAGGAATGTTATTTTTAAGTAATGTATGTTGCTCATCCTTCATTCTCAAAGAGGATCAATGATATCTAGGCCATCTTTCGCCTCAGTTCTTACCTAGCCTTTAATCACTGAATGGGTGTTGCCTCAGACAAACTGAGACCTGGGAAAGACCTTAGCTTAAGAAGGCTGAGGTTTTCCATTGCATCCTGGGCCATCACCAGTCATCTTAGAGAAGTGTGTGAAGGGTAGCTTAGAAGTGAAAAGGTCTAGAAATAGGGATACCTGTTTGCCTGTTTGTAAGCAAAGAGAAGGGTCCAGTGGTCAGGGAGACATTGAAAGTGAGAGAGAGAGAGAGGGAGAGAGAGAGAGAGAGAGAGAGAGAGAGAAGAGAGAGAGAGAGAGAGAGAGAGTGATTAATGGGTCAAGCTCCCAGAAGAGATGGGATCAAGGGAACAAGTGAAAAAGTTAGCTTTGGCAAGGAAAAAGAGCTACCTCTTCCTCTGAGACATAGGGATACAATTTATAAAGCCTATTCATCTGCTTAGCTTAGATATGACCATTCATAAGACCAGCGATGGCACCTTTCAGTTTGTCAACAACAAGAATCCTTAACCTGGCAAGGGTCCACAGACCCTTTCTGTGGATAGATTTCAAGGAAGTCCATGAATTTGGAAAGAAAAAAATGTACATCTTAATTTCAATATAATTGGTTTCCTTTGTAATCTTGTCATTTATTTCACATATTTTAAAACTTAACTCAGAGGAGGAGTGCTTAGGTTTCCTTAAAAGGGTTTATGACACAAAAAAGGTAAAGAATCCTTGGCCTACAGGGTGACTTGGTTCTGTATCTTTTGGACCTGTCTTAGCTTCCTGTCAAATGGGAATATTAAGTAAGCCCTGTTCCAGCTATGACATAGAATAGCTGTAGGGAAAATGTTTCTTCCCTTAATAAACTATAGACATGCAAATCCCATTTAATTCATCAAACATTGATTAAGAACTCAAGAAGTATAAGGTTCTGCTTACATAAGAGGTAATACAAAGACAAAAACCCAACAATCTCTGTCTTTAAGGAGTTTATGTCCTACTATGAGGTATTATATGTGTGTGTGTGTGTGTGTAACACATATTGTATGATATACAACAATATGTATATATAAATATATATACACAGATAAGTATAATACAAGTAAGTATTACTGATTCCTAGGGGAAATCCCGGGTGCTCATCAGGACAAGACAATGCTTTCCATTAGGGGTTTGCTGGGTCATTCAGAAATAATATAAAATTACTGACATATATGTATGTATATATGCACTCATATACATGTGTACACACACACACACACACACACACACACACATATATATATATATATATAAATTCTTTTTCCATTTCATACCATAGCATATCCTGTAGTATATACTATTATGCTATACTATATTATATCTGGACATCTAGATGACACAGTGACTAGAGTGCTGAAATCAGGAAGACCTGTGTTCAAATCTAGCCTCAGACACTAACTTTGTGACCCTGGGCAAATCACTTAACCCTGTTTACCTCAGTTTCTTCATTTGTAAAATGAGCTGGAAAAGGAAATGGCAAACCACTCCAGTATCTTTGCCAAGAAAATCCCAAAAAAGGGGTCACAAGGAGTTGGACATTACTGATAATGACGGAATATTATATATTATATACTAAATACTATACACTATACAGTATAAGTTATATAATATACAATATACTATATTATATACTTTTATGTGTAATATATAGTATACGTTATATTATATACAAGGTTCCATTATATAGTATGCTATATTATAAGAACATTATATAGGATAACATCATATGATATGTGATATGATATGATATGATATATGACAGAACACAATAGTAACTCTCCAGTCTTTAGCCTCCAGGATAACCTAGAATGTGGATCCATCCATACCTTTCCCAAACCCCGTGAAAGGTAATATATAACCCTATCTTCTAACCCCAAACATTCCCATCTCCTCAACTATCCCTCCTCCCTTCAATAACATAAGACTAAGGAAAGAAACAAGATGCTGTTTGGATCTGCTGCACCTCAAGGCCAAGGATACAGCAATAATAACACAGTAGACGCAACAGATTAGCACAGGACAGAACAGAAGCAGGAAGCAGGTGAGACGAGGCAGAGAGGACAGGATGATAAATAAGAGGAAGCTAATCAGACTTAGACAAGAGTGACATAAAAGGCAGAGGGGATGTGGGGGGAGTCCCTCCCTTCAGGTCGGAAGATGATGACCTGTGCATGGTGAAAGATAGAAGCATTTTTAATATACACTGGTCAGAATTTGTGTGGGGGGAACTCTCCATGTGGAAAAGTCCTTCAAAGGCACAGACCAGAAACTCATCTGTAGCTGAGTCTTGGGGTTTCAGTGCCTGGGACACGAAGAGATGAAGTGACTTGGCCATAGTCATGCAGCTAGTATATGTGAGAGACAGAACTGGAACCCAGGCTTCCTGACTCAAAGTTCCATCACTTATCCACTAATGCCTGTCTTTTATAAATGTTAAGAATTTTACATTCACAAGATCTTGAGGTGAAAGGAACATTGGAAATCATTCACTCCAACTCCCTCATTTTTATAGAAAAGGAAGCAGGGACCCAAAGAAGTTAAAGAACTTGTTCAAAGACATGTAAGTGGGAAGAGTCAGGATTAGAACCCAAATCTTTTTTACTTCAAATCTGGTGAACTATCTTCCAAATTGCCTCCCATATTGAGACCCAAAGTCCCAGATTATTAGGTCTGGGTGGAATTTGCTAGTCAAGGATATCTAATACATAGCATTCTACAACTTGGATTAGAGAGGTATTTTTTGGTGAGCCACCAAAATCATACTGTAGCCAAGAAATGTGCACAAGTATCCATCCGCCCACTCATCCATCCACCTACCCATCCGTTGATCTATTTACCCACCCATCCATCATCCTCCATCCACCTACCTATCCATCCATCCATCCACCCATCTAGCTATCCATCTACCCACCCACTCACTCAACCATCCATAATAAATTTGCTGAACACTGAATATATGCTCAGTCATGAGCTAGACACAGTGGGAGATAGGGAAGTACAAAATCGTCCCTCACTTCAAGTAGAGGTAGTATGGCATAGTGGAAAGGGTGTTGGTGTTGGCATCAGGAGACCTGGATTCATATCCCGCCTCTGACACTCACTGGCTATGAAACAAATCATGTTCCTTCCCTCAGCCTCAGTTTCCTCATTTGCAAAATACTTTCTCTACTTGCCATCATGGTCTCTGGGAGAAGAGTGCTTTTTAAAGCTTGGAGTCCCATAGAAATGTGAGTTATTAATCATTAAATGTTAAATTTGAAGACCTATCAGGATAATGAATTCCAGGTCAAGATGCCCAGCAAGATGTTGGAAATGAGAATTCCCACCAGCTGCTCTGCTTCATTTGAACTGTAAGAACATTATGCTTTCCCCAAGAACAAGCTCATCACCTGAAATCTCATCATCTTGGAGACTGCTTTAGCTTTGTTACCTCCTCATTACCCTCAGACGTTGTTGCTACGCAATTCCTCATGAACCCTTTTTGGGTGATTTTCTTGGCAAAGATACTGGAGTGGTTTGCCATTTCCTCCTCCAGCTCATTTTGCATATGAGAAACCTGAAGGAAACAGGGTTAAGCAATTTGTCCAGGGTCACACAACTAATAAATGCCTGAGGTCAGATTTGAACTCAGCTCTTCCTGACTCCAGGACCAGCACTCTATTCATGGTGCCACCTAGCTGCCTTTACCCTCAGTTGCCTCTTGCCTATAATTGAAGGGCTGGAGGATGAAGCAAAAAATTCCTCCTAAAGCCTCCCTTTATACAAAGCTCAGAAGTTCCAGCCATCTCTTCGTTTCCCACCAGATGCTCTGCTTAATTTCTCCTTCATGAATATCATGCCCTCCTTCAGTGCTTTTCCACCTTTTCAGTTTTCTTTTGTGTATTATCCTCCTCCATTGGAATGTAAACTTCTTGAGGGTAAGGATGGTCTTCCTTTTTCTTATTTGTATCTCCAGCCCTTAGCACAGTGCCTGGAACATAGTAGGCATTTATATTTATTATATATATTATTGTTTATTTTTACTGTTTACATGTATTAACTATCAGAGTCCTGAAAGAAGTCAGAATTGAAGAAAACACTTTAGGGGGTAGCTGCATAGACATGTAATACTTGAAGACATGATAGACATGGGTGAAGTTGCCAAGGGAGACTTTCCAACTCTTCCATCAAGCATGGTGGTTAGCATAGTGTAGAAGACCTGGGTTTAAATTCCACTTCTGACACTTGCTGTGTGACCCTGAACAGGACAATTTACTTCTCCTCATCTCTAAAATAAGAAGATTGGGCTACATGGCCTCTAAGATCCCTTTGTACGCTAAATCTATGATCTCATGACCTACATGGCTGTGAGGGAACAGAGAAGAGAAGCAGATTTAGAAAATTTAGCCTACTCTCCCTCTCCTCTGTCCTCCCTACTCCCAAACCAGAAGGGAGAGGCAAAATGTCCTTGTGTCTTCTAGGCTTTTTGCCTAATTTTTATTAGACCTGCTGCCTCATTTCTTCTTGGCTTACCTTTACTTATTATATTTTTCCCTTAGCTCTGGGCACGTGGGCCATGTGTACATTTTATGATTAGGTAAGTGGCTTTGCTCGATCCACCAACCCTCAAAAACAATCCAAGGCTTTGTTTTCTTCCTGATCACAGAGACTGGAAAAAAAAAAAAGGACTGTGTTTTTGAAAGTGGAAAATAAAATTCCTGATGTTCCAAAGTAAACTGTGCTGGGTACATGGGAAACAGATCAAATAAACCCGGCCAAGCTGGAAAGGCTAAGATTTTACTTGTAGTGGGCACAGAGAATAACTTCTGAAACACTTGGCGACCTATGTGCAGGCCAATGGGGTTTAACAAACACCACAGCCTTCGTGTCTCAAGGAGAGCCAAACATGGCTTTTAACACTTTTTTTTTCAGAGTTAAGGCTTCAGCCCCTCAGGATATCCAAAGGGCTCTGCTCGTATAATAGCGACCCCTCCAGAGAAGCAATTTGAGGCCGACTCTGTATCATTTTTGTAATTTGCTTTAAAAGAAAAACCACTTAAAATAAACCTATTTAAAGTCAGGGTGGGGACGAAGACCCCAGAAATCTATACAAAGGCATGCAAGATGAAGTCAGTTCATAAGTGTGCTTCTATGTATATGAGAGAGAGAGAGAGAGAGAGAGAGAGAGAGAGAGAGAGAGAGAGAGAGAGAGAGAGAGAGAGGAGGGGGGAAGAGAGAGAAAGGAAAGACAGAGAGGAAAGAGAAAGGAAAAAGAAAAAGAGAGGAGGGAGAGAGAAAAGAAAGAGAGGAAAGATGAAGAAAGAGAGGAAAGAGTGAGAGAGAAAAGAAAGAGAGAGGGGAAAGAGAGAGAAAGGAAAGAGAGAGAGAAGGGAAAGAGAGAGAGAAAGAGAGGAGAGAGACAGACAGGCAGACCTTGGAGTAAAAGAGTAGCAGCCCTACTATAAGTAGGGTTGCTTTAAGGGACCTCAGAACACACAATGTTAGAATATAGTGAAGACTGTTAGAGCTGGAAGGAATCTTAAAATCTAAAATGTTGGATGGGATTTAGAATGGCAGAACTGGAGGAGACCTTCAAATATGAATTTAGAATATTAGAATTGGGAAGGAGTTTTAAAGATTGCTAAGTCCTAACTCTCTCATTTCCCAGGCTAGAAAATTCAGACCTAGGAGACTGAGGGCTTTGTTCAGGATTTCTCAGCTAGAAAGGGTTAGTGCAAGGGTTAGAGCTCAGGTCTTCTAAATTATGATGCAGATGCCTCTCAAGGAGCTAGATGCAGGTGGCATGTTTTCGTGTTTGTTTTTTTTTAATCCTCCCAACATCTTTAGACAACAGATAGGAGAAGTTTCTCTTCCATTTTCATTCTGTATGTGAAATCACTGAAGCATAGACAGCTTAAAGTGATTTCTGCAATGATATACAGTAAGTGGTCAATGATAAAATCCAGATTTCCTACCTGACTGGTCCTTCTCAGTCTCTTTTGTTGTTTCATCACCCACATTGCAGTGCTTGGCACATAGTAGGTGTTTATTAAATGTTTATTGATTGATTAATAAGCAGGTGCTCTCTCCTGGTTTTCCTCCTACCTATTTGACTGGTCCTTAGTCTGTTTCATTGCCTCATCATCCACATTATAACCCCTAACCGTGGAGGCTCCCAAAGTTTCTGTCCTGGGCCCTCTTGATTTCTCTTTGAAAGCACACCTGCCCTCCCTGTGTCTCAGAGATTGGGGACAGGGAATGGGAGAATTAGCTATGTAAGCTTGAGGAAGTTGCTCTTTCCCTCTTGGTGTCAGTTCCCTCCTTTTTAAAATAAGGAGATGGCATTAATATTATTCCAAGGCTAACATTCTTTGATCCTATCCTTCTATCCAGGCCATAATTCCTTTAGGATTGGGAGAAACTTTAGATAATCAGAAGCCATACCTGCCCTCTCTACCTATGACATTCTCCCTGTTGATTAGGTTAGGGAGAAGGACTAACACTTCTTGCTTCATTAATATAGTGAACTTTAAAAAAAAATTGATAGTATTTTGGTCTTTTTTCCGATTACATGTAAAGACAGTTTTCAACATTCATTTTTGTAAGATTCTGAATTCCAATTTTTTCTCCCTCCCTCCTTTCCCTCTCCCCTTCCTAAGACAGCGAGCAATCTGATATAGGTTATACATGTATAATCATGTTAAACATATTTCCACATTAGTCATATTGTGAAAAAAGAATCAGAATAAAATGGGAAAAGCACAAGAAAGAAAAAGAAAAAAACAAAAAGTGAAAATAATATGTTTTGCTCTGCATTCAGACTCCATAGTTCTTTCTCTGCATGTGGATAGCATTTTCCATCACAAGTCTTTTAGAATTGTCTTGGATCATTGCACTGCTGAGAAGAGCTAAGTCTATCATAATTGATCATCACACAATGTTGCTGTTACTGTGTATTATGTTCTCCTGGTTCTGCTCACTTCACTCAGCATCAGTTCATATGTCTTTCCAGATTTTGCTGAAGTCCACTTGCTCAACATTTCTTATATCACAATAGTATTCCATTACATTCATATACCGCAACTTGTTCCCAATTGATGGGCATTCCCTCTTGGCCACCACAAAAAGAAGTACTATAAATATTTTTGTACATGTGGGTCCTTTTCCCTTTTCAATGATCTCTTCAGGATACAGACCTAATAGAGGTATTGCTGGATCAAAGGATATGCACAGTTTTATAGTCCTTTGGGTATAGTTCCAAATTGCTCTCCAGAATGGTTGGATCAGTTTATAACTCCACCAACAATACATTAGTGTCCCAATTTTCCCACATCTTCTCCAACATTTATCATTGTCCTTTTCTGTCATATTAGCCAATCTGATAGGTATGAGGTGGTACCTAGAGTTGTTTTAATTTGCATTTCTCTAATCAATAGTGATTTAGAGCAGTTCTTCTTAAACTGTGGGTCACAACCCCATATGGAGTTGTGAAAAATTTGGCGATAGTAAAAGATTGAATGCTCAATGACCAAAAATTAATTAAAAATCAAACATGTAATGAATCTGAGTTGTTTCTGGCAGTGCTTCCCCGTGTTGCATGGCACAACTTCAATGCCTTGGTTTACTGCAGCCTTGACTCTGAACACAAAGCATGCACACTTTGTATCGCACATGTTCTCAGGCCATGCAGCACCAGCAAACACTGCTAAAACACTGTCATGAGTGGGAAAAGTTTAAAAAGCCCTGATCTAGAGCATTTTTTCATATGACTATAGATAGCTTTAATTTCTTCATCTGAAAACTGCTTGTTCATATCCCTTGACCATTTATCAATAGGGGAATGACTTATATTCTTATAAATTTGACTCAATTCTCTATATATTTTAGAAATGAGGCCCTTATTAGAGACACTGGCTATAAAAATTGTATCCTGCTTTCTACTTCCCTTCCAATCTTGGTTGCATTGGCTTTGTTTGTGCAAAACCTTTTTAATTTAGTATAATCAATATAATGAACTTTTAGATGACAGATTTCCTTTTCCCAATGCAAGTTGGCATTTCCCCTGCAATTTATTAGCTTTAACAAGCTGCCTGCAGGACGAAAAGGTTGAGTGACTTGGCCCAAAGTCACGTAGCCAGTATGTGTCACAGCAGGATTTGAAACTAGGTTGTCCTGGTTCTGAAGACAGGTCTATACACACACACACACACACACACACACACACACACACACACACACACACACACCATTTAATAAAGATGTCTAATGCCTCACATTTACAAGAAGGCAAACTTTGTGGGAGTCAGGGGCCTCATTGGTGTATGAACTTTGACCTCATGAGAGTCTATGCCTTGATCACCTATTAAAGCCAATTGATATTGGGCAAAGAACTTTGGATTTGGAATTAGAAGACTTGGGTTCAAATTCTGGTTCTGACTTTGTGGCTTTGGGGCATATAATTTCCTTTTCCTGCGTCTGGATGAATCTAAGACAATAATAGCTAGTATTTATACGACACTTTAAGCTATGCAAAGTGCTTTACAGATATCTCATTTGATCGTCACAACTCTGGGAGATAGCTGCTATTATGGTCCCCATTTTGCAGTTGAGGAAACAGGTAAATAATGGTTAAGTGACTTGTCCAGGGTCACACAGCTGCTGTCTAAGGCTGTATTTGAACTCAGGTCTCCTTGACTCCAAGCCTGGCAGTCTACCCACTGCGATACCTAGCTGCCTCTCAAATTCTGGTGACAGAGGGACCTTCTTCTTCTATGGCATTCAGGAAAGAGAACTGTTTGGGCCCCTTGCACAATCAGGGAAACGTTTCTGAGAACTGAAGAACAGAGATCTTGGTTCAGCATCCTAGAAGCTGACTAATTTAAATGGGATTTTCCCAACAGGTGGTGTAACTTCAAATGTAGGGGATTTCTCAGGGAAGCGGCTGCTAGATACCAACCTCCCCAGCTGGGAACCCCTGTGTGTCCTAGAAATGGGGCCATGGGTGGAAAGAAAAAAGTTTAAGACCCAGAAGATCAGGAAAAGGTTGCAGAGGCTTTTCCTGGGCAAGAGTCCAGGAGACTTCCTCAGAGGCTTAGTTTCTCAATAAGAAACCCCTTCTTCCAGGTCATGAGTCACTCTGGGACTTTAGAATGCTTTTCTCACAGGACACATAGTTACACATAACCCAATGCCTCACTCCTAAATTTGGGCGTACCCAAGAAAGAGGCTAGGCTGAGAACGCTATCAATTGGCCTCAGGGCAGAGGGTGTGGGGGGTGAAATTTAGGGCAAGGAGAGGGTTCAATTTTATAGGATTTAGAGTGAGATAGAATGTTGCAGTAAAAAAGTACCTTAGAATTATCAAACCACAGGATAGTAGTAACAAAAGGATGTCAGAGCCAGAAGGGACCTTTGTTAGAACACGGGCTGTTAAAGCTGAGAATGAGGACTTGGAACAGAACACTAGAACTAGGAAGGACTTTACATAACAGAGAGTCTAAGTAGTGGTATTCTGGAGCTGACTGGGTCCAAGTAGGAGAGTCAATTGTTAAATTTTTAGTTTGAGACTAGACACTTAGGAAATTGGCAAATTCTGCAAATAAGGATTTGATTTATTGTTTTATTGGTTGTCTAGACTTAGGGAAGTGATGGAGCAAGTGTTAATAAGGCAAAGAAAATTCTCTTCTCTGGGGATACTGTTGCTCAGTTGTGCCCGACTCTTCGTGACCCCACCCTCCCATTCTAGCCTTAACACCATCAAATTCTTGTCCAAGGGTTCTTAACATCTTTTGTTTTATGGACCCCCTTTGGCAGTATAGTGAAACCTGTGAACTCCTTTTTCAGAATAACAGTTTTAAATGCATAAGATAAAATATACAGGATTACGAAAGATGAAAAACAGTTATCAAAAACATTTTTTAAAGTTCATACACCCTAGGTTAAAAACACTTCCCCTCTATTCCAGTCAAACCAGACTTTCCATGGTCCTTCATACACATCTCATTCTTTCCCTTAGCTGAGTTTTTGCTCACACTATTGCCTGTGCCTGGAATACTATGCTCCTTCATCTCTACCTGTGGAAATCCTATTTTCATTCAAAGCCCAGCTCATATGCCACTTCCTCCATGTAGATTTCCTTCTCCCTCCCATCTGTGAAAGATCTTTGACTCCGACCCAGTCACACCAGTGAATCAGGAAGACCTGAGTTCAAATCTTGCCTCAGACCCCTAACTGTGTGACCATGGGCAAGTCACTGAATCTCTGTTTGCCTCTAGTTTCCTCATCCGTAAAATGGGGATAATTTTAGCCAGGGCCATATGAGGATCAAATGATATATTTAAAGTGCTATAAATGCTATATCAAGTGCTATAAGTGCTATATAAAGGCTTATTATCATCGTCATCATCATTATCATTATTATTAAAGGAGATAGGATTCAAACCCACGGCCCCTGCTCTAAGGTGCTCGTCAACTCTGAGAATTTTTGATTCTGTTACTGGGTCTACTCTAAATGATGAGTAAGGCTGGATTCTTGCATTGGGTGTGGTTCATTTAGCATGACTATGTAATGGAACTATTGTCCTTAAGGTATGTGTGCGCCCACACACACACACACACACACACACACACACACACGTATGTATGTGCTCAGTCCCAGGAGCATGCAGACTGATAACTTTTGGCTCAGGATTTTATGGGGTTTTTCCAAAAGGCATTTGCATTTGTGCCCTGCCTTAAGAAAGCCCAATGTATTTTTTAAAACAAATGCAATGGTGAGAGAAGCACGCCCTCTTGTTCTGACTTAGCCCTATAACCCCTGTGCTCTAATACATAAAATGAGATTGGATCTACGATTTCATGAATATAGGGAGCACCTAGCAAGGAAACTCCATCTACTAATGCCTGTAAGCACCTTCTCTGTAATTACAGTCTCAAAGAGTTACTTAGAGCACTGATGAGACAAGTTGACTTGCCCCATAGTCACAGAGAAAGTCAGTCAACAAACTTTTATTAAGTACTTATTATATGCCAAGCACTACTGAGCTAAGCTCCAGAGATACAGAGAAAAACAAACAAAACAAACAAAAAATCCCTGCCCTCAAGGAGTATATATTCTAATGGGGGAGGCAACATATAAGTAATTAATTATAAATAAGATAAACATAAAGTAGTCAATAAACATTTATTAGGCACCTACTATGTACTGGGCACTGGGCTAAGTGTTGGGGATACAAAATGAAAAGCAAATTCTTTGGATCATGGAGATCATAGTCTAAGGTGGGGGACAATATGGAAACAACTATGTACAAATAAGATAGAGACAGGATAAATTGGAGATAATTACAGATGGAAGGCACTAGTATTAGAGGGAATAAGGAGAGGCTTCTTGTCAAAGGTGGGGTTTTAGCTGGGACTTGATGGAAGCCAGGGGGTAGAGATGAGGAAGAAAAGCAACCCAGGCATGGGAGAACAGCCAGTGAAAACCCTAGAATTCTGGAGATCAAGTGTGTCATGTGAGTAGATGGAAGGTAACCTGGAGGGGGAAGGCATTAGCAGCTCAGGGACTAGGAAAGGCCTCCTGCAGAAAGAAGGCTTTGAGCTGAGTCTCAGAGAAAACCAGGGAAACCGAAAGACTTAGATGAAGGGGGATCAGGGGAAGAGATGACATCATGCTCAAGTAATCCAGTGTGGCTGGATTGTAAAGCCTAGAGGTGTTAGAAGACTAGGAAGGGGCCAGGTCCTTGGAGCTCATTGAGAAGGGGGCGCAACATGATCAGGCCTACACTTTGGAAAAATGACTTTGACAGCTGGGTCAGAGGTAATAAGATTGGAACCTCCTGGCTCCAAGGCCAGCTCTCTATTGCTACGCCATGTTGCCTCTAGACTAAATTAATACGGCAGCCGAAAGTGCTTAAAATGAAAACAAATGGCTCCACAGCCTTACAAAAGAGACTAGGTTACGAAGGAAGTAATTCTCTCCGTTGCAGAATCGTTATTCGCCACAGTTTTTCCAAGTGCATCAAGGGATTGTTTACAATGTATTAATTGATGAGAGAGACTGATGAGGGCAGGAGTTGGATGGGAAAGGGAACTTAGGGGTGGCAGTAGGGTAGAGCTGGGCAAAAAAATGTTGAAAAGCTCAAAGCTAGGGCAAGGAAACACTGCCAACTGAAGGGCGATGCTAAATAAAATTAAAGAACCTTCAAAGCAATCATGTCAGTCAATAGAGAAACTTGATTCAACTTGGAAAAATTCAGTTGATACATCTTCAAAGGAAAATGGCAATTGGTCCCATGAGAATTTCCACACAAAAATTTTCCATTTGAGCTCAGCAACCTGGTGAGAGGGTCTGGAGTGACATCTCTAGTGGCCATGCAGGCCCTTGATGGGGAACACTTTCCTCCTTCCACATGCTATCACCATATGCAGAAAGGACAAATCTTTTGCCTAAAGTGGAGATCTCTACAGTACTCTTCCCCTCAAGTCTTAATGAAACTCTTGGTGAGGAGAGGTCCTCTCTATCCATTCAGAGTCCTAGACTGTTGAAATTGGAAGGGACCCTAGAACACAGAACGTTCAGCAGTAGTCCATAGAATGTTAGAGCTGGAGGAAACTTAGAGATCATTCTAGTCCAACATTCTCATTCTGTGGATTTAGACACTGAGGCTATGGGGGGTAGTAACTTGTCCAAAAACACATGACTACTTGTCAGTTAGTCCGGACAGGAATCAGGTCACTAAAATTAGACAGTCACCAGAATTGATCCAAGTCAGGCCAGATGCCTAGGCCATGACTCATTTTCTGTCCTTTTGGGGGACAGTAGTCCCCTTGACTGAGTACTTTTTTTCTACCCCCAATCCTTCCATTTACAAAAAATGTGCATAACATTTTACTATCATAAAATGCCTCCCAGAGGATATGCAGGATCATAGCTTCAGACTTGGAAGGCACCTCAGAGATCATCTGGTCCAAAACTCTCATTTTATATCAATTATCTCGTTTAGTCCTTATAATTAAAGCCTTTCAAAATCTTTCATTCTTATCTCCTAAGAGTTCTCATCCCAACAAGGAACCAATGGCCCTAGTTTCTTCAACCATATCCCAGTGAAGGAAGTTCAGAAGGGGACACAGATGAGCAGGGCAATGTTGGTACTATTATGTGAAATTTAATATATAATTTTTAAAAGATTTATGTAATAGATTCATGGTCTCATCTATACAAATAAAAATAAAATCAATAAATAAAATCTGTATCAGTAATAGGCAAGCTCTGCCAGGTCCTACCAAGGCAGAAGGCCCACAAGTCCAGCCCTAGTAAAAGATGACCCGTCTGTTGTCCCAAGGACCGATCTAGCTACGCTTAAGAGGGCTCAACTCCAGTTGGACTACAGGGTGATGAACTTTTCAACCATAACAACTCCAGATGACTATTCCCTGAGGGGCTAAAGTTCTGCACTCACCAACAGGGAGATGGACACTTGAAGTTCTGAGGCAATCTTTGTCATAACCCTACCAACATCATCCTCATCATCATCATTTTGCATTTATATGGTACAGAGGTTCCCAAACTTATTTGGCCTACTACACCCTTTTAAAAAAATGACTCAGTGCTTCCCTGGAAATCTACTTTCTTTAACCCTTTAGTTTTTTTTTAATTGTGTCATTTCCAAAAATGTAAATTTTTTTTACATGACACAGCTTAAATTTAATAATGTATTGTAAATTTGTGGATTTTTTCCTACATTGAAATTTTGATGATGCAATATTCTATCATGTAACTATATAGCAGTATCATATTGTGAACAAGTCATTACATGCATATATTCCTGCCAGTACATACTAGACTTCCCAATAATGTGTGACACGCTCGCCTGCCAACACTTGTTGCTAAAACCTGTTGGCGGACTTGACCATTGATTGGTTTTAATTTGCATTTTGTGTGTTTATTTGGAAAACAATGTAATCACTATGATTTTAACTCTGTTACACAACAGATGTAACATGTACAAACAGTTTTTCAAAATTTTATTATCTTCTCTTCTTTCCTTATACTTCTACCACCCCTTTATTTTCATTCAACATCCCCCAATTGTACTCAAGGCAACTACCGCCCCCCTGGATCATTCCAGCACCTCCCAGAGGGCAGTATTGCCTACCTGAGGAACCTCTGCATCTCCAGTACTTTAAAAATATTAATTTATTTGATCTCTCCCCACTCCAGTATATTCTCCATTCAACCACTAAAGTGATTTTCCCAAATCACAGGCCTGATCATGTCCTCCCCCTACTCATTAAACTCCAGTGAGTCCCTATTACCTTCAGGATCAAATATAAACCTCTATTTGGCATCCAAAGCCCTTCATGACCTAGCCTCTTCTTACCTTTCCAGCCTTCCTACACCTTAACACCCTACACATACCCATCGATCCAGTGATCTTCCTGGCTGTTCCACAAACCAGATACTCCTCTCTTGGCTCTAGTCATTTTTTTTAAGCTATTCTCCAGGCCTGGAATACTCTTCTCTGCTTTGACAATTGACCTTCCTGGCTTCCCTTAAGTCTCAACTAAAATCTTACCTTTTTTAAAAATTAATTTATTTTTAGTTTTCAACATTCACTTCTAAAAGATTTTGAGTTTTAAGTTTTCTTCCCTTCTCACTTCTCTCCCCTTCCCCCTCCACTCTGCCCCAAGACGGCGTATAATCTGATCTAGGCTGTACATATGCATGCGTGTTAAGCACATTTTACCACTGGTCATGATGTAAAGAGCAATTAGAACTAATGTGAGTAACCACGAGAATGAAGCAAAACAAAAAAAACAACGAAACAACAAAGGAAAAGGAGAGCAAATAGCATGCTTCCCTTTGCATTCAGGCTCCATATTTCTTTCTCTGGGTATCAATAGCAATTTCCGTCATGAACCTTTTGGAATTGTCTTAGATTCTTGCATCACTATGAAGAGCCAAGTCTATCAAAGTCAGTCATCCCATAGTATGGCTGTTACTGTGTACAACGTTCTCCTGGTTCTGCTCATTTCACTCAGCATCAGAGCATGTAAGTTTTTCCAAGTTTTTTGAGTATTCCATTACATTCATATACCACAACTTGTTCAGCCATTCCCCAATTGATGGGCAGCCCTTCAATTTCCAATTCTTGGCCACCACAGAAAGAGCTGCTATAAATATTTTTGTACATGTGGGTCCTTTTCCCATTTGTTTGATCTCTTTGGGATACAGACCTAGAAGTGGTATTGCTGGATCAAAGGGTATGCACATTTTTGTAGCCCTTTGGGCATAGTTCCAAACTGTTCTACAAAATGGTTGGATCATTTCACAACTCCACCAACAATGCATTAGTGTCCCAATTTTCCCACATCTTCTCCAACATTTATCATTGTCCTGTTTTGTCATGTTAGCCAATTTGATAGGTGTCATGTGGTACCTCAGAGTCGTTTTGATTTGCATTTCTCTAAACAATAGTGATTTAGAACGTTTTTTCAAAAGACCATAGATAGCTTTAGTTTCTTCTTCTGAGAACTACCTGTTCGTATCCTTTGACCATTTATCAACTGGGAAATGACTTGTACTCTTATAAATTTGACTCAGTTCTCTCTATATTTTAGAAATGAGGCCTTTATCAGAGACACTGGTTGTAAAAATTCGTTCCCAGTTTTCTGCTTCCCTCCTAATCTTGGATGCATTGGCTTTATTTGTGCAAAACCTTTTCAATTTAATGTAATCAAAATTACTTCATAGAGCTAGCTAAAACAGTAACAAAATTCATCTGGAAGAGCAAAAAGTCCAGAATATCAAAGGAACTAATGAAAAGAAATGCAAGGAAAGGTAGCCTCACTGTACCTGGTCTTGAGTTGTATTACAAAGCAGCAATCATCAAAAACTACTTGGTACTGGCTGAGAAATAAGAGTGGTGGATCAGTGGAATAGGTTAGGTATGCAAGACACAGCAGTCAATGACTGTACTAATCTACTATTTGATAAATCCAAAGACTCCAGCTTCTAGGATAAGAAATCACTATTTAGCAAAGACTGCTGGGAAAACTGGAAAAAATGTGTGGCAGAAACTGGGCATAGACCAACATCTTACACCATATGACAAGATAAGGTCAAAATGGGTACACTATTTAGATAGAAAGACTGATACTATAAGCAAACTAGAAGAGCAAGGAATAGTTTACCTTTCAGATCTATGGAGAAGGGAAGAATTTATGACCAAACAAGAGATAGAGAACATTATGAAATGCAACATGGACAATTTTGATTACATTAAAATCTCACCTCCTACAGGAAGTCTTCCCTAACCCCCTCTTAATTCCAGTGCCTTCCTCTTGTTCAATATTTCCTATTTATCCTATATATAACTAACTTTGTATATGTTTGTTTGTATGTTGTCACCTCCGTTAGATTGTTAGCTCCTTAAGGGCAGGGACTGTCTTTTGCCTCTTTTTGTAACATCAGCTCAGCACAGTGCCTGCCACATAGTAGGTGCTTTATAAATGCTTATTGAATTGATACTCTTCACAACAACTCTAGGAGGTAGTTACTATTATTATTCCCCATTTTATAGATGGAGAAAGTGAGGCAGACAGAGACTTAAGGGACTTTCCCTGGCTGGATTTGAACTTGGGTCTTCCAGACTTCTTCCCTGTGTGACCTAGCTGCTGGTAGGTTGGAAGCATAAGTATTATTCTCCTTTTACAGATGAGTAAACTGAAACTCAGAGGAGTTAACGCAAATTGCTCAGTCGTGCAAGTACTCACTGGCAAAGCCTGAATGCTAACTGGAATCTTCTGGCTCCTGTTTCAATGCTACTTCCACTTTTTCACATGCTGTCTCTCTGGCCCTCCAGAGCCTCCAAAAGTGGGTATAGAAACAGCCTGAGAAAAAGACAACAGGCCTGGGGTCAGGAAAAGTGAATTATAGTCTGCTGAATTGAATACTTACGAACTGTCTGACCCTGGGCAAGTCACTGAAGCTGACTGTGACTCAGTTTCTTCATCTGTGAAATGGAGATAAACATCTTTATACCATGTATGTCACAAGATTTTTAATGGAGAAAGCCTCATAAGCCTTAAATGGCTAGAAGAAATAATAATAATAATAATAATAATAGCTAACATTTATGTAGCACTTACTATGTGCCAGGCACTGTGCTAAGCATTTTACAATTACTATCTCATTTGATCCTCATAACAACCTTGGTAAGCAGGTGGTGTTATTATCCCCATTTTACAGATGAGGAAACTGAGGCAGACAGAGGTTAATTTAGTGACTAGCCCAGGCTCACAAGGCTAGTAAGTGTCTGAGACTGAATCTGAACTCTGGTCTTTCTGACTTCAGGCCTGGTGCTCTTTATTATTGATGATAACATAATTAATATTAAAATTATTTTAATCAAATGAGTTAATCATAGGGAATGTGATACAGCAGACACAGGACTGACCTTCAGATCAGAATGACCTCCGGCTCACTTCCTTGGACACAGCCTTAATGTGACTTAAGCAAGCAAGCCACTTTACCTCTTGGCAACCCAAAGGAACTTTGCTAAGACTTAAATTACACATTACTGCTATACCTGGGTGGAGGGAGTTTCAGCCCTGGAGAGTTTACTATTCTCCAGACGAAACCACAAATACAGGATATGCCCCTACAATTTTTTCATTAATGATAGAGTTATAATAATGTAGATTGGGGGAAAACCATACTGGATGAGACAGAAGTTATGGAATTCCAGGACCACCTATGAGCACCAGCCTCAGTATCCTAAGCAGTCCCTTTCAACGGCATGGCCCAGTTAAGCAGGAAAGCCATGGAGAGGAGGGCCCAGGAAGGAAAGAATGTGCGCTTTAAGTTGCCATAACAGAGCTGGTAGCTCCAGGCACCTCCTGTTGACTAAGACTGAGTAAATACATCAGCACACATAGCAACTCAAGACAAAGAAGAGGTTTGTTGTAGATTCCAGCCCCAGAATGCTGCTCACAATACCAATAGGGAGGGAGTTGGAAACCCAGAGACCAAAGGGACTTAGCAGGGCCTTTGGAAGATGAGGCTGAATGCTGCTGATGTCCTGACACAGCCTAATAGGCACCCCTATTGGGTGACCCCAGTAGCCCCAAGTTTCCAGAGGGAAGAGCTGAAGAAAGAGGAAAAAGGAAGCCCAGCTTTGAGGAAATACAGGGTGATACTTGTCCCAGGCACACTGCATAGAGAAATGTGAGCTTCCAATTCTAAATCTTAGTCTATGATTCTACCAAGAGATTCCTGGGTGGGAATAGAGTCCATCAATCAAAAGACATTTATTAAGTTCCTACTACATGCCAGGTGCTAGGGATACAGATAAAAAATCAAAAGTCTTCTGGGGGAATACGTTTGCGTTCACAGAAAAATAAATATGACACATGTGTGTACATATATACATATACACACATACATGCATACATATGTATATGAAATAAATACAAAATACTTGGGGGAGAGAGTGTTACTAACAGCCAGGAGAATCAGGGAAGATCTATTTAAGGGGCTGGCCCTTGAGCTGAAGTTTGAGGAGAAAGCAGTGAAGAAGGAGAGCTGGAATGAGGTATACGAGTAATAGCAAATACGTAACAAAGGGTCTTCTGCAGAAGAGCTCATAGTTCTAATGGGGAGAAGATGGCATGTATTTATCACATAGTAAGTACAATGCACAAAAGGAGAGGTCCAGACATAGGTGTGCCAAGAAAATTTCACGAGGGAGATTCCTTCCTTTCTAGGGGGAGGGGATGGGTCAAAGGTTTCCTAGAGGAGATAACACTCTTATTACTCTCCAGATGAAACCACAAACATAGGATATGCCTCCCCGTGCCCAAGTTTTTTTTATTAATGATAGAGTTATAATAATGTAGATTGGGGGAAGACTGTACTGGAAGAGACAGACATTATGGAAAAGAGACTCATTGATTCTAGCTGTAGATAATGGAGAAGACAAGAGTGAGGAGGAAGAGGATATGTCTGAACAGGGGTGGGAAACCTGTAGCCTGAGGCCACATGTGGACCTCTAGGTCCTCAAGTGGGTCCCTTTGACCGAATCCAAACTTCACAGAACAAATCCCCTTGTTAAAGGAATTTGTTCTCTAAAACTTGGATTCAGTCAAAAGGCCATACCCATGGACTTAGAAGGCTACATGCAGCCTGAAGGCTGCAGGTTCCCCACCTCTGAATAAGATCAACCAGGAAATACAGACCAGGACTAGATTGTGGAGGGCCTTGAATGCCAGACCAAATAGTTTGTATTTTTCCATAGGCAATGGAGGGCCTTTGAAGGATTTTTATGAATTCAAAGGTTATTTGTCAGCTGAGGGCCTTGAATGGCAGACCAAATGGTTGTGTTATTTTTTTCAATAGGCAATAGAGAATCACTAAAGGTTTTTATGTATTCAAATGGTTATTTTAGCAGTTGTTTGAAGAATGAATTAAAGAATAGGCAAACCTTTGTTCCTGGATGGTGGAAGAGGGCCTCATGACTGCCCTCTGCACTTCTTTCTCCTACTCTCAGGGACCAGGCTTGATACAGGGAAAGTGAACTGACTCTGGGTTTGGACATGGATTTGAATCCTATCTCGAACATTTAGCTCTTGTGACCTTGGGCAAGTCATTTAATCTCAATGTGCCTCAGTTTCCTTATCTGTAAAATGGAAGAATTGAATTAGACAACTTCTCGCATCCCTCTAGACCCACAATCTCACCATCCTATCAATTACTGGTGAGGCATAGGAAGGAGGGAGGAGGAGGAAAAACATTTCCTTTCATTTTCTGCGGAAAGCAGAGAGCCTCAGGGGCAGTCAGAAGCACTCAAGGATGGGCTGGAAAATAAACACCTTTCCTGTAAGCCAGGAAAGCATCATCTTCTCTCCTAGAAAAGCGAGCAGCAGCTGCAGGTATCCTTGGGACTGCTTCCTGAAAAGCCAGGACCAGGCTGAATCATCCTCAGCAATGACATCCTGTTCCCAAGGACAGGGTAATCACATCTGACTTCTTGGGACCTTTCAGATTATCTCAGGGCTTCAAGGCTGGGAGATCACGTGGCAATCCTCCAGAAATTACCATAATCCTTTAATGACTGCCACATCCTAGCCACTTGAAAAGGAATAAACATCTGGCAAAGCTCCCCAGTGTCTAAATTTCCCTTGGTTATTAGTGACTGTGGGGGAATATACCAGCTAGTGTCATGTAATTACACAGGATCATGCACTTAACATTTGAGTACTGGACTCATTTCCTGTCACTCCAGTGAGGGAGGAATGAGATGTTTATTGGGCTGTGGTATGTGCAGAGCAATTTGGTTACCACTGAATAGCTCCTACCTAGTAGCACCTTAGGTGCTATATGGGAGGCCCAGCATATGGCTAAGGATGAGGTAACCCTTAATAAAATCAGGTTTGTTGTTTTGTGGGGTTTTTTTTTAAGTACTCAGACTCAGACAGCCATTATCATCAATATTATTAGTATTTTTTTTTTTGGAGCACACCTGATTCTTATTGGGGCATGTACATCCTGAATGAGGAACCTCTCTTTATCAATGCAGATGGGAAAGTGTTTGGCACTTCATAGCGCTTGGGTCACTGAGAAATTAAGTGATTACATTTTGCCCAGGGTCACACAGTCAGTAAGTCAGAGAGAATTTGATTACAGGTTGTTCAAAGCCTGGCCTTCTTTGGAGAGGTTGGTCTCAGTTGGAGAGCTGGTCTCAGAACCCAGGAAACATGGGTTCCAGTCCCACTTTTGCCATTGCCAGTGTCGACTCTGGTCAAGGAAGACAACATTTCTGGAACCTGAGTGGTAGGAGAAAGAAGCAGAGGGCAGTCGTGGGGGCCTCTTCCATCATCCAGGAACAAAGCTTGCCTGTTCTTCTTAGATCCATTCTTTACTTGTTCACTCATTTTTCCATTGTATCTGACTCTCCATGACCCCATGTGGGGTTTTCTTGCCAAAGATACTGAAGTGGTTTGTCATTTCCTTCTGCAGCTCATTTGATAGATGAGGAAACTGAGTCAAACAGGATTAAGTGACTTGCCTGCGGTTACACAGATAGGAAATGTTTAAAGCCAGATTTGAACCCAGGAAGATGAGTTGTTCTGACTCCAGCCCTAACGCTCTATCCACTGTGCCACCTAGCTCCCAATTCTTCAACAACTGCCAAAGATAACCCTTTGAATGCATAAAAACTTTTAGGGACTGTCCATTGTCTATGGGAATGAAAATAAGACACAAACTACTCATCTGGCAATCAAGGCCCTCCTCACAACTGCCGAAATAACCACTATGAATGCTTAAAAACCTTCAGGAACTCTCTCAATCTATCTTTCCTGTCCATACTCCTCCTCCCACAGCACTCTACATTTTAGGCAAGCTGGATGACACTACATGCCTAGAATTCTCTCCCTCCTCATCTCTGCCTGCTGACTTCCCTGAGACTTGAAAGTCCCAGCTTTCTGAAAATGTTGTAGTTCAGTCATTTCGATCATGTCCAACTCTTTATGACCCTATTTGGGATTTTCTTGGCAAAGATACCGGAATGGTTTGCCATTTCTTTCTCCAGCTCATTTTACAGATAGGGAAACTGAGGCAAACAGGATTAAGTGACTTGCTCAAGGTCACACAGCTAATAAATGTCTGAGGCCAGATTTGAATTTAGGAAGATGAGCCTCCCCGACTCCAGGCCCAGCACTCTATCCACCAGGCCTCTAGCTGCTCTCCCCACCCCACCCTCTGCTTTTTTTTTTCTGAAAAATTCCCCAATTTCAATTCTACCTTCCACAGGAAGCCTTTCCCAATCCCTCTTCCTACTAATGCCTTCCCTCTGTTGCTTATTTCCTATTGATCCCGTATATAGCTTG
This sequence comes from Phascolarctos cinereus, assembly GCF_003287225.1. Lineage (NCBI taxonomy): Eukaryota > Metazoa > Chordata > Mammalia > Diprotodontia > Phascolarctidae > Phascolarctos > Phascolarctos cinereus. The sequence continues at coordinate 207,773,381 of NW_027555736.1, read as the reverse complement.
TTTGTACATCTCTATTTGCATGTTCTCCCTAGATTATGAGCTCCTCTGTCTGGCTTGCCAGACAACATGAACTTTGAAGGAGACAGTGCAGAGAATGTCAATTAAGCAATCTCAAAAGAAAAAAAAATCTTCGTTTTGATGTTTTAAGTATCAGCCTCCCTAGAAGGCATGATAGTATTTGTGACTTATGCGGCGTGCTTGACTTTGTTGATGTACTCTTGTAGTGTTTTATGATTTCTTTTGAGTGAAAGAAATAAATAGCTGTCCTGTAGCTGCTTTACGCTGTACATTTGGTCCCTTATAGAAACTCCCACTTTTGGGGGAGGCCCTAGATATGAGCCAAACCTAAGTCTAAAGTGATACACACTCATCGGGATCCAGAGTGGAGGCATAATAAGCCACAGAATTTGAGGGAAAAGAGCCTTTCTAGAGGCCAGATTCCTCTAAGCCTGCACCTGGTCCCCACATGTGGGTCTCAACAATGGGCTTCTTGAGAAGGAGAGAGCCAGTGCTCTAGTCCTCTAGGGGCCAGAAGCAGTTTTCTTCATTCTCATCAATATCTCTCTTAACAGCTGGCACAGTTCCTTGCACATAGTAGGCTGCAGTCTTTTGCACATAGTAGATAACAGTTCCTTGCACATAGTAGGCTGTCAATAAATGTTTGACAATTAAAGTCCTATTCTTGCCCTCCTCAGTCATTCAGAATCAGAGCTCTAAAACTAGAAAGCACCTTAAGGTCATCTAACAAGTCCTCAGGCAACGAAGTAGCCGGGCAGAGGCTAGGGTACCCCAGGCCGCCTGACTCCAAATCTGATGCTTCGCACTGAATGACATGGTTCAATCATAACCATCATATATGGGCCAGTAATAGAGGCAAAGTGGGTAGTGAATAGAGTGCTGGGCTTGGAACCAAAAAGAACTGAGATTAAATGACGAGTTAGTGTGGAACCACGACTTGAATCCCATCTCCCACCCACTTCACTCCCTCAGGAGGGGGAAGGCTAATGAGGAAGAGATGTTCAAAGCTTTGCTGTATGCTGAAAGCTTTCCTGACTCTCTTCACTGTCTCCTGTGCTTATTTCCACATAATAATAATTAAAAGAACCCAATCCTTTGATTGTAAAAAAATAAAAACACTTAAATGATCTTTTAGGGAAAAGACTTTACCTTCCAAAACTTGTGTCTGCTGACAACCCAGCCACTCACTCTCCTGGGACAAAGACAATGTCACAGACATAGATGTTTCTCAGCCAAAAGTTGTTTTTTCAAAATCTCTTTCTTTCTTTCTTTCTTTCTTTCTTTCTTTCTTTCTTTCTTTCTTTCTTTCTTTCTTTCTTTCTTTCTTCCTTCCTTCCTTCCTTCCTTCCTTCCTTCCTTCCTTCCTTCCTTCCTTCCTTTCTTTCTTTCTTTCTTTCTTTCTTTCTTTCTTTCTTTCTTTCTTTCTTTCTTTCTTTCTTCCTTTCTTCCTTCCTTCCTTCCTTTCTTCCTTTCTTTCTTTCTTTCTTTCTTTCTTTCTTCTTTTTTCTTTCTTTCTTCTTTCTTTCTTCTTTCTTTCTTCTTTCTTCTTCTTTCTTTCTTTCTTTCTTTCTTCCTTTCTTTCTTCCTTCCTTCCTTCCTTCCTTCCTTCCTTCCTTCCTTCCTTCCTTCCTTCCTTCCTTCCTTTCTTTCTTTCTTTCTTTCTTTCTTTCTTTCTTTCTTTCCTTTTCTCTCTCTCTCTCTCTCTCTATCTCTCTCTCTCTCTCTCTCTCTCTTTCTTTGCTTTTTGGTGAGACAAGTTAAGTGACTTGCCCAGGGTCACACAGCTAGTAAATGTCAGCCAAAGGTTTAAGTCAAACTTCTGGCCCATGGCTCATCAGATTCCCACACTTACCTAAGTACTTTTTTCACAATACCCCCAGTGAGTTGGTATAAGTATTATCCTCATTCTACAAAGGAATTACAGTCTCTAACTGATAGGTGAAGTCATTCGCCCAAGGCGATGCCCCTAGCAAGCCTCTGACACCACCTGTGTGATCTTGGGTAAGTCACATAACTGTTTATCCCATGCATTTTAATCTAGTGCTGTGCTGGACCCAGCTTGAACTGGCTTCCAAGAGCTGATTTTTTTCCTTTTAATTTTCAGTGTGAGCACCAGAAGTCCCTGAACTCTCCAAATCAGGGCTTGATTTTTTTGTTCCATTGATTATCTAGACTCAAGAAGGTGATGAAAAAATGCTAATGCAGATTAAACCTTTTTTCTCATAGAGGTGGTTGTTAAATATTTACCAGTACAAACCTGTTTTTTTGTTGTGCTTCAGTTGTTTTTCAGCTGTTTCTGACTCTTCACGATCCCTTTTGGGATTTTCTTGGCTAAGATTCTAGAGTGGTTTGCCATTTCCTCCTTCAATTCATTTTGTACTGGATCCTAGAGGTAATAGGGAATCACTTGAGTCTATTAAGTAAGGTAATGATATGGTTAGACCTGTGTCTTAGGAAAACCATTTTGATAGCTGTGTGGAGGACAAATTGGAATAGGGAGAGAATTGAGGCAATAGACAATAGCCTTTGAAGGGCTCCAAAAAGACTCTACTGGTGCCTGAAATTCCACTATTAATGTCACCCTGTTGGCTCATACTCAGCTACTTACAAAGCTAATGGGATCGTAAGCTGCCTTAACCAGGGTAATAGATTTACCAAGATTTAACCAATCGTGGAACACCATGATCTCATAGATTCATAATTGCTGATGACCCAGGTTTCAAAGGAAAGATGCACAATGGGTTTAAGTAGGTTGCGTTTATGTGGAAATGAAATGTAAATATGTAAAAAATACCATCGAGGACATCTATTCCTAGAAAAGGGCGTAAGCTGGTAGCATAGCAAGAGTAAGGGGCCCCAAGTGGACGAGCTGAGAGTTCTAATTTTAATAAGATATAAAAGAACCCAAAAGATCTCCATTCTATTGGGTAGCTACTCAGTGGATACTCGAGGTGGGGAGCATGAGAGCTGTCTTCAAAGAGGGAAAGGACTATCATCAGGAAGGGGGAATGGACTCATTCTTCTTGGTTTTACAAGGTAGGACCCAGGGGTTAGAAATAACAATGGGTGTCAAATACTTCAGGAGTAGTCTGCGCACAGTAGGAGTATTGCCTCCCAGGTTTCATTTCCTCGTAAGGAACAGCTTCCTAGGAACTAGAGCTCTCTAAAAAAGAAATGTGCTGTCTTGGTGAATACAGAACTCAGTACCAGGTAGTCAGGTGGACCAGTGGGTAGGGCGTCGTGCCTGGAATCAGGAAGACCTAAGTTCAAATCTCATCTCAGACACTTACCAGCTGTGTGACCCTGGGCAAGTCATTTAACCCTGTTTGCCTCAGTTTCCTCATCTGTAAAATGAATTGAAGGAGGAAATGGCAAACCACTCTAGAATCTTGGCCAAGAAAATCCCAAAAGGGATTGTGAAGAGTCAGACACAGCTGAAAAACAACTGAACAACAACAAAAAACAGGTTTGTACTGGTAAATATTTAACAACCACCTCTATGAGAAAAAAGGTTTAATCTGCATTAGCATTTAAAGCTCTTCATAATGAGGGCCCCAGTCTACCTTGATGCCTATTATGTGACTCCCCTTTTCCCATTCTGCAATTCAGTCAAATGGGCCTTCTTGTGGTTCTTCATATACAATACTTCATTTCCTATCATTTGGCCTTTGCACTGATTGACCCCTATAACAATAGTCAATATTTATGTAGCATTTGCTATATGCCAGACGTATGCTAAGTGATTTATTTATCTTTACTAATATACTTTACTAATATAATATATACTAAATACTAATTTATTTACTAATGTACTTTACAAATATTATCTTATTTGATCCTCACAGCAATCGGGGAGCTAGGTACCATTCTCATCCCTGTTTTACACATGAACAAAGTGAGGTTAAGTAGTTTCCCTGGGGTCACACAATTAGTGTCTGAAGCTGAATTTGAACTCAGGTCTTCCTAACTCTAGACACAGCGCTGTCTCCACTGCCCCACCTAGCTGTGAAATGTACTCTCTGAATATCTGGCTTTCTTCAAGACTCAGTTCACCCCCCACCTTCTTCCTGAAGCCTTTCCTGAGCCCCATAATTTATACAGTCTCCTCTGACCTCCTCCAAAATTACTTTACATCCATGTTACATATGCCTTATTGGTGTCTCTCTGACATGATGTAAGCTTATGGATGGCAGAGGCTGTCTCTCTTTTGTCTTTGTATTTCCGGTGCCAGAAACATAGAAGGCTCCTAATAAAAAAAACTAAATGATTCATTGATCTGGGTGATGACCTATTCTGCTTACCCACGATGCCAACAACATTAATAAGAGCTTAAGGCCTTTCCAAACATTCTCATTTGATTCCCACAACGACACCCACCTCTGAGAATCTATGAGTTTTAAAAGTCTGGAGAGCCTTGTTCTAATCTCAGCTTGAGTGCACCCCATAAGGCTTTACACACAGTAGGCTTTGAATCAATGATTGCTGAATGTTGACTTTTACCCTGCTACCCAAACTTGGACAAGTTACTTAACTTCTTTTGACCTTGGTTTCCTCACCTACAAAATGGGTGCATTTCCTCTCTACCTCATGTCCTGGTGTTTCGAGGAACGCATGAAATAAAGGGTGTACAAGTCCTTTGGAAAAGATAAAAGGCTATACAAATGTGAGGTTTTTATTCTGTTTCCACAGTGTTCTCATTAATTCCTGCCACCTGGAATCTTGTCACAGAAGTAGGATTTGGGTTGATGAAAGCCTTTCACCCCTCATCTGAAGTGGCTCCACGGCCCCATCTTTATCTGCTGGCCAGGGTAACTCCCCCTCTCCTTGCCTCTGACCATTAAAGGATTTGCTGTGGCTAAGAGTCAGCCTCTGCTTTGGGCCCTGTGAACTCCGAAAAGTGCCCAGAAGCCAGAAGACTCAGGATAATACCTATTGTCTTTCTCCTCAGAGTGTTCCAGGAAGGCTCTCTGTTTCAAAGGGGCTCCTAGACTTGGCTTCTTAGTCTGTAAAATGGGGCTTATAATTGCACCTACCTAACCAGGTTGCTGTCAGGATCAATTGAGATAATATGGCTTTGTTTTTTTAAGGCAAACCTTAAATATAAATTATATAAATGCTAGCTACTAATACTTCTGTGACATCGGGCAGTCCATTTAACTTCTCTGGGCCTCAGTTTGCTTATATGTAAAATGGAGATGGTGATATCTACAGCAGACCTACACAACATATGGCCGGCCCACCAAAGGATTTTAGGCGGCCTGCAAAAACTGTAGGGTTGACGGTGGCGCATTCTACTGAGTACTGTCCCATTTGTCATGTGACCCATAGTAACCAACCATCGTCAATCTGTCTGTAGTCTAACCTATCTGGGGTCCAAAGACGTCCAGCCCGTTTTAATTTTGGCCCCTACCTACTGCCAAGTTGTGCAGGTCTGATCTACAGTGTTAATCTCACAAGACTGTTGCAAGGACCAAATTAGATAGATATTGGGAACGTGATGGAATAGCATCTTAGGTAGAATTTAGGCTCTAGCTGGCACATTAGGATGAAAATTGCACAGTCAAAATTACCCTCTCTCTGTAGCAAGTCTCCAGCGTGAACAGTCTCTGGCATGTTGAAAAAAATGTAAGTAAGTGAATTTGGCAAACTAGACCTATAATTTCAGGATAAGGATGTGCTCTAAGGACTTGGCTGGGGTGATGCTCTTGCCTTTCTCCCCACTGTTCCCAGGTGCTACTGTTACTACTCTACCTTTTTCTTCCTCTGCCAAACACAAGTGGGAGGGGCTGCAGTTTGGGGGCAGACTCTGGTCTCCCAGCTTACATTCACTCCAGATCATATAGTCATTGAGGGCAATGCCAATATTACTTAAATTGTTATTTTCTCTCTTTTGTTTTTGGTTTTTTTGTTCTTCCCAAACCAATATAACTGAACTTTTGAGTGTTTATGACCATGTCATGTGCCAAATAGTACTTTATACTTTTTTCTTTTTTTGTGGAGAGGGACTAAACCTGTGATTTCACCATAGGATCATAGAATCACAGATTTAGATTTAGAAGGGACCTCAAAGTCCATCTACAATTTGCTTATTTTATAGATGAAGAAGGTATAGAGTCCACCCTTTTGTAAAATCTCTCCTCTTGTGTAACTTAGGGTCATAGATTTAAAACTAGAAGGGGCCTGAGGGGCCATCTTATCCAATCTTCTCATTTTACAGATTAGGAAACTGAGACCAATTGAGGTTTAGAGACTTGCCCAGGATCACACAGCCAGTACGTGTCCGATCTGGGACTTAAACCATGGTCTTCCAGAATCCAAGGTTGGCTCTTTATCAGCTATGCCACTCTGATTTTCTTTTTCCTTTTTTTCATTTTCTTTTTTTTTCTTTTTTATTTTTTCCATATGCTTTTGAGTTGAAAATTTTTCTCCCTTTTCCTTCCCGCCACCCTCCCCAAGACATGCACAATCTGATATAGGCTTTACATTTGCATACCCATTAAACATGTTTTCACATCACTAAAGATGTAAGTACAAGTTAAAACCAATAGGAGGAACCATCAGAAAGATGAAACAAAATTCAACAGAAGGTAAAAATAAGTGATAGCGCACTCTGATTTTCTTACAAACCTTAGTCATATTCAAGTGCCAACTGTTGTTGTTGTTAGAGTTTGAACTTATCAGGAAGGAAGGAGCCCTAATTCAGAAGGAATGAGAGGTTGATGGATGTGGAAAGTTGGGTAGTTAGGTGGTAGGAGGGAGGGAGCTAAGCATGGAGAGATATTGCTAACAGCATTCATTGATAAATGGCATGGGCAAGGGATGGTGGTAGCATCACCACAGTGGCAATGGCATGGAGATGAAGGTCTTTGGAGGACATCATCAGCTTGACTATATTTCTTTTTTTTTTTTGTCTAGGCAATGGGGTTAAGTGACTTGCCCAGGGTCACACAGCTAGTAAGTGTTATGTGTCTGAGGTCAGATTTGAACTCAGGTCCTCCTGACTCCAGGATCAGTGCTCTATCAACTGCACCACCTAGTTTACCCTTGACTATATTTCTGTGCAACAAAACAGACTATCTTGGATAACAAATAATTAACGCTATACGAAGGTCCCTGGCTATAAATAGGCATGAATGTCTTTGAACATTTTGAATAATCCAGATCAGTGGGACATAGTTCTAAAGCTCCTATAGGGAAATAATGCCTTCCACTTAATAAACTCTTCATGTTACAATGAGAAACTTATAACTGAGTAAACCATAACTATGTACCCAATTCTGGTTACCTGCAACATAACTAAGACACTACTTAACAATAGGGTTCAACTTCGGGGCAGCTAGGTGTCGCAGAGGATAGAACACTAGCCCTGAAGTCAGGAGGACCTGAGTTCAAATCTGAACTCAGACACATAACACTTACTAGCTGTGTGACCCCAGGCAAGTCACTTAACCCCAATTGCCTTAAAAAAAAATAGGGTTCAACTGTTCCAATGATCTTAGAAAATTGAAATGACATCTCCTCTCCAAGCTCCTCCCCTAGTCATGAAGCCTCAGATTCAACACCAGTAGTGCAGTCACTCAGGGCTCCCCAAAAGGCACACTGACTCAATGCCTTGGATTCAGTCACCTTTCTACCACCAACCATGCCATAGACCTAAATCCAACTGCAGCCTAACTGGGTGACCAGGGCAAGTGTTTTAACCTCTCTGAGAAACACCCTGTCTATCTGGTAGTGGGGGAAGATGGTTGATACCTGTTTTCTTTCTGTTCTGCAGGATTGTTGTGAGGCTCAAACATCTATTTGTGGTATAGTAGATAGAGTGCTGGTCCTGAGCTTAGAACACTTGGGTTCAGAAATTGGCTCTGACCATGGACAGTTTAGTTCCCATAAGGTAGTGAATGACATGAACTTTGAAGGTAACTAGGGACTCTAAGATGCAAAAGTGAAGAGGAATATACATGAAATTTCATCTTCCATTTCTGTGCCTTTGTAGAGGCTGTCCTCTTTGCCTGGGACACTACACAGGTAGTGAGTGTCTGTGGCTGAATTTGAACTCCTATCTTTCTAATTCCAGGCCCTACCCTCTATTCACTATGTCACCTGGTGGCATTCTGATCATGAATTTCTCCAGTGAAATCCAAAGCTTCTTCTCCACATTGTATTTTGTAATTCCTTATTTATTTTGTGTTGTGGCCTGCTTACATTTGCTATTTGCCTCTCCATTGCCCTCTAAATAATTAATGTTTATTTTTAATTCTCCAAAGACTGGCTTCCCACCAAATAATACGAATAGAATATTGATATTTTTAAAACTGGGCCTTTTTTTCCTGTAGAGAAGTCTGAGGTCATTAAAGGAGATTCATCATTTCCAATAGACAACCAGCCATGCTTTCTGCCTTGTATTTAATTCTGGGTTCAACTTATCCATTTGCTATATCAGTATATACTGATAGACAAGCTCTATAGATTATCCATCCAAATTCATGCCATAATTTAGACATTAGGCATTATTCATCCACTAGGTTTTTCCTGTGTGGGTTGTTATAAGAGGATAGAAAAGGAATACTCATACTCTTTTGAATTGCTGTAGATTCCATCTAGTAGGCACTCCCACCCTGGAGTTCTGATGCTGTAGTCTCAGAGTAGAGACCACACTTTGGTGGACATAATAACTCTTTCAGCTCCAGCTCCTCTCCTGGGCCCTCACTGTCCTGGTGGGTGACTATTCCACATGAACTATTATAACTAGGCAGACCCATCTGTGCTTCCCTTTATACCTTGGCTATCTTCTTACCTACAATCTCACCATCCAATGCATCCTCCATCCCTTTCCATTTCTGGAACCATATATTAATAGCACCCTTGATACTGGAAAAACTGTGTCTGTTACTCCTCTAAAGTTCCATTCACCATCTCTGTAATTTTCCAAGCCAAAATAATCTTTCCCTAGCTATCATTTCCCTGTATGTATTGTTGCTACCTGTTAGAACATAAGCTCTTTGAGGAAAGGAACTGTCTCTGCTTTTGCATTCATATCCTTGACACTTAGCCTAGTGCTTGGCATTATGGTAAGCACTTAATAAATGATCATTCATCCATCCATCCATCCATTCATTCATTTATTCATTCTATAACCAACACAGTGTCATCTGCAAACAAAACAGTCTAGTGGACCTCACCCTCTCTACAATCATTGAACAAGTTGATTTTGTTATATCTTTCATAGAATCTTATCTAATGTTAATGTTTGTAACTAAAATTATCCTTGAAATACATTAAGGGAACTCCCTATTTAAAGAAATCAATGCAGCAAATCTTTTCTAAAATGAGGAGCCCTTTGGAATGTGAATCATTGCCCTTAATTTATTTGGATTGACAATGTAAATGAATGCTTATTGGCTTACAAAGCCAGCCTTAAAATTCTCATGACATTTTAGAATAAAGTTTGGAATGGAAGCAATAGAAAATCACAAATACTTATTGGGTATCTTCTGATGCATTCTGCACAGTTGGGAATACAAAGAAACAATATATGATCCTTGTCTTCAAGAACTTAACAATTTAGCCAAGGTGACTAGGCATAAATATGTAAAACAATTAAACAAAACAATCAAACATGTAAATAACCCTCCCTTTGAGTTGAGTCACCCGAATCCTTAGATTGGGCCCTGCTCCAATATGGTTCCAAGGTCTTATAAAAGTTGAAGATGATGGCATAAAGTGATTCAGACCAAGCCTGTCAAGGCAAAATTAAGCATTTGCCCATTACCTTTTAGTTAGCTGCATATTTCTGGAAGAGGAGAGGAAAGCAAAGAATGACATTTATCTTCCACCCCAGTAACTTAGTGGATGAATAATGCCTAATGTCTAAATTACGGTTTGAAATTAGATGGACAACGCAGAGTTTGTCTCTCAATATATACGGATACTGCAAATAGTTAAGTTGTACCTGGAATTAAACAGAAGGAAGAAAGCATGGCGAATTCTGTAGGGAATTATAAATCTCCTAATATTGAATCAGCCCGGCACTCCTTGTATAAATCCCACCTGATCATGGTATGATATACTTTATGATATACTGCTGCAATCTCCTTGCTAGCATTTTATTTAAAGTTCTTGCATCAATACTCATTAGGGAAATAGGCCTATAGTTTTCTTTCTCTATTTTTTCTCTCCCTAGTTTAGGTATCAAAATCATATTTGTGTCATAAAAGGAATTTGGCAGGACTTCTCCTTTACCTATTTTTTCCAAATAGTTTGTTTTATATTGGAATTAATTGTTTCTTAAATCTTTGGTAGAATTCATTTGTCAATCCATCTGCTCCTGGGGATTCTTTCTTAGGGAGCTCATTTGATATTACTTCATAGTCTATGGCGCCTTTTAGCATAATGTAGTTTCCCTGCTTATCTCTTTTAATTAGCTCTGCTTTTGGTTTTGCTTTATCTGAGATCATGCTTGTTACTCCTACCTTTTTTATTTCAGCTGAAGCATAATAGATTTTGGTCTGGCCCCTCATTTTAACTCTATGTGAGTCTTTCTGTTTCAAGTATGTTTCTTATACACAACATAATTGTTGGATTCTGGTTTCTAATCCATTCTGTTATCTGCTTCTCTTTTATGGGTGAATTCATCCCATTCACATTTCCAATTATGATTACTAACTGTGCATTTCCCTCCATCCTATTTTCTTCTGTTTTATCCTTCTCTTTCTCTTTTTGTCTTGCCCCTACTTGTTTCTGACCATTGTCTCCCTTAATCTGCCTTCCCTTTTATCATCCTCATTCCTTTTTTTCTCCTTCCCCTTCTACTTCCCAGTTGGGTAAGATAGATATCTATATTCAATTGAGGGTGTTTAAAACATTCATTGCTCTTTGAATCAATTCAGATGAGAATGAGGTTCAAGCATTGTCTGATCCCCCATTTTCTCCTCCACTGTAAAAGCTCTTTCTTGCACATTTCCTTTATGTGAGATAATTTTTTTTTTAGGCAATTGGGGTTGAGTGACTTGCCCAGGGTCACACAGCTAGTAAGTATCAGATGTCTGACACCAGATTTGAACTCAGGTCCTCTTGACTCCAGGGCAGGTACTCTATCCACTGCACCACCTGGCTGCCACCTTAGGTCAGATAATTTTGACATTATTCTTCTCTCTTCCCCCTTCTCCCAGTGCATCCTTTTTTCTTACCCATCCTTTTTTTTTTAGATTATCCCAACATAATCAATGACTCTTGTGCCCTCTGCCTATGTAGTATCCTTCTGCCCTAATAATGTTAAAGTTTTTAGGAATTACATGTATCATCTTTCCACATAAGAATGTAAACAGTTTGATCTTACTGAGTCCCCTATGAGTTCTCTTTTAACTTTACCTTTTTATGCTTCTCTTGAGTCTTGGGTGTGAAAATCAAATTTTCTATTCCTCTCTAGTTTGATTTATCAGGAATATTGCAAGTCCTCTATTTCATTAAATATCCATTTTTTCCCCTGAAGGTTGTACTTAGTTTTTCTGAGTTGTTGTTATTGCTCCTTTGCCTTCCAGAATATCATATTCCAAGACCTCTGCTCCTTTAACATGATAGCTGCTAAATCTTGTGTAATCCCAACAGTAGCTCAATGGTACTAGAATGGTTTCTTTCTGGATGCTTGAAGTATTTTCATTTTGATCTGGGAGCTCTGGAATTTGGCTATAATGAGAGTTTTCATCTGAGGATCTCTTTCAGGAGGTGATTGGTGGATTCTTTCAATTTCTATTTTACCCTCTGGTTCTAGAACATTGAGGCAGTTTTTCTTTATAATTTCTTAAAATATGAAGTCTAGGCTCTTGCTTTGGTCATGGCTTTCAGTCATTCCAATAATTCTTAAACCATCTCTCCTCAATCTATTTTTCAGGTCAGTTGTTTTCCCAATGAGATAGTTTGCATTTTCATTTAATTTTTTACTTTGTTTTATTGTTTCTTGATGTCTCATGGAGTCATTAGCTTCCACTTGCCCAATTCTAACTTTTACGGAATTATTTTCTTCAGTCAGCATTTCTACCTCTTTTTTTCTGTTTAACCAATTCTGTTTTCAAAGATGTTATTTTCTTCAGTATTTTTTGAGGCTCTTTAACCAAACTGTTAATTGCCTTTTCATAATTTTATTGTATCACTCTCATTTTTCCCAGTTTTTCCTCTACCATGCTGATTTTTAAAATTATTTTTACTGGGAATTCTTATTGGACTTGTGTTGAATTCATATTTTTTGTTCCTTTGAGGCTCTGCTTGTAGTTGTTTTGACACTATTGTCTTCTAAGTTTATGTCTTGATCTCCCCTGACACCATGTAGCTTTTTATGCTCAAGTTCTTCTTTTATTGTTTGCTCATTTTTTCCAGCCTATTTTTTGACTTTGAACTTTATATTAAAGTTGGGCTCTGTTCCTACGATCAGGCTTGGGTAGGGGTGAGTGTGGGGAATAGTACTGTCTCAAGCTTCAGGCTTGTTCTCACTGCCGTTTTCAGAGCTAGTTCTCAGAGTTTGTAAGTTTTTAGTGCTTCCAAGGTGATGTGATCTGGGGAGAGGTATGGTCACTGCTCCCTTGCCACCAGAAGCAATACTGCTTCTCAGGACTCCTGCTCCCTTTGGACTATAAGTGCTGCTCTCTGCCCTGGAACTGTAACCCAGTAGTGGGTAGAGGCCCTAGTGGAGGTGCCAAACAGCACCCTGCCCTGCATCCAAGATCTTCTGTAACCTCCTTCTGGCCAGCTGCCAGATCCCCTTCTTATCTCTTGCTTGAGAGCTCCTTAAGTTGCTGTTGCTACTGTTGTCACCTCCATGGCCCACCATTGGTATTTCCACCATATACACTCTGGCCGTTTCCCCACCCCAGTGTCACAGATCTCTCCTTCCAACTTCCTAAATTGTCTTGGGATGAGAAAAATGTCTCGCTCTGACCTTTTGTTGGCTTTACCACTCTAGAATCCAATTTGAGGTTTCATTTTAAAGTTGTTTGGAAGTTGGAAGAGCTCAGGCTTCCTCTACTCTGCCCCCACTCCAGAAGGTCCCTAGCCAATCTTTCTTTAAACTGGGTTTACCCTCCACTCTTTCTGTTGTCTTTATGAGGCAATACTACTTCTCCAAAAGATGTTACAAAAAGGTTTATATTCTAACTCAATGATGCCTTGGCTTCCATATTTCTCTGGAATATAAGTGAAGTTGTGATTTCTATCACTGAAGAGATCTCCCAAATCTATGAGATCTCAGATATGTTCTAAGAAAATAAAAAGTGCTGGAAGTACCAGGTACTCTGGCAATTAAATTACTTTTCTTATGACAATGATCATATCTGTTATGGTGGAATACAGACACTGAGTATCCAGACCGTGATTTATTTAACAATGTATGTAGTTGCAGAAATAAATTGGGTCTTGGGCTCTCAGTAGGACAAGAACCCAGAACCTTGGTTTGTATTATACAATTGAAGGAAGTGGAGAAAACAGAATTGTAAGAATTGAGACACCTGGTTTCTCATTGGTAGACAGGATCGGGAGTCACTGAGGTAAAGGGTGTGTGTGCTTGTGACTTTCCTGTGGTCAGGTGACTTACAAGAAGTTGGAACCTAACTTTATAAAATGGCGGATAAAGGCAAAAGGGATGAAGGCAAAAACTCATGCTGTTTTTAATGTAATATATCCATTCATTCAGCAAGCATTTATTGCATGCCTGCTATATGCCAGGTAATGTCCTAGGCACTGGGGATGCAAATAAAGACTGAAATAATCCCTACTCCTAAGAACCTTCTATCTTCTAGTTATCTGTGTTCTTCTCTGACCTTCTCCCATTAGAGTAGAATCTCCTTGAGAGTGGGATCATGCTTTGTTCATTTTTATATGTACTATCGTCATAGCACTATAACCCAGTACCTTACACATAGCATGCGCTTAAAAATATTTGTTGAATGAATGAATAAATGAAGCAGCATCATACAGTGGGAAAGAGCCCTAAATTTGGCATCAGAAGACCTGGATTTAAGTTAAGGTTCTGCTATCTACTATCTATGCAACCTTAGGAAAACTACTTAACCTCTCTGACCTCAGTTTCCTCATCCGTAAAGTAAAAGATGTGGACTAGATGATCTTTAAGGGGACTTCTGTCTTTAAATCTGTGAAACCATGTGACCATGAAACAATCAGATGCACAAATGAATGAGCCAATATTGCCTCTTGCCTTTCTAAGCCACTAGTTAGGACTCCACAGACTATGATTTTCTCATTTTCTGATTCCCTCTATCACACTCCATTTTCTCTCTCTACTTTCTAGCCCAGAGACAGCTACTCACTTGTGCTGATGTGAGAGTGTTGTCCTCTCCACTACCCCAGGACACAAATGTTTGAGTTTATGGGAGCCTTTTGAAAATAATGCTCTCATCTCTGGTTTGTAATCCAAGGGAATGACTCTGATAATGGGAATTTCAAGTTGGGAGGGCACCCCTACCCAAGACACGTTGGTGGGGCATAGATTTGGAGCCTTTTGAGGCCATATGATGTCTCTCACATCCGTCTCTGTAGGCAGCCTGTTACTATGCCTAAGCATAGTGTTAGACAGCTCGGCCTCATCTTCCTCAGGGATTTGATATGGGCTTGCTTTGAGGAGTTTAAATGGCTCAGGCAGAGGGAGAGTAGTTCCCTTGGGATCTGTTGTAATAAATCCCCACAGTGAACTAACTGCCTTCCTTATAGTCTAACCAAGTTATCTTTTGCTCCATCTTTATCTATTTAATAACAATAACAGGAGTAGCAAAAACAACAATAATATTAAGTGCAACATATCACTGTGAGATGCAGAAATTGTGCATGTGATCAGGTAGCTAGAATTATATGCCAAAAGATCTCTATCCTTTATGAGCTAGCAGATGACTCACTGTACCAGAAATACAAACCCCTCAAATGTCCTTGAGAAGTCAACAAATAAGATATACAATAACCCAGAGCATCATTAGAGAAAGAACTGTTGCCCACAACTGCCCAGACATTACTGATCTAACTCAGCACTTCTTAACCTGTGGGTTGGGTTGTGACCCATAGTTTAAGAAGCACTGAAGGGGTCACAAGTAGAAAAAGTTTAAGAAGCCCTGATCTAACTTATGAGGCCTCTATGTGACCCAGTAGATAAGAGTACAGGGCCTAGGGTCAAGCAGACCTGAGCTCATATTCAGCCTCAGATTCTTATTAGCTATGTGACCCTGGGCAAGTCATTTAACCACTGTCTGCCTCAGTTTCCTCATCTGTAAATTGGACAAAATAATAGGGGTTGTTGATCCTCACCATAACCCTCTCAAAGTTATGGGGAGGATCAAATGAGATATTGTTTGTTATGGTGTGTTACAAACCTTAAAACATTATGTAAGTGCTAGCTATCATTATTATCAATACAGATTTTAGAGTTATCTTTTCAAAAGATGTTACCGTGCCAAATTATCCCACTCTCCAAGCTTCATGGAAAGAAAAGCTTTCAAAATACAGGGACCTAGAAGAAGGGAAGCTTCCATTCTGATGCTTTTTATCAAACTACAGAAAGTAGTCATTTCAATCCACCCATGCAATAGTCGGTAGGACAGTGAAGACGAAAAGAATGAGGACAAGAGAGCTTCTTGTTTCTACCTCAACCATACGAAAAAAAAAAAGGTGAGAAAAAGAACAAGGTAATTGTAATGATAATGATAAGATACGGAACCCCCTGAAGAGGAATCATGGAAAAAGCATTGGAACAAAACTGTTGAGTCCTGGGTTCTAGTTGTGATTCACTCATGGTGTGACCTTGAGCCAATCACTTCCTTTCTCTTCTGCTTATTCTCTCATAAAAATGAAAGAGTTGGCCCAGATAATCTGTGAGGTCTCTTCCTGCTCTAAAAACCCATGGGTGTATCTTCCTTGCAAAACACTCTGACATACAGAACCCCATCTGACCCTCACCACAACCCTGTGAGGAAAGGAGGAAAAAAAAGGAGACATTATTTTCCTCATTTCATGAGTAAGGAAGCTGAGGCTTACAAAGATGAGAGGACTGGCCTGAATTCACAGAGCCCTCTAGCAGCCAAGTCAGAATAGGAACCCAGATCCAGGCCACATTCTGCCCAGTTCTCCATGCGGACTATGGAAACTTTCTCTTCCACCACTGCTGCATGGCCTGCGTCCCAGGCCCTCGTGTCTCCTTTGCGGCTGACCTCCCCAGGAATGGTGGACCGTGCCAAAGGCTTTCCTGTTTCCCTCTAGGAATACAAAGTCATCGGGCATGTACTTTGGGGAATGATGAGTAGTATCTTGGTGAGTCACCACTGTAAACTGTAGAGCTCACTGGGTCCTCCTTGGACTGCTGTGTTTCTGCGCCTGTCTCTGTGTCTGTCTCTCTCCCTCTCCATCCTCAGAAATAACTGTCATTCCCCAAATAGACAAATAGAGACCTGGTCTGATCTGGGGGCTAGTAGCACAGACGAACCCCTGCAGGGCTTCCTAAGAGGTATAGCTCAGAAGGTCAATTTCCGATTTCTAATGCTATTTTGGACTTTTTCCCAGCTCCAATTGTATTGAAGCATAAATGAAGAATATCCAAACTCAAGACCACTTAAGGGGCCCTTTGAAGTACATTCAGGGCTGTCATGTGGAAAAGTGATCAGCCCCAAGGGGCAGACCTAGAAGCAATGGGATAAATTAAGGCTTGGCATCAGGGGAAAAAATCCTAACAATTAGAGGTTTCTAACAGTGAAATGGGCTGCCTTGGGAGCTGGTGGGTTTCTTCTTATTGGACATCCTTAAGTGGAGACTAGATGGCTGGGCGCTCTTAGGATGGGTTGTAATGGGAATTCCTTTCAGGTATGGGCTATATTAGATGATTACTGATGTCTCCTCCCATTTAAATTCTAAGTATTTTTGCTATGCTTTGCCACAGTGGTCTGGGCTCAGAACTCATCTCCTCGCAACCCCATCAACATTCTGTGAGTAGAAGTCAGGCTCATTCATTTGTGAACAAAGACCTAAGTTAATAATCACTTTGTCAATATTTAAGAGGAAGGTCCAGAGAGAGAAGAGCACTGATCAGCCTGTCTGTAACCACTACCTGTCTGTACCTTAGCTAGTTAATCAAGCAAAGCCTGGAAAGTGTAACGATGTATGCTGGGAAGATCTGGCAGGTGTCACGTCATTCTTCTGAACAAAAGTCTTCAGTAGCTCCCTATCGTCTACCGAATAAAATCCAAATCCCTTACCTTGGCATTTAAGGCCTTCACCCACCTGAGGCCAGTCTACTTTTCCAGCCTTATATCATACTAACCCCTTCCACGTACTGTCAGTTTTACTATATTGCAACATATGCGTTCCCAAAAATCATCTCGCATTCCAGAATTGAGCAATAAAAAACACAGGACTTGTAGGGGAAATGAGGATAGCTGAACAAAGCAAAAAAAAAACAACAACTTCATCAGTGAGAGAAAGTTAATTTTTAAAATGGTAGCACAATTGTATACATGAAATACATAAATACTACATATACAAGAAATACATAAATACTATAACAAATAGTGGTGGTGTCTGTGGCCTTGAGCAGCAGCCTGGTCTGTGCTCTGGTTTCTACAGCCCCAGCTAGTAAATTCTCTCACAAGTTAGCCTTTGTGTATCTTGCTTTCCTGGTTCTGTTTACTTCCTTTTGAATCAGTCCACTTAAATCTTCTTATGTGTCTCCATTCATACACATATTCATAATTTCTTTCCTTCTCCCAGACAGACAATTCTAGGAGGGTCCAGACCCAGTTTCCCCTATACTTTGTCCCTCTCTCAGTATTTGTGTAGTATTTTGCATATAGTAAGTATTTAGTAAAAGTTTCTGGATTTAATTTTTATTATTGACCCTAAGGGGATCCTCTTGAATAAAGAAGAAAGCTACATAGTCTTCTCCTACACCTTGAAATTCAATCTCAGCCAAGCTGTGAAATCCCTGTTATTTTCTGTGGCTTCTGAAACCAGAAATTTCCTGACAGGATGCTTCCTGGTGGTATTTTTGTACTTCCTGTGCAACTCTGGTGAGAAATAGGAATGTAGGAGGGCACAGGAATTTTTTTGTTAAAAAAAGGGATGTGGTTGTCGCTCTTGCCTTTGTAACTGTCCAAAATTGTACTCCAGGCAAGTCCTATCTAAGCCTAAGCGTTTCTCTTCATCTTCCCTAACTCAGTCTTAGGATCATTGACTTAGAACGAAAGGGAACCGAGAAGCTGTCTAGTCCAAACTCTAGCTTTTACCCCGGAGCAAACTGAGGCTTAGTGCTTACGTGCCTTGCCCAAGTTCACACAGCTCGTAAGTGGGAAGGCCAAGATTTGAACTCCAGTCTTGTGACTCCAGGTTTAGCACATCTCATTCAGTATCCTTTCTCCTGTACCACATTGCCTCCCAACGTCTGCATTCCTGAATCTCTGGCCTATCACCAGGGAATTATAACCAGGCTATCTAGCCTCAATCCTGCTCCAGTTTTGTAGAATATAAAAAAGACCTCAGAGGTTATCTAGTCTAAGCACCTTCATTTCCTAGTGGGGAAGTGACTTGTCCAGGGTCTCAAGGTAGAAAGTAATAGAGCCAGGATTTTGATCCAGGTCTTTTGGTGACACAGTAGGTAGAGCATTGGCCTTGAAATCAGGAAGACTTAACTTCATGAGTTCAAATCCAGCCTCAGATACTTACTAGCTAGTCACTTAACCCAGTTTGCCTCAGTTTCCTCATCTGTAAAATGAGCTGGAGAAGGAAAGGATAAACCACTCCAATGTCCCTGCCAAGAAAACCCCAAGTGGGGTCACAAAGAGTCAGACACAACTGGAAAACAACAACAAATTTCTGTTTCCAAATCTGGTGATTTTTCCACATGTACATCTCCATGAGTCGAAGCCAGCTTCTCTACTTTTTTTTCCTTTTCCTTGAATCCTTACCTTTCAGCCCTTAGAGGTAGAAATGGAGGAAGGGTTTATGTGACATATCTTACTAAGGGGAAAACTGATGCATAGAATGGGCTTGCCCACTGTTGACTACTTAATTGATAGAGCCAAAGCAAGAGCATTGGTCACTTGGTTTCCTGACCAGTGTTCTCTCCACATGACTATGCCCCGAGTGTGCACCATTCTCTTGGGTTAAAATCCAGCACCATCTTCAAACACAATGTGTATGCTACCTCTTCCATGAAGCTTTACCAGACTCAACCCAGGCAAATATTTTTTCCTTCCTTGGACCTCAAACAGTGCCATAGTCCTCATAATACTCGTGTTTTCTTCTGTATTACGATTATTTATGTGCATCCCTTCCCTGACTCCCCTGAATAGATTGTAAGTTCCTTGAGGGCAGGGAATGACTCTCAATCATCTCCCCATCTTCTCAGGGGGCCTTTGAGCACAGTGCCCGGCACTCAAGCACTTAAAAACTGTTTGTGTAAGTTCATTGCTTATGGACTTGTATGTAATACAGGTGTATGTTTCTATGTTCGCGAGTGTGATTCTGTAAATATATTGATTTTGTATCTCTGCACAAATATGTGGACACATGTTTGTGTAGACATAGCTGTGAATACAATATATACCCTACCTATTTGGAGGTGTGTGTGTATACATGTGACTGTACTAGGGAAAATGACGCTGCCAGGGCATATCTGTGGTGAACATATTTTTGAGAAAAGTATCTTTCCTCTCAAAAGCCCACCACTCCAACTCTACATATTTTGCTGGTGATGTTAGATGATCTCAGAAGTATCAAAAGTACAGTAACCTAAAGGGAAAGATGCATGGTAGGCGTGCGCACAATGAAGCCTGATAACAGTCAACAAACATGCATTTATTAAGCACCTGTTATGTACCAGGCACTGTGCTATGTAGCGAGTAATATAAGCAAAGTAGTATAAAAATAGAAGCGTGTCGGAACCAGTTTGGACTGGGTCTTGGGAGCAATTGTTAAACTTTCTTTTTTGTTTTTAATATATTTTTATTTCTTTCTTTAAATATTTCCCAATTACATAACACATTTTAACATTTTTTTTAATTTTAATTCCAAGTTCTCTCCCTCCCTCCTCTGTCCTTGAGAAGGCAGGCAATTTGATATTGATTATATATGTGAAGTCATACAAAGCATTTCCATATTAGCCATGTTGCAAAAGAAAACATAGGCCAAAAAAAAATGAGAAAAATAAAATAAGTTTTAAAAAGTATGCTTTGATCTGTATTCAGGGTTCATCCATTCTGTCTCTGGAGATGGATAGCATTTTTCATCATGGATCCTTTGGAATCCTCTTGAATTATTGCCTTGATCAGAGTAGCTAAGTCTCTCAGTAGATCATTACAATTGTTACTGTGTACAATGTTCTCCTGGTTCTGTTCATTTCACTTTGCATCAGTTCATACAAGTCTTCCTTAGGTTTTTCTGAAAGCATTCTGCTCATCATTTCTCTCATTTAATATTTTATTTTTCCCAATTATATGTAAAAAACAATTTTGACATTCTTTTTTTTTCTTCAAATTTTGAGTTCCAAATTCTCTCCCTCCCTTTCCTCCCCTCATTATGAGGGCAAGCAATTTGACATAGATTATACATGTGTAGTCATACAAAACACATTTCCATGTAAGTCATTCTGTGAAAGAAAATGCAGAGAAAAAAGCCCAAGAACAATAAAGTAAAGAAAAAGTATCTTTGATCTGCATTCAGGCTCTGCCAGGTCTTTCTCTGGAGATGGACAGCACCTTTCATCACAAGTCCTACAGAATCGTCTTGGACGATTGCCTTGCTGAGATTAGCTAAGTTATTCATAGTAGATCATCATATGACGTTGTTACTGTGTGCAATGTTGTCCTGGTTCTGCTCACTTCACTCAGCATCAGTCCATACAACTCTTTCCAGGCTTTTCTGAAGTCCACCTGCTCATCATTTCTTATAGTACAATGGTATTCCATTACATTCATACACCACAACCTGTTCAGCCATTCCCCAATTGATGGACATCCCCTAAATTTCCAATTCTTTGCTACCACAGAAAGAGCTGCTATAAGTATTTCCATACATATAGGTCCTTTTCCTTTTTGGATTTTATCCTTTGGGGATACAGACCTAATAGTAGTATTTCTTGGTCAAAGGGTATGCATGGTTTTATAGCCCTTTAGGTATAGTTCTAAATTGCTCTCCAGAATGGTTGAATCAGTATACAACTTCACCAATAGTACATTAGTGTTTTCATTTTCCCACATCCCTTCCAGCATTTGCCATTTTCCTTTTCTGTCATGTTAGCCAATCTGACAGGTGTGAAGTAGTAGCTCAGAGTTGTTTTAATTTGCATTCCTCTCATCAATAGTGATTTAGAGTATTTTTTTTGTATGACTACAGATAGCTTTGATTACTTTGTCTTCAAACTGCCTGTTTATATTTTTGACACTTTTCAATCGAAGAATGGCTTAGTTCTATAAATTTGACTCAATTTTCTTTATGTTTGAGAAATGAAGTCTTCATCAGTGAAACTCACAGTAAAAAAATTTTTTCACAGTAATGATTACCAACTATGTATTTCCCTCCATCCTATTTTCCCATATTTATTCTACTCTCTCTCTCTCTCTCTCTCCTTTTATTCTATCCATTCTCAAGAGTGTTTTGCTTCTGACTTTTACCTCCCTGAAACTGCCCTCCCTTCTATCAGCCCCTCCCCACTTCTCTTATCCCCTTCCCCTCTTACTTTCTTGTCTGTATACTATTTCCTCTTTGGGCCAGTTTGAATGAGGGTAAGGTTCACATGTTCTCCTCCTCCCTTCCCCCATTTCCCCTTCCACTGTAAAATCTCTTTCAGGCCTCTTCTACGTCAGATAATTTACTCCATTCTACCTCTCCCTTTGCCCTTTTCCTAGTGCATTCTTCTTTCTCATTCTTCAATTTTTTTTTATAATAATACCATCACATTCAACTCACACTTCTGCTTTCTGTCTATGTATACACTTTCTAACTGCCCTAATAATAAGAAAGTTTTTAGGAGTTATAAATATCATTTTCCCAGGTAGGAATATAAACAGTTTAACCTTATAGAATCCCTTATGATTTCTCTTTCCTATTTACCTTTTATGCTTCTTTTGCATCTTGTATTTGAATGTCAAATTTTCTATTTTGCTCTCATCTTTTCATCAGGTATGCTTGAAGTCCTCTATTTCATTAAATATCCATTTCTTCCCCTGAAGAATTATACTCAGTTTCATTGGGTAGGTAATTCTTGCTTATAATCCTAGCTCTTTTGCCCTCCAGAACATCATATTCCAAGCCCTCTGATCCTTTAACATAGAGGCTGCTAAAACTTGTGCTATCCTGACTGTGACAATATCTGAATTGTTTCTTTTTGGCTGCTTGCAGTATTTTCTCCTTGATCTGGGAGGTCTGGAATTTGGCTATAATATTCCTGGGAGTTTTCATTTTTAGGTCTCTTTCAGGCGGTGATCAATGGATTCTTTCAATTTCTATTTTACCCTCTAGCTCTAGAATACCAGGGCAGTTTTCCTTCATAATTTCTTAAAAGATGATGTTGGACTCTTTTTTTGATCATGACTTTCAGATAGCCCAATAATTTTTAAATTATCTCTCCTGGATCTATTTTCCAGGTCAGTTGTTTTGTCCAATGAGATAGTTCACATTTTCTTCCATTTTTCATTCTTTTGATTTTGTTTGATTGTTTCTTGATATCTAATAAAAGTCATTAGCTTCAACTTGCCCAATTCTAACTTTTGAGGAATCATTTTCTTCAGTGAACTATTGTACCTCTTTTTCCATTTGGCCAATACTACTTTTTAAGGAGTTCTTCTCTTCAGTGAATTTTTGCATATCTTTTTTCATTTGGTCAATTCTGCTTTTCAAGACATTTTTCTTTTCATTGGATTTTTGTGCCTCTTTTTGCCATTTGGCCTATTCTGTTTTTTAAGGTGTTATTTTCTTTAGTATTTTTTGTGCCTCCTTTACCAAGCTGTTGACTCTTTTTATGATTTTCTTTTTATATCACTCTCATTTCTCTTCCCAATTTTTCCTCTCTTACTTGATTTTTTTGGGGGGCTAGGCAGTGGGGTTAAGTGACTTACCCAGGGTCACACAGCTAGTAAGTGCTACGTGTCTGAGGCCAGATTTGAACTCAGGGACTCCTGACTCCAGGGCCAGTGCTCTATCCACTGCGCCACTTAGCTGCCCCTCTTACTTGATTTTTAAAATCCTTTTTGAGTTCTTCCATGGCCTGAGACCAACTCATATTTTTCTTGGAAGCTTTGGATGCTGGAATTTTGACTTTGTTGTCTTCTTCTGAGTGTGTATTTTGATCTTCCTTGTCACCATAGTAACTTTCTATGGTAAGAATTTTTTCTGTTGTTTGCTCATTTTCCAGCCTATTTCTTGACTTTTCACTCTATGCTAATGTGGGGCCCTGCTTCCCAAATGGAGGGGGCACTGTCCCAAGCTTCAGGTTTTTTTCTGCAGCTGTTTTCACAGGTAATTCTGGGAACCTGTAAGTTTTTGGCTCTTCCAAGGTGGTATGATCTAGAGACAAATATGTTTACTACTTTCCTGTACTGTGCACTGGTTTGTGAGCGACCACAAGCACTTTTTTCAACCCTGGAACTGCGACCAGGGTCCCTGCTTGCCTGTGGCCATGGGCTCTTCTGTGCTAGTGCTCCTCCTCACACCGGGACTAAGACCCAGGACTGTGACCCAGATCTAAGTATGGGCAAACAGAGTCCTGCCCCTAGTGCCAGCAAAGGGACCCCTATAAATCTCCTTTTGACCCATTGTCTGATCCTCTTACTGTCTGTAGGCTGAGAGGTCTGGAAACCACCACTGCTGCCACTGATTCAGTCACCCCAAGGCCTGCTCCTAGTTTACTGGAGCCCAGTCTATGCTGGTGTGACCTGTACTGAACCATGCTCTCCTCTCAGTCTGGCGCAACAGACCTTTCCTGCCAACCTTCTAAGTCGTCTTGGGTTGGAAAATGGTTTCACTCTGTCTTTTTGTGGGTTCTGCTGCCATAGAATGTGTTTAGAGTCATTACTTAAAGGTATTTGGAGGCATTTGGGAGAGAGCTCAGGCAAGTCCCTGCCTTTACTCCACCATCTTGGCTCTCCCTCTCTCATCATTTCTTAAAGCACAATAGTATTCCATCCCAATTATATACTGCTATTTGTTTAGCCATTCCCAATGGAGGATCATCTTCTCAATTTCCAATTGTTTGCCACCACAAAAAGAGCTGCTGTAGATATTTTTGCACAAATAGGTCCTTTTGCTTTTTCTTTGATCTCTTTGGGGATATAAAATGGAGTCTACCTGCCAAGACTAAACCAAGGACTAAATGAACAAATTTTGTTTCCTTTTATTAAGGAATCCTTTCATTAAAGGGATTTATTCTGTGAAGTTTGGATTCAGTCAAAGGGCCACACTTGAGGACCTAGAGGGTCACATGTAGCCTCAAGGCTACAGTTTCCCCACCCTTGGCTAAACTTAAAGTGATGGAGAAAAGGTTAATAATGCGCATTAAATTTAAAAATATGTAGTGGATACACTTTTTCCCCCTCCACAAAGAGTTAAGCATTTATCAGCCTACCAGCGCTGTATAAAATACATCATCAAAGAGATGATCCTGGAGCAGAAAGTGGGCTAATCATGTCTTGGGTGTGAAGGATAACAGTTCTCCAGGCCACCCAGGTCTCCAAAAAAATATACTGGTGGGACAGCTAGGTGGTGCAGTGCATACAGCTCCAGCCTTGGAGTCAGGAGGACCTGAGTTCAAATGTGGCCTCAGACACTTGACACTTACTAGCTGTGTGACCCTGGGCAAGTCACTTACCCCCGATTGCCTCACCAAAAAAGCAAACAAAACAAAACAAAAAATATACTGGTATCCAAAAAAATATGAAAAGAGCCAAAGGAAGGCCTCCAAGATCATAGGCAGCTCCTCTGTGGAGAATGCGTCTGTAGATCTGGATAAGAACCAGAGGACTAGAAGGCATGGAGGGATGAAACTTAGCACAAATGGGAGGGAGTGTGGTACAATGGAAAAAGTCCTAGCTCTGGCCTCACAGAATCTGAGCTCTGCTTCTTACTTCCTCCGTGACGTTGGGCAAATCACTTGCCCTCTTTGGGCCTCAGTTTCTTCTTCTATAAGATGAGGGAACTGCACTAGGTGGTGTCTTCTATCTTTACGCCTCAGAGCCTAGGATGCCCAGAATAGCCATGCCCGTGAGCAACAAAGTCTCTTCTGAGCCCCTGGGGCCACGAAGCCACGAGCCTAGGCCTCCCTGGGGTTGGCAATGGGCTGCCCCAATCCTGCATAGACTCACTGGCTCCAACAGGGCCGGGACTGGTTCCAGCAGCAAACATCAGGCTCTGTCTCCCTGGGGCCCTCCGAGGCTCCAGGGCAGCTGCCTCCCGGTCCCCTTCTCAGAAGCAACATCAACAGCTGCAGTGGCAACGGCCTCTCAGGAGGGATCTATCTCCCACCTGTTTACCACCGGTTCTGCCATCATCTCGCCAATGTCACTGCCGCTGCTGCCACCTAGCAGGTGTTTGCTTCTGTGGCCCCAGCATGGCCTTAGAGCAGAAAAAATAATACTAGCTTGTATTTCTGTGGTGCTTTAGGATCTGAAAAGTGGTTTCCTTAACCACACCTGGGCAAATATTACCATCACTCCCATTTTACAGATGAGAAAATTGAGGTTCAGAGATGTGATGTGTTTTGCCATGTTTGATCAACTAGGAAGGGGAAGCCAATTTTCCTGACTTTAGCTCCAACGCAGCAGAGTACAGCGGGAAGAACATTGGCTGGAGAGTTAGGGGTCCTGGGTTCAAATCTCACCTCGGATGCTTACTCCATGGGTTACTTTGGGCAAGTCATTTAACCTCCCTTGGCCCAAGCTTCACCATTTGTGAAACAAGAAGGTTGGACTAGGTGGCCTCTTTGGTACTTTGCATCTCCAGCTTTATGACCCTGTGACCAACTCTTTCCATTACATTATGCTGACTATACTGCCTCAAACCCTCTTTCCTTGTCACATGCCAGGCTGGAGAGGACAAAGTGTTTGCTATGAACCAGACTTTGTGCAGTTGCTAGACAGGAGGTTTCCTTTGGCTTGAAGCCAAGTTCCACGAAGGCAAAGGAATTCAATCCACTGGGAGCCCACAGTTGGGACTGACCCAATCAGTGAATGTGGGAGAGCATCAGGGGTGGGACAGTGAGTTTGAATGAGTGAGAAATCCTGAGGGGAGGTCCCCAGGGCCAGAGGTTAGCCCTCTGGCCAGGCCTGTGCTTCAGACCTCGGGCTCCCCAGGGGCTCCCTCCTTCACCCTAGGAAGGCCCTCCAGCTGCCTGGACGTACATAGGAATCAGCTGGAGCACAATCGCTGACATTCCAACAGCTAAGGAGCAAAGGAAAAGACAGGAAAAGAAAACATTTAGAAATCTTTCTCATTTCTCAAGAGGTTACTTTCTCTGCTAGGAAGAAAGATGCCTCTGTGTGGGAGTCTGGTTCCTAGCCATTACTAGCCACTAGTTTTCTCCCTTTCCTTGGGAGCTTGAGGTATTACAGGATTCAGAGCTGGAAGAAACTTTAGAGATCATCTGGCCTGATGCCATCCCTCCATATACATATGGGGAAACTGAGGTCCTTACAGACAGCCTCCAGCCTCTTCTATACACATTACATAAAAGAAACTAAGGCCAAGGGGAATCAGTTCCCTCCTCGACACTACTTTACATATAAGGAAACTGAGGCCCAAGAGCACTCAGCCCTGACACTCTACAAGACTTTAAATATAAAGGACCTGAATTGTTCAAGGTCACCTAGCCAGCATCTGAACCCATTGTCTCCAATGCTAAGTTCATTGCTCTTTCTATACCACAGAAACACCTCTACTTTTACCTGGACTGACCCCCAATCCCTTGTTCTAGCAGCAGAGCCTCACTCCTCCCCTACCCCATCCTTCAGGTTGTGCCAGTCTCTGATCTGGAGCCTTGATCGAGGAGGGCTCACCTCTCTGATGAGCCGCTCAGATTTTTCTCCCAGCAAGCGCACTGTCCTCTGGTCCTCCCCACCCCCATCCCCTGTGGAGGCTTTGATCAAGCTTGGGCTCCCAGCCAAAGACTCATTAAAAAGAAAGTACAGCCAAAAATGACTTTAAAAGAGAAGCAAAAAAAAAAATATTCCTCTTGTCAGGAGAAAGACAAACAATGTCACACACTGATTGCTAATTTGCCCTCTCCTGGGAATTTGGGGGCCGCTGCTTTTTAAGGAGGAGAGAGGAGCATACACATTCCCGCCACACACAAACATGCTAGCTAGAGTTATGGGAAGATTCTTGTGATCTAGCTGGTATTGGGTTTACAACGAACCTTTTCTCAACTCTTTATTTTTCCATGGTTCTGGGTAGCGGATGAGAGGAATGAGAGCTTTTACAGTGAATTGTCATGTTAACTTTAAACTGGTTCATTCACTTATTCAAATATTTATTGGGTGCCCAACATAAAAAAAAAATCACAAGTCACATTTATAGCCTGTTTAGTGGAATTGTAATCAGGGTGGAGTGACCGGGGCTTCCACCCAGGGTGCTGTCTTCTCAGGGTGCCAAGTCTTTTCCAGTTCTTTAGCAGCAAAATACAACGAAGCTTAGCCCTTGATTAGCAAGAACAATTGGTTTTAAAAGGAAGTTTCAGATAGCAACCTGGGAGGATTTGCTCCCCCTACCCAGCTCTGCCTTCCCCCTTCCTCTGCCCTGGTTCTCCCCTTAGCAGTTCTGCACTGCTGTCCTAGGGTTCCTATCTCCTCCACCTAAATGAACTTCTTGTACCACTCGAGCCAGCAAAAAAATTCTAGTTATAGCTTTGCTTCTCAGAACTATTAACAGCTCATATTTATATAACCCTTATCCTGTAAGGGTTTACTGTCTAGTCAGATTGAGGGAAGGAAGAGCTTTATGGGTATGGCAAACTTCATATAGATATATAAATGCAGATGTCGATATGTGTATATACATACATATACATATACATGCACATATAATCACATGCTTACATACGTATATGTATATTTTATATGCACACAAATATTACCCATGCATATATGTATATACACATGTGTGTGTTTATACACATACATACATATATAACATATATATACATATATATATATATATAACCTTTTCCAACTTTTGTGTGTGTTTGTTTCTATACCCCAGAAATGCTTCCACTTTTACGTGGACCAAACCCTATGCCCCTATTCTAGTGGCAGAGACTCACTCTCTTTTCCCTACCCCCATTTTTCAAGTTCACTGGTTGAGTGACTTGCCTGAGATCAGCTCTTTTCCAACTTTTGTCTGTTGTCCTCCTTCCAGTTAAATCTGGAGTATAACGCAATCAGCACAACAGCATCTACAAATAAGAGAATCTGGAGAACCCACCATCTAGAGGGAATCATCTTTGACTTGAACTCTGGGCTAGATCTCTTCTAGGAGAGTGGAAAACATATTCAGGGAACATGTTTCCCTGTTTTATGACTCACTTGATATTAATAATCAGAGGGTCCTTGAACAAAGTTACACATTTGATTTTTCAAGGAATCTTGTATGATTTTGACATATGCATGGGGGATGTGTTGTTAGAGGAAAGTCTTTAGGGTGACATTTTGCTTTACTGAGTCACATGCTCTTTTTTATATGATAAAAACACAATAAGAGGGATCTTGTACATGTATATCCTGTATCAGATTGCTTGCCATCTTGGGGAGGAGGTAGGGAGGAAGGGAAGGAGAAAAAAATTTGGAACTCAAAATCTTATAAAAGTGAATGTTGAAAACTATTTTTACATGTAATTGGAAAAAATAAAATACTATTAAGTGGAAAATAATAAGTGGGATCTTGTTTCCCCTTCCTCTTTCAGTCAATTGTTTCTTGGTAAACATGTTAACATTACTTAAGAAAGTCTGTCTTTCTCAAGGATAGACTTGAAGCATGGGTAGATGATTCTCATAATTTTTTTTAATAGATGAAAAAGTAGGCATACAAGCTGGTAGTTATTGTTGTTTGGGGGGGGTCACTCTTTTTGTAATAATAAGGAATTTTTGCACTTGTGGTATATTCTCTTCCTTCAGCTATCTTAAGAATCAGTATCTCAAATGCCCTGAAAATTCTGTTGCCTCCAGCATAGATATCTTCCCCATATTCTTAGTCTAATACAGCTGCTTTTTCCTGTCTTTGTTCGTATCAATGTTGTCTCTACCTCCCTTACAAACACATTCAGGACTGTGATGTTAGAGTCCCGTATGTGATGACTCCACTGAGGGCAACAAGTTTTTTGCTTTAAAAAACAAAAGTTCCAGGTCTTTTCCAATTTTTATGTGTTTGTTGTCCTCCTTCCAGTTTAACCCTTAAATGCCTACAGTATTACTTTGTAACTTTGTTTAGTTAAGTCCCTTGGCAACCCTTTTTTAATTTTTTCCCCCTTTTCAGAGTTTCTTGCTGTTTTGTGAGATGGTGTTGCTCAGCATGTTCAACATTCTTTCCCATAATATCTTCAAATAATTTAAAAATTCTAAGCCAGTGCTATACTTGGCTGCCATCTTTTCTGGAATGTAGATAAAATGATGGCTAAGGCAGTTTTTAGACTCTTTTGGTCTCCTTGTTACGGCAACTGATTTACATCAGCTAAACTTCTCTGTGAAATTGTCGTTGTCTTTATCAATGTCCTTTCCTCTGTCAACTTCCCATTTTCAGAGTCATTAACTTCCTTACCTAGGTTAGGCTAGCCTTGCATTAGTTGCATACCTTATATTTTTCTCATTTTTATTCTTTATTCTAGTTTTATACTAATTTTGATCTTTGTTTTAAAACTACAAGGTGTTTTACATCCATTATCTCATTTGAACCTCAAAATGCCCCTGATTACATAGGGATATGCTGGGTAGCCTGGTTGGGGTGGGAGGTGGGGAAGCACCACCAGGGCTGAGAACATACCTGGAGAGTAGGCAGGGAAGGAGGGTAAGAATGGGAGAGGTTGAGACCAGGCTTGTAGAGAGCCCTGAGGATTTTCATAGATGGTCCAGGTCCCAGGATGCTGATCTTTGTATTAGCCTTGAATGGCTAGCTCAGCTTAGCATTAGGCACCAGAGGGGAAAGGGAGGGAGCAACGCTACCGACAGAGCATTGGCCAGGGAAGCCATTATCCAAGGGGAACACCTACGGTTGAAGTTCAGCAAATTAAGTGAATATATGAAGTGACAGTACTACCTTGAAAAAAGCATATGTCTTCAAATCCGGCCTCAGACACTTGACACTTACTGACTGTGTGACCCCGAGCAAGTCACTTAACCCTGCTTGCCTCACCAAAAAGCAAAAACAAACCAAAACAACAGCAACAACAAAAGCATATCTCTTGACATAGTTCTTGGCTCATGAAAGATAATCAATGTACCTAGAAATCCCTGGACCCCCCATGACTGTCCTACTCACAAACCAAAGGGAATAGCAGAAGCCTGACTCAATATCCTTAACCCAACATGTTTCTCCACTCGGAATATCTTCAGAGTTAAGTGTATATATATGTATGCATATGCATATGCATATGTATATGTACATGTGTATGTATAGTATATGTACATGTGTGTATTGCATATGTATATGTACATGTATGTGTATGTACATGTGCGTGTATGTGTATATGTATATATGTGTATCTGTGAGTATACATATACATATACATAAACACATATATATATATATATATACACACACACAAACACACATAAGGGTACACACAAGGTCAGGCGTGCAATTGGCACAGTAGAGATAGTGCTATACATGGAGTCAAGATGATCCAAGTTGAAATTTTGCTTAAGATTCTGTGTAGCCCTGAGCACGTCACTTGACTTTTCTCAGAGTCAGTTTCTTCATCTGTAAAATGGGGGATAATAATATTACCTACCTCCATAGGACTGTTAATGTGGCTCAAATTAGATATCCCACATAAAGCACCTTGCAAACATCAAAGCTTTATGTATGTAACCCAGGTACCCTGGCCCCCTCTGCCAGGAAGGCCAGGTGGGTTACATTTTGCTCCTCACCCAGAGTTCTCTGGTACCCTTAGGGGGATCTGAGGGCATCTGGGTTCTCTGCAAATGCCTCCAGCCCTCTACTGATGGTGCTCCCCCACGTGTAGGGGCTGGTACCTGACAACTCAGTTCCATTTAACCACCAATAGTCACATTAGCTTTTACACAGAAATATTGACTTCAGAAAGTATAATCACAAACATACAAACTTAGTCCCCCCAACACATGGGAGACTAAATTAAAGACATTCCCCATTGCACCGTCTCAGTCTCTGGGGAGAGGAAGAGGATTAGCTTCCTAGTTTAGTCCAGTTCCTGTAGGCCACAGTACCAGTTTCATGTCCAAAATTCCCATGGGGCTTGGGATCCAGGCATCCTGGCTCCTTAGGGCTTCCAAGCTAGACTGGCTGGCTCTGCCATCCCACCTGGAGTCCTGGCTTGAAGGCAGCCATAGCCTAGTCTCATAGAAATCACCTCCAGCTCCTGAAACTGAGGAGGGCAAACAGCCTAGAACAAAAATAAACACCCCCTAGGCCAAGTTCTCCGAGCAAGGGTTAAAAAGAGGACCCTGAGAAGGCAAGCCCTTCCCCCCTCATCAGTTAATGGTGCCCATGCTATAAGTAAATTGGGATCTTCACCCTCTGGATGCAGCAGATAAGAGCTGATGAAAAGAAAGCAGCAGAAAAAGAGAAAGCAGCCCAAACAGAATGACTGGCTCAGTCTTGCCAATTTTAAAGCTGCAGGATCTGGACATGCTCCAGAGGCCCCTCAAGGGCACCTCCACCTTAGGCAAAGTGCCCAGAGAAGCCCGGGTTACATATAAATGCTACCTCTTATTATTATTAGGCCTCATCTCTTATCTATATAGAGAGCATCATAGTAGGCCCAAGGGGAAATCTGAAATAAATCAAGTATGTGAAGAACCATTGAGGCAGCTAGATGGTGCAGTGGATAGAGTCTGGAAGACTCATCTTCCTGAGTTCAAATCCAGCCTCAGACACTTACCAGCTATGTGACTCTGGGCAGGTCACTTAATCCTATTTGCTTCAGTTTTCTCATCTGTCAAATGAGCTGGAGAACAAAACAGCAAACCACTCCAGAATCTCTGCCAAGAAAACCCCAAATGAGGTCACAAAGCAGCAGACGTGACTGAAACAACTGAATGAGAACAACAATAAATGAAGAACCATCACAAGGAAGAAGAGTAGACTTATTCCTCGGGCCCAGATGGGCAGACTTGAGAGTGTTGGGTAGAAGTCATAGACAGGCAGAATTTAGGTCAACACAAAGGAAATCTGTCTAATGATAAAAGTAGTCTCACCAGATTTTCTGTGAGTTTCTTTAGCCAATTCTGTGTATGCCGGGTAGCTCCCTCACTTAGTTTTTATGACTAATATATGAGAAAATGTACCTGAGGTGGTTGGGTTAAATTTTTGTGCTGTAGGCCATCTTCTCCTTCCCCCTGCAATCACTCAAATGTTTTCACTTCATTTATCAGTTTTTCACAGGTAGTTTCATTGCTACAGCAGTCTTTAGAGATACCTTTAAATCAAGGCAACCCCATAATCCTTTGGCCATTTGCGGGGGTAAGCCGGAGCTAGCTTGAACTGTCAGGAGAGCTAATTATTAAATTTTCATTGTATTTGCTGTTGTTCAGTCCTTCTTTTCTGTCATGTCTGACTCTTCTTGACCCCCTTTGGGGTTTTCTTGGCAAAGATATTGGAGTGGTTTGATTTCCTTCTCTAGCTTATTTTACAGATGAGGAAACTGAGGCAAACAGGGTTAAATGACTTGCCCTGGGTCACACAGCTAATAAGTGTCTGAGGTCAGGTTTGAACTCAGGAAGATGAGTCTTCCTGATTCCCAGCCCAGCGCTCTATCCACCGTGCCACCTAGCTGCCCCACTTCATAAAGTGGCAATCAGCGCTTGGTTGATTGTTCTGGTTGGCTGTTTTGTTGATTTCTAGATGTAGAAAAGTGAGGGGGGAAAATGTCACTAACTAAACTTAAAAGTATGTTGTGAGTACTTCCCCATCCCCACACCCTGTAGAGATCTAGTTGTTAAACATTTACCAACAGACCCCTGGTGGATCAATCGGGTCATATCTGTTCTTTCAAGGGGTACCACTCCTCTATCTGTCAGTCTTGATGAGCGGCCGTCCTCCTGCAACATGATTTGTATGGCAATTCCCTTTTGTATTGAATGACATCACCAAACTCAATAAATACTATTTCAGGCATTAGGCCAGGGCCGCACAATCAGCTGAGAACTTTTGAGTGCATTCCCAATATGGGAAAAGAGGATTTCTTTTCTTTGGAACCTGCAGGGATTCAAACATGGAGCCTCTCATACTTTCCATCAGGCAATTCATAACTTCCTTGCCTGATGCCAGCCAGTCCTTTAGTCATTCTGGTGAACCTTCATCCCAGATCTCGAGTGAGTCTTCCACAGGAGGGAAAAGGTCCTTCCTAAAGAAAATTCTTATTCTGGACCTCATCTTGCTGTCTGCAATGAGGTCTCTAGTCTAGGGCCTATCCATAGCTGAGGTTTTTCTGCTCAGCCGGGGGAATCTAGCCATCACCTAACATACAGGTAACAAGTATTCCTCTGTATGCCTCAGGGGAAGGAGACCATGCCTTCTTACTGGGAGAATGATCTCTTTCTGCCCCAGAAGATCTAGTCTGTGCTCTTCTCACAAGTGAGTCATCCCTTTTGGATGTAAGACACCTAGCTTTGATCCTTGCTTGTCTGTATGTAAAAGCACAAGCCTTCTTTGTATGCACTGGCAAAGCTTTCATTTCTGGTACAGAAAATATGGAATCAGCTTCCCCCACAGGTGAGGAGTCTGAGTCTGACAGCAAGAAGATTTCTTTAGCTTCCTCTACAGCTGGGGCCCCTAGTGCATATCTAAGTCAGGGCTCTATCTCTACCTCCCCCTTATTCACTAATGTTGCAAAATTTTAATAGAATTCTCTTTCTGATTTGCAAGCCAATTCCCAGGTATTGTCTGATTATATATATATATATATACATATATGTGTGTGTGTGTGTATGTATATGTATGGATTTGTTTCAAGAATTTTCAACTGCTCAAGTGGGTCTGATAATTCAAGAACCCATCCTTAATTTTCTTATTGTCTTTCTACTATAACTTATTCTAGAGTCTCCCAAATCTATTACTGCTCTTTAATATTCTTTTAATATTCTCAGCTTCTAGGATTCCAGCTACCTAGGGTTTACTTCAAATATCAATTATCCCCTATGGATGTTAACGTCCATTGAATGACAATACACCTAACATGCAACATGAATATTTTCAAAACATTGATCCATAATGGCAATAGTCAACTGACCATGGTATGAAAATAACCTGGCCAAGCAATCTTCTACTTCGATGACACTATAAACAGTGTTCTAAGTAGAGATAGTGAGGAACGACAAAGCAAATATGCCATTTAGTATGAATGACAAAACAGTATTTCATTCATACTCTTTAATATTTGCACAGTGACTGGAACATTAAGGGATATATAAATATTAGCTATTATTATTAATGTCACAGCATCATCAAATAGTAGGCCTTCATAGCAGTGGCTTGCCCTTTCCTTCTCCAGCTCATTTTATAGATGA
The DNA here is from genome assembly GCF_003287225.1 of Phascolarctos cinereus. NCBI lineage: Eukaryota > Metazoa > Chordata > Mammalia > Diprotodontia > Phascolarctidae > Phascolarctos > Phascolarctos cinereus. The sequence continues at coordinate 207,738,648 of NW_027555736.1, read as the reverse complement.
GGAAACTGAGGCAAAGTTAAGTGACTTGCTCAGGACCACACAGCTAGTAAGTGTCTGGGGATAGATTTGAACTCAGGTCTTCCTGACTCCAGGTCCAGCACTCTATCTGCTGTACCACCTAGCTGCTCTTCACCACCACCACCACCACCACTACCACCACCCCCCAACAACATCACAGTTAGCATCACCAAGAAGTGGGCTTTCATAGGTGAATGCAACATAGGAGTGCAGCAGTGTGGGTATAATGGAAACAACAACTTCGGAGAGATTGAAGAACCAAATAGAAACATTGATAACAAAGGTAACCAAAGATAGAAACAGGATTCAGAACAAAAACCGAACTGAAAATTTTAGTTGGAAAGAAAATAAAATGTGACAAAAAAGAAAGCAAAAGCATGCCTCAAAAAGATACAAAAGTGTGCATCAAAAGTACAAAAATTCAACAAGCTGCCACTTGTCCTAATAGGAGCAAAACTAGTAAACTAAATAGGACTCTGAACTCAAAATATCAAAGGGAAAATGAAAAGAACAGAAACGACATTGAAGAAAGTCTTGAAGCCCACAATAATTATCTCCTCCATCTATACAGTGCCCTCTCCTTGTGGTTTTCCAGATCTCACCATGGTTTTATTACAAGGAATGTTCTGTGGTTCTGTGTGGCTCTTCATGAATAGGCGAAGACCCCCACTTCTCTTGAAGGATTCAGGGCTGAGCTGATGGCAGGCTTCTTGTGATGTCTCTTCCAGGTCCTCCAGTTCACTTCTACTCCTAACTTCTTGGAGAAGTCACTTCTCCCATGGGGAGATTTATATGAAGTGATATAAGATGAAATTATCAGAACCAAGAAAATAATATGGATAATGATGATAAACATGTCATTTACATGCTAAACTAACAAAATAGAATGTGGTGAAATTATAACATAGTCATAATTATAATGTGATTGAGCTTGGCCCCAAAGAAGAGTAATAAGAAAGTCATTCTCTACTACCTTTTTTTATAGAGGTGGGGATCTGTGGGTATGGAATACTGAATATATGTTAGACTTTTCAGTGTAGTGGTTGTTTGCATAAGTGGGGTTTTTTTTATCTACTGTTTTATTATTTGTAATAAAGGATTGTTTATTACCCCAGGGCAGAAATGGAGAGGAAAATGTAGGTAATATTATGTAATGAAACGTAGGGAAGCAAAAAAATAAAGGTAATATTAACAAAGACATCAATATAAAAAGTTTTAAGGAAAAAAAAAGTTACTTATCTGATGACTGTCTCTCCTAATCTGCAATATATTCTTTAAAATTGATGCTCTGCAGGCGTCTTCTTTCCTGGGATTTGGGAAAAGGCTTGACTAATACTGCCTTGGATATTACCTCCCAGGACTGGGCCCTTCCCTCAGAATAAGACCCTGGGGTTTCACTCTTCCGAGATGGTTCTCTTTCTGACTGTCCCAGTGCTTGGACTAATCTGAAGGATCTTTGCTAAAGTGTCAGGACAACCCTTCTGCCAATGAGACTCCCCAATTGCTGTCTGCTCCAGCCATGCCTTTCACAAGATGTTGGCGTATGAGATGGACTAGTTATAGGAGTGTGGAGCTAGAGCTGGAAGGCCGACAGGCAGGCAACAAGCATTTATTTAGCTCCTACTATGTACCAGGCACTGTGCTAAGCACTGGGGTTACACAAATACTAGCAAAAAGAAGAGTCTCTGCCCTCAAAGAACTACCATTCTAATGGGGATGACAATATGTAAAGGAGAGGAGGAGAAGGCACTCTTGTGGGGGGCACAGTGCAGAGTCAGAAGTCTAGCCAGTCCAGAAATGACATCCTGCTCACCTTGGACCCATCCCCATAATGGAACCCCCTTTCCCCCAAGGAACTAGCCAATGGGAGAAGAGGTCTGACATGATGGAGGGATGTTCCAGGATGAGAAGACCTGGGAAATTTCAACACAAGAAGGCAGCTAAATCATGGTGGTAAAGTCCAGAGAATCTTAGAAACACAGAAGGGATTCTAAAGGTCATCTACAACTAGGTTATCTTACCGTTAAGTAAACTGAGATCCAGTAAGGTTAAGTGAATGATCCAGGACCACCCAGGTATTAAATGGAAGAACAAGATTTATACCCATTTGCAGCCTAAATTCACATAAAGCTGAGTCCTGATTCTGATTTCAGAATCTTTCTTTATTTTTATTTTTTTGGTGAGGCAATCAGGGTTAAGTGACTTACCCAGGGTCACACAGCTAGGCCATATTTGAACTCAGGTTCTCCTGACTCTAAGGCTGGAACTCTAACCACTGTGCAACCTAGCTGCCCCTAGCGTCTTTCTTATCACATTATCTATCTATGTATCTATCTATGTATCTATCTATCTATATCTGTGGACATACCTGTTGGAGGAGAAAGTAGCCAAAGATGGCACAGTTTCCCATTGTACCATGTTCTCTCTCTCTCTCTCTCTCTCTCTCTCTCTCTCTCTCTCTCTCTCTCTCTCTGTATGTATGTATGTGTGTGTGTGTGTGTGTGTGTGTGTGTGTGTGTGTATATGTATATATATATATACATACATACATATATATGCATACTGAATTTAAGTCTAACCCCTTTTCCAACACACTACACTTACCTCTGTGGACACCCCTACAAGAAGAGACAGCAGCCAATGCTTTGACTCAATATGTCCCTTCTTGGTCCCTCAGTTTCCTCATCTGTAAAATGAGCTAGAGAAGGAAATGGCAAACCACTGCAGTATCTCTGCCAAGAGAACCCCAAACGGGGTCATAAAGAGTTGGGCGTGACTGAAAAGACTGAACAACAATGACAGCAAAAAGGAAAGACCAAAGAGGAAGAGGAGAGGGGCTGACAGGGCAGGTACCCTAGAATAGAAGCAGCACCCCCCTTCAGAGTCAATGAATAAATTCATGTTCAGCTGGTAGCTTCCTATGAGCTTTGAGAAAAAAGCTTCTCAGACTGCCTTGGTATTTCCTGAGCTTCCTGGGCAAGAGTGGCAGGGGCCCTTGTTCCCTAATTTCTTCATTCATTCATAAACTAGTTAGAGCTGGAAGGGACTTGAGAGATCATTTAATCTAGCTTCCCCATTTTACAGGTGAAAAAACTGGGGTTTAGACAAGGAAACTGACTTGCCCAAGTCACACAAGAAAATAAAGTAGGAAGAGCATTGGCTCTGGAGTCAGAGGTTCAGGTCAGTCGTTTTTCAGGCATGTCTGACTTCATGACCCCATTTGGAGTTTCATTGACAATGATACTGGAATGGTTTGCCATTTGCTTCTCCAGCTCATTTGACACATGAGGAAACTGAGGCAAACAGGGGAGAGTGACTTGCCCAGGGTCACACAGTTAGTAAGTATCTGAGGCCAGAATTGAACTCAGGTCTTCCTGACTCCAAACCCAAGATTCTATCCACTGAGCTACCTAGGTGCCCCAATTCATCAGTACAGTGTGCTTTATTGAACATTTATATGGGCAGAGCTCTATGTTTGGGATTCAATTTTCTTTGAGAGGGAGGAGGAGGAGGAAGAGGAGAAGAAGCAAGAGGGAGGAGCTAGACTGAGAAACCAAGGGAGATGATGCTCGTATTTCCTGGTTCATTCCAACAGTTCAGAGTTCCTGGAGCTGTCACTTCAGAGTATGACCAGCCTGGAAGTAATGTGGCCATCAAAGAAACCACTTTAAAAAGAAGAAACTGTCCTAAAGGGGCACCTTACATAAGAAATTTTGATCTATCCATTCAAGTAATTGTCCATTCGTTCATATAATATTTATTATGGAAATGGAGGGGGAAATAAACAGTCTACGAGGGGGATAAAACACAATACCACGTGATATATGCACTAGAGGGGTATACACACATAAGAAAAGGAGCTAAGAAGCCTTCCTTTATATCAGGCAGGCTGTCTGGGCCCCAGAGGACAGCTCCCCAAGAAAAGACAAAGGTGAGACTAAGTAGCTTCCTGTACATCTCGCACATAGGAAGCCCCGGGCCCTCCTAATGGCCCACCTCGGTCTTCTCTGTAACTTCCCCTTGTGCCTCACTCAAGGGGTGGCGGTGATGGGAAATGGGAAGGGTGGAGAAGGGGAAGCTGAGGGGGCGTGTGGAATGAGGGGGGCCTGAGATGCAGAAGCCAAGCACGGGGGTTAGCAGTCCCTGCCGCCAGCTGGGCCGCCCAAGCCCTCCATCCACTTCCTGAGGATGACGACAGACTTGATGGCTGCTGAAACCCTTCCTAAAAAGGAAGAGCCAATAAGTCAAGGCTATTTTTAGACGATTGTACTGCAAAACCCCGAAATCACAGTAGCATCATCTGTTTTTCTTAAGGGGGAAAAAGACAAGAAGAGAGAAAGCTAGCCCAAGCACTGGGTATTAGTGACTCGCCTCCCACGATTTCCCCACATACACACCTGGAGCTCCAAATGAAATCAGGCTGACAGGATGCCTCCCTCCACCTCTACTCTGCTGGAGCTTGGAGCGGCTCAGAACCTCTACAAATGCTTACATTGTATGCTGCCAAAGAGCACAAGCCTTTCCCAAGGCCTGGAGAGCAGCTGGTGTAGATACTCACTGGTGGAAGTGATGAGAATGGGGGAAACTCGCCTGGGTATGACTGTGGCATAACTCTTATCAATCTAGAGGTGATGGTGACTGGATATAAGGGAAAACACCCAACTCTCCCGCTAGTAGAACGGGCTGCTTTGGAAATTGGTGCATTCAATTAAGCACTCATGGAGTTGCTGTTCAGCCATGTCTGATTCTTCGTGACCCCATTTGGGGTTTTCTTGGAAAAGGTACTGGAGCAGTTTGTGCCATTTCCTTCTCCAGTTCATTTGACAGATGAGGAAACTGAGGCAAACAGGGTTAAGTGACTTGCCCAGGATCACACAAGTGTCTGAGATTAGATTTGAACTCAGATCTTCCCGACTCCAGGCTCAACACTCTATCCACTTTATCACCTAGCTTCCCAAGCATTCATCAAGCAAGCTAACAAACAAACATTTATTAAGTGTCTACTCTATGCTAGGAACTGGAAATACAAAGACAAAAATGAAATACTCCCTGCCTTCACGAAACTTACATTCTATCAAGGGAGATACCATGTATATACATAAATCTATTTTTAAAAAATTGATGCAAAATGAACACAAGGAAATTTGTTGGTAGACGGGGTGGGGAAGGCACTAGCAGCTGTGGGCATCAGGAAAGATCTAGTGTAGAAGGTGGCTTTTGAACTGATGAGTTCCCTCTCACTGGAATTCCTTGGGCTGAGGCTGAATGATTAGTTGTTAAAGGTCATTTAATACAGGTGGATTGAACTGAATTGTTGAATTCATTTCTAGATAGGGAATGGACTAGATGATATTACTTTCAACTCCAGGATTCTGGTTTCTATATGACCTCTAGCTTTATAATATGGTTCCCCACTATATTTTTAGGAATACGTAATTAGCGGAGATCAAAACTCTGCTAATCCAATGACCGGAGATGGTTTACGGCTAGCAAAATTCCCCATCCCTCAGCTGCCCTATGATCTAGTGGCAAAGGCCCAGGGCTCCCCAGGCTTAATGGGTCCAATCAGGGGGTTGGCGTAGAAAGAGTACTGGACCTGGAGGAATGAGAAATGGGTTCAAATGCTACCTTGCTGTATGACCATCCTCAAGTTGCTTAGCTTCTTTGGCCTCAGTTTTACTCCTCTGTGAAATGAGATTTTCCTTTTGTCCCTTTTACCTCCAGCATCCTATAATTTCATGATTCTATGTCTAAGGAGACAAGATAAGTTTTTTTCTCTATCCAAAATACAGCAGTGAAATAATAGGGTTTTGCTGCTTGGAGATATGCACAATGAAGGCGGGACTATAGGGGCAGCCAGGTGGTGTATTGGATAGAGCCTGGGCCTGGAGTCAGGAAGATTTGAATTCAAATCCAGCCTCAGACACTTACTAGCTGTGTGACCCTGGGCAAGTCATTTAACCCTGTTTGCCTCAGTTTCCTCATCTGTCAAATGAGCTGGAGAAGGAAATGGCAAAGCACTCTGGTATCTTTACAATGAAAACCCCGAATGGGGTCACAAAGAGTCAGATACAATCCAATAGCATAGGTGGGGAAAATTGACATTGCCTTCTTAGCTTGCATTTTGTTCTGGCTCATATTTATTTGTGTGCTAAACTAATGAGGATCTTGGTTATTTTAACCCTAATTTAGATAGTTATTTATAACATAGGGACATAGATCTTTATCTAGACCTAGGAATCAAAAAGAGCTTATTTTAGCCTGGGGGCACTCTGCCCAGCTTTTTGTTAGCTGGGTTATGGTTATTCTGACTAAAGAGTTATCGGCCTGCCTCGATGGGAAAAGATTTGAGCCCTAGCAGACTAGAGCTCACAGGCAGCTGGGTGGTGCAGAGGCCTGGAGTCAGGAAGACTCATCTTCCCGAATTCAAATCCAGCCTCAGACACTTACTGATTGTGTGACCCTGGGCAAGTCACTTCACCCTGTTTGCCTCAGTTTCTCATCTGTAAAATGAGCTGCAAAGGAAATGGCAAACCACTCAAGTGACCCCAAATGCGGTCATGTAGAGTCAGACATGACTGAAACTACAAAGATTAGAGTTCAGATGGCAGGACCTGAAGAGATGAGTTCTCAATCTGGTTGCAGGAAGCAATGCTTCACAGGGACTAGGCACCCTGCAGCCACCAATGCCTATGAATCCGACTACCATCCGAGACCAGTATAGCAGGGCCTACTGTAAGACCCAGCAGGGTCTAGTGAAGCAATGCACCTGAGGAGCAGGTAGAGTTGGAGAAGCGTGATAGGATCATCAGAAGGCATTAATGGCTCTGTAGCTTCACCACGTGTGTGCCTTTCCCACGTGATCCCTATTTGTGCCCACTCTCCCCACGGGGGGGGGGGGGGGGGGGGCACATTTGTGGGAAAGCATGGTCTAAGTTTATGGGGGGATGCATTACAACTTTTCTTACTATGTTAATTCATTTTAAGTGCCTTTGCTTTGAACTAATTGTCTAACTGGAGAAAAAGGGGAACACACTTGTGAGGGCTCGTGAGCTATATTTTTGAGTAGATACAGACCCACAGAGAACTCTGAACCTGGCATGGCTATTCTTAGGACTCCATTTGAGAGGAGGATGCTCCAGGTGTAGTATATGAAATGATGGACCTTGATTGGAATTGAGGCAGATAAGAAGTAATCTTGGAATTAGAAAGGCTTTCAAATGTTATCTAGTCCAACCTTCTCCAACATTCTGGACAAGGACTCATTGAACCTCTGTAGAATATCTCCAGTAACAGGAAACTCACTACTTCAGGAGACAGCTCTAATTGTTAGGAAATTCTTCCTTAAATTGCACTACAGGGTAATGGGGTGGGGGGGGGGGAGGAGAATCAAGAAAGGTCCCAAATAAGAGATGGCCCTTCACATTAAGTTTGAAAGAAAGTAGGGATTCTGAGAGGCAAAGATAAGGGGAAAACGTATTTCAGGCATGAGAAATTGTGCAAAAGCAAAGATAGGAGATGAAATGGGTGTGGAACAGCCAGGAAGCTAGTCTAGCTGGACCTCAGAATAAATGTAGGGGAGTCATGTATACCAAGCTTGAAAGGGTAGGTTGGAGCTTGGCTGTGAAGAGATTTAATCATGACAAACACCACGGGTTTGTACTGATCCTAGAGGCAATAGGGAACCATTATAGTTCATTGAGGAGGGAAGTGACATGATCAGACTTAAAGTTGTAGAAATATAATTTTGGCAGATGTGTGATAGATGGATCAGAGAGGGGAGAGACCTGAGAGAGGGACACTAGGAAGATGTTGGCACAGTCTAGGCAAGAGGTGATGAGGGCCTCAACGAGGGGGTTGGCTGTGTGGGTGGAGAGGAAACAGATGTAAGCAATATGGAAGTAGAATTGACAACACTTGGCAACTGAATGGATGTCTGGGAGTAAGAGAGAGTAGAGTCTAGGATGGCTCCAAGGTTGCAAAGTGGGTGGCTGGAGCGATGAAGCTTTGTCCCTGATTCCTGACTCCAAAGCTGATCACCAAAGTCTGTATTATGCTGAGGACTGAGGGATACAAAAATAAATAAATCACTGTTCTTGACCTCAAGGGGCTTACCATCCAGGAAAGGAAGGAGTCCAGGAGCATTCAGAACAGTCTTTTTCCTCTAGCCTCTGGGAATATAAATACAAGCAGAAAGAAATATATGCCTGCCTTCAGGGAGTATACTTTCTAATGGGAGAAATTAACAACTAAAAGGGAGATGGAAGAGGGGGAAGGATGACATCTGCAGGAGGCCAGGCTGTTGAGCAAGAAATGGAAAAATCCAGAGTTGGGAGTGGAGCCTGGAGAGAAGGAAGCATGGATGGCATGGGCAACAGCAGAGTCTGGAGAAGTGAATTATTGATAAGTAATTATTATGTCATTGGAATTAATTAATCTATTTTATTCCTCATGTGCATGGTAAATGCTGGGACTTGTTTCCTTTCATGTTTATTGGGGGAGGGGGGAGTAGATCCAAGAAGCTTTACTGAAATGCAGAGGGACATGAGCCCAGCAAAGATGGTGGATTCTTCCTTGCCCTAGCAGGAGACTCTGTGAATTGCTGGGATTGAAAAACATGGTCAACCTAGCTTGGTAAACTTGAAAACAACATGCAAATGTATGCTGTTGTACTGTTGTTATCTCATTCTCATCTTTTCACTGAAGTTCAGATAGAGATGGTCCTGGGAGAAGTTGCTATTCTGCTATTATTCTATTCCATTTAATGTTCTATTGAGTATTGCACAGGTATATTGCACACCTGCTTTTTTTGTAGTAAACTAAAAGTAGGATGCTGCAGACTCATCTCTATAGACTAATTGAAAGCATCCTCAATACAACTGCAGTTATAGACCAGACAACAATGATGCTGTATACTTCATCCTGTTTCTATGGGATTTTGATCTTTAATATTAGGTCTCTCTAGCTTTCAGAACGTTTTTCCCTGTGTATCTTGGAGATTATGAGTATTTGCAACGGTCACATCTATTAAAAATATTGTTCTTAGGTTGCTACACATCAATGTTACCTCTGAACAATTTGGGGCAACAAGTCAACCTGTGATAATGGTCTGAGTCTATGCCAGGGTTGGAGAACCTGTGGCCTTGAGGTCACATGTGGCCCTCTAGCTCCTCAAGCGCAGCCCTTTGACTGAATCCAAACTTCACAGAACAATTCCCCTTAATAAAAGGATTTGTTCTGTAAAACTCAGACTCAGTCAAAAGGCTGCCCCCAAGGACCTAGAAGGCCACAAGTGGCCTTGAAGACACAGGTTCCCCACCTCTGGCTCTATGCAATGTATTGGTTGAGTTTTCTGGCATATTTTGAGGTCTGGATTTGTAATATGGAGATTTATTGTGTCATCTCTTGAAAGATAATGAGTTTTTGATGTTTTGATGTTTTGAGTTTCTGATTCTAGCTACCAGGTTATATCTTGTGAGGTATTCACGAGGTGCTGAATTTGTCCAGCCTTAAGTGATATGTTGAATGGTTTCTGCCATCCCTCTCATTGTCTGCATTGATCCCTCATCTAGGCTTCTTCAGGCTTCTTTCATTTCTGAGGTCAATAACTCGCCCTCTTCATTTACACATAAGCTTGTGGAATGTAGAGATATATGGCAGGACATGTGGGAGACTTAGAGCTCATCATCATATCATTATTTAGGTTGAATAGACGTCCAATCTGTTGCTAATCCCTTCCCACCTGGCTTGGCATACTTTTGAAAATAAGAGCCAATGAACAACTCATGAGTCTATAGTGAATGCTAGAACTTATTTCCTTTCATTTATTAATTTAGTGAGGGATGGAGTAGTTACAAGAAGCTTTATCACAAGGCAAGGGCCATGAGGCCCTTTAATAAGAGAAGGTTCTATTGAGGGGGAAGAATCATTGGAAAGTGACAGCAATGTATTAAAAGGAGAATCAATAAACCACTTCTTTTTTTTAAATTGACATTCAGCTATGATCCTGGTCTACTGACCAGGGAAGATCAATCAATGATCAATAAGTAAACATTTATTAAGCACCTACTATGTGTCAGGCACTGTGTGCTAAGTGCTGGAAAAGGACTTTTATTCAGGGCACAGGAGGGCTTTGAAGGCTAGAAAAAGGGTGGCTCCCTTTCCCCAGGGAGAACGGTGAAGATTTTAGATTTAGCAAATCATTGCTGAATATTTTCTTAATTGGGAATTGAGCTCTGCTGGGTGGGACATATGGGCAGGTATTATTGAGTTTGTATTTCAGTTGGGGCCGGGAAAGAAAAGGTGCAACTCTGCGTACCTGCGGGCTACATTCAAACTTGTAATCCAGAGACTTAAAAAAAAAAAGTTTGCCTAGAAGTAGAAATAGGTAGGTGGCACAGGGGATGGAGCTCTGGGCTTGGAATCAGGAAGACTCATCTTCCTGAGTTTAAATCCAGCCTCTGGCACTAGCTGTATGACCCTGGACCAGTCACTTAACCTAGTTTGCCTCAGTTTCCTCATCTGTAAAAATGAGCTAGAGAAGGACGTGTCAAATCACTCCAGTATCTCTGCTAAGAAAACTCCAAATAAAGTCATGAAGAGTCAGACACGACTGAAACAATTCACCACCAACAACAAAAGAAATAGGTAGTCCTGAGACAGGCTTTTATGTTCATATTCCTTGTGTTCATTTCGAGATCAAAAAGAAGCTTTTGTTTAAGGAGGAATGGGGACAGTGAAGGCAGCACAGTACAGAAAGAACACTTGGAATAAAGAGATCCGGGCTAGAATCTTCACTGACCCGGGCAAATCACTTTTGTGGGACTTGGTTTCCTTATATGAAAAATAGAAGGGTTGATCTAGAGCCCCTCAGAGCACCCATCCAGGCTTGACATTTGTGATCTAAGGTCCCATGTCTGCAAGGTCTTGGGAACTCTGCATTTCCATATATCTCCACATTCAATAAGGTTTTGCTATGTGTGATCAGTCAGTCAGCACATATTTATTAAGTACCTACTAAGTGCCAGGATACAAATAAAATGAATGAAACAATCCCTGTTCACAACCTACCTGAATTTTTCATTCTTCATATGAATGGAGAACAGTGACACGAAAAATTAAAAACACTAGATAATCTAGACATATTTAGGACATACTTTGTCAAAGGGCCACCCCTTTTCCCTCTTATGGTTTAAGTGGATTTGAACTCATGATAAGTATGCATTCCAACTCTGGTGGGTGGAAATTTCCCTGATGGCGGGAGGGAGATAGCCAATCAGTCAATCAAACAGCTCTGGGATCATAAACCATCTGTGGAAAATTCAGAGGAGTCGATTAAACTATGCACCAAACAAGGAATATTTTTAAGGACTCAATTGTTACACAAACTAATAAAAATTGCTGTATGTTATGGACTTGATATGTTTACCTCCAAACAAGATGGAGTAAGGAAGATCTGTGCATGGAGTGGAAGATTAGACTAGATGCCCTCTGTCCCTTCTAACTCAGAGATTCTCTGACCTTTGATAGGGTGACACATGAAAACCAGTGGATTTCAAGCTGGCCTTGAAACTAGGAGGGCCTGGGTTGAAGTACTGCCTCTGTAGCATACTGGCTTTAGGGCCTGGCTGACTCACTTAACCTCTCCATGCTTTAAGTAGCTCTTGTCCTTGAGAAGGTACCTACCTGCATTGGTAAAGGGGTTTCCTCACCTGGGAGTTACCAATGACAATAAAATCATAGGGCCAGGCCTATCCTTAGGCATTTATTTCAATAGACCCATGATCCCTCTGTTATGGGCACTCTCTCCCAACATGCAAATTACAGCCTCTCCGCATCACCTTATCCTGAGACTCTAATCCATTGTTTCCCATATACTTTTTTTTTCTTTTTTGGTGAGGCAGTTGGGGTTAAGTGACTTGCCCAGGCTGGATCTGAACTCAGGTCCTCCTGATTCCAGGGCTAGAGCTCTATCCACTGCGCCACCTAGCTGCCCCAGTTTCCCATATCTTGACTTCTTCTAGATCTCTAGACATTAAGTGTTTAGCAAAAGAAGTACCCAGGCTGCACACTGGTTGTGCCTCCCTCTTATTACATGGCTGGCCCTCTTCATCTTCCTGTCCTCCCCCCCTCTGATGTCATCCTTTACATCACTTCTCCTGTGTAGTCGTTTGCTGATATTATACCACTCACTCACTTCCACCATGAACCCATTCATTGACCTTTGGGTTCCCTGTGATTTTACCTTTTTTGGAGATTGTGCATTTCCATGATTTTCGGCTATTCTGAATCACTAGAAGGACGCATGGGTATAAATGAGATGAACCTGAGTTTCAGGGAGAGGCTTAGGATTGTTCAACACATGGTGCTATTTATTGTGCACGACTAAGATCACAGATTTCAAGTTGGAAGGGACCTCGAATGTCCTCTAATCCAACCCTTTAGTTTTATAAATGAGGAAACTGAGACCAAGGTCACACAAATAGTATCCAAAACAGAATTGGAACCCAGATCCTGTGGCTCTTGAATCAACACGCCTCCTTCTGTACCACAATGTCTTCATTTCCACAGAGGCAATATGGTTCTCTCCTCTAATTCAATCCTGGGATCCATACTTTTTTTTTTTTAATTTTGAAATCTGCATTTCAATATAATTGGTTTCTTTGGTAATCCTATATGTATTTTATTTTATGCATTTAAAAACATTATTCTACAAAGGGGTCTGTAGGCTTCACCAGACTCCTGAAGGGGTCCATTCATACCCCCCCACACACACACACACCCACTACCACCACACCCCACCTTGGTCTATAGGGAATCATTCTCCCTTTGGTTTTTGCCACAAGCTCCTTCATGACCAAATAGGAACACTTAGAAAGTTGGGTGGTGCAGTGGATAGAGTCAAGAAGATCTAAGTTCGATCCTCCCTCAGACACTTAACAGCTATGTAACTCTGGGCAAATCACTTAACCTCTTAGTCTCAGTTTCCTTTTCTGTAAAAATGAAGAGTGTGGACTCCATGGCTTCTAAGATCCTTCTAGTCCTAAGTCTATCACCCTATGACTTTTGGCAAGATACTTTCCCCCGAATTATGCATCATTGAGCAAAATGATTTCCATTACTACTTTTTTTTTTCCCAAAGAACCTTGTATCACTTTTAACAGAGGGATGGGAGGCCCGTTGTTGGAGGAGAGCCTTTAAGGACACATGTTACTCTATTGAGTCATAGCTCTACAACTGCAAAGGAGCCCAGAGGCCATCCAGTCTAATGCCCTCATTTTGTAGATGAGGAAACCGAGACCCAGGAGGATGTGACTTACCCAAGGTCTCCAGATTTGAAACCCAGTCCTCTGACTCCAGTGCCAGTGAGCTTTCCACTGCATGCTGCCCCTACCCCAATAACCTTTCATAGTCAGCAAACAGTAAGCCCAGAGAGATCTTGTATTCTTTTCACCTTTCAGATGATGGTGTGACTGTAGAGATGCCAAATGCTGCACAATTCCATTTGCATAAGTGTGCCTGGTCTCTTCTGCTTTCTTCAAGGATGCCCTTAACAAATGGCTAGATTATTCTTTCATTCTGTAGACATGGGAAAGTAGTTCTTATTGTATATCACTATATACTATGGATTACTGTTGTCTGCATCACTTCATTCTAGAGGAGCACTGTCTGTGATTTTTCTAGTAGCCAGCTCTCCTCCCCTCTTCCTGCCATTGAATGAGTTGATTAATCAACACCTTCCAAATTGTGACATTTCTGGCCCAAACATCTGTATGTCCTTGGTCTAGCCCACCAGCTTTTCCTACCTCTGCTTTCCTTATTGCTATTTCTGCTTTCTCATGGAGCACACTGGGAACTGGGATGCTGAGTCCAAATGTTGTGACACCATTATCCTTGATATAAAAAATAAGCATACATACATAGATTACATATGCAAATTATATATCATGCATGTTACTTCTATCCATTCTCCTTCACTGTATATAGTATGTGCTCAGTAAATGTTGGGCAGCTAGGTGACGCAGTGGATAGAGTGCTGGGCCTAGAGTCAGGAGGACTCATCTTCCTGAGTTCAAATCTGGCCTCGGACACTTACTAGCTGTGTGACCCTAGGCAAGTCACTTTACTCTTTTTGCCTCAGTTTCCTCTGTCAAATAAGTTGGAGAAGAAAGTGGCGAACCACTCTAGTATCTTTACCAAGAAAACCCCAAATGGAGTCACAAAGAGTCAGATGTGACTGAAACAACCGGACAACAGTAAACGTTAGCTGGACTGAATGATCCCCACTGGCAGACATAGTGGAACAGCTAGACTGGAGAGTAATGGAGAGAATGCTGGTTTGGGACCCAGACCTGGATTTTACTCCCGATTCTGCCACTAATGCGACGTGTGACTTTGAACAAGTCACTTCTTTCTAGGACTTGGTTTCCTCATCTATAAAATTGGGGGTGGGGTGCATTATTTCATTTTTGTCTTTGTATTTTCTATGCCTAGCACAATGTCTGACACATAGTAGGAACTTAATAAATGCATTGAGTGATCAGATGAGAAGGTTGGAACAGAAAATCCCCAAGGCCCCTTCTAGTACTAACATTGTGTTCTAAGGCACCTTCTTTCTCTAAAACTCTATTATTCTGTAATCGGTTTCACTGAAGGAAATGTTCTTATTCAGAGCTAGCTGGAAAGAAACAAGAACCATCTTGGGGTGCTGCCAAAGGCCAGAGTTCCCTGAGCATGGGGATCATCACCCTCCAACCTCTCTGAACTGGCACACAGCCTAGAATCACACACAATTCTTTCAGATGGTTAACACTTCAATAGTCACCCTACCTCCTCTGGTAGGGTCTCTGGAGTGGGGTGAGGGTTGAGGAATGGGAGGTCGTATGTGTTGGCCCGAGTTGGCACAGACCCAGCAGAGAGTCATGCTGGCCATAGCGTCACAACTCTCAGTTGATAACAATCGTAGCCCTGATAGTTCCAGTAATAATTGTATGCTTTTATTTAGTTGGGCAGTTAGGTAGCGCAGTGGGTAGGGTGCCACACCTAGAGTCAGGAAGACTCATCTTCCTGAGTTCACTTTCTAGCTATGTGACCCTGGGCAAGTCCCTTAACCCTGTTTGCTTTAGTTTCTTCATCTGTAAAATGAGCTGGAGAAGGAAATGGTGAACCACTCCAGTATCTTTGCCAAGAAAACCCCAAATGGGGTCACAAAGAGTCAGACATGAGCAAAACAATTCAGCAACAGAAACACCTAATGATATGCTTTATTTGCAATGCCCTTGTGAGTTAGGTGGTGCTAAGTATTATTAACCCTCCTAGTTTATATATAAGGAACCTGGGTCCCAGAAAGTCAGGGTGACTTTTTTACAGCTTGAATCACAGAATCTCAGTACTAGGAAGGATTCTTCCACATAGGTCACCTCCTACTGCAAATACAAGGCTGGTTTACAATATTCCCAATGAATGGTCATTAGGCCTCTGCTAGAGGATACCCAAGGCAGCTTGTTAACTTTTTAGCTAGTAAGAAGTGAGCATTTTTAGTGATGCATAGGGGCTGGCTAGAGAGCTGACCTCAGAATCACAACGACCTAGATTCAAATCCTACTTCTGAGATCAGGTGATCCTGGCTAAGTCATTTAACCTGTCTATGCTCCAGGTAATTTCACTGAGATAATTGAAAAGTTGCTGACAGTGGAAAGAATACTTTACATGAAGTGCTGAACTTGGCTCACTGAATCTGAGTTCAAATTCTGATTTTTGCCATTGACTACCTGTGTAACCTTGGGCCAGCTGCTTAAACTCTCCAGGCCCCAGTTTCCTCATCTGTAAATTTAGGGGGTTGGACCAATTAAGAAATTTTTGTAAAGTACCTGCCACATACCAGGCACTGTGCTAGGTTCTGGGGACTCAAAAATAAAGATGGAATAGTCCCTGCCCTCAGAAAGGTTATATTCTGTCAAGGGAAAACAGCATTCATTTAAAAATACTTTCTCTTTCATTCATTCATTATATTTACAATTAAATTTTATTGCTAATTAAATTGCATTCCCTATAGATTATATATCTAAATTATACATGGATTAATATCAATTTATTTCAATATTTAACATACTTATATGTATATAAATATATTTAATAGACAAATATATAGATAATACAAATATATAAATAGATTTATATTAAGTATATTTTACAAGAATAAATATAGTTATAGTTAAATTATAGATTATATAAATAGGTTGACATTAAATATATTTATTATATTTATAACATATAAATATATTTGTAGATAAATATAAATAGATGGATATTAAATATATTTCCTATATAAAATATAAAATTTCCTATATAAATATAAATATTAAATATATTCCTATATATAAATTTAATTTTCCAATTAAATTTTAAGTAATTGCCAAAAAAAAAGGAGGTTTGACTAGAGGATTTATAAGGTCCCTTTCAGCTCTAGATGTGTGTGATTCTGAACTGCATTTCTAAGTTTCCTCATCAAGACCTTCCTATGGCAGTGAACTATAGCATAGAGGTAGCTAGGTGGTACAGTGGATAGAGCATTAGGCCAGGAGTCAGGAAGTCCTGAATTCAAATCCAGCCTCAGAGACTTATTATGTGTATAACCAGAGAAAAGTCATTTCCCTTCCCTGGGCCTCACTTTCCTCATCTATAAAATGGAGATAACGATAGTACCTATTTCCTAACATCATTGTGAGGATCAAATGAGATACTATCTGTAAAGTGCTTTGTACAGTGCCTGGCATACAGTAGGCACTTAATAAATGCTTGCTTCCTTCCTACCTATGCTGCAGCTAATATAAAGAAGTTTTTTTTTTAATTGAGTTTTCCAAAAAGAAAAAGATAGAGGCTTATTTATAAGGAAGAAAAATCTACTCTGATAAACAGCATAGTCCCTATATGGAGAGAGAATATATTTTTAATAGAATAGAGGACTTTGTAGATGTGAGAACCTATAGGATTGGAATATTGAATAAACTCTAGGACATGACTGATCCATTTAAGTGTCAAGTATATGAGGCTGGATTTGAACTCAGGTCCTCCTGACTCCAAGGCCATCCAGTTACTATTATTGCTGGTGGTGGCTGTGGTGGTAGTAGTCTTAAGGGTTTATATAACACTTCATGGTTTGCAAAATGTTTTATAAATATTATCTCGTTTGATCGTCACAACAACCCTGGGAGAGAGGGAGATAGGAGACAGCTGCTGTTTTATCCCTAAAATCTCATCTTTTACAGGAAGCTTTTCCCAATCCCTCTTAATACTTGTGCCTTCCCTTTGCTAATTACTTCCTATTATCCTGTACTTAGCTTAGTTGAATATATTTGTTAGTTTGTTGACTCTCCCATTGGTCTGTGAGCTCCTTAAGGCAGTAACTGTCTTTTGCCTCTTTTTGTATCCCCAGCATTTAGCACATAGTACATACTTAAATGTTTATTGGTTGATTTACTATCCCCATTATTCATGTGAGAAAACTAGGACAGGCTAAGTGATTTGCCTAGCTAGGAAGTGTCTGAGGCCAAATTTGAACTCAAAGTTTTCCTGGCTCCAGGTACAGCACTCTATCTAGCTGCCTACGTGATTTGCCCGTGGTCACACAGCTAGTATATGTCAGTCAGGACTAGGACCCTGGTGGAGATCCTGGGGTGAGGAGGAGTGCTGGCATGGTGGAGCTTGTAGTGGCAGTAGAGAGGATATCTTCCTCACAGTTCCAAGGTAGAAAAGAGTGTTTGTGGTCACTCACAGACCAGAGCACAGGCCAGGAAAGAAGTAAACAAACATCCTTGATCATACCACCTTGAAAGAACTGAAAACATACAGGTCCCTAGAAGTATCTCTGAAAACAGCTGCACAAACCCCCGAAGCTTGGGACAGTACATTCTCCACACTGGAAGCAGACCCCTACCTTAACAATGTGTTTATTACTCAAGTAATTGGCTGGGATCATGAGCAAACTACACAAAAAAAGTCAGACCACAGAATCTTTCTTTGGTGACAAAGAAGATCAAAACATACAACCAGAAGAAGACAACAAAGTCAAAGCTCCTACATCCAAAGCCTCCAGGAAAAATATGAATCAATCCCAGGCCATGGAAGAGCTCAAAAAGGATTTTGAAAATCAAATAAGAGAAGTAAAGGAAAAACTGGGAAGAGAAATGAGAGTGATGCAAGAAAATAATGAAAAACTAGTCAATAGCTTGCTAAAGGAGACCCAAAAAAACACTGAAGAAAATAACACCTTAAATAACAGACTAACCCAAATGGCAAAAGAGGTTCAAAAAGCCAATGAGGAGAAGAATGCCTTAAAAAGCACTAGAACCCAGGCCTCCTTGACTCCAAAGCCAGTCCTCTGCCTGCCGTACCAAACTGTCACTCGGGTTCCTTTATGACATAGTTGCTTGGGTACATCTTTCCCCCATTAGATTATAAACTGCTTGTGTCAACTCTATCTTTATATCCCTCTTAAAACCTAGCACAGTGCCTGGATACATAGTAGGTACTAAGTAAATATTGGTTAAATTATTGTATTTTATAAATGAGGAAACTACAATTAGTCATTATATAGTCCAAAGAGTGCCATGCCTCAAGCCTAGAGCAGACCTTATCCTTTCTGATATTTCTAGTCTGATGATATGAACTGAAGTCACTTCTTTTGCTGAAAGCTTAATTCATATCTGTTGTTCAGCTGTTTTTCAGTCATGTCCGACATTTGTGACTTCATTTGGGATTTTCTTGGCAAAGAAAGATCCTGGAGTGGTTTGCCATTTCCTCCTCCAGCTTATTTTACAGATGAGGAAACTGAAGCAAACAGGATTAAGTGACTTGCCCAGGGTCACACAGCTAGGATGTATCTGAGGCCACATTTGAACTTGGGCTCCTGGCACTCTGTCCACTGCACCACCTAGCTGCCCTAACTCATGTGTGATCTCCATAAAGCCTTCTCTGATCCTTCTCCCTTCTCACTTTGCCCCAGTTTAAATGGAAGTAACTTTTCTCATATTTTTTCACAGCTCTGCTGTTGGAGCTCCTATCCGCACTGGCCTCACTCTTCCTTCTAGCTATCACTATTATTATTACTCCTCCTTTCTTCTTTAGATCGTTAACTCCTTAGGTAGCAGAACCTGGGAAGTCTTTGTCCTTCTATCCCTAGCACAATGCCTCCATTAAAAATAAGGTCTTCATGTTTGTTCAATGATTCTTTTATCCATCTGAGCCTGAAGCATTGTGTGCAGTAAGGCTAATTAGTAGGAAACCTGGAATCAGAGAACCAGGGTTTAAAATCCTGCTATGCTACTTGCTACCTGTATCAACTTGGACCATGTGTCTCTTCCTTGGGCCAGTTTCCTCACCTATAAAATGAGATTAGGAGCAGATGACCTCTATATAGACTTGCTTTACATCCTATGATTTTATGACCATCAGGGTATTTGTAAACTCACTGGGATGGAGACGTCCTCCAAATGTGTTCTATGCCGCTATGTGATTCTCATCCATGTTCTTCCATAAATCTTCCAATGATGATCCAGCTAAATGTTCTGGAAGCCTTCCTTCAAATTCTTTTATTTTATGTATTTTATCGTATATTAATATATTTTATATTTATTTAAAGATGTACAACTAAGGAATGGCTGAACAAAATGTGGCACATTGATGTAAAGGAATATTACCTCACCATGAGGAGCAGCAGATATCGACACAGAGACATGGAGAGACTTATGTGAATCGATACACAGAAATTACATGAACTGATGCAGAGTAGGTAAACAGAATGTGGAAACTGTATACACGATGACCACGACAGTATAAATGGAAAGAATAAGGAAGGAAATAAGAGAGAAAGGAAGAGAGGAAAGGAAGAAGGGAAGAAAGAAAGGAGGAGGAAGGAGGAAGAAAGGAGAAAAGGAAGGGAGGAAAGAAGGGAAGGAGGAAAGGAAAAAGGAAGAAAGAAGGTAAGAAAGAAGGAAAGGAGGAGATAAGGAGGAAAGGAAGAAAAGAAAAGGAGGAAAAGAAGAAAGAAAAGGAAAGAAACTGAACATTATAGAATTCTAACGATTCAGCTTAAGCCTGAAGAAGAGATGAGAAAATGCACTATCCTCCCTTCTTTGCAGAGGTGGGGACTATGACTATGGAATGTTGCATCAGACTCAGTTGATATGTTAGTTGGTTTTGCTGAACCAATTTCCTCCCTCCCCCTTTCTAAAATTCTTTGTTAGAATTGGCAAGTTACTGAGGATGAGAATAGAGAGGGCTATCATTAAAAATGAAGGGGATGTAAAAATAAAAGATTGATAAAAATCAGGAAGCTCTTTCATTGATGAAGCAATCCTTTATTCTGCCTCCCCCATCCCCCTGCCCTCGCCCCTGCCGTGCCCATGACTGGCCCACCTCCTCTTCTGATCCTGCATGTCCATAGTGATATCATTTATGCCTCTTACTCAGACTCACTCTCTATTGTGCTTTAGGTCACCAAAAACGATTCTCCTGAGAACATGCAAGAACCCCCCCCCCACCTCCAATCGACCCCTTCAGATTCCTGCCTTTTCCTATTCCGTACCATTAGCCATTTTATTCCCTGTAGAGCTCAGCACTGTTTCTCCCTCCCATCATCCCCTGAGATTGCTGAACAGGTGAGGTGAAGGGCACAATAGGTGTTAATTACCTCTTGTCTGCTAGTTCTGAGGTCAGGGAAATAGTTGTTTACTTGATTAAAAATAAGAGGTGCTGTAAACACAGCCTATTGGTAATTAGCACCTAAGACCAGCAGCGGGGAGATGCAGCACATCTTTGGCTTCCTGGCTGTACCTTATGCAAATCTGTCTCTACCTCCCTACTCCAGCCAGAGAAGAGAGGAAATGGGCACCCACAGCCTGAGATCAGTGAGGATAGCTCTGATACTGGAGCCAGAACATCTACGGGGCAGGAGACAGTGTGGTGCAGTGGATAGAGCATGGGCTCAAGAGTCAAAGGATGTAGGTTCAAATGCTACCTCTAAAATCTACTACCTGAGGGAGGTTGGCCAAGCATCTCGAAGAGCCCCCCCGTGGTCATCTAATCCAACCCATACAAGAAGGACTCCCGCTATAAAATACCCAGGAGGTAATCCACCACCTCTTAGGGCTATCCCTTGGACCGTTCTAATTGTTAGGAAATCTTTCCTGACATTAAACTGAAATCAGCCTCTTTGCAATTTGCTCCTAGTTTTGACCTTTTGGGCCAGACGGAACAAATCTGTCCTCCAGGCTTGGCCTTCGTCTGCTAAGTGAAGGAGTCAGCCTGGATGGCTTCTGAGGTCTTTCATCATTTGCTGTTACAGTCATGTCCAATTCTTTGTGACCCCATGGAGTCCATGGGGCTTTCTTGGCAAAGATGCTAGAGTGGTTTGCCATTTCCTTCTCCAGCTCATTTTACAGATGAGGAGACTGAGGCAAACAGGGTTAAATGACTTGCCCAGGATCACACAGCTAGTAAATGTCTGAGGCTAGATTTGAAATCGGGAAGATGATTCTTCTTGACTCCAGGCTCAGCACTCTATCCACTGTGCCACCTAGCTGGGCATTATATACATATTAGCTCTTTTTATTCATTCATTTTTAAAAATACATTTTTAAAAGCCTCTATTCCAAGCATGGAGAACTGAAAGGAGGTAGGATGCGGTCAGGTAACAAGGAGTAGTAGTCTCTAGTGTCATAATTTATTTTTTACATCCCTATCTTTGCAAGAATAAGGCAGCCTTCTCTAGTAGAAAGAACACTGCCCAGGAGTCTCACACTGGCTTCTCACTGACTTGCTTTATGACCTTGGGCAAACTGTTTACTGGCTCTGAGCCTCAGTTACTTTATCTGTCAGGTAGGTATGATACTCCCTTATCATATCTACAGGATTTTTCTAAGGATCAAATGAACAGATTATGAATTTGAATCCACTTTAGTATTGAATTTTTTGGGGGTATTGTGACTTGCCCAGAGTTACACAGCTAATAAAGTGTCTGAAGTCACATTTGAACTCAGGTCCTCCTGACCCCAGGGCCCATGCTCTATCCATTGTGCCACCTAGCTGCCTCTTTTAGTATTAAATTTATGGTCAGAGGACCAGAGTTCAAATCCAGCCTAAGTCCCTTACCACTTGTAGAACTTTCAGACCAAATGAGCTCTATGGCACTGTCCAGTTCTAAGTGTAGGACCTTAAGATCCTTTGATCATATAGTTGGGAAGGGCCTCAGAGGTTAATACTAGCCCCACATACATGTGAGCAAGAATCCTTTGCTTTCAATCAACCAAAACAGCTGAATATTCTGCCAATGGAACATAGACTGAACTAATATCTTAGGACATCTAAGAGTTGGAAGGGACCTCAGTGGTTGTCTTATCCAACCTACTCCAAAGTGCTTTGTGCTCAGTCTCCAATCTTCCAAAGTATAATATCAACATAAAGGGTTAACATTCTTGTTTTCCAAACACCCAATAAAGCTGTACTCAAATAGCTAATTATATAGCTAGCATTTATGTAGCATGTTAAGGTTTGTGAAGTGCTTTATAGTTAACTCATTTGATCCTCACAACAATCCTGGCAAGTAGGAATTGCAATTATCTCTGTTTTCAGGTAAGGAAACTAAGGCAGAGGTTAAGTGACTTGCTCAGGGTCCTTTAGCTCTTCTAGTAAATATATGAGGTCACATTTGAACTCTGCTCTCTTTGACTCCAGGTCCAATGCTCTATCCACTGTACCTTTGATATTTGAATATAGATTGGCCTTGGATCCAATAAATAAATAAATGGTTAAACCTGCAGTAGGGAACCCTCTGGGGCGGCTAGGTGGTATTGTAGGCCTGGAGTCAGAAAGACCTGAGTTCAAATCTGGCCTCGGACACTTAGTGACCCTGGGTAAGTCACTTCACCCTGTTTGCCTCAGTTTCCCCATCTGTAAAATGAGATGGAGAAGGAAATGGCAAAGCACCCCAGTACCTCAAATGGGGTCAAAAAGAGTCAGACACGACTGAAAAGTGACTCAATAACACCTACCTCACACAGATGTTGTGAAGATCAGATCGAGGTAAAATGTAAAGCACTTTGCAAACCTTAAAGTGTTACACAATTTGGAGCTACTGTTATTATGTTGCTTTTAGCTCTCAGGTGTGCTGATGTTGACTCAGGCTGCCCATCAATATCCCCCTTAACCCCTTCCTCTGTGTTTTCTTAGACGTGGGACTTGAAGGATGATGCCTGTGGTTCAAGAGCCCCACCCTTCCCTTCTGGATTTGTGGGAAGGAGGAAGAAAGCTGCAAGGATCCCCTGGCAGCCATCAAGGGGAGGCAGCCAGGTGTAGTCATGATGGAAGGGGAAGACGGGTTGGAGTCTTGACATTGCCAATCCCAGAGCCTGCAGCCAAGCAATGTGGGTGGAGACTAGTGTTGAAAACTTTAGGGTGTGGATAGAAGGCTGCGATTCTCTCTTCTCCTCTCCCTTTCCCTTCTCTTTGAAGTGCTTGGGGAGAATGCTGTTTCCCTCTGGGTAGGCTTACCTCTGTTTCTTCAAACTTCATTTACCTTTCCTGTGCTCAAACCTTTACTGTGTCTCTTAATTTGGCAAAGATGGGCTAATGCTATTAACCACTTTCATTGCTTAAAAAAAAATGAGAAGCTGAAATCTGTGACCTCTCCAAGACTTCTAATTCTAAATCCCAAGATCTTTGGGGTATCTCTAGAAGTGGGTAGGTGGCCAGAAATGGGAGTCTGGATCAAGGAATGAGAGTTCTCAGTTCAGAAACTGCCTTCTCAGGTTACAGTGTCTACCTTCTCCTTGTTCCTAGAGCAAAGAAGAAGCTGTTCCACCCGCTGGGTAGGAAGTAGGAATGCCAACTGATCAGCTCCACCCTGAACCCTGAGGCCAGCCCCTCCCTCCTTCCTGCATTTGTGGGTCATTTGCATAGCTCTATTGAGGGTCTGGGTCACCCCCCTATTCTCTTGGCCTACAGTCAACTGCAGACTTCCTAATAATTAGAACTGTCCAGAAGTAGAATGGTGGACTCTGGAAGGGAGATGGGAAGACTGAACTTCCTCAGGTAGATAGAGGACTCCTCATGATCTTGGCATGCCCTTTAAACTCTGAGATTCTGAGTCACTGTTTTACTCAAGGGCTCCCTTGGGAATGGTTCACACAAATAAGTTGGTCTAGCCCTCTTAGCTTTTCCAGAGTGCCAAGTGTGTTGTCTCCCTATCAGT
The DNA here is from genome assembly GCF_003287225.1 of Phascolarctos cinereus. NCBI lineage: Eukaryota > Metazoa > Chordata > Mammalia > Diprotodontia > Phascolarctidae > Phascolarctos > Phascolarctos cinereus. Next base: position 207,714,383 of record NW_027555736.1, on the reverse strand, counting down.
ACAGTTCTTCTGACTTCGGAAAGACGCTTCAGTGAAATCAAGTCAACCAGCCTTTATGGAGGGTTTACTATGTGCCAGGCACTGGAGATTCAAAGAAAGGCAAAAACACTCCCTGCCTTCAGGAGCACATATTCTAGTGGAAAAGATAATATGCAATCAACTTTGTACTTATAAGATACATACAAGATAGATGGGAAGTAATCTGAGAGGGGAGGTACTAGCATTCAGGTGACTTGGAAAGGCCTCTTACAGAAGGCAGGATTTGAGCTGAGTGTTGAAAGAAGCCAGGGAACAGCAACTAGGTGGCTCAGTGGATAGAGCCCTGGAGTCAGGAGGATCTGAATTCAAATCCAGCCTCAGACACTTACTAGCTGTGAGACCCTGGGCAAATCACTTAAGAAAGGAAGGAAAGAAGGAAGCCAGGGAAACTGGAATGAGGAGGGATGGTGTTCTAGGCAAGGGAGCAGCTAGGAAAATAGCACAGAGAGGAAAGATGGATTGTCCTTTTTGTCAAACAACAAGTAAGCCATTGTTGCTAAGTCAATATTGCACATGGAAGGGAGTAAGGTGTAAGAAGACCAGAAAGGTACAAAGGGGCCAGGTTGTGAAGGGCTTTCAAAGCCAAACAGGATTTTATATTTAATGTTGGAGGTAATAGGGAACCATTGGAGTTTATGGAGTAGGGGAGTGGCATCATCATATCTAAACTATAAAAGGATCATTTTAACAGCTGGGTGGTCGATGGCTTGGAGTAAAGGAGAAACAATTAGAGGGCTTTTACAATAGTACAGGTGCAAGGTGACAAGGCTGTGCACCAAGGGGCATACTGGAGAGGTGTTATTTTGGCAGAAAAATGAAAGGACATGGTAAGAGATGGGATAGGTAGGAAGAGAGAGAGAGAGGAGTCAAAGATGACAACTAGATTTTGAGACTGGGTGACAGGGAATACAGTGGTGCCCTTAGCTGTAATACGGAAGTTCAAAAGAGAGAAAGGTTCCCCATTTGACAGATGGGGAAAATTGAGACCAAAAAAGTTGCCTTAGCTATCCAAACTAGGTGGCAGGGTCAGGATCAGAAATGAAGTGGGACAAATATCTGATTCAAAGTCAGGAGACTGACTTATTGCTTATGTGACTGTGCAACGCATGTCACGTGTCTGAGCCTCAGTTTCCTCAATTGTAAAATGAGGGCATTGAACTGGCTCAAAATCTTATAAAAGCAGTCTCTGAACTTCCAGGGCAGTCCTCTCTCTCAATTCCACCTTATTGGCTCTCAAGGCTGATTTTCATATAGCATTTTGAGTTTAGCCCCCAGAGGCCACGCTGGAAGCCCTGGGGCTCACACAATCAGAGCGCCCTTCCGGACACTTCCTCCCCTTAGAACAATATATAGCTCGGTGACGCTGATCCAGGGCAGGAGCAAGGCTGTGGGCTGGGTGAACAACAGGAAATGACTGAAACAAGTAGTGGGAGGATGCATTTATAGCTTCCCAGCCCCACTGCTAATTGAGAAAATCCTAAGGGGAGAAGAGACCATTGGGTGTGAATTGCCTGGTGCATTTGAAAAGGACTTTGAATTAGGCCCTGGGAGCTGTATGTAGTCTGGGCTGTGGGCACTGAGCCCACTGTCAGCAGGGCTGGGCATCCCAGTGCCCCAGCACTATTGAGCCCCCATGGCACTACTCTGCTCAGCCCAGGCTCTGGAAGCCTAGCCCTTCATCTGCTAGCTAGCCTGGTCGGTACTTTTTTTAAAGCACACACTGGAGGCATTGAGTGTGAAGTGTTTGCCTGCTGCCTCCCAGAAGGTGGGATGGAGGGTGTGGGGAGGTGGGCAGGCAGAGAGCTAGAGAGAGACGAGGAGAGACAAAAGCAGACTGGAAAAGAATCACAGACCAGCAGGGGTACAAAAGCAGACTGGAAGAGAGAGAGACAGAGGTGAGGAGAGAGGGTGGCAGACAGGAAGAGGCAGAGACAGGTGAGGAGACAGACACAGAGAGGGCCTGAGGCAGAGACAGGTGAGGCGGCACAGAGGAGGGCCAAAGCAGTCAGTAAGAGGGAGGAAGAGGCAGGCGAGACAGAAAGGCAGGTGAGGAGGAAGGTGTGAACGACAAAGGAAGGCAGGAGGAGAAAGAATGGCAGAAGCAGGCAAAGAAGAGGAGAGAGGAAGGCAGGGACAGGGACGAGGTGTTGGGAAAGGGAAGAGGAAGAATGAGGACAGGGCAGAGTGAGAGGGATCCCGAGCCGGAGGCCTCCCTGCTTGCAGGAAAGCTCGCAGGCTGGCTCGCTATCGCCCTCTTTGGGTGCATGCTGCCTTGCAGACCTCTGGGAAGACCAGATGCTTCCAACCTTGGGGTGTATATGAGGTGGGGGGTGGGGTGGGAGGGGGAGTGACCTGAAGGGACTGGGATATTGCCAGCCTCCCTGCAAGGGACAGGGTGAGAGGAAGGAGCTGAGACAGTCACTAGCATTTTCCAAATGACAATTAAGGCAGTCAGTCTCTCTGGCTTTCTTCAGAGGCCAACAGCGACCTTCATGCAAACACTCCCCCCACACACACACCCATCCTTTCCACCCCGCCACACCCTCCCATAGCCCCCAAACCCCATACCCCCCATACCCATCCCATACCCCTACCCCACACTCCACACAACCCCATACATACCCCCACACACACCCTACACCATACCCTCCCACCATACCCCCCACCAAACCCCACACACCCACACACCCTTCCCCACATCCTCATACCACCCCCACCACACACATCCTTCCCCATACCCCTATACCATCCCACACAACACCCCCCCACATACACCCTCCCCCCCCACACAAAAGATATAACAAAACATAGATAACATTACATTTTGAAACAACAGGGCTCCTTATGTTTGGATTAGTGGTACTCATTTCTGTTTGGGTTTGACACCACTGCCCTAACCCTATTGGCTTAATTATAGTCCCCATACCCACCCTTGACTATATCTCTTAACTTCTACCATACTCCTTGCCCATCTTCCCAATCCTGGTCCTAACACTGTACTCAGATTTCACCCTCCTCACCCTTCTTTCCTGTCTTCCTCCCTCCTTCCCTCTTTTCCTTCTTTCCTCCCTCCCTATTTTCCTTGCTCCTTTTCTCCCTTCTTTTGTTCCTTCTTCCCTCTTTTCCTCCCTCTTTCTCCCTCACTCCCTCTTTTCCTTCTTTCCTTCCTCTCTCCCTATTTTCCTCCCTCCTTTCCTCCCTTCTTCCCTCTTTTCCTCCCTCCTTCCTTTCCTCCCTCTCTTCCCCTCCCTCCCTCTTCTCCTTCTTTCCTTCCTCCCTTCCCTTCTGTCTGTCCTTTCATCTGTCCATCCTCCCATCCATGGAGCCAAAACAACAAAAGCAATGAACTTGTTTTTAGGTAGGCCTCCTTCAAACCTCCCTTCTTTTTGTAGACCCCATCGCTGGCACCCAGTGTGCCCCACTGCAACACAATACTCTCCTGGCCTCCAAACCACTTCCCCCACCCTCATGCACAAGCTGATGGAGGTGGAGTCAGGATGTGAGTTCATATTCTGGCTTTGCCACTTACTTCTGTGACCTCTGCAAATCACACCTTCTTTCTAGGCATCAGTTTCCTCTTATGTACAACGGGGGCAGTCAGTCAGATTAGATATCCTCTATGGTCTCTTCCAGCTCTAAATCTATGACTCTATGTTCAACACTTAGATGTTCTGAGTCCCCTTGCTCTCTGAGAGTTAATCTGTTAAACTGATCTCTGCTTAGAACAGACAGCCCTGGTGTTAGTGGAAAGAGCAGGAGATTTGAAGTCAAGAGATCTAGGTTTATTAGCTAGATGACTCTGAGAAAATCCATTAACCTCTGAGTTTCAATTTCCTCAACTATAAAATGGGGGAGGAGGGGAAGAGGAAGAGATCCTTTTTGTGAAGACTGTGAAGATTCAGATGAGATTATGTAAGTGAGATGCTTTATAAATACGAGCTGTTAAAATGGTTTAAAGTGTTCCCCTCCTAGGTAGGTAGCATCAGAGACTGTCGGAGCTGGAGGGAGGGATCCTAAGGCTTATGCAGTCCAGTCTTTATTTTACAAAGAAGGAAACTGAGGCATAGAGAGGGCACCTGACTTGGTCGAGATCATTGAGCCAGCACTGGGGCTGGGATTCAGACTCTGACTCTGGCACAGGCTAGTATCATTCTACTTGACAGCCTTGTATTTTTCGTAATGATGGGGATGTTAGTTACCAGCGTAATGGGGGTGGGGTGGGGTGTTAGATCTATATCCCTACTGACAAGCTGTCAACCTTGCCCATAAACCTGCAACTAGGTGGAATGCCCGAAGGATGGGGCACTAAAGGGGGGGGGCAAGTCTGTCTTGGTCCTTGATATGATAGAACTACAGCCAAGGGGTCAGGTGACATAGGAAGGGAAGGAGGGGAGGAAAAGGGAATATCAGCGTGGAGCCTCTCTATGGCCTAGCTTGCCCTTGATTCCACTCTGCCCCTCCAAATGCCTTGAGCTAGCTTGGCGAAAAATAGTCTGAGGTTGGGACCCGCCACAGGCCTCAGCATCTGGCAGGATCCAGATGGTACCCAGGTAGCCTTGATTGGAGCAAGGGAAAAATCATCAGAATGCACTGGCTACATGGGGAGGTTTGGAGACACCGGGCCTTGGTGATGGGCACATGTCCAGGTGCGAGGGGCTGAGGCTGAGCTGAGGCACCTTAAAATGCACCCTAGAACTCTTTAATTTGCTGATCGCTTATAGATCACCTCCGTCTGGGAAATGCCACATGCAATAAGGCCACATGCTAATTGTTTAAACGGGGCACCTAAGTGGCACAGTGGATAGAGTGCTGGGCCTGGAGTCACGAAGGTGAGTCTTCCCGAGCTCAAATCTGGCCTCAGATACTTCCTAGCGGGGTGATCCTGGGCAAGTCACTTAATTCTGTTTGCCTCAGTTTCCCTCAGTTTCCCTATCGGTAAAATGAGCTGGAAAAGGAAATGGCAAACCACTCTAGTATCTTTGCCAAGAAAACTTCAAATGGAGTTACGAAGAGTCGGACACAACTGAATGACAATGTTGTTTAAGTGAATATCACGATTTTATTTTTGTATTGATTCTATGCTTATGTAAGAAGAAACTAATACATTTCTCTGGTCAGATTCCACTATGGTACTACGGGTCAGAACATATGCAAGGAAGAGGTGAGTTTCCACTGGGTGGGTGTATAAAGATATTCTGATGTGTATAAAGCTACACCTAACTCTACCCTTTAGAGATGGATGGTAGACAGTGGATAGTAATGTGTTCTGACAGAGCCTGGCACTTTCTCAGAGTTCCCTCTGGTGCTGGGTGGCGTGTATAAACAGCAGGATGAGCTTTCCAGAGGGGAAAGCAGCCTTAATTTGGGATGTTAGACTTTGGGGCAGGAAATAGGTAGCTACCACACTGCATAATCAGCAGGGGAAGATTTACCTAGCGATGTTCAGCCTTTTTCGGTTTCGCTGGGGCTATGGTTCAAGCCAAAGATGGCTACTTTGAAGATGTTCCTTTCAAGGCTATTCAGGGCAGAGGGATGGGAAAATGGTCACAGTTGTGATCTCTTGAAAGGACAGGCCCGCCAGGGACCTCCAAATCTGCTCAGCTTCACCCTGCTTATTCTGGCCCTCAAGAAAGATTAAACCAACTGTCCCCCTGGTGTTTTACCCAGCAAGTCAAGCTCAGGAAGCTGGTATGCTGCTGGAGGCTGGAATCTGGGAATGACTCTGGGAAGCATGTGGTGGACTGATAGCTCTTCAGAGACCTCAGAATTCTCATGGTTGGCAAACAACCCAACATAACTGGACTTTCCCCTTCCTGGCAAACACAACAAAGTAACATCTGATGGATACAGGTGAATGAATGACATCTTGAGGATGGGAGTTGAAGGTCCTTCGGCTCTGGTGAGGGGGAGGGAGGGAGAGAGAGAGAGAGAGAGAGAGAGAAGAGAGGAAGAGCAAGGAAGAAAGGGAGAGCTATAGATGACATGGGTGTGAGGTACTAGATTGTTCATTCAGTCAATTGATAAGCACTTATTAAGCACCTACTATGTACTAGGCACTGTTTTAAACACTGAGGTTGGTTGTTGCTTTCACTCATCCCCGACTTTCTGTGACCCCATTTGGAGTTTTCTTGGCAGAAATACTGGAGTGGTTCGCCATTTCCTTCTCCAGCTCATTTGACAGATGAGGAAAACAAGACAAACAGGGTTAAATGACTTGCCCAGGGTCACACAGCTAATGAGTGTTTGAGGCCAGATTTTGAACTCGGGTCTTCCTGACTCCAGGCCCTACATTCTATCTACTGTACCACACTAGGAACACAAAGAAAAAAGTGAAATTGTCCCTGCCCTCAAGGAGCTTACATTCCATTAGGAAAACAACATATATACATATAAGTATACATAACAGATATCTATCTGTATAAAATAATTGTTATTAAAAGAGTACAGAAGTTGAGTGTCATCTGGTGAGCTACGTGAGAATCCTAGTTCTATCACTTAACTATGGACCTTAGGGAAGTCATTTCATGTCTTTGGGCCTCAGTTTCCTCATCCGTGACGCTGGACTAATAATAACCCTCTGCCTATTCCACAGGATTCTTTTGAGGACGAGCTCTTTAACAAGCATTTATGAGGCTCCTACCATGGGCTGGGCACCATGCTAACTGTCTGGGAATCCAAAGAAAAGTAAACATGGTCCAAAGTAGTCCCCGCCCTGAGGGAATGGTGCCGCTCTTTCTCTCTGTAGTGGTTCAGATGGGCTGGGTGCAAAGTGAAGTTCTATGAGTAGGAGACAGGAGATCTAGATTCTAGTCCCAGCAGAGTCAATAGCAGGCCATATGACTTGGGGGGGAGGTAATTCCCCTTTCTGGACCTCAGTCAACCCTATAAAGTGAAGAGGTTGAGCTCAATAATCTCTAAGGCCCTTTCCAGCTTGACTATTTTGTTTTGTATAAACTTTGTACCTCCCTCAGCACTCAGCTAGGTGGCAGTGGATAAAACACTGAGCCTAGAGTTAGGAAGCCCTGAGTTCAAATCCAGCCTCAGACACTTACTAGCTGTGTGACCCTGGGCAAGTCACTCAACCTGTTTGCCCCAGTTTCCTCAACTGTAAAATGAGATGGAGAAGGCAATGGCAAACCACCCTCGTATCTTTGTCAAGAAAGCCCCAAATGGGGTCACAAAAAGTTAGACATGACTGAAAAAGAATAACACCTAGTATGGGATCTACATATAGAAGGTGCTTCATAAAAGACTGTTCAACTGAATGGAACCTTTCCACTCAGCAGAGGCGGCATGGAAAAAGCACTGAACCTGGAGTTATAGGAGCTTGGTTCAAATTCTAGCCCCGCTGTTTAATAACCTGTGTTATTTTTCACCTCCTTCAGCCTGTTTCTTAAGCTATAACAGGAAAGAATTGAACTAGATGGATTCTAAGGTCCAATTCAGCTCACAATCCGTGAGATCCACAGGGACTTCAGCCCTCCTGTGAGGAGCAGGACCACATAAGGGCCTGTAAATGTCTCCTCAGCCTCTGGTTCAACTGGAGACGGGGATGCTGCAAGATTTGTCAGGGCGATCTCTAGTGAATGAACCTAGCTAGGCAGGGCCTCTGGGTTCACAGCCATTCGGGGCTTATTTGATACTAACCTATTTTGGGATCGAGATCGGACTGTACCGAGTCTTCTGGTGTCCAGAAATCCTAGCTTGGAAAAATACTAGAGGGAAGACAGCAGTGAGCAGTTCTGCTAAGCCATGCCGTGGACAGGCTGGACAGGCACACACAGGATTAGTTTTCCTTTTTTTAAAAAAATAATGCTTGGCCATCTTCCTTTGTGGGTCCAGGGGAAGGGGTTACAAATCACCAGCAAACTGTCGTTCCAAATTTCTAATGTTCCAACAGCCTCCCCCTCGGGCTGGTCCTTGGTGCCTTATACATATTTATCAGGGGCCCCTGCTTTCCTCTCCTTAACCAACCTGCTCCTCCGTGTTCCCTTTTATTCTTCCCCTCCACCCTCCATAAATCATCCCCTGTGCTCCAGGCGCTGCTGGGTGCCTGTCGCTGGAGAACCTCCAGTGTGCCTTCAACTTCCTGGTATTGCAAGGGCCCACGAGTCTCCCACCCCCTCCCCGTGCCCCATGGCTCTTGCCGGGCCAAGCCTCCTGGGGCAATGTAATGCGATGCCAGCCCAAACAGCCCAAAGAAGACATGGCCTTTTTGATTTGCTGTCAGCTCACGTTGCAATTTCAGATCTAATTTACTGCCCCCGCTGCTGTCCGCCCTCAACACTGTCTGGATTGCCTGGCTCAGTTCAAAGAATCATAGGATTTAGAGCTGGAAGACACATGAGAGATTAGCTAGCTAGCTAGCCCTCTTCGTTTATAGATAAGGAAACCGGAGTCCAGGGAGGGAAAGTCACTCGGCCAAGGTCACTCAGGTACGAAGTAGCAGAGCAATGACTCTTCTCATGCCAAAGCCAGTGGTCCTGATTCATTGGCTCCAGAAAAATGCAGGTTCATTTAGCCCCCAAACATGGGAAATTCTCTTCCCAATCCCTCTGATCAACTGAGGTTTCTGGGTTTTTAACCCTGACAATGTGGCTTTTTGTTTTGCCTACTCAGAGGACCAGGGTTAAAGTCCAGACTCTGCCTTTTCCTATTTTTGTGACACTGAGCAAGTCATCCCCCCTGTGTGATTCTCAGTTAACTCATTTGTAATAATAATAATAATAATAATAATAATAATGCTTATGCTGCCCACCTCCTAGGGTTGATGTGAGGAAGGTGTTTTGTAAACTGTAAGGGTCAATATGCCACTTACCAACTTGAAGCAAATCTCTTAATCTCTCTGGGTCTCAGTTTCCTCACTTGTAAAATGAAGGTGAGAGAAATGGTTATTTCTCTCTCATATTAATAGCCAATTATTAAAATTGGGGAGACACCAGCTTTTTTCCCCCCCTGTCCTATTTCTTTGTCCAGTCTCTCAAGGACAGGGCTGTTGGAAGTTGGGATTAACTGTCCTCATTCTGGGTATTGCTACCCCACCCAACTCAGGTTTGAGTGGGGGATATAGATTCTTTGTCTACACTGCCCAAGGCTGGGGGTGATCTGGGTATAGGGATAGTCTCCTGGTGCAAGAGTGACTTGGTGTCTCTCTTAGTCCTTCACTGGAGTGAGCTCACTTCTCTATGAGAGATGGACTTTACAAAAATTGTTAACCAATTAGAGTTGATCGTCACCCTCGAATACCTCTCCTCCAAAGGCCTACAAGCCATGAGCCTGCTGCCATGAGGGCCTCAGGCATTCGAGAATGTCATTGGCCTTTTATTAAAAATGCTGGCATTATTAATAAAATTATTAAATTGCCCAGAAATTATTTGTCTCAAACTTTTTAAATGTTACAAAGATGGGAAAAACCATTGGATCAGAGAAGACACTGCTCAAAACAGGACAATTGTGAGGGCACTGAAGACTCAATATACATGGTATCTGTAGGAGTGGAAAATACCAGTGGCATGGAAAAAAATATCAGACTTTATTAATAAGGAAGTTGGAATCTAGTGGACCTGGGTTCAAATCTCACCTCTGGTACTTAACAAATGAGTTTCCTTATTGTAAAATGAAGAGGTGGGACTGAGTGACCCCTGAGTTACCTACTAGCTCAATATCTATGTTCCCATGGCAAGGATTGCTGCTATTTGTCACTCCCAGATACTCCTCTCTTGCCCAGAACGGACCCTAAAAATACAGTTCCCTCTTCTCTCATGCTTCCAGGAGTAGTGAAAAGTCTTAAGGTTTCTGCGGTGATGCATTGTGTTTCCCAAACCTGATAGTAAATAGATTAGTAACCAGCAACTGACTTTTATAGAGATCTTAGTGCTCGCCCACACATTCTCATCCGACCCTCAGTGAAGCTCTATGAAGGAGTGAGGGCATTATTAGCTTCCATTACAGATGAGGAAACCAATGCTCAGAAAGGTGAAGTTACATGTCAAGAAGCCACACAACTAGTATGTCCCAGGGTCCCGCCTTCAAATCCAGGCACTCTGTCTATAGAAATCTGGTATTTCTCCCTGCTACCTACACCCTGTTCCTTGAAAGGTTCTTTCTCAAGTTGGAGTTAAATTCCTTGGGCTGTAATTTAACACATTTTCATCAGCTCAGGCAGGGTGGGGCTGAGAACAGAACAATATTACTTAGAGCTTCCTAAGGACGGCTGAGTGGCACAGGGGATAGAGCACCAGCCCTGGAGTCAGGAAGATCTGAGTTCAAATCCAGCCCTAGACACTACCTGTGTGACCCTGGGCAAGTCACTTAACCCTGTTTGCCTCAGTTTCCTTATCTGTAAAATGAGCTGGAGAAGGAAATGGCAGACCATTCCAGTATCTTTGCTGAGAAAACTCCCAAAATGGGGTCATGAAGAATCCGACACAAGTGAAACAACTCAACGATGACACCAAAATACCTTCTTAATTGATTTCTCTGCTACAAGTTCTCCCCCATCCAACCTATCTTCCACTGAGGTGCCAAAGCGATCTGACCATCACACTCCTCTTCCCCCTCACTCAGTAAAGCTAGTGGCTCCCTCTTACCTTTAAAGGTTTTATATTTGATCTCCTCTGGCATTTAAAACTTCACAACCAGGACTCTTCCCACCTTTCCAGGCCATGCTTTCAAGGGTTTCGCCATATTGACTCACTGTCAGATCCACACAGAGAGTACCCCATCTCCCAACTCACTGTCTTGTACTTACGCTTCCCTTTCTTTGCCTGGAATGCTTTCCCAATACGCCTCTACCTCCTAGAATTTCTGGTTTCCTTCTAAACTCTAAGACCTGAGCTCAAATCCTACTACAGACACTTAATAGCTGTGATACTGGGCACGTCACTTAACCTCTGTATATCATAGTGTCCTCATCTATAAAATGGGGATGATAATAGCATCCACCTCCCGGGATTGTTGTGAGGACCAAATGAGATAATATTTGTAAAACGCTTAGTACAGTGCCTGGCACATAGTATGCATTTAATAAATGTTAGCTATTACATATTACATATATAATTTCATTGATCTTGGGTCAATCACTTAACTTCTGTGTGCCTCAGTTTCCTCATCTGTAAAATGGGTTTAGTAACAGCACCTAGCTCCCAGGGTGGTTGTGAGGATCAGAGGAAATAATATTTGTAAAGTGCTTTGTAAACCTTGAAGAAGTATTTAAATACTATCATCATCATCATTACAATATACCTATCTTTATTCGTGTTGTCTCCACCCACTATAAGATAAGCTTCCTTAAGAGTAGAAGACTCACTTTTGTCTGTGTATCTTAAGGATTTAGGACAATGACTGGCACAAAGTGAGGGTTTAATAAATTAATCTCCTAGCTGATTGAATTATTGATTGTATTCCCAGGGCTTAGCCCCATGGCTGGCCATCAAAGACAACAAACAAAAAGTCTCTGTCCCCAAAGAGCTTGCTTTCTACTAGAAGGAAAGAACGTGTACACAGATAACTAAATACAAAATATAAGCAAGGTAATTTTAGTGTGGAAAAGAAGACTGAGGAGCAATCAGAAGAACTAGTCAGTTATAAGCATTTATTAAGCACCTACTATATGCAGGGCACTGGGGATACAAAGAAAGACAAAAGATAGTCCTGCTCTCAAGGGGCTCATGGTCCAATGGGGGAGACAATATGTAAACAAATACATGCTAAAAAGATAAATGAGGGACAAATTGGTGATAATTGACAGAGGGGAGTTTCTAGCATTAGGGAGGATCAGGAAAGGCTGAGAGAGTGAACTCTCATGAAGACCCTGGGAAGATGATGTATTCGGGAGAAAGGGATGGTCAGTGGTGTCAATGGCTACAGTGGGACTGAGAAAAGGTCAACCACTTTAGCAATTAAAAAGACCTTCGGGAACCTTGACAAGGGCTAGCCTTCTTACTTCCACTAACAAATCTTAATCAGCAAGCAACTTATTGTATTTGTTAATTTATTAAACTTATTGTGATAAATTTATTAAATTAATTATAACTTATTAATTTATTAAAATCATTATTATACATTTGTAAATTTATTATTATCCATTTATTAAACTGTGTTCCAGGCACCGTCCTGAAAACTGGGAGTGAAAGGACTAATGAGATCTCTGTTTTCAAGGAGCTTACGTTCTAACGGGAGAGACAACAATTACATATATAAGCATATGCAAGATTTTTATAAGAAACGTAAAGCTTAGTTTGGAAACAAGGGCACTGGAAGTTGAGGGGATGAGGAAAAGCTACATGTAGAAGGTGATGCTCCAGCATAGTTTTGCAGGAAGCCAGGAGAGTTCTAACGGCAGAAGAGAGGAGAACGCACACTCGGGCCTTGAGATGGTGCAGAGAGAAATAGGAGGAGCCCCGTGTTTCAGGAACAGCAAGTAAGTCACAGAGGACATCACTAGGAGTGACGGAGGTAAAAAGACTGGGCAGGAGAAGTAGGAAGGGATCAGTCTGGGGAAGGCTTTAAATGCCAAACAAAAAAGTTTGTATTTAAACAGGGACCCACTGGATCCACTCTGAGGACAGAGATTGACTTGGTTAAATTGGTGTTTTAGGAAAATCACAGTGGGGCGAGTAGTGGATGAAGCACCAGCCCTGGGTTCAGGAGGACCTGAATTCAAATCCAGCCTCAGACACATAACACTTACTAGCTGTGTGACCCTGGGCAAGTCATTTAACCCTATTGCCTAGCCAAAAAAAAAAAAAATACACAGGAGAATCACTCCGGCAGCAGTGGCATGGATTGGAAAAGGGAGAGGTTAGAGGCAGAGAGACCAATCAGAAGCCTACTGACATAGCCTAGGTGAGAGGTAGTGAGGGCTTGGACTACCATTGGATGAATGACAGCGGAAGGGATGTGTGTAAGAGATGCTGTTCAGATAGAAACAAGACTGAGTGACTGGTGGGATCCAGAGGGCACATGGGAGCAAGGACTCAAGGGTGACACCCAGATCGTGGAGCTGAGGGACTAGATGGAGGGTGGTGCTCTTGACAGTAATGGAAAGGTCTACAAGATTGGTGTGTTTGGGGCTTAAGATGGTGAGTTATTTTTTGGACTGGCTGAGTTTGAGGTGCCTATGAGACACAGAGTTTTAAATGTCAGTAGATAGTTAATGACATACAGCTTAGAAGAGAGGCTAGGGCTAGATATGTAGATTTGGGGGGAAATTAATTAAGAATGTAGTTGGGCAAAGCGCTGTCCTGGGGAATGTATGTAGTTTATTTGTTTTGTTTTGTTTTTCAGACAATTGGGGTTAAGTGACTTGCCCAGGATCACACAGCTAGTGTCAAGTGTTCGGTCTGAGGTCAGATTTGAACTCAGGGCCGGTGCTCTATCCACTGCGCCACCTAGCTGCCCCATGTATGTAGTTTAGATCAGGGGTGGAGAACCTGCAGCCTCTAGGCCACATGTGGCCTCACCCCAGGTTCCTACTCTTATGGAGATTAGAGTTAAACAGATCATAGAATCATAAAGTTGGAAGAGACTTAGGATTCTAAAGCTAAGAGAAGGCTTCTACAAAGGGAGAAACTGGATTAGGGAGGTTAAGTAACTTGCCTGAGGTCACACAGGTAGGATTTGAACTCAAGTCCTCTGACTCCAGCTAGGTGGTACAGTGGATAGAATGCCAGGTCTAGAGTCAGAAAGACCTGAGTTCAAATCTGACCTTGGAAACTTACTAGCTGAGTGACCCTGGGTAAGTCACTTATCTGTCTGTCTCAGTTCCCTCATCTGTAAAATGAGCTGGAAAAGGAAATGGCAAACCACTTCAGTATCATTGCCAAGAAAACCCCAAAGAAGGTCCTGAAGAGTTGGACCCAACACAACTGATCAACCTCTCCAGAGCCCATGGTTTTCTCCCCCCACCACCCCCAATCACACTGTTCTCTCAGAGGAATGGTCTAGTTTAAAGCCTACCTGAAGCATGAATCACCCCCTGACAAGTGGTAATCTAGTTAGTTTCCCCTTGAAATTTCTGCTGACAGTGTTCACTGGAGATGATCCACTCCACTTCTGGATATCTCTTATTGGCAAAAAGTTCTTCCTCCCCATCAGGCCCAAACCCTCCTCCTGGTAACTTACACCCTTTCCCTTAGGTCTGCCCTCTAGGACCAGGCAGGCTGTGCTTAACGCTTCTTCCAAATCACCAGATACTTAAACGTGGCTTGCATGAAAGGCAGTGTGGTATGTAGAGTAGCTAGGAAACTGTTCCTGGAGTCAGGAAGCCCTCGGTTCAATCCCCACCTCAGGCATTTACTAGCTGTATGAACCTGGACAAAGAATCTCACGGTTTTAGGCCAAAGTTCCTTTATCTGTAGAATCTGAGAGTTGAATCAGACAGCCTCCCGGGTGCCTTCCTGGTCTAAATCTATGACCCTACACCCCTGATAAGCTTTCTTCAAGCTAAATATTTGGCCGATTCTCATGGGACGTGATTCCAAGTGCCCCGGTGGAGGTCCCTTAACCGGGTTGTGTTAGGGGACCTTTTGTCCTAGGAACGATGACTATTATACCCCAAAGGATCACAGTCCCAGAACATCTTTCTGCATATTAATAATTATAACTATCACCACTTAAAGTTCTCCCTGACTTCCTTTATGCTGTTGTTCAGTTGGGGTCTTCATGACTCCATTTGGGGTTTTCTTGGCAAAGATACTACAGTGGTTTGCCATTTCCTTATCTAGCTCATTGTATAGGTAGGAAACTGAGGCAAACAAGAGTTAAATGATTTGCGCGAGCTAATAAGTGTCTGAGGCCAGATTTGAACTGGGGAAGATGAGTCTTCCTGACTCCAGACCCAGCACTCTATGCACTATGGCGCCACCTAGCTGCCCTGGCTTGCTTTAAGTCCCAACTAAAATCCCATCTTCTACAGGAAACCTTTGCCATCCCCTGTTCATTCCAGTTCTTTTCCTCTTTTAACCGCTTCCTATTTATCCTGTACATGGCTTGCTTTGTATACATTTATTTGCATGTGGTCTCCCCCCACCTTAGATTGTAAGCTCCTTGAGGGCAGGGACTCTCTACTGTCTCTTCATGTATCCCCAGCACTTAGCATGGGCAACTAGGTGGCACAGTGGACAGTGCCAGGCCTAGGGTCAGGAAGACTCATTTTCCCCAGTTCATATCTGGCCTCAGACATTACTACCCTGGACAAGTCACTTACCCCTGTTTGCCTCAATTTCCCCAGTTGTAAAATGAACTGGAGAAGGAAACGGCAAATCACTCCAGTATCTTTGCCAAGAAAACCCCAAATGATGTCATGAAGAGTTGGACATGACTGAAAACAACCGAACAACCAAAAATGCTTAGCACAGTGCCTGGCACAGAGCAGGAGCTTAATAAATGTTTACTGAATGAATGAATGGTACTTTAAGGTTTTGCTGATACCTTCCTCACAAGAATCTCATAAGGCAAATATAATTCCCCCCATTTTACAGATGAGGAAACGCTCAAAGAGGGTTAAGCGACGTCTCGTCTTTCCGAAGCTGAGACTCAAACCCAGGCCTCCTGACTCCAGTTACAGGGCTCTTTCTCTTCTCTCAGGAAACCCAACCGACAGAGAACCACCCCCATTCTGTGGCCAATGGTTTTGACTTGCTGCCTGTTAATCTGAGCTGGTGACTGAAACACTGCAGTCCAAAACCTTCTGTCCTGTGGCATCCCTTGGCTTGCTCCCCTCCCACGGTGGTGCTGGAGCTCGGCCCAAGCCTTGGCCCTAGCCTGGGTACTGTGTTAAGCAGGCAGGAGTGACTTCGGAGTAAAGACCATCTCCTCCAATGAGAGGCGCCATGTTGAATTCTCACAGCATCTTGAGTGTTCCTCAAGAAGGAACCTCGGAAGGTACCCTACTCTCTATTCCTGGCACTCCTAACAAGAAATGGGGGACTCGCCACCTTCCACGCCCGCCCATTCTATTCCTTGGGACTCCTGGAGGTGATCTCTACTTAGCCAGAGGTTTAGAGGACACTGCGCGGTGTCACCGTGGGCCCGGTGTCAAGATCAGAATTCACCTTTGACCTCAGACCTTTAATAGAGCCGTGTAACCTTAGGCAAGTCACTCCACCTCTGTTTGCCTCAGTTTTTTCAACTGCAAAATGGGGACAATAACAGCACCTACCTCCCAGAGTTGTTTTGAGGCTCAAATGAGATCATATTCGTAAGTGCTTAGCATAGTGCCTGGCACGCAGGTACTAGCCATTATGAGGAAGCTAACCAGGGCAGCCAACTAGGAAAAGTCAAGTCATTGAAGGCTAAAGAGATGATTGTGAATGACGTGACCAGAGCCAGCTCTGTGAAGGTGAAGTTTGCCTTTGACTTCCTCCCAACCTTCTCCATTATTTTCATTTATTTATTTATTTGTTTGTTTTGGTGAGGCAATCAGGGCTAAGTGACTTGCCTAGGGTCACACAGCTAGTATGTGTCAAGTGTCTGAGGCCGAATTTGAACTCAGGTCCTCCTGACTCCAAGGCTGGACCTCTATCCAATATGCCACCTAGCTGCCCCTCTCCATTATTAACAGAAGCTAACATTCACATAGTACTTGGTGCAAAATACTTTATGTACGTTATTGCATTTGATATGATGACATTTTTGAGGTAGTTAGTGCAAGCATTTCTACCTCCCATTATACAGAGGAGGAAACTGAGTTCCAGCTCTTCAACTTACTTAGCTGTGGCTTTGGGCAAGTCATTTTCTCATCTATAAAATCAGAGGGTTGGGTTGGACTAGGGGAACTCTACATCACCTTCTAGCTCTGAATTCTTACTAAGGCCAACCTAGAAACCAACCAGCACTTCCTCTGCTTGAACACAATGCACACCCGCCTTTCTCTACTCTGTGCCGCCATGAAGGGTTAAGGATGGTGCCTTCATCCTTCCTTACCTTACTACCATCCCCTTCCTTTGCTCCATGGGACTCTCATTTCCTTCTTCGATCTGGAGGTCCGTCTCCGGTTTTCCGCCATCTTTCAAATATTGCTGGCAATGGCTCAACACGTCTACCACATCTACTGATTCTTTCACTATCTGAGAATGCAGTCCATCCAGCCCAGGTGACTTGAATTTACCTGGGCGAACCGGGTGTCCTTTTAGCTTTGCCATCAATTCCCTTTTAGTCATTTTTATTTGGTCATTTCCAGTACTAAGATCATTCTCCTTGATGGAGAAAATAAGGGCTGGGAAAGTCTGCCTTCTAATGTCAGTCATCATCACCCAGTCCACTCCCAAGCAAGAATCCTATCCTTTCTTTGATCTTTTTTCTCTAAATTAAAAAAAAAAATGACTCTTGTCCTCAGCTTCACTCGATAGCCTCAGCTTATCCTGAGCTTTAGCACTCCTGACCTTTTTAGAGGTCCATGCCTTATATATTATTATGGTTTATAATTATATATTATATATAATGACACGTGCTATATGTATATTTTAATATACATGATATATATGTAATGTGTAATAGTATATATGATGTATACTACATGATATTTAATAATATACACTATATATAATAGTATATGTGTACACAGATATATATGTATATGTACATACACACACAAGTTTTTATATTAATGCTCTTACTTGGCCTTGCTCCTATTTTCTGCGTTTCTTTAAAAACAGTAATTCGGTTGGTGAGCTCTTTGCACATTTACATTCATTTTTTCAGATAAATTGATTCCCTCTGCCCCCTCAAAATTGGAATTGCTTCCCCTTGGGTACTCAGAATTTCATTTTGGGCATCTCTATCTCTCATAGGCTGACTTCTTCCATAGCTTTCTAGTCCATAGGAATCCACCCATCTTTCTTTGGAACTTTGAAATCTTTTCCCCAAAGTCTAGGGTGCACATCTGTTTCCCAGGATTTCCTCTCTTCTCATCACAAGTTGCAGGAGGAGAAAACAGCCACTTCTCCCTCCTTCCTACCCCCCTCCGGTTTCCATCATTTCTACTCTAGCAACTAGTTTCTCCATCAGAATTTGGAATCAGATCCAAAATAGAATTTTCCCTGGCTGATTCCTCCATCTTTTGAAGGATGAGATGATCATACAGCAAATAAAGAAGTTGTTAGCTGCTCTGCATTTGGGAGAGCTCTAGTAAATGTTTGGATAACTGAAGTCTCCAAGCACTGCTATATAATACCTCTCTATATGTTAAGCTTGTCATCTGTTTTTTTAACTCATCTATTTCCTCTTTCTGTCAAGGTGGTTTGTAGTATAATGCAACAACAAGCCACCTCTGTTTTTCTATTGACCTTTCCTTCTTCCTTTCTACTGACTTTTAACCAAATATTCAATCATGTTCCCCACCCCCCACCTCCATTCTATTTCCTGGGTTTCCTCATGAGTATGCCCTCTTTATTATATACTACTCCAACCCATTACCTATCCTGTTTCTGTTAAATAAGGTATATCCATCCTGGACTAATGGTCTACACATGGGTTTCATCCTACCAGGTCTTAGTGATACATATCAAGTTAAGTTTACCTCCTTGTGTTGACTTTTATTTTTGTTAACTAAACTTTGGCTTTTGTATATAGATATTTGAGGCCCTGGTTTTGCTACTGGCCCTTTGATTTTTGTGAACTTCTGGGTGGCATTCTCATTTCTTTGTGGTTACTTTATACACTCTCTAGGATATTTAAATTGGAAGAGTAGAAGAAAACAAGCATTTATTTAGCACCTACCATCGGCTAGGTACTGTGCTTGGCACTTTATAAATATTACCTCATTTGATCCTCACAACAATCCTGAGAGGCAGGTGCTTTTATTGCTTAGGCGAACAGAGGTTATGTGACTTGCCCAGGGTCATACAGGTAGTAAGAGCTGGAGGCTGGATTTGAACTCGGGTCTTCCTGACTCCAGCCAGGCTCACTGCTCTATCCACTGGGCTACCTACATGCCTCTAGGTGGGGGACATCTACATTTCTAGAACTATAGCAATAGCTCAGCTTTCCTTCCCTTTCTTCTTCTAATCTGTTTGAGTTCGAAACCTTTTTGAACAGTTTTATAAGACATCCAGCAAATATATTCTTACCAGACCTTCTTAGGTGTCCTTTACAATACTTTAAGCCAGAGTCCAAAAGCGCAAATCCCATTCTGTTACCCTCTTAGGCAGCTTTTCGCTTTTCAAAAGAAGACTTTTCTTCTGCATCCCTTTTCTTTAATTGGAAGAAAATAACCTAGGTCCCTATGGGCCATAGTTTCTTGCCCAAGACGCCATGCCTACTGGTAATACTTTCTGCTTCCTTCTAGCAGTATCTTACATTGATGTGAATCACCAGAGGTAGGTAGTTGTCACCTATTTTGATAAGTCTTGGGAGGTTCTCTATTATATTTTGGATACATGCCTTGGGAAGAAGACAACAGACCTCTCTATTGCTATCAAGTTGAATAGCTGCATTAGCACTCTTCTATTCTTCTCTACTCTACTGCCATCTCCTCACCATGGCCCAACTTTTGACTATCTCTACCCTACTGGAAACTTGGACTTCACCTGCTGGTTCCTCCAGCTCTGATTGTGATAAGCTTTTGCCTTTTTCTTGCTAGGGCCCAGATTTCTACACATCTTCCTGCAGTCTCTTAGCCATATCCCTGAACGAGTATCTGTCCCTGCCCCTTTTCCAGCACTCCTTTTTAAGTTTTCTTACCCCCTTATTAGAAGTTAAGCTCCTTGTGGGCAGGGACTGGCTGCTTGTTTGTACATCCAGGGCTTAACACAGTGCCTGATCACTATCTATCATTTCTGTTTCTTCTTTTCCCCTCACCCTGGCTGCCATCTCTCTGCCTCTCACTCTCAGTCTGACCCTTACTTGAAAATCTCTCCCTTGAGAATTTCTCTGGATCTACTATATCCCTCTTTAGAGGACAAGCAGCTTCTATCTCCTCAGCTCCCTTCCTCCACACCAAGAACCTCTGGTCTATTCTTAAGCTCTACACAGCTATTCTTTTCAGTCCCTTTCTCCAGCCTTCTGACAAGATTCAAGTCTTCTCTCCTCTATCCCTGATCCTCTTCTTTCCCAGGGAAGCTCTGCTCCCATTTCCTTTCCAAACACTTCATTTACTTTAACAGTTTGGAGTGTGGAAGGCATTCTTCAATTCTCTTCTTTCCTGCTGACAATGGAGTAATCAACAAACACTTATTAACGCCTGCTATGTGCTAGGCACTTTGCTAAGTGCTGGGGAGAAAAAAATAAGCCTTACCTCCAAGGAGCGAATATTCTAAGGGGGTAAACAGTATGTATACAAATAGGCACACATAAAGATGGAAGGTAAGCTTAGGGGTTAAGATGCTGGCATCGGAGGGGACCTGGTAAAGGCCTCCTGCAGAAGGCACCGTTTGAGTTGAGTTTTAAAGGAAGCCAGGCATTCCAGGACAGCAATCACAGGATGGGAGACAGCCAAGGGAAAGGTATGGAGAGCATCCTGTATTATGAGGTCAGTACAGCTGGAATGAAGGAATAATATGGAAGGAAATAATATGCAAGAAGATGGGCAAGATGGAAATGGGCCAAGCTATGGAGAGTTTTAAATGTCACACAGAAGAATTTATCTTCTATCTCAGAGGTCAGTTGGGGGTCTCTGAAGTTTAGGGGAAGGTAATGACATGGTTAGACCTCTGTTTCAGGAAAATCACTTTGTCAGCTAGGTGGAGGATGGATTATAGTAAGGAATAAATGAAGTAAAGGAAGAAAGAAGGAAAGGAAGGAAGGAAGGAAGGAAGGAAGGAAGGAAGAGGAAGGAAGGAAGGAAGGAAGGAAGGATGCATTTATTAAGTGTTTATTATGTACCAGGCACAATGCTAAATATTGTCTCATTTGATCCTCAAAACCCCTGGGAGGTAGATACTGCTATTATCCCCATTTTAAAGATGAGGAAACTGAGGTAGATATAGGTTAGGTGACTTTGCCCAGGATTACACAGCTAGCAAATGTCTGAGGCCACAGTTGAACTCATGTCTTTCTGATACCAGAGGGTGGCTAGGTGGTTCAATGCATACAGTACCGGGCCTGGAGTCAGGAGGCCCTGAGTTCTAACCCAGCCTTAGGCATTTACAGGCTGTCTGACCCTGGGCTAGTCATTTAACCCCGTTTGCCTCAGTTTTCTCACCTGTAAAATGAGCTGGAGAAAGAAATGGCAAACCATTCTAGTGTCTTTGCCAAGAAAACCCCAAATGGGGTCAGGAAGAATTGGACAAGACTGGAAAAAAAAAACTGACTGACTGACTTCCTGACACTAGGTCCAGTGCTCTATTCATTTATCCACCTCACCACTACCAGAATTTGGAATATAGATTACGGTCACTCAACTATGGCAGAAATACAAGCACCATATGTCCAATGCAAGACACAGCCCAATTTTCCTGACTCTCCATATTAAGACTTTTAACTAAGCCTTTTAAAAATAGTATGTGTGGGTATTCACTCATCAACCCTAGGCACCCAATTAAAACTTTACTATAGTCAGTGACTGCCTCTTAATAACCTGACAGTCCCTGTCAACTTCCTTTGTTACTCCCAACCTCGTAATAGTGACTGGTGCGTATTAGGTGCTTAAAGGAAGGAAGGAGAAAAAGCATTTCTATAGCACCTATCACGTGCTGGGCACCATGAGAAGCACATTATATTATCTGACTTGAATCCTCACAGCAGTCCAGGAGGTAGGTGTTGTCATTCTTTCCACTTTACAGTTGAGAAAACTGAGGCAAAGAGAGATTAAATGACTTGTCCAGGGACCACACAGCTAGTGTCTGAGGTCAGATTTGATCTTCCTGACTACCATCCCAGCACTCTATCCCACTGTACCACCAGCTGCCTCAATAAATGTTAATTGACTGGATTGACTGGTGCTCCCTATCAGTCTCGACTGGAATACCCACCAATCTTATCAATCTGCTTTATCTTCTAATTGTTCCTTTTTCTTAACTTTTCTTACTAGACTTACTTCACCAACTATCTTCTTTTTTCTGCTTGGGTTTCTACTTCCCTTTTTAGGCTCTACACGCTAATCCTGGTTCCCCCACCCTTGCGTCTGATCCATCTTAATCTTTTTAAATCTTCCTTAACTATCCTTGACTGGGGCTTCTTTTTTAATGTAGACATACAATATGGACCCGATCTGGTATCTGGATCTGAAAATTATTCCCCTTCAAATTTTCCTAAATTTCTCCCAAATTTCACCTCCCCAACTTCTATCTCTGACCTACATCACTAATCCAAGCCTCTTTAAGGCACACGATTTTTCTTCTCATCTGCCTCAAGGGTCTTTCCCTCTCTTGTCCCACAACCTTCTCCTGTATCCCACGGAGCCCAGAAGCAGCATGGAAATCATCTATTAAAGCATAGTTGCACTTGTTCTGTCTCTGGGCTCACATTTGGAGTCTTTCGTAGTTGGTAGGTAGGATTTTGCCAAAGCTTACTGTTCTTCTGCCATGGTTGTAGGAACCTAGATTCACATCCACACCATGATGAGGCACCTAAGCAGGGCTTTAGTGGAGTGCCCCTGTACCGCCATGCATATACTATTATTTTAACATTAATATCTTAAGCCAAACAAATGCATCTATAATGGTGATTTCCCACAGTAGCACAAGGCAGGCGGGAGAAGGAAATGCAGATGTACCCCACAGACTGTACCTTAAATCATTCCATAAATGTCAAGCCACCAGTGTTTACTGAATGGCAGTGACAGATAGTGAAAGAATGCTGCATTTGGAGTCAGAGGGCTTAAGTTAGAATCTTTGTTCTACCAAAGGTTTTGGATGATCTTGGGCAAGTGATGTAATTAACATCTTTGGGCCTGTTTCCTTCTCTATATGATGTAAAAGGAGGAAGTTGGAGCAGATGACCTATGAGGTCCCTTCCAACTCTTTTTTCTTCTTTTTCATACAAATGATGGCTTTTTCAATCTTATTTAGTATTTTTTTTAAATTAAACTGTCCATCCCACTTCTGCATTGAGCAAAAACATTTGCCTGTGTGTAGCTTAGCAAAACAAATTTTCCCCCCCATTAACCTTGTAGAAGAATGGATGTCTCTTTCTGCACTTTAAGTTCTTCACTCCTCAGGAGATGAGGGCCACGCTTCATCTTCATTCTTTTAGACTTGTGGCTTATTGATACATTAATTGGAGTTCCAAAGCCTTTAAAAGTTGTTTTTCTCTACAATGTTACTATCACTGTATAAATTGTTCTCCTTTTTCTGCTCACTTCACTCTGCCTTGGTTCAGAAGCCTCAGTTTCCACTGAAACTGTTCATCTGAATATCTCTTAAGGCATAGTACTATTTCATTACATTTATATATACCACAATTTATTTAGCCATTACTCAATAAGCCACACCAATAGTTTCCAATTTTGGGCTACTATGAAAAGAGACATTATAAATATTTCTGTACCCTTCTAATTTTTAATCTATGATCCTTTGGTCACCCAGGAGGCAGAGAATCAAGGTCAGAGGAAAACAGAGGACAAGGGTCCCTTTCTTCACACTTGGGGGAAGCAGCCCACCCTTCTTCCCCTTGGGCCTTAAGTGACAGAGGCTATCCTTACCCAAGGCAGGAGCTGACATGTAGACTCAACAGGCCCCAGGCAAGCTGTCCAGCTCCTGCCAAGCCATCATCCCCTACTGAATCCCATTAACAGAGCTCTCATTACCACTCAACCTCTTAAGAGATAACACAGGCCCAGACTCCATTTAAAAATCATTTTATTATTAACATCATCTTTCCATTTAGCCAAGTGTAGGTAATGTATAAGGAATGTTGGTAAATATTCCATTTGAAGCTTTTTTTTCTTTTTACATATTTCCATTGATAAATAAACTCTGAATTCACATAAAAAAGTTAAACTTAAATAACTCATATTTCCTTCTCTGGTAACAGGCATATATTGGTAAAATATAAATATTCTTGGACTCAGGCTTTGTTCTAAATAAAGACAATTATCAGCCACGCATTATAATTATTGACAATAAAACCAAGAACTCAGCCGGTCTCCTGGCTTTGACTAGTACTGAGACAGGAAGCAGAAATGTCACATTTGGTTTCTGGGCCAAGGGTAGGAGTCGGGGTAATAGTGGGAGAGAGGGAGCAGTTTTCATGACAAGTTTGCTAAAAATAATCTGTTCTGCCACTGAATTTTCACTTTGAATATCTTATTCTACATTTGCTGATTGATTCTGTAATCATTTTACAGAACACTCAGATGTCATTTAACAAAATATGGCACGTAATCCATTCTGAACAACATCATTAGAATTGAAAACTACCAGGAGGCAAAAAACAACAACAAAAAACCACACAAATTGAGCATGATTTTAGTTTGGTTTGTCGTCTTGGTCAATACAACATTCGTCTACAGCCTCAGTGATTCATTAAATTCCTCCCCCCTGCAAAAACTATCAAGTGTTTCCCCCTTCCGTTCTGTTAACCCCAATCTCCTCAGGGACTGAGGTTCCCTCCTACCCCCCAACCACATGGTGCGGTTACACTGGCGTCTGGTGAGTGTGTCCTTGGCCTCACCTCCAGACGTTGCGGTAGGCCGAGCCCCGCTCAGAGCACACGGGGAATGATGGTAAATGGGACGATGGGGCTGCTGGCCTCCAGCTCCAGCGCAGTCAGGAAGCACTCAGTAGCAGCAGTGTCATTGCCCTGAGCTTGGAGGACCTCGCCAAGGCCATTCCAGACCTCATGGGCCGTCGAGTTCACCTGGACAGCATCTCGGAGAATCTTCTCTGCTAAACTGTATCGGCCTAGCTGGTGAAGGATAAGAGCCTGTGGACAGACAGAGGGCAGAAGTCAGCTCAGGCAGTTCATGAGAAAGAAAGTACCTGTTCCCACTGGAGGCCAGGGGCTGGACGCAGACATCCTAGATGGCAAAACTCCATGTTCTAACTCCTCATGGTATCATTCCTACTGGACAAAGGCCAACAATGAAGGAGAAAAGGCTTTTCCCATAGGACAAGATGACTGAGTCCCTCCAGATTGTGTTGTTTGTGTCTCCAGGCTTATACCTTTGCTTAAATGATAAAGTGACTCACATTACCATAGAACTTTAAAGTTTACAAAGGCAGCAAGGCGCCCAAATGTCACTGATACTTTACACGAGGCTCAGAGAGGTTGCAGTCACAAGAATATCACCGCTGGTATTCTGAGCCTAAGTCTTCAGATGCCACATCCAGTGCTCTTTGTACCTTGTTGGGCTGCCAAGTAAATCCAAATCCCCTGTAAGAATGTAGGGCCAAGGGGCAGCTAGGTGGTGCAGTAGATAGACCTGAGATAGAAGGACCTGAGTTCAAATCTGGCCTCAGACACATAACACTCACTAGCTACTTGATTCTGGGCAAGTCACTTAATCCTGACTGCCTCACCAAAAAGCAAAAAAAAAAAAAAGACTGTAGAGGCGTGACTGCCATTTTCAAAGCAGATTTTTCACTCCTAATTCTGGTTATAAACTCCACATACATCCTAATGAACCTAACCACACATGGAACACGTGGCAGTTTCTGCTGCCTGCGATCAGTAAAGTAAGGATGGAGCTCTCTCTGCCGTGGTGGGAGATCTGGCTCTTGCACCTCAGGATGCCAATGGAAATATGGAAATCTATCACCAGATCCAGGACAGTGATATGCCCCACACATCAGGCAGTGAGAGACCCTGATCTCTAAGCCCCATCTGTGCCTCTGGGACTGAGGAAAGGAAGACTGCACCACGGAGAGAGAGAGAGAGAAGCTCCCTTGCCCCATCAGGCAGAGCACAAAGAACCAAGAAAACAACAGTCTACCATTCAACACCCGTGTGTCCTTTGACAGATCACAACCTCTTTGGGTATTAGTTTCTTCGTTAATGAAAGCATTGGACTAATAAGCAAACTCTGAAATGACAAAACACACCTCTCTCCTTTCAACAGGTAGGTGACTATGGGTGTGAAATGTTGCCTATGCTTAGATGCAGTTACTATGTCAGCAGGTGTGTGTTTTGGGGTGGGGATGCCATAGGGAGAGGAGGGGGGAATGACTGTAATGTGAAAACAAAAGCACATCAAGACAGCTTATTTCCTAGAAAAAGTTTTAAAAAAAAAAAGGTTAAGGTGATCTCTAAGGTCCATGAGAGCTCTACCATTCTATAATGTAAATATCACGTAAAGGAGGGCATTGTCAAGAGCAGAGACTGGATGTTACTTTAGAAATATTTCTTTCAGGGTTTACCTTCTGACTTATATGCCCTTGCCAACTATATCCTCTTCCATTCTAAGTCTATTAACCAAGCTGCATAAAACAACTTTATGAAGAAAGTAAAAAACATGGTTTCAGCAGAAGTCCAAAGATGCCACTGAAAGCTAGATGTCTACCAAATATGTTGTACTAGAAAGGCACTGTAAGAAAGGAAACAGACATTTATTAAGTTCCAAGCACTGTGCTAAGCACTTCGGACATATTAGCTCACTTAATCCTTACAACAATCCTGGGAGATAGGTGCTGTTATTATCCCTAGGGGAAACTGAGGCAGACAGGCGTGAAATGACCTGCCCAAGGTCACAAAGCTAGCAATTGTCTGAGGTCAAATTTGCACTCAGGTTTGTCTTTAGGGCCAATGCTCTATCCGCTGTGCCACAGTGGTGCTTTAGTTGGGGCTATTTATTCCAACTGCAATTCTGAAGAGACTGAGAGAAGATCAGAAAAGCAGACTCACTATTATGGAGGGTACCATCTTCCCCTCTTAGTGAAAAGCAAAAAGGGAGCCTTCACCATCATCATATTTTTGGCAAAGAGACCTTGACAATTTTCAAATTGGAGCTAAGGAGAGAGTATGGGTTTAACCTGCATCAAATAAGCTTAATGCAACTATGGAAAATGAGGCTGGTTCTCTTGGCATGGAAAGCAGTGATTCACTGGGGATGGGTTGGGGGGGGGGAGGTCCTCCTCCAGCCTGCTTCCCTCACATTCCCCCAAGCAGGGCAAGACCATACTGACTCTGCCTCAAGGCTTTCAATCTGGATGAATCAGGCAAGCAGGAAGTCAGTACCTACTATGTGCTTAGCTCTGAGCTGCACAGATTCTCCATTTCCATGCTAATACTCAGGATCATAATACAGATCTAGAATTGGAAGGAAACCTGGATGCTGACTGGTGATACTTACTTTACAGATAAGGAAACTGAGAGCCACATACGTAGTGAGTCACAAAGCAGAATCTGAATCCAGGTTCTCTGATGTTCTTTCCACTGTACCACACTCACTCACACTTATATAGTCTTGCTTAAAAGAAATCTGCTAAAACAAAATTTGCATCCTGGGATCCTGGGGATAGCAGTAGACTTGCTGGGATGGAGGTAGGGGTGGGGGTTCATGGCTCAGCCACTGACTACTCCCTGTGTGATTTCAGTCAAGTCACTTAGCCTCTGAGGCCTTCAGTTTCTTCATCTGAAGAAGAAGGGGGTGGGCTTAGACCATGTTTGAGGTCCCTTCCAGCTCTTAACACTATAATGCAAACGGATAAAGGAGGGGGTGGTTATACACTTTGCAAAAAGTTTGTACACTCTGCCACATTTAAAATGGGCAAATCCAGAGGAACTTATCTGCTGTGCAAAGTGAAGCCACCTATACGTACTGGACTCTGCTGAGTGTAGATGGTTTCATGTACACAGGAATGCCAGTCAATGATGTTGAAAAATATGCCCAGATATGACAGAAAGGAAATTCCTTGTTTTCTCAGATGCATGCTTGGCTATTTTTGGTATGTCTAGGTCTCGTGTTACAAATATCAACCCCACTTCAAGAGACACCACAAAGACTCTGTGTTCCTGGGCAGAAAGGGACAGCTTTCTTTGGGTTTCCTCTAGCTTAACACTCCTAGGCACTGATGCAATAATCAGGGTACTCTGGGAATCTGACAAGTCTATGGTCTCCCTTTCCTTTCTGCAACCATTAATTACTGACTTTATTGCTTCTTCCCATGGTTTTGACTTAGCGACTGCTTTCCCTGAAAGCTCCTGATTCTCTATAGGCTGCCTCTTTGATATATAGACAGGAACCACTGAATGTTAGAACTGGAATGGACATTAAGACATAGACCATCAGAGCTGAAAGGCGCCTTAAGGAGAAGCTGAAGGACCCACAGCTAGGACTAGCAACCAGAATGCTGGATAGCCGAGGCAGTAATCTTTTCACTACACCATCCCTAATTCTCACTCACTGATGGAAAATCTCTTCTTTCTGCTGATCTGGCTGCAAAATGATTGGCAAACCCAAGGATACAAGCAAAAGTAAATGGGCTTCTTATCCTGACAACCAGAAAAGGAATTAATATCTCAGGCAAAAAAGACAGAGAGCTCCTTCTTCGTGATTTCTTGCAGTATACCAGCCAACTGCTTAATGATGGTAAATGGAGATTTGCAGTCAATTTATTAACCACCAGAAATGGGCTTGGAATGGAAATGGTCAGATACCAAGTTTTTTCCAGCATGGGCATGGCCTGCCCATTTCTCTGCTGGAGGTTTTTCATTAGAATGTGAAAATCTTCTGAATTCTGAAGTCTCTTAATGCATAGATTCACAAACCCGTACCACATGCAAGCCCCTACAAACTGGAAAAAAAAAACAAATCTTTCCAGGCAGGACTGAATAACCAGTCAATTTAGGCACAAGCTGAGCTAAGTGGCTGGTCTTTTTACTATCTAACCTCATGACTCTGGTGACCTTACCATCGTCTATCTGTCTTCCATTAAATATTACTGGAAAAGTCACTGAAGACTTGATCCATTACAAATTCACACAATATAGCATCAAGTAGGTCTTCCTAATTAGATGGAAAATCATTTCTTTACCTCTCGTAGGCCCCTACTACACTTATCACAGCAGCTGTTTCAAAACTCTATCCCCAGCCTCCTAAGTCTACCCCCCACAAAGTGCCTCACCTCCTACTTTGATGAGACTGACACCATCCATGTGACCCTCTACATCCTTCCTCTTCCAAAACTCAGAACCTCTCTATATCTTCACCTACCACCCCCTCCTCATTGGCTTCAATCTCAGAGAATGAGGTGGCCTTCCTCTCCGCTGAGGCTAGTCCCTCTATTTGTGCATTTGATTCCACAACCGCCCTTTGATCTCCGCTAGGACCCTTCTCCACTGGTGTATATATATATGTGTACAAATAGGCAGATATACGTGAGTATGTCTACTTATGTGGATATGTACATATATCCATACATACCAATGCATACATATATATGTTCCTTCCCCAACACCTACACACACACTTGGGTTTCTCCTGTTCTTTAAAAAATCATCATTTGACCTTCCTGTATATCACTTCCCTATCACTGTTAAGCTTCTAGAAAGAGTAGTTTACAGTCACTGTTTAGGTCAGGGCTTTTTCCTTTCTAACTCCTTGCAATCTCACTTCTGTTGGCACTCCTCTATTGAAACTGCTCTCTCCAAGGTCATCAACGACCGCTTGGTGTCCAAATTCAATGTACTTTTTTTAATGGATAAAAATCTGAGGGTTTTAATATATTGAAAGCTCAACACTGAGACAACAGTATGTCATTACGGTGACCAAAAATAAGGTAATAACAATCAGGTGTTTTGTTTGTTCAGTCATGCCCAACTCCTCATGACCCTGCAGACCATACTGTCCATGGAGTTTTCTTGGCAAAGATACTAGAGTGGTTTGCTATTTCCTTCTCCAGTGGATTAAGGCACAGAGGTCAAATGACTTGCTCAGGGTCACACAGCCAGTGTCCAAGGCTAGATTTGAACAGTCATAGGCCAATATTATCACATAATCCAAAACAGTGGGAAGGTTCTTCGATGACATCTGTTCTAACCTATCTCTGACCAAAATGCCTGCTATAAAATCCTCACAAGTACTCAACATCTTTTGAAGATTTCCAAAGTTTACCTCCTGAGGCAGTCTATTCAACTTTTATATAGCTCTAATTTTAGAAACTATTTCCTTATATCATGCTTAAATCTCTTTAAACTTCCAACAATTCATCCCAGACCTCCTCTCTACCCTCTGCCAACATACTATGGTCAAGTAGAATAAATATGATTTTTCTGCTATGCAAGAAATCATGTGAGGCAGCTAGGTGGCACAGTGAATAGAGCATCAGGCCTGGAGTCAGGAAGATCACAGTTCAAATCCTACCTCAGACACTTACTAGCTATGTGGCTCTTGGCAAGTTAACCATCTTCTGCCTTCCTCAATTACCACAACTGTAAAATAGGGATAATAACAGCACCCATCCCGGTATTGCCATGAAGCTCAAATTATATGATCCCTTCAAAGCACTTAATACAGTGCCTGGCACACAGCAAGCTCTCTATAAATGCTTATTTCCTTCTCCCCCAAATTCCTTTTCTGAGAATCTTTGGAAAATCCAAAGACATTACTATGTCTCCTAGTCTTTTCTTCTTCCAGGTAAATTCCTCCATTTCCTTTAGCTTGTATGGTGCATTTTCTAGTCCTTTCACCATCCTTTCACCCTCTTTTGAATACACTCCAGTTGTCTTTCTTCAAATGTGGTGCAGAAGAAACCTCAGTAAATGAAATACTAGATATAATCTGAATATGGCAGAATATAATGGCACTACTACTTCCTATAATAATCATAATCAGTTATATTTATATAGCACTTTAAAGTTTGCAAAGTGCTTTATATTCAGTGTCCTTTTTTAAGTCTGCATTTTCTTTGCCTTTTTTTTCCTTCAGTATTTCACACAATGCACTTGCTCTTGTAGATCCCCTCTCTTCTCTTAGCAGCCATGCCATTCCTTTCTCTTAGTTCTCCTAACTGTATGGTCTATTCTTTTGCTGGTTCGTCATCAGCCTTCTATATGCATGTGTCTCAAAGTCCTGACTTAGATATTTTCTTCTTCTCCCTTTATGTTATCCACCTGTAAAATTGTCTAATTGCATGGTTTCAGTCAACACACGTATTCAGACAACTACAAAAATCTATATAAACACTCTGAATCCATCCACTAAGTCCTAGTCTTGCATCTACAAATATCTGTTGGCTATCTCCATCTGCACTGACTTGCTGGCATCTAAAACTCAGCATGTCCTCAAATGAATTAATTTTATCATCTTTCTCCCCAAATCTTCCCTCCCTTCCAACTTTCTTAATGCTACTGTTGGCACCACCTAGCCTTGAAATCCCAGAGTCATCTTTGACTCAGCTTTCTTTCCACCAATCCTTATCTCTTGATCAGAAGATGTCTCCCATCAATTGGTTGCCAAGTTCAGTTGCGTCTTCCTCCACAATATTTCTTATACCCATTCTCATCCTTTCTACACACATGATTACCACTATATTTCTGCCTGCCATCACTTCTCACCTGAACCAGTATAATAAATTCCTAACCGGTCTCCCAGCTACTTGGTAGCGTGGCTGCTGCATAAGAAGTCAGTACCATGGCCAGCAGTAACAGCACAGCTAAGAACAGCTAACTGATTCAGCACTGAGGTATGGGAAAGCAGGGGCCCAACCCAGAATGGGAGGCATCAGCATTACTACTGAGCATCTCTACCCATTTCCTTATCATTAGTTGTAGGTGAGATATTTGAGAAAGAGGTATTATATTTAACTCTGTGCCAGCAAATTTCACCAAATGACCTTACTCTTGTGCCTTCTGGTGGCTTGGATCGCTTACAGAGCAAACCTCTGATTCCAGAAAACCAAAATTCTTAGTCTGGAACTCGGGGTCTTCCACAGTCTGGCTCCAAACTACTAACCTTTGCATTTCAGCTCAACTAGACAACTGATTACTTCTTGTTTCATTTTGAACTTCATTCTGTACATTTGCATAAGCCACCTCTCAGGACTGGAGTATACTTCTTCATCCTCTTAGTCTATTAAAATCCCTTTCTTCCATCAAAGTCCAGTTCAGGTGCCACCCTCTTACTTTTAGAATAGAAGATCCATGAGGGCAGGTGTGGTGATTCTTTCCTTTATATCCTCAATACCCATATATAATACATGGCTTAAAAACTGGGTTTAACCGATTTACCGAGAAACATCCAGTCTATGTACTCTGGACTCTGACTCCAAAAAGTTAGGAAGGTGGCAGGTATTTTGAGAAAAAACCGCCAAATTCAAAGTTTCCCAGAAAATTGATTCAACTGAGTTAATTTCTAAAGATAAAGCTTCTTACGAAGTACTACAGACTTACCTGTGGCCAGACCCTCACTATTTAAGAGAAGGAAAAGGCCAGAGTGTACCCTGACATGTCACATGGCATAACTAGTGGACTGTGACTGAGGAGTCCAAGGTCTGTGCCCTAGTTCTAGCAATATGTGCTGAGTGCCCAGGCACCAGTCATTTAACTACTCTGAACCCTGGCTTCCTCACTTGTAAAAAAGATCAAACTTGCGCCATCTATAAGAACTGTCATACACAACACATTCTGTAAAATGCTAAAGTGTTTTATAAATAGGAGCCATTGTTGTTTATATTGTTGTTTTTCTCTAGTCAACAAGTACTTACTATGTGCCAGAAACTATATGTACTAAGCACGATGATACGATGAAAGGTAAAAGCAATCTCTGCCCTCGAAGAGCTCACGTTCTAACAGGGATGACATGCAAGCACCTGTGTACACATGAGAACTCTAGACATGAATATATGTCGAAACGGCAAACAGGAGGTAATCACAGAGAGAAAGCACTGGCGTGGTGAAGGAGGGGAAGGCGCACCTGGGAAAGGCTCTTTGAAGAAGGTAGGATTTGAGCTGAGTCTTGAAGAAAGCCAGGAGACATAGGTGAGGAAGGAGAGTGTTCCAGGCATCGTGAACAGCCAAAGAAAATGCAGAATCAGGAGAGTCTCTTGTGTTAGGAACAGCAAGAAGGCCACTGTTACTAGGGTCACAGAGAGTTTGGGAATGGGGATAAAATGTAAGAAGACTGGGAAAGTAGGACAGGGTCAAGTTGTGAAAGGGCTTTAGCAGCCACAGGATTTGCTATTCGGCCTTGGAGGTAACAGGGAGCTGAAGGAGTTTATTGAGTAGAGGAGGAACATGGTGAGACGGGAGCTTTGGGAAGATCACTTTGGCAGCTGAGTACAGGACGGACTGGAGTGAGGAAAGATTTGAGGTAGGGATGCCAACCAGAAGACTACTGAAATAACGCAGGTGTGATTAAAAAAAATCTAGGATAAAATCACCCTCCCACACCAGCAAATCAAAGTTTTCTCAAGGGGCAATCACCAGTGTATGAAGCTGCCTTTTAACTTTTCCCCTCCTTACAAAGGGAAGGGGTTTTGGTGGTGCTGCTGGGTCCCTCTCAGGTCCGATCCTGGCTTGCTGAGACACTGGCTCAACTTAATGAGCTACCCATGAAACTTCAAATCCACCATTCTTGCCCCTTCCCCCAAAAGATTATGTCTTATGTCTAGAACAGACAACTGTATATATACTTGGGTTCTTACTTCATGCAAGGCTACCTCATATAAGTGGTTTTAAAACTTTTCACATTTCTGTTCTATCTTCCCAATAGATGCTACAGCAGTTAGTTCTCCATTAGAAAGCTCTCTGAATGGAGGCTCAGGTGTTACCAAAGGCTGGGGACACTATAGACTGGATTTATGTTTTAACTGTGTGATTTGATCTCTGAGGTTCCTCCCAGCTCTGGGATTCTACGGTTCTATAATGCCCTACTTTATGGTTACAATTATAATTACATATATAATATATATAATACAATATTATATATATAAAATTATATACATACATTATATATATACACATATACATGTATATATGTTGTGTGTATGTTCATATATTTCCTTTTTAGATTATGAATTGTTCCATGAGAACAACTAATTAATCTCCACTTTTCTCTCTCTCCTCCAGAAAAAGTGGGTAGACTGTGGAAGAAGAAGAGAGAACACAATGCACAGATATGTAGAATATAAGAAAAACTGAGGAGTTTGAATTATTTGGGGGAAAAAGAGGATTAAAGCAGAGGGAAGACTTTTGCTTGCACTGGATGAGATGATTACAAATGACAATGAGAGAAGGCAGAGCTGCTCAGTTTTTATTTTGTTTCTGTTTCCTCTGCAAAGAAAAATGACCTTCACACTGGAAATGACAATAAAAATGACTAATGGAGAGGTAACGAGCAAGATAAGTAAAGAGACAGCAAGAAAACACTTGGCTGTTTTTGATGAATTCAAATCACCTGACCCAGGTGAACTACTCCATTGTGTCCTGATGTGATTACAAGAGCGCTTCTCAGTGATGAGTGGAAGATTATGGGAAACGAGAGATGCCACCAGATTGGAAAACGGCAAATATGGTTCAGATTTTCAAAGAAGGGAAGAGAACAGAGTCTGAAAACTATAGGCCACTGGGTTTGACTTAGACTCCTAGGGAAATTTCTAGAAAGAATCATTAAAGAGATGTATGTCAAATGTCTAGCAAGGGAATCAATGGCTACAAAGCACCAGTATGGTTTCTTCAAGAACAGGTCATGTTAGGCTAACTTCATTTCCTTTTTTGACAGGATTACTAAACTAGTAGATGAAGGGAAGGCTGTGGATATAACCTACTTAGATTTCAACAAAGCTTTCAATAAAGTTTCTCAATTTATTCTTCTGGATAAGATGGAGAGATATAAATAATACAATCAGAAGAATTCAGAAGTGGTTGGATGGCTAGTGTCAAGAAGTGGTTGTTAAATGGATCAGCATCAGTGGGGCCAGTGGAGGGCTATTAACATTTTTATATCAGTGACTTGGATAAAGGCATAAATGGTATGTGCTCATCATCTGCCGATGACTCAAAGCTGAGAGATACAGCTAACTCACTGGATGATAAGTGTCAATCCAAAAGGATCTTGACAGGCTTAATCGAATAAAATGAAATTCAATTGGGATAAATGCAAAGTCTTACACTTAGATACAAAAGATCAACTCCATAAATATAAGACAGAGGAGATAGGAATAGATAGCAGTTATTCTCATAAAGCTTTAGAGGTTTTAAGAGCTAGAAACAATGAATCACCATTATGATGTTGTTGCCAACAAAACCCTTATGCAACCTAGGACTTCATTAGGCACACCGGTCATAACTTTCTATTGGAAAGAAGAGGGATATGATGATCCTACTGTACCCTGTGCTGGTCAGACCTCCTCAAAAGTGTTGTATATGGTTCTAGGCACCATGGTTTGAAAGGACAATGACAAGCTGGAAAGGTCCAGAGGAGGGCAGCCAGAAGAGCAAAGGGTATCTACTGAGTTCATGACCTAAGAGGATCAGCTGAAGGAACTGGGCATGCTTAGCCTGAAGAAAAAAAGACTCAGGGCAGCTAGGTGGCGCAGTGGATAGAGCACCGGCCCTGGATTCAGGAGGACCTGAGTTCAAATCCGGCCTCAGACACGTAACACTTACTAGCTGTGTGACCCTGGGCAAGTCACTTAACCCCACTGCCTAGTCAAAAAAAAAAATCAATCAAGAAAAAAAAGACTCAGGAGGAACATAAGGGTTGTGTTCAAGGATGCGAAGGGCTGTCCTGTGGAAAGGGCACTGGACTATTCCATTTGGCCCTACAGGGCAGAACCAGGGTGGAAGCTGTAAATGAGAAAAGTTAGACTGGACGTCCGGAAAACAACTTCTAATAATGACAGCTTTCCGGAAGTAAAGTGGGCTGCTTTAAGAGATGGTCAGGTCCTCCTCTTTGGAGGTCTTCAGGGAGAAACTGGAATAACCAACTTTGATTATATTATAATGGAAGTTCTTTAGTGTGTGGGTTTGACTAGATGCCCCTGAAGTTGTTTACTACTCTCAAATTCTGTGATTCTGACTAATGACTGGGATGATCAAGAAAGATTTCATGGAAAGAGTGGCATGTAACAAGAAAAGGCTTCTGGGGGGTGAGGGGGAAGAGGAACTGCATTCAGGAATAGGGGACACTCTATATAAATGCCCCAAAGACCGCAGTGGATGTTGAGTTCGGGGAACAGCCAGCAGCCCAGTTTGACTAGAACACCAAGATCCTGTTGGGGAATAGCACGAAAGAAAGCTAGAAAGATAAGCAGAAGCCAAACCAGAGGAACAAATGTCAACCTGGAGTGTTTGCATTTTATCCTAGAGGCAATGTGGAGCAACTGAAGGTTTTTAAACACAGACTTGCACAAGGACAATTAATAAAATTTGCTGAATAAAATTCTAGTCCCATATTTCTCTTGCATTCTTCAAAATATTCTGAGTATCCATTTTGTGCGGGGCATTGTGCTGATAGAGAAAAGACCAAGATCTGGTCCATGCTCTCAAACAGTTTCTAGTCTAGGTGGGGAGATGAGGGAAGGACGAGGAAAAGTTACATAAGAATGAGATTTAAGAAACATTTCAAAATAATAATTCACAAGGGAATATTGTGTAGTAGGGAGCAATAAAGAGCCAGGAGATCAAATTTTCAGCTCTGCTCCTCTTACCTCACTTCACCATGGCTGGGCAAGTTACAACTTCCCTGAGCCTTGCTTTGTTTTCTACAAAATGGAGTATTGGTATAAGTCAACTACACCATCCTCTTGGAAGATCTCATTCCTTCAATTCCATTATTATGCTCTCTCCTGACCTTATCCTTTTCCTGTCTATAAATATGCGTGTCCCAAAAGCTTTCTCCCAGGTCCTCTTCTGTTCTCTCTGTTGGTGACAACATCTACTTCCAAGGTTTCCATGATCAATTCTATGTAGATGACTCTCAAATTTGTATGCAGCCCCAATTTCTCTCTTGAATGTCAGTCCTGCATTGCTAACTGCTTGCACTTGGATGACTCATTGATACCAAAAACTTAATTAGCTCTGTCCAAAACAGAACTACTTATCTTTCTCTCTACTCCCAAATTTCTTTATTTATGTTGAGGTTGCCAGCATCATTCTAGTCATCCAGGGTTACACTATAGTCTGTAAACCCTAAAAAATTATCTACTACATATAACATCATCACCATCATATATCGTCAGGGACAAATGATCATCCAACTCCTTGTCAAAGCACCTCAGTTCAAGAGAACCCACTACCTCCTGGGGTAGCCCATTCCACTTCTGCCCAGATTTCTAAGTTCTCCCTTATACCAAGCCTAAATCTGCCTCCTTTTTCTCATCACTCCTAGTTCTGGCCTCTGGGACCAAGCAATCCAATCCCTTGACTGTAACAGTTTTTTTTAATCTATTTTTAAATTAACTTTATTCTGATTTATCAACAATCACTTCCATAAGTTTTTGAGTTTTAAATTTTTCTTCCCCTCCCTCCCCAAGATGGTGCACAATCTGATATACACATACATTCCTATTAAACATATTTTCACATCAGTGATGTTGTAAGGAAGAATTAGAACCAATAGGAGGAGCTACCAGAAAGAGGAAACAAAACAAAACAGAAGAAAAAAAATAGCAAATAGTATGTTTCGATCTGCATTCAAACTCCACAGTTCTTTCTTTGGATGTGGTTAGCATTTTCCATCCTGAGACCTTTGGAGATGTCTTAGATCCTTGCATTGCTGAGAAGGGCTAAGTCTATCAACATTAGTCATCACACAACATGCCTGTTACTGTGTACAACATTCTCCTAGTTCTGCTCACTTGACAGCATCAGTCTGTACAAGTCTTTCCAGGTTTTTCTGAAGTCTCCCTGCTCATCATTTCTTATAGCACAATAGTATTCTATTCCATTTATATACTACAACTTGTTCAGCCATTCCCCAATTGATGGGCATTCCCTCAATTTCCAATTCTTCGCCACCACAAAAAGAGCTGCTATAAATATTTTTGGACATATGGGTCCTTTTCCCATATGTATGATCTCTTTGGGATACAGCCCTAGAAGTGCTATTGCTGGGTCAAAGGGTATGCACAGTTTTGTAGTGCTTTGGGCATAGTTCT
The DNA here is from genome assembly GCF_003287225.1 of Phascolarctos cinereus. Lineage (NCBI taxonomy): Eukaryota > Metazoa > Chordata > Mammalia > Diprotodontia > Phascolarctidae > Phascolarctos > Phascolarctos cinereus. Next base: position 207,676,428 of record NW_027555736.1, on the reverse strand, counting down.
AAATTGCTCTCCAAAATGGCTGGATCATTCCACAACTCCAACAATGCATTAGTGTTCCAATTTTCCCACATCTTCTCCTACATTTATGATTGTTAACAGTTATCAAAAGTAGACAATGATCATGCTCCCCCTTCAGTCTTGTCTTCTCCAAATTCAACACTTTCATTCCTTCAAGCAATACTCAAATGGCATGATCTCTGATCGCTAAAGATTCAGCTTTCCAAACACACAAAAGGCACACTACTTCAGAAGGACGAGAAAATACCAATTTTGTTCTTGCCTTTCTTAATTTTCAGATGTCTAGAATAACTTGAGCTTAAGAAAGAGTAAGTAGTGTTGGCTCTTTTAAAAAGAAGGGTATTACAAAGGAAGTAATTTATCAGTTCTTTCCCTTCAGTGACAAGTGAATGAATGCTTCAAAAGGTTATAATTATTATAATCAGGTGTTTTGTGCAAATGAGATGATCACAGTGATGCACCCAGTTGAAAATCAAAGATTAAATTAAAACCTACTATGTTCAAACGAGACACATTGGATTTGCATGAGTTGATGACAACTGAATAGTGTTCTTGAAAAAGCTCTAATTAAAAAAAAAAACAAATGAACACAAATGATTAAAGTTCTTACCTATAATATGCTAAGGGAGCCCCTGCATAGGGCACAAGTCCTCTTAAATATTTCAAGGCTATTTTCTTTCATATGATTTATTTCTATGACATCAAGTTGCAGTTTTATTTTTCCAAGAACGTGGCTTATGTAGTCCACTGGCAACATCCTGTTTGGGCTATCTGCACTTGCAGTGTAAATTCAAAGAAATTGCTTTGGGAAATTTTCAGAATTACCAAGGGAGGCTGCATAAAATGCAGAGGTAACACTTTTGACACCAACCCAGAGATATTCTTTCCAAGCCAAAATTTACCCATTTACCCAGGAGAAGCAATTGTAGTTTAAAAAAAAATCCTATTTTCCAAAGCTTACTGACTACTTAAATATATTGACAAGGTGCTGTTATGTTTATGCTCCTAGCCAGGAAAAAAAATCTCAAAATTTAACAGCCAATGAAGAACAAAAAATTACTCCTCTCATCTACTCAGGCCTTTGTTCTGCCAAGAATGATCAAACTACTCAGGCTGACTCAAGCTATCTAGTGATACATATACACACTGAATAGAACAGAATAGAATAGAACAAATGCTTAGAGTTGGATGAGGCATCAGAGATAGTCTAGTCGAACCTTTTCACCTTACAGAGAGGGCCACTGAGCGCAGAGAGAAAGAAAAGGCAGCTTCCCCAAGGTCACCCAACTGGGTGATGGCTGAATTGAGTCCTGAAATGAGGTTTTCTGACTCCCAGGCCAGTCTCTTTGTCCCAAAGCAGAATCAGCAATGACACATTGTTACCAGCCCACACATTCCAAGGTCAGAGTCCAATTCTTAGCCAGCTGTTTATGCAGCTTGCTTGCTCCTACTCATCTGGCATTTCAGCCCTGGTCTTCTCATTAATAGGGCTATGAGAGTAGGTGGATTCCTCCATGGTGTGATATAAGGCATACCCCCAAAAAGTTGCTCTCCCCCTAAAACTAACATTTCTACCAGTCCTGTCCTGGAATCTGACATTTCATTAGCATCTTTCCTTGCTGGTTCAGGTATTGTCTCTAGGAAGTCCCTCTTAAAATTGGTAAATGTGTTTATGCGGAGGCAAAATAAATTAATTTATTGTCACTTAATACCTTAGTGTGGTATCACTATCAGAAACACATCCACAGCAAAAGCCCTGAACATATGCGAGGAAGGAGAGGTGCATTTGATGGGGGCGTGGGAGAGAGGTGGAGAATCTCAGCATTTCCAGGCTGCCAGTGAAGTATCTGGGGCCACCACCAGGGATCTTGAGGACTCAGCAGAACAAAAGTAAATTCTGAATTAGAAAGGACACTGAACTAGTAATCAGAAGACCTGGATTCTGAGAACTAGTTCTGCATCCAGTTAGCTGGTCCTATGACTTCTGGCAATTCACTTTCCCTATATGAGTTTCATGTTTCTTATCTGTAAACCAAAGGGGTTAGCCTAGCAGACCTCTAACATTCCTTGCAGCTTTGACATTCAATGTTTTAAAATTTTACATTCTAAGAACTCTTTCAAATCCAAAGCTCTATGCTCATAGGTTCTACTTACCATTCTGTATTCTAACACAATTTCCAGATTTGACATTCTAGAATTCACTGAAACGTAAATTTATGAGTATCAGTCCTGGCCACCAACTAACACTAAAATCTGCCCTTAGCTTAAGGCAGTTTGGGAGATACTTGTCTGAGTTTGGAAGGAAGCAGATTCACAGGCATATGTGTCTTCCCCTGCAGTCAAATCCTCATTGCCAGGTCTAAACCTCCTGCTTTACAAGAGGATTTCAGAAGAACCTAGCTGGTGCTAAACTTGATGCTGGTTTTGACTGTGACTAAAGTCAGGCTCACAATGACCAAAAAATATCCAGTGTTACTGGTGCTTGTAATCTCCGAGGAAATGTACAACCCTAAAATGGGCTCATGTTTGCCTGTGTGCTGTCACGACAGGAAAAAATTTTAGTATGACTGTGTTTTCAAAGATGTAAAAGATCCTAGATCAGTTTTGCTGTCTATCTGGGCTGAATTATTTATCCCTTCTTTTCTCCTGGCCATCATACAGGGACAAGCCACTTGATGCAGTCACAGAAGGATGACTAATGCTGCCACAGACCAGGGAAACAATGTGACAGCAGAGAATCTGCAGGAACGTTATCTCCCCTCCTGCTTCTTGCCTACCTTCCAGTCCCGTAGCTGATCCTGATCATCTCCGTCTTGGGGGTGGACCAAGGCCAAAGTGCTAACACAGAATTTCTTAGCCTCAGAGGAAAGGGCTTCTCCTAAAGAGAACCTCTTCCAATGCCTCACCAGAGAACAGGGGGTGAATCTAGGTTCTCAAAAGCAATGTTGGCAGTGCATAAGCCCTGGTGGGTTCTACCAACCTGGAAAGTCTTTTAGTATGGACATCACGACAGATCATGCTATCAGGGCGCAAACCTTGGTAGGTTGGAGAAGATTCACCATTAGAAGGCTAACCCTAGGGTGAGGAATTTTTTTGGTCATATTAACTCATGAATTTTTTCTATTAAGCCATGAAGGTAGCATTATACCGATGAACTCATCAATGTCTAAAAATGTTATCAGGCGGCCGGTTACTGAAGAAAGACTTCCAATACCTTCTCTGACCTCACAAAAGCATCTTCTGTGTCCCTATTGTCTGTAGGTTCTATCACCAAGGATCTGTTAGCTCAAATATGGTTCATATAGGTTGCAGATTGGCTAGGGAAGAGAAATATTCCTGACAGGAAGAACAATATGGTAAATAAGCAGCAAGATATAATGGGGAAAAAGCCCCAATAGATTTGGAGTCAGGAGACCCAAATTTGAATGCCTAAGTTGCTATTTATTGGTGGTATAGTCTTGGGTAAGTCGGTCTCTCTGGGCCTGAGTTTCCTCATCTCTGATATCATGTGGCTAAATGTTCTTTAAGATTTCTCCCAGCTCTGTCTTTTTTTTTTTTTTTTTGGTGAGGCAATTGGGGTTAAGTGACTTGCCCCAAGTCACACAGCTAGTAAGTGTTATGTGTCTAAGGCCGGACTTGAACTCAGGTCCTCCTGACTCCAGGGCCAGCATTCTATCCACGGTACCACCTAGCTACCCCCCAGCTCTATCTTTTGATTCCATGTAGTGGGAGCTAGGGATTCAGGCAAACTAAGTGTTGCACTCATATTCACGGAAAAATTAAAAGAACCAGAGGAAGGGTTCCAGCATGTTGTGTAGATCTATAGGAGATAGATGAAAGGATATGCACAAGGACTACATAAGACGAGAAAGTTATGGATGGGTTTTTGCATTGATGGAGAGACCACCCATGATGATGAGATCAGGGATCCATTAAAGTAAGCATAATTTCCCTCTCTACTCACCTTTTTCCTAAGAAAGGCAGGTACAGTTAAGTGGCACAATGAAAAGAGTACTGGACTTCGAGTTATGAAGACCCAAATTCAAAGCCTGCCTCAGAAACATTACTAATAGTCCCTACCTTACAGGGCAGAAGTGAAAATTAAATGAGACAATATTTGTAAATCTCACTCTAAACCTAAAGTGCTACCTAAATGCTGGCTGTAATAATAACAATGACGGTTAAGAGCCCACTCTGACAACATCCTGCAAGGGACACAATGGGGCCCAAGGCATGGTTGACTGACTGCCAGAACTGGCAGGCGGGGAGGAGGGAAAGGCAGGAGGACCGTCTAACCACTTTCAGTAACACTTTGGTTGCCATCACAGCCAGGTTGCCTATCCTTCATCAACCTCTATATCCGTTTTTTTCCTGGGAATTTATCTCCTTACAGGATGGTAAGGTCCTCAAGAACAAGAATTACATCTTATACTTCTTTATATCATTCACAGAGAATATAGCCTTTCACACAGTAGGTGCTGGATGCCCTCTAAGAGTTTGTTGTTTAATTAGCTAGACCAGACTCTAATTCAAGTTAATTGACATTACAATATGATAAGCTAATACTAAAGACAGTTCTCATTTATACGGATCTTTACAGTTTACAAAGCATGGTCCTCAAAATGTCTCTCTGGGAGGTAGGTAGAAGAGGTATTATTTACCCACTTGACAGATGAGGAAACTGAAAGCTCAGAGAGGTAAAAAAGCTTGTCCAACATTACATAGCTGGTAAATGAAAAAGCAAGGTTTTAAATCCAAGTCTTGACCCCAAGTTCGATGTTTCTCCCACCACATCCCGCTAAACGATATGAACAGGACCTAGAGGATTAAAAACTCCAAAAGTCCCAATCTACACGGGCACTGAGTATCTGGGGGTGGCTCTCAATCCCCTCGGGGGGACTCTGTAGGAAGGGGTGCTTGGATGCTCTGATTCGGATACAACTTGGGACACGCTGACTCTGGTTCTCTGTCATCTCTGACATCTCTAATACTACCTTATGCAGACTGTTTTATAGTTTACAAAGTGCCTTCCCTCACAACAACTATTTGATATAGCCAACAAAAGAACCCCTGAATCTCTCCTGAGATGGTGAGGTTGTACGGTGAGTATAAAGAACACTCACCTGCCAATCAGAGGACGTCCCTTTCTCTCCCTAGGGATCAGTTTCCTCACAGCCAAGATTAAGTATATTGGGAACATTTGATTAACAATCAGATAATTTCTGTGGTCCCTTCCATCTTTAATAAACTATGAACTATATGGTTACAGCTGTCTCAAGGAAAATACTATATGTTTATAAATAATAGACCTTAAAGATAATCCAGTCCAACCCTGTCATTTTACAAATGAAGAGACCAAGGCTCAAAGAGGCTGGAATGACAGACCAGAACTCAAACTCAGGTCTTCTTTTTCATTTCTTTCATATGTAAAATGAGTCTAAGCAGACTAAGTATTTTAAAGCTTCAGCGTGAAATCTTTGAGCTAAAATCACACTTTATGTATGTTTTTATGTAGTGCTTTCCACTCACTTGATAATACTCAGTAATGCTACTGTAACAAGAAGCAAACCCTGAAGCCCTCACTGGCTCTGTTCTTTCAAAGAACAGTCATCATCTCAAGAGTTTGTACTTCACACTCTGCTTCCTATTTATTCAGTGATTGGGGACAGGGAGAGACAGAATAAAGTAGAGTCTGTGACAATGGCACCCAGTCCACAAGAGAGTTTATGAATGACCACCATCATTTTGGGACGGCAGGAACCAGGGGCCTTCCCAGGAACTAGGCTTTCCCAGGAAATGCCCGATGAACTAACATCCTGCCAACCATGGTTCTTGAAAAGGCCTGGGGGCCGGCCTCCGCTCTGTCCTGCCTCCACCTTTGTTGAAGAAGCTGTATTTCTCAAAGAGTGCTTCTACTTACAACTGCAATAGAGTAGGCTGGCCTTACAGATTCAAATGAAAGCTCTAAATTCAGAGGAGGCACCCTTCGAGAGAAACAAGGGGATGCCTGGCTCTTTTATTGCCAAATAGATCCAAATACAGTAGTAAGGCTGTTTATTGAGTACATCCTTCAATTTTTCCCATGGTCTTTTTGCTCCTTGAAAGACAGAATCCTATTATGAGAATCCCAATTAATACCTATAGCTGCATGCTAATGAAACGAATTTCACCAAGTCCAGATGGGTTGTACCTTCAGAATGGGTGTTCTTTTATGGCACAACATGATAGTATTTACTGCATTTAATCCAAATGAGATTGTAGAAGAGCAGCTTTTGTCAACAGAGATTTCTCAAGAATATAGGGGTTAGGAAGCGGGCTCTGAGTAGCAGAAATAAGGATGCTGCAGATGGAGCTGTAACTTGCAGTACAAATACTGGTGCTCTATATAACAAAAGATAATCAGGTTATGAAACAGTAGTCCATGAAATTCATTGATGTGGAACCTTGGGCTGGAAAAAAGCTCCATCTTTCCCTATGTTAGTGAGAGTGACCAGGCTGGCCTGCAGTATTCTCAACAGTGAATTCTAATTTGGGTGTCTCCAACTGAAGACTGCTCATATGTTTACAATGCTTTAAGCTTAAAAATTTTTTATAAACATATTCATCAACAAAAATCAAATAAATATAAAAATAAGGAATAAAATTTTAAATAAACCCTTGGCATTTGACAAAGAATTACCAAACAAATGAACAGATCAGTAATCAGATATGTGGGCAGCTAGGTGGTGGGCTGGATAGAGCACTGTGGGGCCTAGAGTCAGGAAGGTCTGACTTCAAAACTGGCCTTAAGACACTTACTAGCTGTGTGACCCTGGGCAAGTCATTTAACCCTATTTGCCTCAATTTCTTCACCTGTAAAATGAGCTGGAGAAGGAAATGGCAAACCACTCTGGCATCTTTGCCAGGAAAAGCCCAAACAGGGTCACAAAGAGTCAGACACAACTGAAACAACTCAACACCAACAGCAGGACATGCGTTTGCTTCGTGTCTCTAGGTCTATCTAAAGCTCTATCACTGTTGCCTTCATTCTTTTTTGTCCCTTCCTTTCTTTCTCATATCGTTGTACTCAGTGCGGATGAACCTCTGCTTCTGCTGATCTCACTTCGCCTCACTTCCGACAGGTCCTTCGGTGTTTTCAAAATTGTCCTTTTTTGTCGTTGTGCCATTCTATTAGATTAATAAATCATAATTTATATAGTCATTTGGCTAGCTATAGAGATGAGATCCATTTTTTTCTATTACACATAGAGTAGCTATAAATAAAGTCATTTTTTCTTTTTAATGGTATACTTCCTCACTGTTCTCCAAAGAGTTTGCACTGGTCCCTATGTAAATATCTATGTGTGTAAAAGATACATATAGAGTAAATGAAAGGCAAACCCAGAGAAGAGGCAGGAGCAGGACTGAAAAAGGCCTTCTCTAGGAAGTGGACAGAGGCGAGAAGGGAAAGTATTCTAGGGATGGGAAAAGGCACAGAGTCAAGAGAGATGCAATATCATGTGCTAGGAGAACATCAAGAAGGCCAATGTCACCGAGTTATAGAGTTAGTGGAAGCGAATAAAGTGTAAGAAAACAGGAAAATGAGGAACAGGTCAGGTTATATGAGGCTTTAAAAGACAAAAGATTTTATATTTGATGCTGATGGTAATAGGGAGTCACCGCAGTTTAGTGAATGGGGGAATGGCATGTTTAGACCTGTGCTTGAGAAAGAAAACTTGGGCAGCTGAAGGCCTGGGAAGAGACTGGAAGCAGGGAGGCCATCTGGAGGTGTTGCAATAGTCCAGGCATGAGGTGATACGGGCTGGCACCAGTATGGCAGGATACTGACGTAGTTTTTTTTTTCTTGATTTGCATTTCTATTATTATTAAAGAACTTGAGCATCTTTTCGTGAAGTTATTAACACTCCGGATTTCCTTCTAAAGTTTTTTTTGTTTTCTGATTGTTGCTCCCCTATGGAGTATGTTTATGTTGATAGATGTGTTTCATTTCTTTATAGATTTTGTATCTTTTCTTTTGGTTTTATAAATATTGCTTGCACCTGAATTTTATCAAACCTTGTGATTTTCATCTACAATAATTTTTACTTATTTAATAACTATTCATGGTTGAAACAAATATGTTATTCCTTTTTAATATATTCTGTAATTTTTCTTTTATCTTTTTTTTATTTTTTGCTTTTTGGTGAGGCAATTGGGGTTAAGTCACTTACCCAGGGTCACACAGCTAGTAAGTGTCAAGTGTCTGAGTCCAAACTTGAACTCAGGTCCTCTTGACTCCAAGGCTGGAGCTCTATTTACTGTGCTACCTAGTTGCCCCTTATATTCTTTAAATTTAAAAGATATTTAGATCACTGATCCAGAGTTGACTGGTCAAACATTTTCCCTCTTTACAGCTTGTCAATTTTCCCTATTTCTCAACAACTTTTACTGAACAGTGATTAAATTGCCCCATCTTTTTTAAATTATAGCATTAACAAATACTAACTTCTAATGTACAGGGTGTCCCAAAAATCTTAGTGCAGTTTAAAGCTTCAATAATGTAAGACTGTATTAAGATTTGGGGACCCTCAGTAGACTGCCTTCTATTTCTGGGTTCTCTCTTCTGTTGAATTGTACTATTCTACTTTTCCAGTGTCTGCTTTTAAAAATAAGATTTTGTTATATGTTTTGAAATCTAGAATAAGAACTCCTTTCCCAGTTTTTTTCTAGTTAGCTTGATACTCTTGTCTACCTTTTTTCTATAAAGTTAAAAAAAGAACACAACCCTACCCTACTCCCCCTCAAAAGAAAAGCTTTTTGTGTGACTTTTCTTATGACTTTACTTTTGATGAAGTAGTCAATCACTGTTCTGACTGGTATCGTATTGAAACTGCACATTGATGAAGGTGTAAAAAAGGAAAAGCAGGCACAGCTGTTAACCAATCAATCAATATTAAGCCCCTACCATGGGGATACAAAGAAAGACAAAAACATGGTGCCTGCCCTCAAGGAGCTCACATGACAGTGTGGAAGAAAGATTGTATTTGTCTTGCTTGGCCCAGGGAGCAGACCTAGGAGGATTAGATGGAAGCAGTAGAGAGCCAGAGTTCAGATCACCATGGCAAAAAAAAATCAGAATGATTCAGAAGCAGAACGAGCAGCCTCAGGAGGCGTGGAGTGCTCTGTCTTTGCTGGAAGCTGTGCAATGCCTGCTTGTCAGGGGGATTTGAGAGCGGAGGCCTGCTCAAGCATGGGCTCTACTAGATCACATCTGAGCTTCCTTTCAACTCAGAGTCGGTGATTTTGGTACTGTCTAATGCTACAAAGGGTTAAGAGAGACCCTTTCAGAAAGTATGTGAGGAAAATCTCTGTACAGATGAGAAATGCCAGACCTGGTCAGCATCAATGTTTTTGAAAATATTCTAATCAGTATTAAATAATATGGTCCCTCTTGATGTCATTCATCAAAACCAAGCTTTCTGCCTTTATTACAAAACCTCGGTGGGCTTTCAAGACCAGTGTCTGTCACCAAGAAACCTGAAATACATGAAGAGCTGCTGATTAACTGAAGCTGCTGATTCCAGGGTAGAGAGAACCATGTGGGAGGAGACTGCACCTAAGGAACATTTAAAGGTGACAGTTCCATCATGTTTTGCCGAAAACACATTACAAATTTTAAAATTCCCTTTTCTCTATTACAACTAACTGATTTAGTTAAAAATGAAGAGTTCAAAGAAGTCTGGAAGATAAAATAACCAAAATTCTACTCTTTCAGGGGGGCAGAACGTATCTTATCCAATGGATCCCCTGCTAGGGTAAAAGAAAAATTGGCAGTGAAAGTGAAGGACAAAGGAAAGGCAAAGAAACATCTGTCCTGCTAATAACATTGGCTAGAATGCCTATCCTCCTGACCGAGAGATGGAGTTCGCCACGTGGGAGAAGAGACTCCATTTTTTCTAACAATCTAAACCCTTTAAGGATAATCAACCAAATGAGGACTTAAGGGTCTCTAAAGGGTCTTCATTATAAAGGAGTTTTCCACTTATTCAGCTAAACAAAGGCAGACTTTGGGACCCTTTCCTACAAGGAATCAATAAGTAGTAGAGTTAAAAAGGCATCTTAGAGATGACAGTAAAATCTCATTTTACAAATGAGAAAACTGAGGAACAGAAAATTTAAGTGACTTATCCAAAGTCACACAGATATTTAGTGTAAGAGCTGAGACCGAAACTAACCAGGATCTCTCCACTCCTCAGGTGTTTGTGCACATGACAATAACAGTGTGTAAGGGCTTTGCTGTGAGGGGGAGGTCTAGCCAAGAGACGAAGGGAGCAGAGTGACTAGATCTTAAAGCCTTCTAAGAATAACAAATGAGCTCACCTTTCTCTGGTTTGTGTAGTAAGCCATTAAAGTGAGACTGATTGAATAAGAAATAAAAATAATGCTCCTGAGTCACCATTTCCCAGGCTTTCCTTCCTGAAAGAGGGTTCTTCAATGGAGTCAAGTCAAACGCTGCAGTGTTCTTTTTTCACTTAAAACCAAATACAACATGGCAACACAAATATCACACACACATACACACACACACACACACACACATGTTGCTTGAAGAAAGGAAATAAGTGAGGGGGGTAGGGATTCCCCTTTTTCTGCCTTGGTTTGTTTCTTTTGTGCACACTAAAAACAGCTATCAGGTTCTGAGTATGGCCTGCTGTAAGGTGGGAAGTCAGGGACACTGTACTGCTTTCCAAAAATTATTGGAAATGGCATGAAAAAATACTCAAGCATAGGAAAGGGGGTTTGTGTTACTAGTTTTCATTTTAAATCAAGGAGCTCAGCTTTTGGCCTGATTTACAGTTTACATATTTTTAGAATTCAGTGGGCTACCAGGATACATGATTATGTTTTTCCTGGCCAATATCGCCACAGCCCTAGAGACCTTTGCCTCACCAGGCCATCATAATTCAAAAGTAGGCCAAAATCAGCTAAAAAACTCCTTGACAGTGCTGCTTACATAACACACACACACATACACATACACATACACATATATACAAATGTCAAAAAGGGTATTTCTGCTGGGAGGCAATTGGTGTCTATACCACATATTTTTGTATCTCCTTACATTCCTTCTGCCTAGAGGCAAATCTGCATCTTCCCAATAATATGTGGGATTACTGGGAAAGATCTGCTCGTTGTGTTCATGTAGGTGTGAGGTGGCTGCTCCTAAAACAAAAAAAATCATTTAATCTAAGAGTATATGTGTCATAAGTTAGAGAGGCAGAGAACTCCCTCCTAAGGAAGAATTAGAGAAGGCTTCCCATTGGAAGTAACACATGAGTTGAGCCTTGAAGGAAGTACATGTCAGGCTTGGGAGAGAGTCTGTACAAAGTTATGAAGATAAGAGATGGAATGTCAAGCTTGGAGAACAGCAAGTAGGCGGTTTAGGTGAAATAGAGATTGGGTGAAAGGTCTTAACTGGCAAATAGAAGGGTTTATATTTGAACCAAGAGGTGAAAGGGAGTCACAGAAGAGTCTTAAACAGGAATTACATGATCAGACATATTTTTAAAAGATTATTTTGGCAGCTGTTTTGAGCAAAGATCAGAGAGAAAAGATGGAACTAGAAGTTCCATTGGGAAGCATTTCAACAAAAATCCAGGAGAGAGATGTCTTGAACTAAGATGACAGCCATCTGTAAAAGACTTGTTTTGGAGGAAAAATCATTAAGACAACAGATAGGCTTTTAAGGGAGAGTGAAAAGTCAAGGATGATTCCAAGGTTGAGAATCTGGAAGTCTCAAATGAATGAATGGTGGTATCCTCCATGGACACAGTAAAGTTTCCCTTCTACCTCATTTTGTTTTCTTTTTGTCTCATCCATCCCTAATATGAAAGAGAAACAAAACCCTGTAACAAATACGCATAGTCAAGCAAAGCAAATGCCCACATTGTGCATGTCCAAAAATGTGTATGTCATTATGCATCCTGAAGCCCTCACCTGTCAGGAGGCGGGGCTAGCAAAGTTCAAAATAATTCAACACCAGTCCTCTGGAATCAAAGTTGGTCATTGCATGGTCAAGTTGTTTATATTTACAATGTAGTAACTCAGTTTCTCCAGCCAATCCAAATTCAAATCTTCCAAGTATAACATCACTCTTTCTTAACCAATGGCTTTTAAGGACTTCTCAAACCACTAGGTGTTGCCTAATGCCTCTGAGTTGTTGGTTCATTAGAGATGTTGTTCAGTTGTGTACAACTCCTCGTGACTCCATTTGGGGTTTCCTTGGCAAAGATGTCGGAGTGGCTTGCCATTTCCTTCTCCAGTTCATTTGACAGATGAGGAAATGAGGCAAACAAACAAGGTTAAGTGACTTGCACAGGGTCACACAGCTAGTAAATGTCTGAGGCCATGTTTGAATTCAGGAAGATGAGTCTTCCTCACTCAAAGGCCTGTGCTCTAGTCACTGTACCACCTAGCTGCCCTTAAAGATGCTTACGCCATATTTATACCTAGTTCATGCCTCTGACCAACTGGATCCATGGAAGTGTTCTCACTTGACAAAAGGAGTCATTTTAAACAAAGTGTGGTGATTGTTTCAATGAACCACCATCCCTACCCATTGATTTATGGCACCCTAAAATAATTATGTCAGATTCACCTTCCTCATAAGACTAAATCTCCCTTGTGTTCTTTCCCTCTTATTTTCCTATTAAGTGAAAGGCATTTCTGTACTCACCTCTGCACGTGTAGTTCAGATGACACAGTGGTTCAAGGGCCGCTCCCTGCTCTCACCCCCTCTTCCTTTTTACACAGACTCCAGGAGTGCGCCACCTTGCCAGTCACTGAACAAAGATCTCCCATTGGAGCGCCAATGAGCAACAAGACTACTGTGACTGACGAGCATCACAGTTTATGTATTGTCCTCTACTGGAGAGGAAGAAGAGGTGGAGAAATTTTAAGAAGAACTTAAGCTCTTCCAAACTAAACAGATACTTTAAAACTCAATGACTCTAATGCAAACGTGTGTAGGCATAGGGAGGATAGCCAAAAATATGTTGGAAAATGACTCAGAGACATTCCGCTTACACAGTATGGACAGTTTCAATTAAGGATGTTGGAGGGTGATGGACACTTCAAGCACTAAGTAACATAAAAAAGAATTCATTTGCAAAACTTCATGGAAGAGGTCAGTCAAAGATTATGAGTAGTATTTCCTCATAAAACATGGGAGGGGGAAAAAGAAAAAATAACGAAACAGAGCCATCAACATTTTTATAACAAATATTTTCATAATCAATGATAGAGAAATTATCACGTTAAGATAATGAAATGGCCAAAAGAAAACACAAAGAGTATCTGGAACAGATTAAGTACACAGAAGAATCAGATGCTGGAAGTAACACTATTTTGAAGGAACTGACTAATCTAATCTCAAGATATCTGAAGGATGTAAATTTAACAAATATATACAATATTATTACTGGAAAAAGGTGCTCAAAAGAGTCATGACTGACCTACACTCCTCTATTCTCACCTCTTACAAAGTCTTTGTGAGAGAAATCTATACATATATTAAGGGTACCCAGTGAAAATAAATTATAGATATAGGGAGACTTTTGCAAATTATTTTTATAGCACTCTCCTCCTTTATAACTGTATAACTGGCTAAAAGGTGCAGAGAATAGAATATCTCTTTGTTATTGGCTCATTATTAAAAAGTATTTGGCTCCACATAGTAAAATGAAACTTTAAGGGCTTTTGTAAGGTGTTTCTAAGGTGTTTCCCATACGTATGATAAAATAGTACAAGATTCCTTGGTAGATGCAACAACAAAAATAACTTCATTTAGTGATCCTCTGGTTACCAGTACCAAGTAAAGCATAAAACAGGGAGGTGTATGCTCACCCAAGGTGTCTGCCACTGTCTTGGAGAATGTGCTGTATAGAATAGAAATAAAGTCCTTTAGAAACTCCTATTTGCAGATGACATTGTGTTGATGGCACTCTAAGCCCTAGAATACTGCAGAGCTTCCTAAATAAGAAATTCAAAAAGTTCAGCCTACCAATGCTGGAAAAAGAAAAAAAAAAACAAAGTATATGAAGAATACCTACTTTTCTGATTACGATAGGCAGAAGAAGAGAACCCACTGGTAAATATATCTTGGTCAGGCCCCGCAAATAGGCATTGAATGAAGCTCAGAATTAAATAGGAGGAAGGAAGAAGCCTGGACTGTATCTAGGGAATTGCATGATGCTTTCTATGGTTCCACTATTCTTTTAGAAAGAAAAAAAAAATTTGAACTTATTTCTAGCACTAATAATCCTCCAGTGATGCTTTATGGCTACAATACATGGAATGTCACAATTTCCAAAGAATTAAAATTCAAGTTACCCAAAGGGTGAGAGATAGCCACATAGTAAGTATAAATAGGTTGCAGCATACAGCCTGGATAATATGCATGCAAAAAGTCACACAAAATAAACAATCCAGGAAATGTATGATTGGAAAAATGTATGAGTGATGGATCACCCATATAAGCAAGAGTTAGGGATAATAGGTGGACAGTATATGGGCTAATGTTAAAAAGACTTATAGGATGTCCTCCAGGGTACAGGGTAAATCCTCTGTGGAGTGTCCATGGCAGAACATGGACACAAGTCCCACAAGGATGCCGTTGGGGGAAGCACTCATAGCAATGGCTTCACTGAAATAAGTGTCCAGAATTATGTTCTCTTTTAGGCCTTCTTCATCCCCTCAATTCCTCTGCCCAAATTTAAAGAACCAGACCCTAAGGGGAATTACTCCTCCCTACTGCTTTACCACTTCTAGGTAAGTAAAACAAATAAAAATGACCAAACCCTTGGTCAAGTTACTCAGCAATGTTTAACAAGTAGACCCCTGTATCAGATACTATGAAAGAAGGTGAAGAAAGAGAAGTCATGACCTCAAAGATCCAATCAGAAGAAAAAGCTAAACAAGGGGGTAGCTTTACATTTCCTCTGGCCCCATGCCTGGTACAAGTGCAGCTACCTATTTCTTTCCCTTCCCTGGGGTAAGCCAGGGAGAAAATGTGCACCTTCTACTTAGCAAACTAATGTTTTACTTATTGATACATGGGCCTATGGAGAGGAGACTGGCTTAGGTATTTAATGGGCACATTTCTTATGGCTCTCTTCAATTACATTTGCTCTGAACCAAGTACTAAGGGCATTCAAAAAATTACAGTGCTTTTTTATGCTTGGGCAGTAAGCCCAGTATACAGAGTACCACACAGTACTGACCAACCCTATGTCTGCAAGTAATTAGGATACAGAGGATTCACTAATGGACCGAGCCACTCTCTCACTTTTAATATCTGATGAATGTTGTGATTGTACTTAGGCTGGTCCTTCTTCCAGGTCAAATATTTTATTTGAAGAAATGTGCCTCCTGGGAGCACAAACCTTTTCAGCACCTACCCTAACATAACCTAGATAAGAAAAGGAAAGAATACTTCATTTCCTATGCTAGAAGCTAATCATCCAGAATGGCCTTCTTTCAGAAGGATACTTTGGGTCTTTATTAGAATATTCAATTTGAGATTCCCCTGCTCCTCTCTTCCTTCCTGACTAAATTTTGCTGCTTATAATAGAATCAATGAACATTAACACTGGGAAGGGATAATAGGCCAGCCCCCTTTTCCTTTTAGAGAAGAGAAATTGAGGCCCAGAGAAGGGGACTTATTAAAAATCTCACATAGAGTTTATTTTCAAATTGTGGATATCCTTTAATCTCCAGGTCTTAACCTTTGGGGGTGGGGAGCGGATCATGGACCCATTTTAAGAACAATGTTTTTAAATACATAGAATTATAAAGGAAATCAAATAAATTGAAATGCAGTTTTCTCTATACATACATACATGTGCATGTATATTTTTATGTGTATATGTGTGTATATGTTCATATTCACACACACACATATTCTCAGGGTCATAGAACCCAACTGCTCTAGGACTTACAGGGTTGCTCAATACAACACTTTCATCTCAGAGAGAGGAAGCTGAGGCTATGTACTAAGTTATGAGTTTTGGAAGGATCTTTCTAGTCTATACAATCCTCCTTCAGAGGGAAAACTGAGGCCCAAAGAGGCAAAGAGATTTGTCCAAATTTATACAACTAGGCAGAGGCAGAAATCCTGTTTTGCATAAATTAGGCATTAATGAATTTGCTGAATTGAATCACTGAGGAAGCATCTAGTCTTAACATTCATTTTTCAGATTAGTAAACTGAAGCCTGAGGCACTAACTTCCCTAAAGTCACATAGGTCATGAGGTCCTCTGATTCAAGGCTCTTTCCACTATACCTCCTATGAATCACTTTCTTTTTGAACAAAGAAGTCAGTAAACTACATGAAAATGGGAGTGGTCCTTCACTATCTAAAAAATGAAGCTGATTGGCAGGATCTTGCAAGGCAAAGGTTGTCCTGGCTATGCCAAATTCACATCATTTTCATAAGCCAGTTACCCCTGCTCTCACCTTTTCTTTTCTTTTCTTTCCAATCGTGACTTTACAATTGGTCTATTCAACTCCACACCCACATTTATCCACAAGTCTCTTCTATCCTTGTCTTAATGCCATTCATCCCTTGCCAAACATCAGCCATGGATTACTTCCAGTCTCTGATTCTGCTGAATGAAGCTAGAAGTCACACAACTGTAATGATTAGGTATGTTGTAAATTTATGTCATCCATCCTAACCCAGACCCTCAATGCACAAGACAATTCTTTCTTCCCCTGCTCACTCTTCCACAGAAACTAATGCAAACCCCTTCTTTCCTTAAGACTCCTACAACTCCTGCCTCCATCTCCTTTCATAGACAAGAAACTTGCCTCTTATTTTACAGAGAAAATGAAAAGAGATACCTTTAACTCAAAACCACTCATCATCCTTTATTCTCTCCTTTCCTCTAAACTCTGACAATGAAGTGACCCTTCTTGTCAAGAACAACTCCTTCAAATGCACCCTTGATCTCAACCCCTCATATCTTCTTCAGCAGATAACAATCAGGTCTCCTTCCTCCAATCTTTCACTTCTCCCAATCAACCAGCTCCTTCCCTACTGCTTTCAAACATGCCCAAGTCTCCCCTCTCTTTAAAAGAACATGTACTGGATCCCACCAACCCTTTAAACCACTGTCCTATATCTCTCTTTCCTTTCTCAATCGAAATCCAAAATAAAACCTCCAACATTAGTTGCCTCTCATTCCTGGCTTCTGACACCATCACTTCAACTGAGGCTGTTCTCTCCAAAGTTAACAACGACCAACTGTTAACAATTACCAAACTGGATGTTTTATTACTGATCCTCCTCTTTCTCAATCTATTTGATACACTTGATATGTGGACCATCTACTTCTCTTGGACTCTCTCTCTCCTCTCTGGGTCTTTGTTACACTCCTCTCTACACCTATGTCTAATGGCTCATCAGTTTTTTCTTTGCAAGATTGTTATTGATATCATGTCCTCTAACTGTAGATGTTTATCATAGGATCCTAGATTTTAATTATCAACTCTATACAGCTGACTCTTAGACCTACGTATTCAGCCCTAGTCTTTCCCCTGAGCTACAATCTTGCATCACCAATTGCTTTATGGACATTTCAAATTGGATATCATGGAAATCTCTCAAACTCAGTATATCCAAAACTGAACTTATTATTTCCCCCCTCAAACCCACCCTTCTTGCAATTTTTCTTACTTCTAGGAAAGGCAGCCTCATTCTTCTAGTTTCCCAGGTTCACAACTTGAGCATTATCTCCAACTTCATTCTTTCTTTAGCCTACATAGCCAATCAGTTACAATATCTTGTCCTTTCTCCATATCTGTTTCCTTCTCTCTTCTCACACAACCACCTCCTTAGTCCAGGCAATAATCACATCTCACCTGGATTATTACAATGGCCTCCTAAGCAGCCTTTGTGACTCAAGTTCTTCTCACTCCAGTCCATTCTCCATAGTGCTGCAAAAATGATTTTCCTTAAGCACAGATCTGACCACATCATTCCACTAACCATTTCCAGTGGTTCTCTATTAACACTTAAGAGAAGATATCCTCTGTTTAGCTTTTAAGCACTTGACAACCTTGTCCCAGCCTATCTTTCCAGTCTTATTGAGCTCTACTCCCCAGCTCACCCTCCACAATCCAACTAAACTGACCTTTTCTCTATTCCTCAATACAAACACTCCCATCTCTGTGTCTCTGCACTAGCCATCTGCCCATGTCTGGGATATACTCCATCTTTACCTCTGCCACACAATATCCTTCTCTTCCTCTTAGACTTAGCTCAAATACCATCTTCTACATGAAGCCATTACAAATACCCCAAATCCTAGTACCCTCCCTCCTGAACTTTGTATGGATGAATGAAAAAGTATTTAAGTGCTTATTATATGTGAAGCCCTAGTGATATAAATGGAAAGGCCCTGCTCTCACAAAGCTCACATACTAATAAAGGGAAATTGTATTTATTCTCTTTATGTTATATGCTTCCTCCTTAGAATGTAAACCCTCCTTGAGGGCTGGGGTAGTTTCATTCTTTGTATTTGTATCCTTAGCACCTAGCACATCATTGGAACTTAATAAATGCTTAATGACTGATACTTGTGTTTTCATTATAGGACGCTGAGTGAGTCAAAAGGCCCTTGACCTAGTTTTTGCACAGGCACATAGGGACTCTGGGATCCCTCGCATCTGGTTTCTTAAGTTTTTTTTTTCCCTTCAGGTCATTTGAAGGCCCCAGTGCCTATAGGGTAATCACAAAATTACTTGGTTATTCTGCCAAGACACTCAGTAAGCAGCCTATTTTGTACATGATCCTGGTGAGCAAGGAAAGCCTGTCTACCTTTGTATTGTTTTATAATTAAAACGGACAAAGTGACCCACAACCCAGACTCACGCATTCCTGATTCATCATCCAACATTTATCATAGCATTTTGTTTCATAACTCTTTAAAATATTTATCATGTAATAATATGTATTAGAGCAATCTGAATACTGTTTTCTAGGATCCAGAGAGATACAGTATGCAAAGTGCTTTTACAAACCTCAAAGTGCTATGCGAATGCTAGCTATTACTACTACTACCACCACCACCGCTATGTCATAAAGTACATGAGTCCTGCATCAATGGAAAGAGGACCTACACCAGCGAAATCCAAGATCCTTGAAGTATAGTCACCTATTTTGGCATTTCATCCCCTTACTAAATGAATAAGCTCCATGAGGGGAGAAACCATGTCTTACCTCAATTTTCTATCTTTCCTAGTGCCTAGCATGATTCTTTTTATACAGTCTGCTGTGTCTCCTACACTATGGTATCGTAATTGGTGCTACTGTAGATACAAGAAGGATGCAACAGAAACCTTGTTCTCAAGAGATTTATAATCTAAAGGGAGAAGAGATATGAGCTCAAAAAGCTAAGGAACAGGGAAGAATGGGATAATCACAGAGGAAAAGATGATGCAAGGTGCTTTAAGAAACAGCAGAGGCTAGAAACGCATTTCTAGCACAACAGTTTGTAAGGGAAGTTTCCATGGATGCTGTGGCATCTGAGTAGGGCAATGAAGGATGGGGATGAGAGGGAGTCCATTCCAGGCCTTAGGAACAAGACATGCAATGGGACAGAAAAAGAGACAAAAAGAGAACTGGGAACATACTGTCTCCCTTTGGAGACAATAGTTCTCTAGATACTGGACTGGAATCTCTAACATCCTTAATGCAGTTTAACTCACTGCACCTAGAGTCAAAAAATCTAAGTTTAAATCCCACGTCAGGTACCAGTTCTAAGTCCCTCAGAAAGGTCAATTCTGAGCCCCAGTTTCCTCATCTGTAAAATGGTAATAATAATAGCAGCTACCTCAGGGGCTATTGTGAGGATCAAATGGGGAAATACGTGAAATACTTAGAAAACTTTCAAATACCACATAAAGATGAACAATTATGACGTACAAGATATTGTACTGGGACACATAAAGACAAAAAATTACAGGTTCCATCATCTTAAAGATTTTCAAATTTAACTGGGAACAACATTAAAACAACACATATATGCTAAGTATAAGACAAAATGTGATGGGTGCAAAGGAAATCCAAAAAGAGTGATAAAAGAACATTTGAGGGAACAATAAGAAGCCTTCATGGAAGAAGTGGCTTGAACTTGAACTGGGTTTGGAAGACTTTCATAAGCGTAGATTCAAAAGAGTTTAGGGCAGAGGGGATATCTTACATAAAAGTCCTCAATGAATACTCAGAGGTAGAAGGCTACAGAATAAGAACAAAGAGTCTTAGAATAAGGAGAACTTAGTTCAAATTCCAGTTCTGATACTAAGTGTATGATTACAGGTAATCATTTAATCTTTATTCTCTCTAAGTCTCTTTCCCCATTTATGAAATTTATATTTATATACGTCACAGGGATGTAATGAGGAAAATTACTGTAAACCTTAAAACTCCGTAAAATGTGAGTCGTTACCTACTAGTACAGCCTTTCTGGAATAGCTTTTTTCACTTAAAAATATTCTGGAAGATATAAACTAAATCCACCAAAATCATTAGCCTTTCTACATGTTACAACAAAATCCCTAAGAAAGAGATTTTTAAAAAAGAAGAAATTCCATTCAAAATAACAATAGAATATTTAAAACATCTGGGAGTCCACCTACTAAGACGTACAAGACGACTACAAAATTCTTTGCAGAGACAAGGTCATACCTAAACAAACAGATTAATTCTTCACAATTAAGCCCTGTGAATATATGAAAAATGAAAAGACACAATCAAACTGTTATACCAATCAAACTGTTACTTGACAGAAGTAGAAAAATAATAACAAGATTCATCTGGAAGATCAAAAAAGATCATTATATAAAAGGTCAAAAATCTCAAGGGAAATAATGACCAAAAGTGTGAGGAAAATTTGCATTAGCCCAACATTTCACACCATATATCACAATAAGCTACAAAGGGATACATGACCTACCTCCAAAAATTCATATCATAAACAAATTAAAGTAGAAGAAAGGAAAGAGATACTTCTCAAACTATGGAAAGGGGAGGATCTTGACCAAATAAGGGACAGAGATGAATATAAAAAGATAACAATGACAATTTTGATTGCATAAAATTTTTTGCACAAATGAAATCAATGCAGTAAGAATTAGAAGGAAAACTGTTAACTGGGGAAAAAAATCTTTGCAGTAAAATCTTCTAATAAAAGTCTGATGTTCAAGAGATATAGGGAACTGATACGGATATGTGAGAATATGGGCCATTCTGCTCTAGATAAGTGGTCAATGGATAAGAAAAGACAGTTTTCAGAAGAAGAAATGCAAGCACTTAATAACCACACAAAAATGCTCCAAATCTCTAATAATAAGAGAAATACAAATTAAAAACAACTCTGAGGTTTCACCTTACACACAGCAGATTGGCAAAGATGACTAAAGAGGTTAATGACTGTTGTTGGAGGGGCTGTGGGAGAACAAGCATTCACAGTTGACAGAGTTATGAACTGATCCAGTCATTTTTCTCAAAAATATTTTGGAACCACAGCCAAAAGTCATTAAACTATGCACACTCCAAGAGTGATTAAAAGCATAGGAAAAGGATCCATATGTCTAAAAATATTTATAGCAGCATTTTTTCAATAAGAAAAGGGCTATTTTTATTAATTCTTTGATTAATTCCTACAGAAACTATTGTCCCTTGAAATATGCTGGCTTAGAAGTGCCAGAGATACACTTCAAACTTTCCAAGCTGTAATGAAGGGTGTCAAGTATGGAATGTGAGATGGGTCATAAAGGTGACCTTCTCTTAGAAGGCATCTACCTGTCTGTCCTTCTGAAGGATTGCCTGCAGATAGGGGTGGACATGTTTCCCAAAGATATGCCTCTGCCTGGATCACTTGTTGACATTTCACCAAGGAAGTCTAAAAGGGTAATTCAATGTGGGTCCTGACTTTTAGGAGATCATAATGTCACCTACAAAGATCACAGGGCTTGAATGGGTAAATCAAATGAGTGTAAACAAAATGAGTGCCTATTAAATGGACAGCGGCTGAACAAATTAGAGTGTATGGATATAACAGTATATTATTATTCCATAAGAAATGAGGAAAGGAATGGATTCAGAGAAACCTGGGAAGACTGCTACTGGGTGAAGTGAGCAGAACCAGGAGAGCATTTTATACAACTTCAATAGTATAAAAGAAAACGGCTTTGAAAATGATTTAAGAGCTCTGATCAATGCCAACTGAGACTCCAATAACGGATAATGAATTGTGCTTCCCGATCCTTGGCAGAGAAGTGAAAGACTAAAAGTGCAGAATTAGGTTCATAATATTTGGACACTGCTGATGTATCAATTTGTTTTGCTTGACTATACTTAAAACAAGGGAAAGTTTTAACGAGGGAGGGAGGAAAGAGAAGTATAAAGGGGGAGTAGAAGCAAGCAATAGTGATTCCAAAAAAAGAAAAGGGAAAAAAAAGCACGGATGAAACATTTTTAAAAATACATAGAGGAAAGCAAGAAAGCAGAAGGAAGTTCAGAAGGGGATGCAGACAGGCTGGGCAATGTTGGTCCTAAAATTTCATATATATTTAAAAAACTGTACATAACAGAGATTCATGACTTCATATCCAAGCATCCTCTTTCTTTTCTTTGTATATGGAAATATTCATGTTGGTCAAGTTGATAATTTTAAAAAAAATACATTTGGAGTTCAAGACGCCCTCTACAATTAGTGAATAAGTAGCTCAGATTGGTGTGGAGCTAATGGACAGCTCTGAGGGACATTTGTCTTCTCTTCTTGAACAGAAAGCTGGTACAAGTCCCTTTTTTTTTTTTTAAAGGAAACGTGGAGATATGAAAAACAGGGATTTGTCATATGGCCTTCCACTTATTACTAATAGCTGTCACGTGTTCAAACTGGATTTGTGTCAGAGAGACCCACTTTGAAGCTAAAAAGCCCAGAATCCAGGACCAAGTGAAGGATTTAATCAAGGGGATGCCCAAGTGATGACACCTAAACTGAAGACAAAACCCTCACAAACCCTATCAAAGAACTGAGGAGAAAAGCTTCTCCACGTGGCTCCCTAATGAACACAAAGCCTGGTATAAGGTAGAGTCAGGAGACCTGAGTTCACAGCCTTTGTCTGACATAAGTCATCACTCCTCTCTGAACCTCAGTTTCCAAAGTTGTAAAATGGGTGAAATAGTCCTTGCATTACTTACCTCATAGGGTAACCATGAGGAAGGTGCTTTGTAAATCCTAAAAGCGCTACATGA
This sequence comes from Phascolarctos cinereus, assembly GCF_003287225.1. Taxonomy (NCBI): domain Eukaryota; kingdom Metazoa; phylum Chordata; class Mammalia; order Diprotodontia; family Phascolarctidae; genus Phascolarctos; species Phascolarctos cinereus. The sequence goes on along the minus strand of NW_027555736.1, from coordinate 207,653,105 downwards.
TACATTATTTATATGAAAAAGCATTGACTCACTCACAGAAAAGGGTGCATCAAGGACAAGGCAAAAACTTTCCAAGAAGCTGAGTATCATAATCATAATGGAGAATGAAAAGTAGGAAGCCCCCAAAGGAGAGAGAATAATAAATGGAATTTTTACAAACACAGACCCCAGACTGCTCGGTTGTGCCTCATAAACCACTCTGTTAGGGAAGGATGTTTTTTCACCATGCTGGCCAATGACTCTCGGTAGAGTCCAGAGCAGCACATTCCGTGAGCTGCTTAGATGGAGTGGGGAGCCGTGGAAATGAAGATCTTACTATCCTTCCCTGCCCCATCCACAGTGACAACTTTGATGTCTCTTTGTTAGGCTGAGGCAACCTCTAGAGAGTAGGTCAGGATCTTGGTTGGTAAATTATTGTTCCTTCGCTCATCCTGGAAAAGTTTTATCCCCCTAGGACAGAGGTGTCAACATCTTGGCTTCACTGCCCCAACCAGATTAAAATGTAACTGGGAAATGCTTAACAAAATAAATACAAATACAACATAGATAATGCTCATTTGTGGTTTTTTAAGTCAACATGTAGCCTAGAGTTTTTATTTGAGTCTGATACCACTGCCATAGGGCACTGGGGAAATGTCCAGTTGGCCCTCTGGGGTAAAAATAGTCTGAGTGGCAATGTCCATCAATCTGGAGAGGTCTGTCTATCAGGATCCGGCATCTGGAGGACAAATTTGGAGAGAATTTCTGCAAATACACCTAGTTTCCTGATACCATGCTGATGGTACTCCTATTTCCTCACTTGGCTTCCTGGAGAGAAAATCTGAGTGCAGTTTCTGGAGACAGCAGTGGTGACAAGAAGTACTATTATTCTTGCCTGCATTCCCCTGCTCAAAGTTTGGATGTGTGGGCAATACTGCAAGGGTCCACTGGGACTTTAGAGATGAAGCAGCCCCTGGTTTGTTCCAAGCTCAATGAACACTTCCCAAACTAGCAAGGTCAGTCCTTCTTGGAAGCAGGTAGGGCTTCTGATAGATGCTGAATCTTGTAAAAGAAATGCCAAAGCCTTCAACTTGAGCACATCAAAGGATGGCAGGAAGTACCAGACACACGGCAACATCTTCAGAAAATTTTATTTTATTTCTTGACAAAAAAAGAAACCTGTCTTAGGAAGACTTTTTTCATACTGCATATGCTATCAATGTGTCGAATGGCTTTATTGGACTGTTGTTTTTTTCCTTTTCTAATCTAAACGACAAGGTAAGACTTGATGGATAGTGGGAAATGGTGGTATGTATTAGGAAATAAATGTGATATAAAAACAAAAGGTATCAGTTTTTAGAATGAAGGACTTTTTTAAAAACCAAAATTGTCCAAAAGTGGAATGAACTGCCTCAGAAGACAGTCAGAAAGGCACCTTGGCATCGTGGCCTTGGAATGAGAGCTGAGTTCAAATCCTTTCTTAGACACTTACAAGCTGTGTGATCCTGGGCAGTTTACCTAACCTCTCTCAGTCTCAGTTTCCTCTTCTTTAGGTTGTGAATAATTTCTTTAAACCTTAATTTGGAAAGCCAAGGTCACCCACTGAATCCCAGACCATCACCAGTCATCTTGACTTTTGTATTGCCATCGGACTTCGATGACTCTGGAGGAGAGAGTGAGGCTGACCACTTTGCATAGCTCTGCCTCACCTACACCCAGTTCACTCCCAAGTAAAGATATCACCCTTGTGATGTCATTGGTCTTCTTCAAGAATGAAGGATGAACAATAATAGCATTTACCACACAGAACTGTTGTAAGGACCAAATGAGATAATATAGGTAAAGCATTTGAAAACCTTTAATGCTATACAAATGTCATTTCTTGTTGGTGGCTTTCCCCCACCACTAAAAGAATCCAGGTAGAAGTTGGCTAACCATCTAAAAGTGATTTGTCCAGGGGAATTATTCTTTAGGTACGGGTTGTACTACATGACCTCTGAGATTCCTTCCAATTCTGAAATTGTGATTCTATCTATACATCCTGCTATTACTGCCGATGATGTTATTGTATAATGCATACTACTTTAGCTAACATAATAATCTTATGAGAATTCATTATTTTCAGAAATCCTGGCTCAATGATGGAGCCACTTAGGTAACTGATTAAACTCCATTTTAAGAAGAGCTATGTATCACCCAAAGGTGAAGAATCCAAACGAATAAGCTATATATCCCTCTCCCTACACTTCAGCAGGCCTGTCACACTGGAACTTTGTGAAATATTGTTTAGGAGGCCAAGTCCTCTTCAAGTTTGCCCTTGAGAATCAATGGCTTATTAATTTCATTTGTCACAGGAAGAGGGGGAAAATGCCTTTAATAACAGGATGACTTCATCACAACGTAAATATTCCTGATGCTTCCCCCCACTCCCAATTCCACTTCCAGAAATTCTAGGCAACTCCATTCACTTTGAAAAATCTGTTACAAAGAGGTTCCTGCTTCCCTCTATATTTCAAAGCCACCACCCCAAACCAGAATTATTTTTATTAATTATTCCCAAGTTCAAACAACTGAGTGCCAGATGCTATCTGTGGGAAGAAGGCCTAGAGACTCAGTAGAGTCGATATGGTCCCACATGCCAGGTGCTACACACAGTGCCAGGTGCTGTGTAAGTTCTCAGCTTTCTCTCGGGTGTAAATACTCTCAGATATTCAATGAAAAAACACACACCCATATGCCTATGGAAGTAAAGTCATCATAACTGCCCCTAATGTACTGCACAGCGCACTGACCTAGTTTTTTAAAATGTTTGGCAAAGCTATTCTCATTTAATATCAGAAGACAATTAAAGAGTAAAACCAAAAATCATCTTTGTACAGTCACATGGACTTCTCTTGGGACTTATGTGTGAGGAATGGGCCCTGAGGGCTCACAGAAGAGGGTGAGGGTTCGGAAATGCCCCCCCTAGGATGCAGAACAGCCTCACGGAATGTTCAAGAAGAGAACTCCCCCTAAACCACCACTCGAATTCTATTCTTTGTTCAAATAAGCAGAACTTCAGATTAAGTTAAATATTAATTTTACATATCAACATTTTAAGAGACAGAAAAGGCACCAGTTATGCCCAGAAGCTGGGGCCTGACGTACCAGCCAACATTTTCCTTGTGTGCTGATGTGTTCCCTTGCTAGTACTTTTCCACTGGTAATGAGCAGAAGGGCTGCATCTACTTATTTATTTCTCTGACATATTTATTCTTATTTGTCTTCCCCAGCAACAAGTCATAAAGGAGTGGCAAAGAATGGCCTGGAAGTCAACACTCCCATATGACCACGATCTACAGTAATGGAAAGTTTTGAGTCTAATGACCCCCCTCGAGGTTCAGAGGCACACACTCTGATACTTCTTAACGCCCAGAAACACTCTGTGGGAAGCTGGAATCCTCTACTGTCCGTGCAGGGTCTGGCTATAGGCATCAGTGTTCTCTGGTGAAACTCTGACTGAACTCCATAGGCCCTAGAGAGTCTGAGAAGCTCTTACTCCCAAAGTTTAATGAAGAGTAGCTTGTTGCTGTTGCTTAAGAGAAAGAGAGAAGGAAAACAACTCAAAAGAACGATCCATACTTCCTCTATAGGGCAACTAGGTGGCACAGGAGATAGAACACTGGGCCTGGAGTCAGGAAGACTCAACTTCCCGAGTTCAAATCTGGCTTCAGACACTTACTAGCTATGTGATCTTGGGCAGGTCATTTAACACTGTTTGCCTCAGTTTTCTCATCTGTAAAATAAGCTGGAGAAGGAAATGGCAAATCACTCCAGTATTTTTTGCTAAGAAAACTGGGTGATGGGGCAGCTAGGTGGTGCAATGGATAAAGCTCCAGCCTTGGAGTTAGAAGGACCTGAGTTCAAATCCGGACTCAGACACTAGATACACACTAGCTGTGTGACCTTGAGCAAGTCACTTAACCCCAGCCTCACCAAAAAAAAAAGAAAAGAAAAGAAAAAAAAAGGAAACTGGGCCATGAGAGTTCGACATGACTAAATAAAACACATTGCTTCTAGGACAATGGTGCATGGTGGGGAAGAGAGCAAGGAAAAAAAAAACTGATAACAAAGTCTCTGTAGTAAAACCCCAACCTGGCTTGCTGGAGCCATGGTCTTACTGAGGGCAGGGAACAGCCTCACAGGCTCCGGACTGGGAATTTTCAACAAGACGCCGCTTGTAGGGCGGCCACCCACCACACTGAAGTCTCACCGCGAATCAGTATCTGGTTGTGATTTCGGCGTCTTTGCCTAAGATAAATGCACACAGCTAGGATGCAGAGCTGGATCAGCCCTAGACAGCAGCTAGTGGAAACCCCGCCTTTAACAGGTGAGGAAAGTGGGATCTAGAGAAATTGAGTGACGTGTCTGAGGCAGTAATGGGCACAGTTGATCTCTGAACCCAAGTCCGCTTATTCCAGATCCCATCTGCCACAAGGTTGTCAAGGCCTAACCTCCCACTGCATTCAGGAAGGAATCCCCTCTACAACATCCGCTTCCCAAGGCAGGGCACTCATGACTCCACAGTGGCACATTCCACGGTTGAACAACTCTAACCGTTACAAAGGTCTTTTTTATTTTTATGAGAGATCCCAAATAAAATAGTGATAACAAGAGGCTTCAACCTTTTCCTCACCCTGGCTTAGACGAAAGAGCATCGATAAGAGCACCAAAAATGGGAAGGAAGTTAGTTCCCTGCTTAACAGAAATCTGACATCTTGGGACAATCTACTAGGAATGGGTAGTCAATTCAATTCAATAAACATTTATTAAACACCCACTATATACTAGGCACTGTCTTAAGGAAAACTGACACCTATTCAGGCCAATTTACAATCCCCCACACCTCAATATTACTTTTAATAATTTATGTTTGCTTATCTGTGTTTGCAATTTTCCCTCAGCAGAATACAAGCTCCTTAAGGGGAGGGACTGCTTTTTGCTTTTTTATTTCCAGTACTTAGTATAGTATCTGACATGTAGTAAGTGATTAATACTTTTTGAGTGAATACTACCAAATATTAAATTCAACGATTCCATAGGTTGTTGGTTTGTTTCTTTTAAACACTTTCTATGTATTAAAACTACGCTAAGAATAACGGAGAGGGAGAAGATATAAAAGAAATCCCTTTCTTCACAGATCTTACAATTAAGTTGAGGATCTGTATTTGTACACGTGAAACAATTAGAAAGCCACAAAAGGCAGGATACTATGCGGCTCTGCACTATTCAGGAGCAGAGGGTGTTTGCAAAGTGAAGTCAGGAAAGAGAAACAACAACAGTGCAATAGAGTAGGGCGCTAGTCCCAGCCTTGACACTTAGCACCTATCAAGTAAGTGATTTTTTAACTCATCGGGCCACAGATTCTTCAGAAGATGAGGACACTGGATTAAGTTACCTTTAAGGTCCCACTTGGCTCAAAGCACTGCACAGATCAATGAGTCTAAGGCCCCTTCCATCACTCCAGCATTTCTCTGACTCCAAGATACCTCTCAGCTATCATGTGCTAGGATTCTAAGGCCTCAAAATTCAGCTCAAAATATTCTCGTGTTCTAGCTGGTGAAGGCTTTATGAAGGAGCTGAGAACTGAGATCACCGGATAACAGACGGAGAGCTGAAAGAGACCTCGTAGAGTCATGGTCCGATCTTATTTTAAAGATGAAGAATCTGAGGCCTTACAGGGGCTAAGTGACTTGTCCAAGGTCACAAAAATAGTATGGAGCAGGGCATGGATTTGAACGTAAGGGCTGTGACACCAAGGGCGGGGCAATTTTCCTCACTCTGTGCCCTCTCTGTCAATGGATTGTGTTTTTTGTTGTTGTTGTTGTTGTTGTTGGGTTTTTTTGTTTGTTTGTTTGGTTGGTTTTTGCTAGGCAATGGGATTAAGTGACTTGCCCAGGGTCGCACAGATGGTAAGTGGCAAGTATCTGAGGCTGGATTTGAACTCAGGTCCTCCTGACTCTAGGGCTAGTGCTCTACCCACTGTGTCACCTAGTTGCCCTTTGTCAATACGTTTGGAGAGGCAAGTAGGGCTTTAGAGAGGCAGAGGAGAATACAGAGATCCAGCTACGTGAGGCTGACCTGGAGGAGCTTCATCAGCCTCACAAACAACCGTAACAAATACGTCGGCCCTCACAAATATTTTACCTTTCTCTTTTTTTCTTTGCAGGAGGTACATAGATAGACAAAGAAAGAATGGCAATTTTGACAGCTTTATATATGGAGTGTTACCTATCGTCTGCAAGTGAGTGGAGGTGAAAGCTATCTATTGGATCCTGCCATCCCTACCTGAAGCTGCTCTATCTCACCTCCTCTTCTCAGAGAAACTTGTGGAAAAAGCTACCTATACTTCCTCACTCAAGCCCTTGCTCTCTGGCTTCTGACCTCTTACCATGGGACTGGAAATGTTCTCTGAGGTTAACAATGATCTCTTAATTGCTAAATCCAACAGCATTTCTCAGGCATCATAATATTCTTAATTGTTCTGAAGCATAACGCTGCTGACCACCACTGCATCATGGACACTTCCTCCTCTGGGTTTTCATGATGCTGCTGTCTTTCATTTCTTCCTCCTACTTTTCCGACAGTTCTTTCCCTTTCAGTCTCTTCTAGTGGATGTACTCCTGGTATATGACCTCTACGCTTGCTCTCTCCTGTCACAAGTATACCTAAGCCTTTAGTGCCCTACTCAAGATCCTCAGTCTACCACAGCTGTGGCTTCTGCTGAGTGCGTTCGGATTTGCTTATTTCCCTCCCGGTGTATGTGGCTTCAATCCATTTCCTTCTAGGCAGCATGGTGCCATAAAAAGAACACTGAACTTGCCTGAGAATCAGAAGACCCTGAGTTCAAATTCAGGTCCAAAAGCTTACTAGCAAATTGTGTAACCACGTCATGTGATAAATTACCTAACCTCTGTGAGCCTATATCTTCATCTGTAAAACTGAAATAATAATGCGCATACAGCCCACCTCACAGAATCAATGAGGAGAGTGCTTTATAAACCTTAAAGCACTACAGAAATGTGAGTTATTATTTCCTTATTGTAATAACAGAATTATAATGCTACAAAGGGACTTCAGAAGTCATCTTATTCAACTTCTCGTTTTACAGGTAAAGAAATAGAGCCTCTGAGAAATTAAGGGCTGTGCCTAACATCACCAGCCTACTCCATTCCCTGTCTCCAGGCTTTTACCTTGGCCCTTCCCATAACTGGAATGTACTTATTCCTTACCTTTGTCTCTGAGTCCCTTATGCCCCACCATCTTTCAGTTAACAAGCACTGAAGCTTTTCCTGATTCCTTCTTTTCCAAACTGCCTTACATTGAACTACTTCATATGTTTGCATTTATTAATTATATGTTTAAGATGTATGCATTTTTATATATACTTGTTTTCCCCTGCCCCTTTAGAATGTATGCTCGTTTTGAATGTGTCCTGTTTCTTTTTTTTGTACCTGTATTCCCAGCATTTAGAACAAATTTTGGCACATAGTAAGGGCTTAATAAATACTTTTTGATTGACTGATTGACCACCCAGCAAATAAGGAGCAGAGCCAGGATTCAAACACAGCTTGAAGAATTAGTGGGGAGAGGATAACCTAATCCAAAGGGCCAAAATGGCCCTTATGTTAAAAAAAAAAAAAGGCCCACTTGCCATCTTTGGCATTCATGCTAGAAGTTCTCACCTCTTCCTCTAAATTATTCCAAAATTTTCTCATATTTCTGAAGCCTCAAAGGACAAACATTTTGCCCCTTCTTTTCCTCCTCTTCTGGATTACAGTAAGATAATCACAGTCCTTTGGCTACCTTTTGTAATGTTAAAATTTCAGGGGAAATGAGATTCTAAAAGTGAGTTCATTAAACCATGTTACATATTCAGTTCAAAGAGCATTTATAAAGAACCTACTGTGTGCCAGGCACTTTGCAAAGAATTGGAAACTGAGGAGATGTTCATCAGTTGGGGAATGGCTAGACAAGTTTTGGTACATGAATGTAATCGAATACTAGAAATAATGAAAAGCATGGTTTTGAAAAAGCATGGAAAGACATACATGAACTGATGCAAAATAAGTGAACATGACCAGGAAAACAATCTACACGGCAACAATACTGGAAAGACGATCAATGGTAACTTTGACCAACACAATGACCCACCACAACTCCAAAGAATTCATGATTAAAAATGTTACCCACCTCCAGAGAGAAAGCTGGTGGACCCACAGTACAGGATGAAGCATGTTTTCTTCTCTTTCTTTATCTTGGTTTTTTGGGGGAACATAGCTAATATGGAAATGTTTTGCATGACTACATATTCGTAACAGGTTTTGTTTTTCTTACCTTTTCATTGTGTGGGGGAAGGGATAGAGGAAGGGAGAGAATTTGGAACTAAAAAAATTTTTTTTAAAAGTCTCTGTTTAAAGTGAAGCAGAGGGACAGCTAGGTGGCGCAGTGGATAGAGTGCTGGCCCTGGAGTCAAGAGGACCTGAAGGTTCAAATCTGGTCTCAGACACATAATACTTTCTCGTTGTTCGACTGTGGGCAAGTCATTTAACCCAACTGCCTCACTAAAAATAAACAAATAAATACATAAAAATAAAAAAAATTAAAGTGAAGCAGATAGAAACATGGAAGGACAAATCTCTTAACCTCTTTGAACCTCAGTATCCTCAACTGTAAAATAAGAATAACGATAGTTGCACCACCTACATCACAGGACTATATAAATAAAGTAGTGTGTAAAATGCAAAGGGCTGCAAAAGTGTGAGATATTATTACCACTACCCCCAGCATTAGACAGCACACTAATGCTGGTTATCTTGTCAGACACTTTTCTCAAGTTATTGCAGGGCTTCTCTGTATAATATTATTGCTAGGATGCTCCTAAAGGACTGCATGAATTGAATAACTATGTCCTTCAATGTTTGACAGTCCTATTCCAACTGGCCTATTTAATGAATTTGTGCTTTTAATTCTGACACTCTATTCAAAATTGTCATGAAGGAAGGTATGTCCCATTTAGGTGATTCACAAGGCAGGGAGGGACTTCTGGGCAGGGGCTCCATTAGTCTCTGTGTGTCTGTAGGCAACAGTAATGAACCAAGGAATTAGTCTAAATTGGTCAGATGTCTAGGAGTAATGGACACAGATAAGAACTGGCCTCAGACTAAATTAGACTAGATTTCAGCTTGAGAACATGGCTTTGAGTCACCCTCTCAGGGGTACTGTTGGCTACGAGAGTTACTTGCATCAGAGTGCCTGTCCCATGGTCTAGCATGCCAAAAAAATAGGAAGGAGTCAAGATATTGACACACCACTTTTGAAAGATTGCTGACCCCTGACATACAGTGTTTTAACCAGTGTCTTCATGTCCTCATTCAGTAACCTTTGAGGTGAAGAATACCAACAGTCCCTAGCAAGTTTAGACAGGGAGCAGAGAATCCAATGGAAATTTCTGAGGCCATTGCAGCCAGTTGCTACATAGCAAGCTGGCTGGACTCAGACGTTAAAACTAATGGCTCTGTTCTAGCTAAGTGGGCATATTTAATTATCCAAAGGAGTCAGTGTGGTTTTACAGCTACTCTGAAAAAGGGTACCTCTCCCAGCCCACTGTCCCTGAAGATTACATTAGGATGGTAACTTCACCCTGACTTGGATGAAAAGTACCATCTACTGAATCGGCTACCCCATTTAATGAAGCACGTTTCTCTGAATCTTACCTATCGAAGATATCAGAAACCCTAAATGCCCACAGAATGAAAGTACAATCATTCCAACAGACAAAAGTCCACCAAGCTTCGATAAGGGCTTGCTGAGGAGCTATTCGTTTGACATCATATACCATGTTAACAGGGGTGATTGGTAATGACATTGGTATGGTTGCTGGTGAAAAATGATTCTATTAGTACAAAGCAATACAATTAAAAAAAACTCTCCAGGATGATTCATGACCAGTTCCATCTAATGCAGTCATTTTGGCGAGAGCCTTCCCTATCCCTGCCAGGGTCCAGGCACTAATTAATTTTCCATTTTTAAACAGGAACAAACAGAAATGATAAGACACTTTCTGCTGAGGGAAGACAGGAATTGATAAATCTTAGAGGGGGAAGACATTTCCATAGATAATGAAAGAATACACAAAAAATGGATGGCTCAAGTTGCGTACTTTCATTCCACAGCACCGCTTTGCAAGTTTAGTCAAATTCAAAACAGCAAGTAATCAAATGGCAGAAAAATTTAGATGCTATCTCAAAGACATCTAAGATGCACATACCATGGAGAAGAAAAGCTGTCAGCTAGGCCAGAAACTATGACTCTTAATTGGAGGTACTTCAATAAGCACATCATTAGTACCTGAAACTACTGTACAAAATACAGGAGTTGGAAACTCAAAAGAAAACCATCTGGTCTACCACAAACAACAGTATAGAGAAAATTAATGCCCATTTATGTAATCACTTCTAACATTTAAATGAAAAGCATAAATCACACCGAGTTTTTCACATGCAAGGACACCTTTCCACCCTAATGGAAACTTTCATTTTCCATACAACTGAATTACTCATCACTGACCGATTAAATATGGAATAAGTTAAACTTAAAACTAGAGGCATTTCCTCAAAAATCCTACAACAGGTTCTTACTGGGAAGAAGCACAAAAATGTGTCCTGCTCTCCTGCACAAAGGCACACAGAAGAGAAATACTCAGTGTAGAGATGCATGATACACAGTTCTATGTAATGGCACTGAAAGGAGCATTTAGATGAGCAGCTTTACCAATCTTTTGTGATGTCATGCCTCAGTGACAGGGAACTACAAAATGTACCTTTGCTTTTAAGAAGATAAATATTTGAAGAGATTAAACCAAAAGCTGAAGTGAGATGAAGGCAGTTAAAACTAGCAAACCATTTAAAAAATTCTTCCTATGGATCCAAAAGGGACCTCCTTCCCCTTCTCCACAAGCATGTAGGAGCTGAATTATTATGAAGTCTGAAAGTGCTTAAGTCCTCCAGGGACCCAGAAAAGCACCTCAGGATTGCCTGTTATCAGATTTATTCCACAGCCAGTCTGCTCTTGGCTGAAGATGCTCCTCACTCTTCATGCCCTCCTCTCAGGTAATCTCCCACTTCCTCCACAACCTCACTAACCATACAACAGACTATGTCCTGATTGGTGGTTGCCTCTCCAGGGCCACAGTTTCAGGAATGCCCCAGGCACATTCCACCTCCCTCTTTACTCCCGGTCCAGCTCCCCTTTCCTCTACAATCTGACCAACTACTTTGCAGTGATGTATGTCCCCTTTACTTCCCCTAACCCTTCCAGCTTTAGATCCATGAGCCACGAGTAAACGAACTCTGCCTCTTTGACTGGAGAGGGTGTGTTACTCTACTCCTCTATGGCCCCACTCACTTTCCAGACCAAAGTATCCTTCCTCGGCCACCACTCCCTTTTATGCATCTCTCCACTAGAATGTAAGATCTTTGATGGCAGAGACTGTATTTATAATCCTAGCACTTATCACGATGCCTGGCACATAGTAAGCACTTTTTTGGTTTATTTATTCTACATTTCAGTAGGACTGTTAGTAGGGAGTCAAGTCTATCCCACATTTCTCATTCATCTTTTAGATTTCCGTGTCGTTCATACAAATAGGACAAATCAAATCAACTCCCTCGAACTGGACTAAATTACTTCCATGATCCCTTCCAACTTGAAAACTCTTTGAATCTATGAATTCATGATTCCAAATCCTAAATCTAGTCAGAGAACATGCATCAATGAACTTCACTGATTATTTCCTTAACTTCCCATCAGCTTTTACCATTTCCATAAAGAGTTGTGAATAATATTCCAGGATTATGTGTTTGCTGGCACTCTTGATTTCAGAATTCTAAACAGTGAAACTATGCATTCTTTATCCCTGCCAATTTTCTTTGCTCTTTTTCACACACACATACACACGCACACACACCCATAGTTGAGGAAATGTCTAAACAAATTATGGTACATGAATGTAACAAAATATTATTGCCCTCTAAGAAACAACAATTGTGATAAACACAGAAAAGCAACAGAGAACTTATGAACTAATGGAAAGTGAGGTAAGTAGAAACAAGAAAACAATATACATGAATACAATAATGTAAAATGGCAAGAACAACAGCAACCACAAAACTTATCTAAAATAAATGTTGTGAGATTATAATGACCAAGCTTGACCCCAAAGAAAGACACAACGTGGTATAGAGCAGAGGTGTAAACCAGAGAGCCTGCAACACTCTTGGGAGCAGCCCAAATCGGATTAAAATGTAATAGGGAAATATTTACAAAATAAATATATGAATAGAACATAATATTAATATGTGGTTTTCTAGGTCAATATGGAACCAACTGAGATCCTTATATACCATTTAATGGCCCTCGTTTCTATTTGAGCTTGACACCATCGAAACAAAACAGAAAACCAGGTTTGGAGTACGGAAGCCCAAAGTTCAAATTCCTCCTCAAAAATTTACTAGCTTTGTAACTGTTCCTCATCTGTAAAATGAAGGAGTTGGACTAGATGATTTTTAAGACCCTATCAAACTATAATCTATGATCTTATATTCCTAAGACTTATGAAAATCAACCTCCCACCCTTCATGGCAGAAATGAGGGCCGATGACTGTGCAATACTGCATGTAACATCAGAGTTGGTTATTGAAATGTTTTTTAAAAAATTCTTTGTTACGAGGAATGAAACTCTGGGAGGAAGAAAGAGATACATAAAGAAACGAAAGTGATATAAAACAAAAGATACTATTATTTAAAAAGAATGCTCCTTCTACCTCACAAAGAATTTTGTTTTGCACCCCTCAATATCACATTTATCATGTAATATTGTGCACTGGAATTATCGGCGAGTATGTCTTATTACTCTAGTTAACTCTACATTCCACAAGGGAAGGAGCCCTATCTTATCTAAACTTTGTACCATACTGTGCCTGCATGTTGCATACTGTAGTAGCTTAATAAACATTTAAGTTAGTAAAAACTTGTTGAATGATTAAATGAACTAAATTTAATTATAAATTATATTATATAATATGTTACAGAGTATATAAATATATAATTATATAATATATAAAATAATTATAATAAAATTAAATAAACAGTACAAAAAAGTGATACTGAAAAAGATACTTAAATTCTAAGGATCCACGCTTCCATGGATCCACTAATGCTAATCCCAACCTTGCATGCTTAGACACTTTTTTGAGTTGCTGTAGCTGAAAATGTTCATCTATTCATGGCCAAGCCTCTGATGAAATGACACTACGAAATATGGATAGGCTGGTCCTCAAAAAATAGAAACACGGTCCATCACAGCTTTGTCAACTTAGTAAAACCTGCCAGAGGTTACACTTAGTTGGTATAATCTTCCAGAGCCAGGGTCATATTCAAACTATGATGAGAAATCAGAAGAAGACTTCAGTGAAGGAACAAAGATTTAATTTAAAGAAATACACAAACTGACAAAATATTCCAGCTTAATCTATCATCAAACTGTCACTGATATTCTATGAGCTGATTGGATCAACAGGAAAACTATGTTTTAATGCGGTTCCTTTGATCAGGACAGACCACTCTTTCCTGGGGGTGGGAGGAAGGCAAGTCTATATTAAGGACCTTTTAAGGTACCTTCAAAATGGCAGAGATAAACCTGGAAGGCTAGGGAAAGGAAGGACAAGAACTTTTTTTGCCTTCTACAACTTTCTTGGAGTGATTATTTAGCAAAGCCAATTTCCTTGGGCTCTGATGTGTATACACTGCACTATTCTCATGAACAAAAGGTTGTGGGGTGGGGGTGTTGGTGGCTGGAAGAATGAGATTGTGATTTTTTTAATCATACCAAAAAGAAAGGTTTTTCACCTTTCTAAAAGATGCTGGGAGGCAACGAAAGAATTTAATAAGTTGTAGGAGTTCTAATTAGGGAGTCAGTTATAACTAGATAGGAAAAACTCATGCTGTCCTTGGGAAATAGCAGGCTTTGCTTCTGGTGTGTTCTGAGGAGTCCTGCTGGGATTTCTCATTTGAGTTTAAGTTCTATTTGACCTTATGTATTTACTTGAATGCTAGGTACTTCCATGACATACAAGGAAGTTAGGGTAACTGTTGCTACATTTTGGAATGTGAACACGCTCTTCTCCAGCACAGAAGACAAACTACCAAGTGATCTCTCTGGGTCTCAGTGTAAAGGAACTGGGGACCTTTAGCCTGGAGACTAAAGTGGGAAATGATCTCCAAGTATTTGGTGGTCTGTCAAGTGGAAGAGGTTTTCGACTTCTTCTGTCTGGTGCCTCAGAGGGTATAACTCAGAGGAATAGGTGAAAAGAACTTGCATAGAGACAGATTTTGGTATGATGTAAGGAAAAACTTTTTTTTAAACAATTATAACTATACAAAACTGAAACAGGCTGCATCCAAGGCATTGAGTTTCCCATCACCTGGAAGTCTTCAAACATAACATCAGATGACCATTGGCTAGGGATGATGTAATAAGAATTCCTGCTCAGAGAGTTTGGGCCTGTGAGAAACCTTCCAGCTCTGAGAGTCTAGGATTCAATAAAATTCCACATACGTGACTACCACTGTGTAAACCTAGTCCTCCACTGAATGTCTCATTTCCCCTTAATTTTTTGAGACATCTACAAGTGTTTAAATTATGGTTGTAACCAAACTACTTAAATCTTGGCAAACCTAGATATACTTCTGGTGTGTGAAGTTGTTTGGTGGTGGTAGTTGTTGGGGTTTTTGTTGCTGTTGTTAATTCTTTCAGAAACAATCCTTGGCATTACCAAGCTCTTTTCTTCTACATTCCTGCAAGCTGAAACACAAAAGCTCCAGATGTGGAAGGGACCTGGAAGGTCATCCAATCCAATCCCCCAACCAGCAGATGAAACTCTCCCATATCATCCCCAAATGGACATCCAACCTCTGCTTGAACAACTCCAATGACAGGCAGCCCACAATCCATTTAAGAAAGAAGGGACTACTGGACGTCAAGTGAGAGTTCTTTCACTACTCTGACCCCAAGCTTAGAACAGGCTTGGTGATGACTAGGCTGACGTGATGGAAAGGTAAAACCAAAAACAAAACAAACTCTAAATGTGTTTTAAACATCTAAAGATCAGAATGATTAACAGAGAAGGAGACAGAAACAATGTGTAGTGGTATGGCAGAGTATGAAGAGCAACAGACGTGGAGCGAAAGGAGCTGGGTTCAGCTTAGAGCTCTGCACTCGGTCCCTGTGTAAGCCTGGCCAAGTCAGTTTCTTTATAAAATGATAGTTGCATCAGTTGTCTGAGATCTCGTACTCTGAATCCTATGATATCGGGCATTTTCAAGAAGGTAAAGTAGATGCTTATGATTAGTCAGTCAATCTAACCTAAAGGAAGCCAAGGAAAAGCCACGGAAGCAACACTGACAAGAAAATTACAGCTCATTTTTTTTGAAAAATTCAAAACCTCAAGAAAGGAGGTTTGGAGACTCACATGTTTCTGGCAAAGGTGATGCTTAGGTGAGAAGCACATGAACATGCTTGCAGGAGAGACCATATACAAGTTGGGGGCAAGGGAGACAATAGGGAAAAAGTTCTACAGAAAAATATGCCTACTAGCATTATAGTTGAAAGGATTCACCATTGTCAAATAATCTCTAAATGGCTCCTGGATCCAGGGCACTGGGCTAAGCATTTTGAAACAGAGAATGGACTTTTCATAATTGGGACAATCTGACCGATCACATTTTTGTCTCTGATCTGTTCTCTTCAATTTTCCTCTCTTCTCCTTCTTTAATCTTTCCCCTTCATCTCTCATAGACACAAGAGGTTAATGACAAATGCTATACCTCAAGTTCCCTGGCCTCTTGCCTTCACTCATAATTCAGTGCTGATATCAGCAAGCCATGCATGGCCCTGATCACCACTGCAGTGCAGAGATGGCTGCGAGCCGAAAGATACTAGGAAGTATGAGGCTCTTCTGGCCACAGGCCAAGGAGAGAACTGCTGAGAGCCAAACAGCCAGCTCTGGAGGAGAAGTGAAAACTCAAAGCCCAGCTCAAATATGACCTCCTGCATGCTGATCTGCAGCACTTTACACTTTTCTTATACACCTATATTCCAATTTGTGTTATATTTAACTATGTATGTATGTATGTATGTATGTATATATGTATGTATGTATGTATATATGTATGCATGTATAAATGGTCTTACTGTCTCTCTAAAACACAAACTCCTTCTAAATTCAGCCATGTCTTATTTTAAAATTTTCTTTTTTTATTATAAACTTGATGAAATGAATATTTCCAACCACAAAGACCAGAAAAAGAAGATTATATATGAAAACTGAATCTCTATTATATAGATTTTTTTCATCACATATACATTAATGTTAACATGATAGTAACAACTCTGGCTTGTCACTATCCCCTTCTGAACTTCCTTTTGCTTTCTTCTATGTATTTTTTAAACGTTTTATTAACATTTTTTCTTTCCTTTTTTTTTTTAACATTGCTATCACTTCTCATTACTCCATTCTCTTTCCATGTCTCCTCTCTGACTTAACTATGCTCATATTCACATGCAAATAAAAGCTCACCACTGTAACAAATTATAGTCTAGCCAAACAAATTCAGACGTTGGTTGTGTCTGAAAACGTATGTCTCATTCTGTATTTCTGCTCTATCATCCCTCTGCCAAGAGGTGGGAAGCATGTTTCATAACCAGTCTTTTGGAACTGTGATGGGTCATTACATTGATCAGAATTCTCATATCTCTCAGCTCTCAGCACTTTCTCTGGATGTCCCCCATCCCTGGAATGCTGTCTTTCTTTTGCTCCAACTACTAACCTCCCTGGCTTTAAGTCTCAAATGAATTTCCATCTTCTACAGGAAGCCTTTCTCAACCCCTCTTCATTCCAGTGCCTTCCCCTGGTAAGTTACGTCCTATCTATCCTGCATACAGTTTGCTTTGTATATATTTGTTTGTTGTCTCCCTCGTTAGACAGTGAACTCCTTGAGGGCAGGAAGTATTTTTTGCCTCTATCTGTATCCCTAGAGCTTAGCACAGTGTCTGGCACATAGTAATCACTTAATAAATATTTCTTATTGATTGATTCAAAGTTGTTTTACTTCCCAACAATTCAGTAAATGTGTATTTTTGGTTCTGCTCACTTCATTCTGTCTCAGTTCATACAACTCTTCCCAGGTTTCTCTGAATCCATCCCTTTTGTTATTTCTTACAGCACAATAATATTTCATCACATTTATACACCATAACTTGTTCAGCCATTCTCTATTTTACAGGCACCTACTTCCAAAATGGTTAGACAAATTCAAAGCATCATCAGCAAACGAGTGTGCCTGTCCAACAACTGCTATTATCTTCTTCTGTCATCTTTGCCAATCTGATGGATGTGAGGTAGAACCACAAGTGCAGTTTTTTTGTGTATTT
The DNA here is from genome assembly GCF_003287225.1 of Phascolarctos cinereus. Taxonomy (NCBI): domain Eukaryota; kingdom Metazoa; phylum Chordata; class Mammalia; order Diprotodontia; family Phascolarctidae; genus Phascolarctos; species Phascolarctos cinereus. The sequence continues at coordinate 207,635,596 of NW_027555736.1, read as the reverse complement.
CTTTTATTATTAGGGATCTGGAACACTTTTTTCCCCCTCCACATCACTGATAGCTTGGATTCCTTTAACTACTGACTGGAGAATAGTTCTTTTTCTTAAATATTTGTATCAGTTCTCTATATCTCTTAGATATGAGATGTACATCAGAAAAATTTACAGCAAAAATTTTTCCCGTTGGTTTTACCTTATAATTCTAACTGGACTGACTTTGTTTCTGCGAAAACTTCTTAATTTTATTTAATGGGAATTGTCCATTTTATCTTTTGTTCATCTCCAGCCCATTTGGTCAAAAACTCTTCCCTTCTCTGTAACTGTGAGAGGCATCTCTTTCCATTCTCCTCTAATTTCTTTATAATGCAACCTTTTTACAGTTAGATCATGTATTCATTTGGATTTTTATTGTGATTTATTCTGATATGTAGTATGAAATGCTGGTCAAATGCCAATTTTTGACATACTGCGTTTCAGTTTTCCCAGCAGGTTTTGCCAAACAGCAACTTCAACTGAATATCTGGCAGAGTTAAGACCTTACTCCAGTAGTGAATGTCCTTGGGTTTATTAAACACTATGTTACTATGCTGACTTACTTTGAGACTAGTTGGTTCCACTGATCACATTTTGTATTTTTTAACAAGTACCAAATAATTTTTTATATTACTGTTTTGTAATGGTTTAAGATCTATGTCCCCTTCCTTTCCACATTTTAAAAAATAATTCCCTTGAAATTCTTAACCTTTTATTCCTTTAGAGGAATTTTGTCATTATTTTGTCTAGTTCTATAAAGTAATCATTATACCTTACCTATCTTTTGTATCTCCCCTGAGCACAGGGTACTGAAATTCAATTTAATTAAGCTCAACTCAATTCCACATGTATTAAGTACCTACTAGGTGTAAAACACTATGTCCTAGATCCTGGGAGAACATTTGGTGTGTGGGGTAGTGTTGCTTAATAAAATGGAGAAAGTTAGTTTACCTTAAAGTAGAACTTACAGACCAGTAGAGGGATGACCAACACACGTAATACCTGGCATCGGAGAGGTGCAAAATCAAAGACCTATGTGAGGTCTGAGCAGAAAGTGTGTTACCATTATTCAAAGACACTACACATAGTAAAAGCTGAATGAATAAATGAATGAAATAAACAGACAGAAAGACAGACAGGTAAATCCAATAATGCATTTAGGAAAATGGAGGTATGAAAAAGTTACATAAAGAAATTAGGATCAGAACTTGTTTTTGTATACCTCTTTAACTGAGTGTGTAGAGTACTGAACTGGATGCCATCTCGCAGGAGAGATAACTTTTGTGGCATATACATCAAATTTTTAGACTTAACTTGGAAAAAAAAAAAACTAAGCCAGGAGGTGTGTCCTAGAACACACAAGGAAGAAAGGATTTCATAAAAGGCCAGTCCCTCAGTGTTGAACATTTAAGTTTTTCAGCCAGCACCAAATGACTTGGAAATTAGTAGGTGGAAAGATGGTATGTGGCCAGCCACACAATGGTGACGATCCATTTTCAGTCTTTTGCAGCTAGAGAAAGAAAATGAAATGAACACCCACTTTCCTATGTTTAAGGCCAGTCACAAGTCAGTCCTAACCTTCCTTTTGGAGGACAGGCAGAGCGGTAGAAGGGGAAGATCTCACATCAGTGGTAGAAAGAATAATACTAGAAATTTAGAGACTAATCTCCATAAGAGACTTTAAGAAGGAAGAATTGAAGGAGAGAATTTTCTGAAATATTGTAGAAAACTCAGAGTGATAATCATCTCATAACAACAAAAAACAAGCCAAGTAATTGCTGTGAAACAGAAAGCCAATGAAAAGACATGTCAAATGGCATAGAAAGAAAGCACCAGAATTTCTAAGAATAAGTAGTTTGAATACAGCATGTCACATTTAAAATAATCATACAGCTACAATTACTAATAGGAAATTCAACTGTGCTACCTATAATTAGTTGCTGAAGATTACAAAACAGAAAACAGAAATAAATATGGAATGTATTTTTCCTCAAGCAGCAGCAAAGGGATGCTTGTGGACTAGAGACCACTTTCAGGGTTCTCCAATGGCTCCTGGTCAAGATTAAATTCTTGACCATGGCACTCAAGGTCTTCTACAATCTGGCTCACATTTATCCAGTTGTAAAATCTTACTGTTTACCTTTTCATTTTGCCAAGGTAAAATGGCCTACTCTGTCTCCCTTTCTTGCCTCATCCTCTCTCCACATCCCTATGTGCCACTGCTCGGCCCTTTATAAAACATCACTTACAGTTGATCTCCTACAGAAAGGCCATCCTGAACTGCATGAAGGAGGCTGTGGAGTACTAGAACTTGAGGGTTAGAAGGGACTTTAGAGGTGGTTTAGTCCAGCTCAATGGCACTACTCCCTCATATTAAGTTTAGGAGAAATTTATCTGCTTTTTCTGTATTATAATAATAACTATCATTCACCACTTCTGTAAAGAACTTTTCCAATTAGAAGTGTTTTTACATATATTATCTTCCATTTAATTCCTTTTTACCATTATCTGTTTTATTACCCTTTCATTTATTTATTTATTTGTTTGTTTATTTGATTATTTATTTTTATGAACAGTATTTTATGTTTTCCAATTACATGTAAAGATAGTTTTAAACATTCATTTTTTATAAGATTTTGAATTCCAAATGTTTCTCTCTTCTGCATCTCCTATCACTAAGATGCCATCTGCAACTATCTTCTCCTTCACCCTTGTCTCACACCCTTATTCCTGTCCAACCCTACCCTCTACTTGTTCAAGTGATCACATTGCGTTCCGTCTCCTTCAAGGGACTGCCCCCTCTGTCATCCCTACTCTCACTTATTTTTAATCTCTCTCTATTTCTCTCTCCACGGGCTCATTTCCTATTGTCTACAAACACACACATCTCCCCTATACTGAAAAAACCCTAACCTGACCCTTCCATCCCCACTATCATCTTAGAGCTCTTCTTCTTTGTAGCTAAACTCCTTGAAAGGTCCATCCACAATAGATGCCTCTCCTCTCATTCTCTTCTTAACCCCTTATAATCTAGCTTCTGACCTCATAATTCCACTGCAAAGTTGCTAATAATCTATTAATTGCCAAATCCAATGGTCTTTTCTCAATCCTCATTCTCCTTGACCTCACTGTGGCCTTTGACACTGTTGATCACTCTTCTCCTCCTTGATACTCTCTTCTCTCTACGTTTTTCAGACACCACTGTCCTGGTTCTCCCACCAATCTTACCACCCCTGTCTCCTTTGCTGAATCCTCATCCAGATCACACACTCTAACCACAGGTGTCCTTCAGGGTTCTGTCCTGTGCCCTCTTCTTTTCTCCCTCTATACTACTTCACTTGATGATCTCATCAGCTCCCATGGATTTAATTACTATCTCTGTGCTGATGATTCTCAAATCTACCTATCCTGTCCCAATCTCCATCTCCCTGCTAACCTCCAATCTCACATCACCAACTGCCTTTCAGACATCTCAAATTGAAAAGCCAGTGGACATTCTAAACTCATGATGTCCAAAATGAAATTCATGATCTTTCCCCTTAAACTCTCTCCCCCACCTACCTTCCATATTGCTGTAGAGGGCAACACCATCCTCGCAGGGCCTCAGGCTCACAACTGGGGAGCCATCCTAGATTCCTCACTATCTCTCACACCCCCATATCAAGGCCTGCTGATTTTATCTTTGTAACATCTTTAAAATATGCCTCCTTCTCCTCTCCTCTGACAATGCCCCCACTCTAGTGTAGGCCCTTATCACCTTGTACCTGGACTGTTGCAACAGCCCACTGGTGGGTTTGTCTACCTTAAGTCTCTAACCATTCCAATCAACCCTTCAGTCACTAAAGCGATGTACCCCTGCCCCAATCCTGGTACTCTCCAGTTCAGTAAACTCTGGTGGTGTCTTATCGCCTTCAGGAGCAAATACAAAACACTCTGTTTGGTATTTAAAGTCCTTCATTACCTAGTCCCCTTCTACCTTTCCAGTCTTCTCACCAATATAATCCAGCAACATTGGCCACTAGTTTCCTTGGCTATTTCATACACAAGACACTCTGTTTCTTGGCTCTGGGAAATCTCTTTGGTTGTCCCTCATGCCTGGAATACTCTCCTCTACTACTCTGACCCTGCTCTGACACCTCCCTGGCTTCCTGTAAGTCTTGACTAAAATCCCACCTTTTAGAGGAAGCCTTTCCCAATTGCTCTTAATTCCAGTGCCCTCCCTCTATCAATTATTTCTTATTTACCAGCTAGATGGCCCAGTGGATAGAGCACCAGGCCTAAAGTCAGGAAAACTCATCTTCCTGAGTTCAAATCCAGCCTCAGACACTTAACTAGCTGTGTGACCCTGGGAAAGTCACTTAACCCTGTTTGCCTTAGTTTCCTCATCTATAAAATGAGCTAAAGAAGGAAATGGCAAACCACTCCAGTATCTTTGCCAAGAAAACGCCAAATGGGGTCACAAAAAGTCAGATGCAACTAAAATGACTGAACAACAAAATCCTGTATATAGCTTACTTTGTATATATTTGTTTACATTTCTCCTCCTTTTGACTGTAAGCTCCCCAATGGCAAGAACTGTCTTTTGCCTCTTTTTGTATCCCCAGTACTTAGCACAGTGCTAGACACTTAATAAATGTTTATTGATTATTAATCCCATGTTACCGTTGAAAAAATTAAGGTGCAGAAAGTTTAAATAATTTACTTGTCATCATGCTACTAGTTAAATGTCAATATCTACACCTGAATCCAAGTTTTTCTGACTCCAGCTTGAGTATACACCACATATTGACAGGGGATTGAACCTCATTTGAGATTAGAAGTCATTTCTCCTCTAAATTCCCTATTTCCATCCCACAAACTATCTACTTTGCTGGTATCAAGGAATATTCCCTGAACGAAATTAAAGGGGAGACATGAAAGGATGATTTGTGGTTTATGTTCCCCCAATCAAGAATGTAAAACTTTGTGAAATACTTCTTTTAAAAAAAAAAAAAGCAAATTGCCCCAGGTAATTTTGCATATCAAAGTTTGACTCATTTCTTTTTCAAAATTCTCATTTCATGAAGAATGAGTATATTTATATGTACAGCAGAAGAATTCTCTTTTGGTAGGATAACAGCTATTTTCACTAACAAAATACATTTTTCCCTCTTTTTAAAAAATTCTGAACTCAACACCAAACAAGATGAGCATCCCCATATATAGAGCAGAACAGAAAAAGCAAGCCGTACATGAAACCAAGAATCTGTATTTTAAGCAGTTTGCTTTTCTCTTTAAGCGTATAAGGAATTCAAAATCTTATCTCCAAGAACTATCCTGTTTGTCTGTTTCTTATTGACCTTCCTTTTGTTCTATGCACAAAATGCATTTAGTAAGCAGCTTGCCCTTTTCTTTTTCTTTACCCAAACTTGAATGATGTTGATCCCAAAATATTGCCAGCCTTTTCTATCTTTCTCCCTCCGTACACTTGTACTCCCATTAAACCTTACTCTTGAAATGCCCTCAATCCACTTCCACCTACTAATTTCTCCTCTTCCTTCAAGACCACATGACAAGGTCTTCCATAAAGCTACTTTACATCCCACCAACTGGAACTTCTCTCTCTATGGTTTTTTCACAAAGCCTTTTCTCTACTTCCCCTAACTTCTCACCAAATTTTAAATTGCAGTTGTGTACATGTCTTATCTTAGAAGCAGCAAAGTGGCACAATGGATGGATTTCTGGGTCTGTAAATAAAGAAAACTGGAGTTAAAATTCAACCGCAAGACACTAACTGCATGATCCTGGGCCACTCACTGAATCTCTGCCTCAATCTTCTTGATGGCAAAATGGGAAAATAATAGCCTACCTCTCAGAGTTGCTGTGAAGATCAAAAGAGACAGCATTTCTAAGTGCTTTCCACAGTACCTGTGGTACATAGTAGGTGCTTAATAAACGCATGTTTCATTCTCTCCCCCAAAAGGCTGTAAGCTCCTTCAAAGAAAGAAATGTTTATTTTTTTTTTAAATTTATCTTTCTGCCTCTCCAAACATAAAGCAGAAGGTCTTGAATATGGTAGATGCTGACTAATAATGTGTTGAACTGAACTGGGGCAGGCAGGCACTGCACAAAATGAGTACAACAATTTGGCTCCAAACTTCTACAACAAAGGTCAACAAACCATGGCCCTCAACCTTTGTTCTAGACTCTTATAACCTAAGCCAGATGGGCATGTAATCAATATTCTCCGTTTTAGAAAACGAACAGTGATTGCTATCAACCAAACATACAATCCATGTGAACCAAAATTCCCTGGAACCTTATTAGAGAGAGCAAGATTTGGTACAAAGAATCTCTCTCTTGTATCTCACATCACAGAGGTACAGCTGTTGAAAAAAAACAACCTATTACGTACACAGCCCCCACCCCATATGTGGAGCACAAAAACAGCCGCCTCAAAAGATACTGGCATTGTTTTGTATTATGTTCACTTGCCTGGTCCCTGGGCTGAGCGATGTTCTTTATCACCAGGGACAGGAAACAAGAACCAGCGGGTTGAACTTCCAGAGAGCCAGATTTTTAGTCTCAATACTAGAAAGAACTTTCTAACAACTAGATCTGCCCAACAATGGAAAGGGAGAAGAATTCAACGAACATTTAGTAGGTGCCAACTGTATGCAGAAACCTATGTTAGGTGGCATGTGAAAAACAAAGTTAAAAGAAAAAGGCATAGCCCCAGGAAGAGAAGCCACTAACACAAAACACAGGCACAGAAAGGCTTTAATTTTCTTGTATACAGTAAGCGCTTAGTACTACTGAATTAAATGCACAAACCTTTTAAGTCTGTTAGAGTTACAAAGCAAATTATTTTGAGGCCTGAGCCTCATGAGAAAAAGCATGGCACAGTGGATAGAGAGCTAGCCTCAGAGCCAGGAAAACTTGGGTACAAGTCCTACCACTGACACATACTAGTGGTAATGACCCTGGACAAATCTCTTGACATCTCAGTGCTCTAGGTCACTCTGAAGAGGGGGGTGCTGATAACCTACATGGGTAGAGGACGTTTCCTCACCAAGCAGTCCCTCAACCAATGAAATCACAGGTCCAGTTCCTATTCTAAGCCAAGCCCTGATGCCAAAGGTCATTATCACCCAGAATGTTCAGGGGCAAGTTTCCTACAGAAAAAAGGAGGTTGGAATAGATAACATGTGAGGTCCTTTTCAATTCTAAGGCTTTGTCTAAACAGGAGAGGCACAAATAAAAAGAGTAACATCTGCGTCAACTGCACATAAATCTTTGCACTGAGTGTCCCTTTTACAATGCATTCTAATTCTGCAGCCAAGGAAGACAGAAGCCAGCAGGCTTCCTCCCTTGTTGGCATTTAAAATGCTACATCATCCTGAAGCACATCATCTGATTCATTTCTACTTCTTTTGGTCTGATGGGATCAATCAAAAGCTGAACTGACAAATATCCCAGAGCCCACTCCTAAAGACCCTGGGATTTTTCTTCAATTCAATAAACAACCACTAAACAATTATTGTATGTAGAATATTGTGCTAAGCACTGAGGGAGATTTTTTTAAGAAGTTTAGATAAGACAGTGATAAAGCGTCTTATCAAGAGATCCTCTGATCTTTTTTATTCTTTCTCTCAAGAAATTCTCAATGGGTTGTTAGCAGATATTGTATGAAACTAATGTTGAAGCCACAGATGTGACTGAGGAAATCTACTGAAAGAATCCTTAAACTCAAAATGTCCAAAATTCAACTTCTTATCATTCCTCCTGAAGGAGGACCTCACAATTGCTGCTGGGAGTACCAGTCTTATCTTCCATGTTCAAAATCTTCATGTTATCTTTATCTCTTCACTCTAACTCATTTTTCCCTTTCAGCCAGTTGCCAATTTTTTTTATTCCATATCCAAAATATTTCTCAGAGACATTCATTTCTCTATAATAGAATTTTTTTTTCAATTTTTGTGTGTCATTGTCCCCTTTAGGAGTCTAGTGAAGTCTATGGACCTCTACTCTGAATGTTTTAAATGCATAAAACAAATACATATCATTATAAAGGAAACCAATTATATTGAAATATCAAAAAACTTTTTTTTTTATAAAGTTAACAGACCCCAGGTTAAGACCCCCTGCTTTATGGTACAGACCCTCTGGACATAGCTGAACTACTGTAGAAGCCTCCTAACAGGTTTTCCCACTTCCACTATCTCCCCATTCCACTGTAGTTATACAGCTTCCATGTTAATTTTCTTATGCATCAATCTGGTTACTTCGTTCCTTTGCAGCAAGACCACTGAATTTTACCTTAGGAAACCAAAGTTTTCCTCCTGGATTTAACATGTATTAGCTATAGGGCCAAGAAGCCTCAGTTTCCTTATTTATAAAAAGGAGATAGCACTCATACTACCAAAGACAACAGCATTATTGTGGGGGAAGTGCTTTACAAAATTTTAAGTGCCACAGATATCTGACCTAAGTTCAATTTCTTACAGGTCTTCAGTGGCTCCCTACTGCCTCTCAAATAAAGTTCAGATTTCTCTGCCTGGCATTCAGGGCTCTTCACAATTGATTGTTCATCATATAACTTTATAATGTAGCTAAACCAGGTGACTCAGACACGACTTAAACTTTCCTGACTTCATTGCTTTGTTCAGTCTAGTTTGTTTTGAATGCTTCCTTCTTCCTCTTAAATTGCTGAATTCTTATCCACCTTTTATAAGGTCCAATTCAAATGTTAGCTCTTCCATGAAGTCTTCTAACATCTTCCTACTCAGTCAGCATCTACCTTTCTCCTGGGATTTTCCTTGGACAACTGTAGTAGCCTCCTAATAGGTCTTCCCACTTCTACTATCTCCCCTTCCTCCCTTCCTCCCTCCACACCTCGCAACCCTCCTCTCATAGGCACAAGTCACTTAACCTCGAAGCCTTCTAGTCACCTCTTTGAGACAATGAATTGCAGACAGCATTCTGCTTGTATTAATAAAAGGGAGGCTTTTACCTTACATGGGAGATCTCTTTACCAATGAAAATATGGGTCCAGTCCCTATCCCCGTCTCCCTACTAGACTCTCCTTTTAAGGAGAGAATGAATGAAGCATTCCCTGCTACATGCAAAGCGCTGTGCTTAGTGCTGGGAATCCAAATGGAAAAGCAATCCGGCTCTCACAAAGAGAGAACCCATATATGGAGCATTTCCATTATAAGTCAGAAGGAAGAGTCCCAGGGTCCTTGGGGTACAGAGGCAAGGCAGACGGTCATGGCGCTTCTTTAACGTCACTGTTAAATGTTTTCAGTCTTTGAGGCTGAACCATTGACTTTGGTGACAAGCATTTTCCTTTCTGGGTCTTCTGTAGCTATTGCTGCAGCACCTGTGGTTGCCAGACTGCAACCTCTCCATGGGTTGCTTCCATCACAGCACTGGAATCAATACTACTCCCAAGACTTCTGGATTCAGGGTCCTAGGCTACTCCTATCAGGATGTGAGGGGACAGGGTGGTCAAGGTGGTGGTGGTCTAACTTTTCCGGCATATACTGCACTTTGTCTTCCCCAGGGAACCTAGCTGCTTCAGCTTAGGTGGCTTGCCTGCACTATGGGTGACAGCTGGTTGGCCAGTGGTAGGGAAAGCTGGCCCTTTCTCCAAAGGATTTGCTTCCTGGATGACAGCCACAAGGGCTGGGCTAGAGGTAGCACCAGTGGTCTGGGACTCCTCTGTCTATTGTGGCATCTGGTTAGAAACTATTGCCGGTGGTGACGAGGAACACGGGCCTTTTCTCTCCAATGATTTTTCTCCTCAATAATTGTTGTGGGCTGGAAACAGGTCTGGTGGTTTGGGAAGCAATGCTATTCCCAAGGCTCTTGACTTTAGGGTCCTGGGCTGTCTCCACTAGGACCTGAGGGTCACAGTAGTGGTGATTTAACTTGCCTGGCACATGATGCCTCCTCTTTCTCCCTCAGGATGCACTGCTGAGCAATAGGACTTGTCCTTGCCTCTGCCCATTAGGAAGTTGGAAAGCCATCTTGCATGTGTTCAGAGTTCAGTTCTTCCTCTTTGTTAGGCAAGAAAGAATTCTTTGTTGATGCTACAGGAGAATGAGCAATTCAGTGCTCACACTCTGTCTAATCATCAAATTCCTGTGCACTTTTAAAGTTCAATAACTTAGGCTATAGGTTTAAAGTACTGAGTAGCACTGCAAATGGAAATTTTTTAAAGCTTATCACGTCACAGAATTTTAGAGTTTGAAAGGGATATCTAAATTAAAGTAAAAAGTGCTAAGCACAGTGACTGACCTACAGCAGGTGCTTTGCAAATGCTTCCTCCCTTCCCTAAGAGTTACTTAAAAGGCACCTCAAAGGCCACAGAGTCCAGCCCACCCCCTCCCACAGCACAGCCAACAACTAGACATCTCATCTTTGTTTGAAGACTACCAGTGAAAGGAAACCCATTTCTTTTGGAGGCAGCCCGGTCTAATTTGGGATAGCTCTAATATGTTAGCAAGTTCTTCCTTACATTAAATCTAAATTTTCCTCACTACAACTTAGGTTCAGAAATTCAGAGCTAGTCTTGGACTACTTCTAATCTGACTCTCTCACAGTTTGGATTTGAATCCAGCTGCTCTAAACCTAAGTGCAGAGATCTTCCCACTGTACCAGGGGACAGCTTCCACCTACTGCTTCTAGTTTCATGTGCTGGGGTCAATGACCTTACACCATGTACTCTTTTCATATACTGTGACAAATGAAAAATGATGACCATAGGTCAGAAGGCAACAATAATAAATGGCATTTACGGCATGATTTACAGACTGAATTTCATTTGACCGTCACAAAAACCTTGTGACTTGGTACTGTTATCCCTATTTTATGGATGAGGAAACTGAGGTTCAGAGAAATTAACTGATCTGCCTGGTGCAGAACTAAGACTCTAATCCAGGTTTTCTGACTTCAAATACTTTTAACTGCGTCTTATGACTAATGGATTTCAAGTCCCTCTCAGTCATGAGAATCTGCTATTTGTTCATTACCAAAAAGATGCAGGTTGTTTCCATCACACACACAAAGAAATTATTAAAGTTTGAAAGTCACTGTCCTGGCATCCACAAATATTCACTGAACTCAGCTGAATGAGAGAAAGGCCATGAAAGTTGGAAGGGAATTTACAGATCACCTAACAGGACCTCTCATTCAATGCAGGAATCTCCTCTTCAATGTCTCCGAAGATCAGTCATCAGTCCTTTGTCTGCACACACCCATGGAAGGGATATTTGCTGCAGAACAACATTTCCCTCACTGAACCTCATACGGTGAGAAAAGAGGTGGAATCACATAACGGATGTCAAGGTTTTGAGCTTCTTGGGAGAAAAGGGCACTGTGCATCTCAAACGGTTTGGCAATCTCAAGAATACACTAAGCTGTAGAGGGTAATGAAAATACAGTGTCAAAGGCATCCAGTTAAAGAGAATTAATCAGGAGAGGAAATGAAAGAGATACAATCTTGAGACTAGCAGGATAAACAACTACCCTTGGCATACCACTCATTTTAACCTCACATTAGGAAGATTCACCAACATTTACAAGAAGTTTTTTAAAAAAGAACTAAAGAAATTAGGGTCTATGCATTTTCAAATCTAGCATTACATTATCAATAACAATAACCATACAAATATAGATGAAGGTTGGTCATCTACAGTGTCTTATACACCTTAAGAGGAAAAAACACTTTCCCTTAATGTACACATCATTTTGACACTTACGAACGAAATTAAATAACGCTTCGATAGTTTGAAGACGGTTATCTCCACCAGTGCAGTGGCTTCCCTCACCGCGACAGACTGGGAACCCCTCTACACCCCAGCTGATGTTCACGAGTTATTTTGACTAAAAAGACTGATCATCAGGCTGCAAAGCCCTTTGGTGGGCAGCCTTCAAATGATAATGACAGCTTGCAGCGGCACATCACTTCACAGTCTATAAAGTACTTCCCCTACTACAATGTGAATCATTATTCCCAGTTTACAAACGAGGAACCAAAGGATCAGAAAGGTTAAGTGCTTTGCCTAAGTTCGGAAGGCCAGGGAGCAACAGACTTGAACCCAGGCCTTCCGTCACCTAGTCCATTGTCTTCCACTCAAAGTGACCAATCAGACCTTGTCTCCTGAACCACATTCCAGTTTTATTTTCCAGCCATCACTCTCTAGTACTATGTACACAAAGAAACAGTTACATTCTAGATATAAGCAATCTAATTCTATCAGCATTTCAAAGCAAAAAGGTGTTTCAATCATACACCATTACTTTCATTATGTCTGTGTTTTAATCACAGTATGTAACAGAAGGGATTAATGACAGTCTTTTTAAGACTGGCAGAATACCTCAAGCATTAGCATTTTCCTCTCATCTCAATCACTGCTTGCGTCTATACTTTGGGGTGTGATACTGGCTCTCTCACCATTATGATGAGCAGAATCTGGAGAGACATTCAAGGGAAACATTTCCTTGATGTGCTCTCTGAAAGCTCTCCATTGATTTTATGGTATTTCTTTCCACCAACAGAAAACAAATTGGAAAACACTGTGCCAACTACAGAAAAACCAGACACGAGCAATTTTGCCTGAGAGTCCTAAATGCTCTAGAGGAAAGTTGAACAGATGGACTTTTTTTTGTATAAATAAAAAGGAAAGGGAAGAAAGGGAAGGAGAGGAGAGCGACAAAAAGAATTAACAAAGCTTTGGAGCTCAGCAGTACGATGCAAGGTAGGATCAGCCAAGCAACAATTTGCCTCTGTTGCTCTGTTTTAACTCTCCCACTGAATTCAGGTTTATCCGTAAGTAACAGGGGAAGAACTTTCACAAAGTAAACAGGGCCTTGCAACTAGAAGTCAATTTAAAGATAACTTCAGCTTTAGATCTCTCTTTGAAACTGAATTTTGAAAATCACCAAGGGCCCTTCACTTTTTCTAGGGAAGCATCTGTTTGGTTGGGCTTTCATGATTTCTAGATCAACCTTTCAAACTGTTAAATGAATTAAATGAGAAAAAAACCTGTAAGACATACCCTACCATACAATGTATTTTAATGTTCTCCTTTCAAATTTGCTATCAGTAAATCAAAAGGATACCATTCAACATTTCATAATCAATTGTTTTTATTCAACTACTCAGCTAGTCTTTTCTCCAGAAATTTGCTAACAGCGTGCTTAATCTTCTTAGAATGTTAATAACATTTATCACATTACCCTCCATTAGTATTATTAGAGATACATCACAATGATATTTTACTACGAAGCAAAGACAGAAGAAAAGATTAGGAAAAATAAAAAATACTAATAGAAACAAATCACAGACCCTTTAGCCTGAAGGTATACAGCCATGTCTTCTCATCTCAGTACTAAAAGGGCCCCAAAGCACTCTTAAATACAGAAACAATGCAAGCTGCCCTCATTAACCACATTCACTTTTACAAATCATTCAAGGTTAACCTATTCATTTCTAATTATTTCTTTATATCTCTTAATTTTTCTTCTATTTCCACTTCCACTATAATTTACTACTTCAAAGGGCTATTAACTCTTGCTTTCCTTTGAATGCTGGTCTTCCTGTTTCAGTTTAGTCTACAGGCTGCCCTGGGAACTTTGATTTTCCAGTCGATGGACGACAGCTAATAGAAATAACACTGACATCGTCTAATTCTCATTTTCCTTATGTCCTTCTACTGCACTTGTCTCTTAGTTTTTCCATCCATGTGTCATCTCCTCACTTACTATATTCCCCAATTCCCCTCATTCTACCATTTAGGACCTTCATTCAGCTCACTGAATCCTCAGGCTTTTCAGCTGCATCACTCTTCTGTCCATTTATATTTCTCTGCCCTCGACCCCCACAATCCTCCTAGTATTCTAAAGTCATGGTGCTGAATTCCAAAAGTTCCTGTTCTGGCTACCTTTACTTCCTCCAGCGTCATCCGTCCCACCAAACACAGGCTCACCCCAACCATCTGTTCCTTTTTCATTCCTATTCTCGATCTGTCATAGGCATTCAAAGAATGCTGAGCATCATACTGACTTCTAGAATAATTTTACACATTCTTCCCTTATTTTTACTTTTCCCCTTGCTATTATTCTTCTCTTATCAGCTCTCATACACACAACCTTCCTGGCTCTTCTCCATACTGAACTCTCTCCTGAAATCTTTTGCTCTTCCTTTACCATATGATCTCACAAATTTTCTTTAAAAGCCAGTACTGACATTATCACAGGGCTACCAGATGTTCCCAACTTTGCAGAGACATTCTGGTCATTCTGTCTGGCTATACTAAGCAAATGGGCTGGGTTTGGGAAAAACGGCCCGAGGTAGCTGTCTTCTTCTCGACTCAGACCACTGTTAGTCACATTTCCATCCCCACCCCCTGTAAATCAAAATGAGTTTGCTCTATACAGTTGCTCTATATTTTACTAATTACTATCATGTACTTAGAGATAGAGGTTTTAAGACACAACATGAAAATTTTATATATTTACATACTTATGCAAAATAAACTAAGACATGTCTACAGATTTCCTATGGGGAAAAAAAAATCTGGCTGCTGCTGTATATTTCCTACCCTCTTTTTTTTTTAATCTACTGTTTTATCAGATTGATAGCTCTCTCTTTCTGTTTCTTCCTCTCTGCAATAAAACATATACGAAGGCAAAAGACCAAATATCAGTTAATGTTACAGTGAAAGAGAATAATTAACCACTTAGTGATTTAGGGTTCTGTTTACATTCCTTATTTCAAGTCAAGAGCATTAGTAAGACTTGTCTTTATTAAAATCAGTTTTCATGACATGATAAAAATATTTACATTCATACAAATGTTTATATTTCACATATAACATGCAACTAGAGACTACGCTCATTCCATATTTTCACGTACTTACTTCTTTTACCTAAGATAGCAAGTGAATACCTTTCACAGAACACATGCAAAGAGGGCTCTTTCTGAGCTCAATCTTGCTCTCCTGCTCGGAGAGTTTCTGGCTATCTTAGATGGCCATTTCACAAGGGGGCCGGCCATGCTTATTTTTTTCTCATATCAAGTCATTCTCCAGACTGCTGTACCTTCTCATCTGCAGCCTTGCCCTTGAGGTGTGCCCTCCTCCCCACCTTCCATCCTCTCACTAGCTTCTTAGTGTGCCTTTATGTGCTAAATCCTTATTTTTAATTTTGTTCTGCTGGACCCCAGGTTTCTGTGAGATACTACTAGGAATTCCTTGAGATCACTAACTGATTACAATGACTTATGTTTAATTATTCTTTACATCATACCCTAAAGGCATCCCAATATTTGGGGTGCCCCTTGTGTCTCTTCTTTCCTGTTTCCTTGAACTACCATACACAGAGGCAATACAGATTCCACGCATGCTCCAAGCTATCAAAGAGGGGCAAGGAGGAAGCCGAGCAATACATGCTCTGATGAGCCTAATTTCCCCTTGAGGTCATTTATGCTCCAAGTATTTCTCAACCACAAAGACTACTGGTAGAAGTGGGGTGAATTAAACACTCCTTGCTAATAGGCTTATTGTTGGCTAGATGGTAGAGGGAGGCTTTCCTCCTCTCAGAACTCTGGGGACTGTATTGCAAATACTCTCCTGGGCCTAAATCAGGGGAGGACATAACCTATCTTTCCTTATTTACAAATCAACCAAGAAAAAAATTTCCATGCAACCCTTCAAGTTTTATATTAGAGTCCTAGGCAGAGTTCTCTGAAACTAAGAAACCGCACATTTCAGAATCTTTCTCAAATGCAATAAATATTCAAAGAGCTCACAGTATCATGGGACTAAATTTAACTACAATTCAGTTAGCTCTTGGACATCTCAAGATGGCTAAGCCAAAAAGCACAGGGAAACATTGGGGGGGGGGGGATGTCTTGAAAAAAGCTGGTTCTTTCTTCTACTGGGCAAAATCTAAGAACTAGCACCTTACATAGTCTGGAGAGTACCCCAAAATTAAAGCCACTAACTTCCAATAGACTCAGAAGGAAAATCCCCAAACGATGATCTGTATAGTCTGTTACACACGGCTCTCCCGTTTTAGGTCCACCTCCTGCTTCTGCCAGAAAATGAAGCTTTTGGCATTTGTCTGGGAGCTCATATGTCTTGAAAAGCTGCAGAGGTGAAACATAAAACTTTCCCTGTGTGATTCTCCTATTTGATCTTTTGTCTCATATGTTCCCCTTAGGGATATATGAGAAATACTTCTCTGAATAATTCATAAGTACCTAGGCAGAAACTCACTTATCCTTTTGAATAAAAAGGCTGGGTACAAGAAGCTGATTACAGCTGTTCTGAATGCTCTAGCGAGAGCAGCAATATCTTAAAGGGCTTTATAAAAATTCCCCTTATGATAGCGAGACAAAAATTGATAGTTACCCAATATTTTTAATCAAACAGACCACAGGTAATAGTATTATGTGAAATTACTTATAAAGCAACAAAGATATGTAAAGGGAGGTTTAAAAGACAAGAAAGATGATATCATTCAACTTCTGAATTTAAAAAAATTCTCGTTTTGCCTAAGTTCTCCCATTTTAAAAATGGAAGAAAATATTGATCACTTTAAAGTACAGTGAGAATTAACAAAATAATGAAAGCTGTAAAGTTTTGTAAGTTCCTTTGGTGAAAGTATTTCATTATTATATATAGAATCATAAGGTTTTAGAGATGGCACAGATCTTAAAGGTGATCACATTCAATCTTCTCCTTCTGCAGACGAGAAACTAGGGACCAAACAAATGAAGGTAATTATCCAAAATCACCTACATGCTACATATAGTGAAAGGAGAGCAGGATTTGAACTCAGAAGAACTGGGTTCAAATTCCATTTCTGCTATTTACTACCTATGTAGTCTATGTGGCAAGTCATTTAACTCTTTGGGCCTCAGTTTCTTCATCTGTAAAATCAGGGGGGGCTAGATTAGAAAACTTCTCAGATCTCTTTTAATTCTGAATATATGATGCTGCAATATGTGTCACAGCAAGGACTCAAAATCTGTCTCCTGATTACCAAACCAGTGTTCCTCCTACCATATCAGCAGAGCCTTCTGATTGACTGTCAGAACACAAAAACAGCTAGTAGGAGCTAAGTTCCAGTAAGCTGGTGAAATCAAGGGCACTCTTTTACCTTATATTGGAAAAAGTCAGAGATGTTAGAAGAGAAATACAGATTTTGACCTCTGAACCTGGCATGTACATTAAGTGAAAGAATAATATATTTTCACAAAATGGCATATATTTATATCTATATCTATCTATATATTTGTGTGTATAAATGTAACATACACATGTGTGCACATATGTCTATACATACACAACCACACACACTTTTTCCCCCAAAAAATTACTCTTTTGGGCATATCAGTTATTCTTATTAACTGGCTAACTAGGGTTCAATTTCAGAAATTCATTAAAAAAGCGTTTGGCACATAGGAGGCATTCAGCAAATTATTTTAAATGGCCAACCAGAACGGAATATTATTTACATTTATATAAAGTTTCAGGGTTTTCAAAGCACCTTTCCAACAAAAACCTGTTGAGGTAGGTAGTACTTTATTAATCCCCATTCTACAGATGAAAAAATTAAAGATGAAAGAGCAATCTACAGAGGTAATTCAATCTATCCCCCCTGCTTGGTAGTATTCATTACCTAAACCATCAAAAAATATGACATATGTTGTGGACGTGACCGAATGGCGGATAATTCCCTATAGAATCAGGTTCCCAAATTACCTACTGAGGTTTCAGAGAGGAAGGAAGCGGGCCCAGTGAAGCCATCCTTCACCCATGGTTCAAATTCCCAGAAGAGGATAGTCTAAGCATGTCACTGGCAACAAACTCATAAACAATGTGGAAACTGGCTTCTTTCCAGACTGCCTACTTACCTTAAACCCTGGTGATTCTTAGGTGGTAAAAAGTCCACAGCAGATCATCATAACTCACAATCCCATGTCCACAGTGAAGAGGGAAAATGATTGTACTGTGGCGGGAACTGCTCACCTATTTTCTAGGATAATATCACTCACTTGTCAAAGGTTTAAGAAACTGAATGGTATGAGACAAGATAGCTGCCTTGGTGTACTTAAGATGTGGACCTAACTGCCCAGGAAATTCTCCAGAAGAGCTACCATATGGCAACAAAAGTGCTACAAATTCCTCAAAAGTAAAGCAACAGCACAGAAATTTTGAGAACAAGCACTTCTTTATCTCTCTAACCTATAGGTTAAAGGTTCAAACTTACATACATTTGACAACACTGAGGCTTCTAACATAGTCTGCTATCAAACTGAAATCACCTACTTTTAGGTTGGCATTTCTCTGAATGGGGGAAAAGGACCCCAAAGCTCAAAACATCCCAATTAACTGTAATTCGAAAACGAATGCCAATTCAACAACAGAGTGACTGGGTCATAATTGTGACTTACCAATCTCTGCATGCTCTTCACATGAGTGGGACTGATGGATAAGGCTTCTTCATACCAACGTCTGGCTTCGTCAATGTTTCCTCGGAGTTCGGAGACTTGGCCTCGCATGTAGAGGACATTGTGAGACATTGGAAAGAGGTTAGCTGCTTCCTGGGTACATGCTGTTGCTTCTGCAGGCTTGCCAATTCCAATGTAGACTTCAGCTGTAAGGAGAAGAGCAGAAGGGAGGATTGCACTTGCCTGGGACACATCAATACAGCTATTCTTTCCCACAGCTGTTACACTGGTTGGATAGGTTTTGATTTCCCACTAGGTGAACCAGGCAGCTTCGTATTGGAAGGGACCCATCTGGAAAAGGAACAACAGCACAAGCAGCGCCCTAATTCAGCCAATCCCCTCAAAGGTAACACCTGGATATTGGTGTTCATTTATTCTACCTATTAATTCAGTCACTAAAACCACCTCTGTTGCAGACATTTATAGAGATTAAGAAGTGTTTCCCTATGAAGGTCAAGGAAAACTAGTAATGTTCAGGTGACCCTCTGAGGTTGACAACTACCACTCTGCCTCTTGGCACCATCATCAGAGATAGGCCATTGGGCTTGTGGAACACTGGGTTGTGTCTTTATCAAATTTCTTAGAGCAAAGTAAATGCAAAGGGCCCAATTATGGCAGGAATTCAAGTAAATCAAATGGAATTCAAATTAAACAAATATTTACTCAGCTCCTAGTATGTTCAAGGAACTTAAATGACTTAACCCTCAGGCCAATTCTGAAGCTAAAAAGCACCAGTAGCAAACCTTTTTCTTACATCATTATAAATTCTCCTCCTGATCAGTTCTCTCCTGCTTTGCTGAGAAAATCGGCCCGGTGCCAGGAGCCACCTCTGACTCCCTACTTTGTACCTCAAAATGCTCTGACATCAGCCCTCTTCTCTCCTCCTTCATTTAATCTCAGATAAAGAGGTGCCCTCTTCACCAAGACTCACTTCTCTACATACCAACTTGATGCCATGCCTTCCTTTTTCTGCCAACAGACTGTTGTTTGCAGTCATCCCCCCCTTCATCAATCTCTTCCTATTTACTGACTTTTTCCCTGCTTCCTGCAAACATGCCCATGTCTCCCCAATAATTAATCCACCCAACACACAAAGCTATCCTTCCCATCCTCTCAAGCCAATAGCCTATTATTATAGGAACACATTTCCCTTCTTCCCTCCCACTCCAAAATGGATAGTTCCACCTTAAAAAAAAAAAAGACAAAGCTGCCTCCTGGGCCTGATTAGCGTCAGCTTTCCAGAGGCAGCTTCCTGGTCATCCAGGAGCATAAAGTTCCAGCCACAGCCTCTCAAACTTGGTAAGTGCCTAAGACCTTTTCAGTACCATACCATAATGATCTTCTAATCATATGTGTTTCCAGATGGAGAACATGGGGACCACGTCCAGAGAAGCTAAGGACCACTACATCTTTGTTGTGTATTTCGATGTGTTTGAGGAAAATAAATCTCCTTTGTTAAATGTCCAGTGACTTAAGAGTGCCTCATTTTGCCAGAACACTGAACCTGAACTAAGAGAACACCAGAGGGTGTTAGAGCCACCCCTCCAACACTCATCTACTTCTTTCCTCCACTTTTTCTTTTTCTTTCCTTGAGCACAGATTTTCTCATGTCACTCCCCTCCTCAACAAACTGCAGTTTCACAGGTTTCCTACTGCCTTGGGATAAACTGGAATTTGCCATGTTTGGCTCTGAAAGCTCTTCACAACCTGGCTGGAGTCTGTCTTTTAGCTTCAACGGGCATCACTCAACCATAACACTTGGTGGTCTAGCTACCAAACAGGCTTCTCTGTTCCTCCACTACAAAAACCCATCTTCCATCACCGTGCCTTTGTCCTGTTTGTCCCACATTCCCAGAGGACAGTCTCTCCTTTCCTCTGCCTCAGTGTCTCCCTTCCTTTAATATGAAACTCAAACACCATCTCCTTCATGCTTTCTAAATGTCCCCAGCTTCTAGTGCCCTCACCTCTAAATCACCTTGTATTTAAGCACTATATAGCTACATACCTAATATACCTTTATATGCATAGATATTTGTAAACTTCAGAATTATGCTGTATATGTTTATGTTGGTTTTATATGTACTTACCGTGTCCTTGATTAGAATTTAAATTTCTTGTGAGTGGAAATTGTTTCATAGTAGGCACTTCCTTGTTGATTTACTGATTTAATATACATACACCAAACTCCTATAAGTTATGTGCAGTGGATAAGAATGATGGACTCAGGAAGACTTGCGTTCAAATCTGGCCTCAGACATTTACTAGTGGTGTGACCCTGAGCAAGTCACTTAACCTCTCTGTGTCTCAGTTTCCTCATCTATAAAATGGGGATAATAACAGCACCAACCTCTTAGGGTTATTGTGAGAATAAAATGAGATCAAATTTGTAAATCACTTTGCATAGCTTAAAGCTATGTAAACATAAGCAACTGTTTATTATTACTATAAGAGGATGTCTCTCCACACTTACTGCCTCTACTTTACTGCTCATTCATTTTTCAACCTCTTCAATCTGGCTTCCAAACTCATCACTCAATTGAGCTTGCCTTCTTCAAACTTACCAATAATCTCTTAACTGCCAAATTAGATGATCTTTTCTAAGTCCTAATCCTTCTAGCCCCAGCTGCATTTGACATTTTTGGCTACCATCTCCTTCTGGACACTCTCTTCTCTGGGTTTTCATGACACTGATCCCACCCGGTTCTCCTATTACTTATCTGACCCTTCCTTCTCTCTCTTTTGCTGGCTCAATATCCATATCATGCATCCTAACTTGGGTGCTCCTCTAGGCTCTGTCCTGGGTCCTCTTCTTTCATCTCTATATTCTTCCTCTTGCTGACCTCATCAGCTTTCAGGGGTCTAATTATCATCTCTACATAGGTGAACAGATCTACATTTCCCATCCAAGTCTCTCCCCTAAACTTGTATCACTAATTGCCAAGTGGACTTTTCAAATTGTAAATCAGAGACACCTCAAATTCAACACATTCAAAACAAAGCTTATTCTCTTTTCCCCAAACCTATCCTTCCTTTGAACCTAACTACTTCTGTGCAGGTCACCACCATCTTTTCCAGTCTTCCAGCTTCACAACCTTGGCATTTCCCTCAACTTCTCACTCTGTTTCACCCCACATAACTAATTAGTTGCAAAATCTTACCATTTCTATTTCCACAAAATCTCTTGCATCAGTCCCCTTCACAGTCACCACACAGCCACCACCTTAGTTCAAGGACCTTTTCTATTTTTCATAGAAACAACTACAGTGACTACCTAACTAATATTCCTGTCACATGTCTCTTCCCACTCTAATTAATCCATATTGTCTAGGTCCACCCTTAAGAACAGCTTCTACCAGGTCACTTTTCTCCTCAATAAACACTCACTCCCTTTCAGTTTCCCAAAGAAGCATGCCCACTAATGGCCTGGATCTGATTCTGGAAGACTAGGATGGTGGGGGATCACTTTCCCAGAGTGACTGTTACTTCCACGGGAGCTGTCCCAGGAAGTGGAACCCAGAAACCTTTGGCTGTAGTCATGGGCTGCTACAAGTGACCCACAGTACAGGACTGCTGCCATTTTGCTTGTTCTTATATTCTGCAATGATGTAAATCTTAGATTTGATGCAGAGTAGCCCCTGACTTCCCTGTCAGGAAGTGGGGAATTTGGCTGACAATCATAGGTGATCTGGCAGTGGGGGAATGGGGTGCTAGGCCACAAAGAGCATTTTACTGGAAATCACTGGAGGATACCCCTCAGCAATGGAAAATGTGAGAGTTCTTTGGCTATCTCCCCTTAGAAATTTAATAAAACTTTTATTTTAAATATTGATAGTTTTCCTAAAATTTATTGCATATTTTTATCTTCTTAAACCAACAAAAAACAAATCTGTGAATGATAAGAGTTGAAATTTATGGAGCACTTTAATGTCTGTAAAATATTTCATATACTCATTATTTCAACTGAATTTAAATGTTTTCTTATCATTATGAACTTTATGTTTACAACCATGACTATTTCCTTATGGAAAGAGATAACTACATGTGACACTCTACATATGTACAGCTTGATTTTCTTGAAAAGTATATATCAAAGAAGCCATCACTGACGGAGACCATGCAGTTCCAGGCTACCAGATTGTAGAGGACAGTCAGTCAATAAACATTTATTAAGCACCTAGTACGGGTCAGGCACTGTGCTAAACACTAGGGAAAAGAAAGGTAAAAGAGTCTCTGCCCTAAAAATCAAAGCGGGAGATAATATGCAAATAGCTATGTACAAATAACCTATAACAGGATAAATAGGAAATAATAAACAGAGGGAAACTACTATGGTTAAGAGGGATCAGAAAAAGCTTCTTGTAGAATGTGGACTCTTAGCTGGAAGCTGAAGGAGGCTAGAGAAGATAGGGAAGCCAGGAGGTGGAGATAAGTAGGGAGAGCATTCCATGCATTCACTGGACAGCATCCTTCAAGCCACCCAAGATGGACCTTCCAGAGATGGAAGGGAAAAAAATAACCTTCGCAGGCCCACAACTGCAAACCAGAGAATGTGACAGTATTCACTCCCACAGAGTTCTTGAGTCCCCTTTTAATATGGGCAAAGTTGCTGACTTTGGTGACCTATGGCTGTGTAAAAAGTATCACAGACACAATTTTCCTGCCTCCCAACTACCTTGCACTTGATACAGTAAAGATGTCATTCATTCACAATTCTACTGAGGATAATATGCCTGGAAAGATGGTGATTGACTTTTTAAACGTTTGTAGCAAAGCCTGAATCTTTCTCATATATAACGATCTACTTCCTAATGATCAGTCAATCAAAGTCAATACAGATCTATAAAATTAGATTAAGGGGTAAAGTTAAATCTAAGCAGTCTCAATTCTGCACATTTACCTAAGAATTTCACAAAGTACATATTAAAGTTAACTCTGTATTTGCAACACAACACTAATTTGCCTGTGTTCCCCTGCTGAACTTCCTTCTACTAGTTTTGTATATTTTAAAAATGTTTCTTCAATGGTCTTTTTCTTGGTTTGGGGGGTGGGTGGGTTACTGCTAGTACACTGCCTCAATCACCCCCTAACTCTCCCACTACCCCAAAAAAACCTTCCTTTGAAACAAATAAGTAGAAATAAAAAATTTCACACACAGGCCATGTATGAAAATGTTCGTATCACTTGGCACCTCTGTTTCATAGAAGGTGGACTACCATACATTTTATACATTCAGTAGTCATTTTGAACGGAATTTCTTTGTTTCTCCACTGGGTTTTATTAGTAACATAAAGAAATGCTGATGATTTTTGTGGATTTTATAAGCTGTATCTTTACTGTAACAGGTTACTGTTTCAACAAATTTTTCAGCTGAATTTAAGGTTCTCTCAGTAAAGCCCCAAGTCATTTGCAAAAATTGCTATTTTGTTTCTAGCATCTATGCTTATCTTTTTGATTTATTTTTGTCTTCTTATTGCTATATGTAGCATTTCTAGAACTCTGTCAAATAAAAGTGGTGATATTAGACATATTTGATTTTCCCCTAATCTTGTTAGGTCTTCAGCATTTTTCCATTATACATAATGCTAATTTTTAGATAGATATTGTTTACTATATTAAGTAACCTTAATGGTTACATTTGCCATATTATTCTTGTGCTAGTTGATGTTTTTTAACTTGAGGCACTGTGTTTTGCCAAAAGCCTTTTCTGGATCTATTGATATAACCAAGTAACTTTAAAATTGTTTTTGTTCTTTATATGGTCTCTTATGCTCATATTTTACGTAATATTGAACCAACCCTGCATTCCAGGTAAAAATTCCAACTGGTCACAGTGTATAATCCTTTAATTATGCTGCTATTTCATTCAATATTTTTACAATATCCATTACAACAATATCCAACATTGATCTATAGTTTGCTTTCTCTATTTTCTCTCTCTCCTCAGCTTAGGTATTAGTACCATATTTGTTATATATTAATTAAGAAAAGAAGGGATTCTACCAAACTAATCCCTTCTTCTTTTAATTTTGAAAGCAATTTATATTTTATATCAAAATTCTCCGAAGCAGCTAAATGGTGCAGTGCATAGAGTGCTAGGCCTGGAGTCAAGAAAACCTCAGTTCATATTTGTCCTCAGTCACACTGACTAGCTATGTGGCCCTGGTTAAATCATTTACCCTCTTTTTCCTTCAGTTTCCTCAACTGAAAAAAATATTAGCACTTACCTTTTAATGAGATTTTAATGAGGATCAAAGGAGATAGTATTTATAGTGCTTAGCAGGGGGCAGCTAGGTGGCACAGTGTCTGATAGAGCACGGGCCCTAGAGTCAGGAGGACCAGAGTTCAAATCTGGCCTCAGACATATAACACTTACTAGCTGTGTGACCCTGGGCAAGTCACTTAACCCCAACTGTCTTGCCAAAATAATAATAATAATAAAAAAAATTTTTTTTGAAGTGCTTAGCACAATGCGTGGCAACATAGGAAGGGTTTAATAAATGATTGTTTCATCTTTCCTGTAAGTGTTTAATTAATTTTGCTTGCAAATCTATCAGGTCCTGGGTTTTTTCTTCTCTTAGGGGGTTTCTTTATGGATTATTTTCTTTTTTCTGAGACTGGGTTATTTTGATTTTCTATTTCTTATTTGGTTAATGTGAATCTCTCTCTGTGAATTCAGGGCTCAGCTTGCCTTTCTCCACCTTCTAACATGATGCTCAACTATGAATTCTTTTGTTCTCTGCTGTAGGCCTGACAAGCACATGTGGAGCTAGAGATCAAGCTGGTCTTGGGCCTCCTGCACAGCCTCTGCCATCCCCTACGCTAGTGGCCAGGTATTGAGCTGACCCAGTTTCACAAGGAGTACATGACTAGGCCCTATCTCTCCATGCAATGGCCTATGGAAATGGGTTCCATTACTCATTTCTTTTTTTGACAGGCCAGGGCTGGAATTTGACTTTAGGATCTCATGCTAGTTTTCAACCATCTCTATTCAGAGCACTGCTGCCTTCACATCCATTTGTGGGTGTTTCCCTGTTAATGGCTGGTAATTGCTCCTCTCCCCCACTTCTGCTAGCTTCTGTAGTTTACCTGTGCTCATGCTGGTTTCCCTGGTACAGTTCCTTTCCCCACCTACACTGGTCTCTCTGAATAGTTCTGGACTAGATGAAGGAGATTACTTATATTTTTTTTTCAGTTTTCTATTTCATTGGTCTCTCTGCAATTCCTTTTAGATATTTGCTGGGAATTAATATGGGAGAACTAGTCTTCTCTATAACCTTTCATATCAGCAACCATAACTCTTCACAGGAATTTTTAAGGATTAAATTGAGTTAATAGACATAAAGGAGCTTCAAAACCACAATATGATATATAAAAACTATTACGTTTGTAGTGCTTTAAGGTTTACAAGGGCTCCCACTCACAACACCCCTAAGCTATTATTGTTACATATCTAGAAAAAAAAATCTATTCAAGTTTTGATTCTTAACCCTTTCACTTTCTACATGACACGTAAGAAATCACTTGAACACTCTAAACCTGAGTTTCCTCATTTGTAAAAATGAGAAGAATTGTACTCACACTGCCTATCTTAAGGGGCTATTGTGATTAAAGTGCTTTATGAATAATGAACTGTTATGGCAATGAGAGCTACTACTAATGTCTCCTCCACCTCTAATATTCCCATTCTACCACTATTGTATACAGTGAAATTTGACATTATAATCAGACAGAAGAATCAACTGGATGGACCAGATTTCTGATCAGGTATGACTGCTCTGAGGTTTTCATGCAGGAGATACTCAGTGTATGATGATACTATCTGGCTCATATTTGGAATCTCTTGGTGTTTAGTCCATATGTCTGCACAGACAGAGGTGCTGAATATGTATGTGGATTTAAGACAAAATGCTCAAGATGGAGTCACGGTCTGTACCTCACCTCTGACACTGCTGTCTTACACAGCAGTGGTGAATAAACTCATAAACGGAAGTTGAAGGAAAGACCTAAGGCTTACATTACAGAACCCCTGACAGCCCGAGTCAAGGAGTTCATCAAAGTGCTCTGGATTTTAACTCCCAAAGCAAATCAGAAAATCTGATCTCGTCGTGGCTAAGAATAGCCCCCAGTTTAGTCTGTGAAAGGTGCCAGAATGGAAGCTATAATTATTAGTAACAAGCAGAAATTAACCACCTACCACCACGTCATTTTTAGCTGCCATCCAAACGGTTTTAAATTAAAAGATGGGTATCAAGAAGCTAACTTGACTTGGGAGAGGTTCTAATTCATTTCAAAACAATGTAGACTGTATTAACAACTATGTTAACAATGAATTTTGTGCCTTACAGAAGAAATTAGGGTTATTCTTGGGGTTTCTCTGTCTTCAAATTATATAAAAGTCAACTGCCCAAACCCAGGCCTGTGTATTCCTAATCTATTAAACTCCCATTGAGCCAATTACTTACTATTTTAATACTGTACTTCAATTTCCATTCCTGTAGAAAGAAAGGAATAGTCCCTGATCTCTATCTCAAATGACTTAAGAAAATTTTTTGGAAGAAAAAGTTCTACTGCTACATGGAGTGGCACAATGTTGTGTGAATTCACCAGGAGGGACAATGGTGATGAAGCCTAACAACGAAGCAGAATCTGAAGAGAAATGAAATAGGAGGCAGTACGATATGGAAAATGAAGACAAACAGCCTTTAATCAACTGCTTTTTTCTGGGTAACACACAACAAAGAAAGAAGCTGAGTTGGGGATATGTTGATACCATCTACCATTACATTCTCCAAGCACTGCTGTAATTCCCAAGACCCTTAGTTTCTCTAACTTTTTCCCTCCACTAACAATGGACACAGCTTTAAGGCTCAGAAGTGGGAATGAAGCAAAAAAGGAAGGGCCAGAGAGGGCTATTCAGTTCAGACTGGGTCATTTCACCCAGCCCTACTCACCACAGAGTTCAATTCAGTAAGCACTTATTAAGCACCTGCTAGAGTCAAGCACTGTGCTGGGTACAGGGGATACAAAGACCAAAAACAAACCCCCAAATTCATCCTTGCCCTCAAGGAGCTTCCAGGATATATGGGGAAACTAACCTGTATGCACAGATAAAGAAATAATATAACTCTACATACATCTACTTACTATGTATACATGTTATATGTACATATCTCCTTATTATACAACATACTATAGCACAGTACACAGTATAACATTATACATATGGCTAAAATGCAAAGTAATTCTGGGGGTGGGGGTAGCACTAACAGCTGGTCAAACGAGGAGAGATCTATTATAGGAGGGAGCACCTGAGTTAAGCCTGGGAGGAAACCAGCAGGACAAGTAGAGGTAAAAGATGGAGCATGGTCTGGAACAGAGGGAGAAAAGCCAGCTGGTTTTTGAAACTGGGAGGAGACAAGTAATACCCTCAGATTCCCAGATCCACATCCCAAAGGCCATGTACTCACTAGTGGTCTAGTTTCCCCAAAAAAATGAGAGCTGGGGCTACTTTAGTTAAAGGGAATTTTTAATAAAGATCTCCAAGTTCTCCATGTCGATGTTCTCTAAGTTAACTGAGCCACAGAATATTTGGGTATTTTTAATATATTGGTAAAACTCCAAAATGCTAGCACAGTGGGGGGGGGGGAGGGGGTGGTAGGTAGGGAGTGAGTGAGCCATTCCCCAAAGCCTACAAGGCATTCAGCTGATGCACTGGGCAGCTGACATCCATTCTATTGTAGAATGCCTCAGCTGTCCTATCAAGGAAATCTATTGCTCATTCTGCCCTTCTTTCCTGTGTCCTTTTATCTGGTTACCACAAAATGGGTTAGAGTGGAAGCAAGATGTTAAAATAATGCATTATTTATTTAGGTGATTTGAGATTCACAGGAGAACCAGAACCACTGAGCTATAAAACACTACAGGCATCCTCTTACGCCTGTAAGTTTTTTCCAAAACTAGGTTCCACATGAAATGAATAAAGAGTTTTAAGAAAATTCTAATGTGAGTGATATTCTTATCCCTAAAAGATTAAATAAAAAAATCTGTACCATAAAAAGTATTTACAATAATTTTTAACTATGACAATGAACTCAAAAGAGAGGAAATACTTCTGATTCAAAATGTCCCCAACTGCTTCTTATCCCAAAGTAAATTCCAAGCCCCCCTCCTCAGAATGGGCAGATCACCACTCATGGGTTCTGTCAGTACATTCCAAGTCCAGAATCGTTCTGTGGCTAAATAGGTCAAGGAAAAGCTAGGCGAGACATCAGAAGACCATATTACAGATATCAGATTTCTGCCTCCACTCCACATGCATCATTCTCATTATAGCTAGGCCCACCAGAAATACAACTGAGCAAGAAGAAATCTACAAAACACTCTAGAAACAGGCTGCATTTTGGAGAGAAATCAGCTGCTGACAGAGAGTAAAGAGCATCTGTCTTAGAGTCAGAACACCCAGGTTCAGGTCCTAGCTTGGATAGTTACTGGTTGTGCAATCTTTGACTAGCCTCTTCAACTCTCTGAGTCTTAGATTTATCATTAGTAAAATGGTGGTAAAAATATTCACAGTATAAACTCAGAGTTGTTATGAAGAAAATGCTCTGTAAACCTTAAAACATTATTCATGTATGAACTATTATTCCTGAATATCTCACTGCCGCATTACTCTAAAACACATGTATATTGTTGTGTCTCTGTATGTGTGTATACACAAGTCTGCTCTCTGTGTGTGTGTGCGCGCGCGTGTGCGCTTGTGCTTGTGGGTACACATACACACACAGTAGAGCTAGGTGGCACAATGGATCAAGTGCTGGGTCTGGAGTCAGGAAGATTTGAGTTCAAATCCAACCTCAAACACTTACTAGCTAGCTGTGTCACTCAACCTCTATGTGCCTCAATTTCTTCAACTGTAAAGTGGGGATAATAATAGCACCTACCACCCAGGGTTATTGTTAGGGATCAGATGAGGTAATATTTGTAAAGCACTTAGCACAGTGCCTAGCACACAGAAGGTGCTTTAGAAATTCTAAGTATTACTGTTATTACTAGGTCAGCATCAGTTACCTTTGTTCTTTTCTGAATTTATACCTTCAAAGAGTATGTGAAGCTTTAATTATATTCTGAGTCTTTCAGGGAAAGCAATTGCTTTGAAATAGTAAAAAAATGGCAATAATTCTGAAAAAGATAAAAATTCACCCAATCCGTTTTATATAATATCTACTCTGTCCAAAGAAATATAGTTAAGGATCTGAAATTATTGTAGGAGGAAATAAAGGAATTGTTTACAGTACATTTCTCTCTATCACCAGTCCAGGAGAAATGTCACAACACTTATTCATTGATTAGCTGGAACTACATTGTTCTATCTTGCTGTGGTGTATCTTCTGTTACCAAAGGTAGAGAGAGATGGATAATCGCATGAATAAATACACATTTATAGATGCAAAGAATTTTCAAACTCCTAACAGGTAGCTACAGATAAATAACCAATATGGTGCAAGAGTTTTTTGTCTTTCCTTTTCCCTTTCCATGTCTAGAGGCAGCTTAGTGTAGCCCCAAATTAACTGGAACATGAGTCAGAAAAGCCAGTTTTACCACTAACTTGTTTAAAAAAAACTCCTCTCTAAGCCTCCACTTTCTGACCCTTCAAAAACTGGTTGACTAGATAATTTCTAAGATCCTTCCAACTGTAGTGTATTGTGTATTTATTACTTATTATAATGTATAATATAATATACATTTATTATAATGCTAGGCACTGTTAAAGACAAAAACGGGAAAGTCCCTTTCTCCTAGGAGCTACCATTGGATAAGCACTCAGGTAGTAAATAAACAAGTAATTTAGAAGAAAGAGCACTAACAATTGGGAGGACTGAGGCAAACTTCACAGAAAGCTGCATCTGAGGCGAGCCTTTTGAAGAATAAAAGCATGTGCATAGTCCAGCAAAAAGGTCAGGAAACATACGTGACCACCAATACTATACGTCATGCTTGACTGTATACCCTTCAGTCATGACTTGGAAGGCAACTGGGAGGTAATAATTTGTATTCTCCAACTGGAATGGGTCTGTATAGGTTACAGAACTATGCATCCATAATAAGTACTCTCAATCATGACGATATCATTTCTTGGCCTTCAGAAATCAGTAGAGTAATTCTTAAAGGATAATATATACCTACTGCCAATGCACTGGAATAAGTCCCTCTGGGTACTATAAGAAGCTGTTTATAAAGAGAAACAAAGACTTCATATTCTGTAGCCAGAAGACACCATTAATATTTTAAATTTAAAAAAAAATTGTGTGTTTCTTAATGAATCCAGGAATAAATGTCTAGCTTCGGTGATCTCAGCAGTCTGACCCACTGATCCTCATATCTCTATCCTGGAAGCAAAATTTAGGAAGATATCTGTCGACTCCAGTGGAAAGGAGAGACATAGAGAGTAGGATTAAGGAATACCTCTGCTTCAATCAAAATAAAACAAAACTTACAGACTGGATGTAAAGAGGAGGAAGAATCAGCCCCAAAACCACCAGAGGTGAAATAGGGACCAGAGAGATAAATAATTCAAGCAAAAGGGAAGGGGGGGAAAGGTTCTAGACAAACCACAATTAGATAATTAGCACCCATCAAGAGAGCAAAAGTGCCCCAGGCTCTTCAAGTACTTCATATGTCAATCAAATCATTTATTAATTTTCCACAAGTAACAAGTAATAAAAAACAAGCACTGCAAGTCACAGGTGCTGATTTTAAGCAACAGAAAGAAAACGTAATGTTTTTGTTTCTCAAACTTTTGGCATTCTGAAAGATGCTTCAAGTACAACTTAGCCTTAAAAAAACAAATTATACAAATGTGGGCTATTATTGAACAATATTATATAAATCATATTTATCATTTATATTTATTATTTATCATCATATCAAACAAAAATATAAAGCCCTACTCTACATGATAGATGTAGAGTTGGAAGGGACTTCATAAACCATCTAATCCAACCCTCTCATTTTACAGATGAGGAAACTGAGGCACATGCAGGTTAAGTGACTTTCCCAAGGTCATGCACATCAAATGAGATGTGAATCTTAAGTGCTCTGACTCTAGAGGCAGGGCTCTTTCCCTTGGTAGCCGGCATCAGAAGTGATACCCATTTCCAACCCAATACAGTACTATATACAAATTTGGTGCACCTGCCAAAAACAAGACCACCAGATGACTCCATACCCATTTACGTAGCTTGTCTTCCTTTGTTCAGTAAGGGTGTGTGGGGGGGGGGGAATGGGATATTAGGTTTTCACCATCTTACCTGCATGGAGCCAAATCTGGGCCAGCGTCATCCAAGGGTGTAAGGGCCCTTGCTTAGGGGCACTACTCTGCAAAGATGAAGCTACTTCTGAAAGGGCCTGTTCCACTCTGGAGGCCGCTATGGAGGTGGCATGAATCGAACCTGTGAAAGTAGGTTAAAAAAAAAAATCACAGGAGCAAACAAAGTCCAACAAACCCACACCTCCCTGCCATTATATACACCAGTATAATCTCTTCTAAGAAAAATTTCTCAGCAACTGTCAAACTTAGTTTCGAAGTTTGGCCTCTATCCTTCTGGTCTTGATAGAAATGCACAGGTTGAAGCAACCACCCCAAGAAACTTTACTTGTGAGGTCTCATCACAGAATTATTGGATTAAAAGATAACTCCCCCTCAATTTACAGATAAAGAATCTGAGGTCCAAAGATGGGAAGGACCTTGCTCAAGGACATCCAGATAGCAAAGCAGTTGAGTTAGTATTTGAGCCCAGATTTCCTGAATATAAATCCAGCGCTCCTTCCACTGGCTGCAGTAGATTTGCTCACCATTTCTGAAATCAAAGCTAGGATAGAGCTTTAGTGCACCCTGCACAAGGCCTAAAAATTGTGTGTGGCTATTCTGTTACTCTTCATAAGAGGCTTTAATAAGCCTTTCCTGGTACATACAACTTTTCACAAAATAAATATCCATAGTCATGGAGAACAGAATTCTCTGGCATTAATGATAGTTGGCAATTACTGAATATCTGTAATATTCTGAAATGTCCACAATGCCAGTATGGAGTACCTGAGGCAGCTACTCCTGTAAGAAATTACAAATAACTTCTAATTTCCAGGAACTAATAGGTCCACATTCACTTGGCCAGCCTGCATCCAAAAGGTTGGGCAAGGCCTTTCTTCTAGGCCCTGCATTATATGGCTTGGCTTAAATGCTATGAAAAGCAATGCTTTTTGCACTGTGTGCAATCAAATGACTATTATTAAGGCTAATAATAGATGGAGGTGGGGGCAGCGGGAAGAGTTAGAACAAAAATATAAGGGTTTAGAGAGTGATCCAGCTCAGAAAATACAAGTAGGTTGTACTGCTCATGATACGGCTAATGAAAAGCTGTGAAACGAAAATGTTTTCTAGTGAAAGGAATAATCACATAGAAAACAAAATGGCCAATTTGTCTCAAGTTAAACCAGTAAGGATCAGGAGGAACAAGAATTTCTCTTCGTTTCTGGATAAGTATGATTTTCCTTTATCCATTTACTGAGACCCAACTGGAAAATGACCACAATGTTGGTTTGCTACCACAATCACCATCAGGTGATAAATTCTTTTGGCTACAGCAACTCAAGAAAGGTATCTACTTGAAATAGAGAGACTGTCACATGCACTGGTAATGGGAATGCTTAAACTCCTGAAATCACAGACCCATTAAGTATTGAAATATAATTGGAAAAATACACCAAACACAAGACCGTGCTAATGCTAGGAACTGAATTTCAGTTCGGTGAACTGAACACACCTTTGTCTCTGTTACTTGACCATGAAAATAATAGTTTCAGAATTCAGAGAATAATTTTCAATTCTGCCAAGTTTTAAAATATTATCAATATTAAATAATTAAGTTCCAACATCTCAGGTCTAATTTAGTTAGAAATACTAGGCTCAGATACTAGTGGTTTGATCCCAAGCAAATCATGTGATCTTTCTGTATTTGTTTCCTCATCTGTAAAATGAAGAGGCTAGAATTGATGGCTTCTAAACTCCCTTCTACCTCTTAACTTATGGTTCTGTGACTTTTTGAGGAGAAATATCACAGCGTGAATGGGGTGCTGGACATGAGACAGACCTGGGTTCAATTCCTGCCTGTGTGACCACGGGCAAGTCACTTAAACTCTATGAACCTTAGTTTCACCATATACAAAATGAGAATAATAAAACTTATGATACCTTTCTCCTAGGGTTGTTGTAAAGATCAAATTAGATAACATAGATAAAGCACTTTGCAGACTTTAAATTCCAATTTAAATGTCAGCCTTCACAATTTTCAAGGTTGAAGATATGTGGATGTAGATGTTTGTGTGGATGTGGATGTGTGTGTGTGGATGTGTGTGTGTGTATCTAAGAAGAGATGACTGCTTCATTACTACTAAGAGAGACAGATTCTCTCCCAAGGTACAAGCTACCCCATTAAAATTCAATACTTCGGAATTTTTCAGGTCATATCATATGTATTATTCAATATACTTTAGTATCGCTTAAAATATAGGTACTGACAGGCATGATAGTTCAAGCCTATACTTTCTGCTACTAGGGAAGCAGAGGATAGTGGACCCCTCAAGCTCAGGGAGTTCTGAGCAGCAGAAGGGCTAACGCTGATCTGGTATCTACACTGAATCTGGCACCGATACAGTGAGCCTGCAAGAGTGGAAGGCTATCAGCTTGTCAAAGGAGGAGTGAACAGTCACAGGTCAGAAAATGAACAAGTCAAAGTTTTTGTGCCAATTAACAATAGAACAGGGCCTGTGAGTGGCTAATTCACTTCCAGAAGGACAAGAAAGGAGAGAGAGAAGCACAGGGACAGGGAAGAATATAAAAAATATATATATACTTATATAATCTGCCATGGAATCAATATTCTCTTCAGCAAGAGAACAATAAGATGGGAAAAATTATTTAAATCAGAAAAAGTTCTGCTAAATTTAAAAATATATAATCTTAGAGAGCAATACAAAAGTAAAAAACCAGATCAGATATTTTGACCCTGACATTGCTAAAATTTAATCCTAAATATATTGCACAAAGGAAAAAAGGAACTCTTCTATACAAAAATATACTTTGCTGTCTTATGTGAAACAGAAAACAACTGGAAACAATTTACACATTCAATGGTAGAAAATGGCTGAATAAATTATAGTATATTCATGTAATGGGATATTAAGGTGCTATAAAAACAATAATTATGAAGGCTATAAGAAATATGGCAAGAGTTATCTGAAATTCTGTAAAGTGAGGTAGTTATCTAAAATTATATGAGATCAGCAGAACCAGAATTGTATAGATATTGACTACAACTATTTCTCTGTATATATGTATATGTGTATGTGTGCGTGTGTGTGTGTGTGTATATATATATATATATATATATATATATACACACACACACACACATATACATACACATGTGTATACATACACACACACACACGAAAAAAAGAAAACCAAAGGTATCTGGATCTTCAGATATACAAAGAGATGAGGAGCACAATTCAGCTGGTTTCTGATTATTAATCTGTTTGGTTCTACTCTGCTAAAATAGTAAGGGTTTATTAAAATATTGTAGCTTATTTTATAAACCTATTTGATTATGTGTCTTTTTATACTAGTTACTAATTTATGATAAAAAAATTTTTAAATGCATGTTTTTCCCAAGAGTCCATGAATCTTTAATTTTGTAATCCTATGGTCTGTTCTAGTTATATGAGTTTTCCAAGGATTTTAAGCACTAAACTATCAACTACACATAAATTTGGAGGCTGGCGATAATTGCTTTCATTACCAAGCTTGCTTGCTTTCCAATACATAGGTAGACAACCATGAAGCAACAACCACTGAACATTCACTTAAGGAAAGACTGGAGCCACCTGCCAATTAGAGCTCACTCATTCTATTCCATTTCTTCTTTTCTTTTGGTGTACAAGGCCTAGGAAAGTCCTTCAGAAAAGTCGTGAAGCTTCCAAACATTTTCTATCAGTTTTTACTGTTTGCTTGTTGAGAAAACAATGTTTATTATCAGGAGTTGTTCAGGTCTTTTTTTTTTTTTAAACCATGATGAACTGGCAAAGATATCCACTAATTATGCTCACAAAAATATGTTATCTATGTGTCAGTTATAAGCCAACTATACTCAGTCCATCATGGGCATAAATAAAATTCAAATTCCAGATCTAACTAATGTAAAAATGAAGAGAGAGAGAGAGAGAGAGAGAGAGAAGAGAGAGAGAGAGAGAGAGAGAGAGAGAGAGAGAGAGAGAGCGAGCGCGCGCGAGAGAGCGCTTCCTTCTTATCTGGGCTTAGTTCCCATATGCTGAAAGCACTAATTAAGGCCACTAATTATACTAATATACAAGTTCTATTTGCTCTTCTAATGCAAACCTAAGCCACGCCTCTCTGGATAAAGGAGACAGCCATACTTTAGACACATTCACTAACAAAGATAAATATGTGAGTGTGACTCAGATACCAGGGTACATTCAACAGATAGAAACTTCAATGTATGCAGTTCAAGAATGGGATGATTCCCTGATATGATGGAACCCTAAACAAAGTGTCTCCTTATTTTAGTGCTTCTATTTTGTCTTCCTAGGGAATGCTGTTTCAATAGCTAACTGTATCCACTGTTTAGAGGATATACATCTTCATGGACTCAAAGAAATTCAGGTTTCTAAAACAGAAGAATTAGTCAATACTAATGATCTGGACGTCTGTGGCACACAGCCTCTGAAGCACTTAGTAGATGCTGGCTAAGGGTATGTGTATTTTCTCATTCCGTTAAAGTAATCTAAAAAAATTAAGAAAAGGAAAACATGTGGCAATATTTATGAGGATAACAATTACATAACAACAGTAATGCTATAAATGGACACTTGCTCCTCTTAAGTCAGTGACCCAATATGCAAGCGATGTGAAGGCACAGCCCATGTGTTTTGAATTATGCAATGGAACACTGCAGGTAATCAAATACCTATTACTTCTAGGAGCAATAACGACAGTGTTCTGTTAACATCTACTGTGTTCAGGAATTACTAAAATAAAGCCATGCCTAAATTTGATTTCACATGCAATCTTCTTTTTCTGTTCTTGGAGTTCTCATATTTGTTGGTGTTTATCAAATTCAGAATAACTACATATACAAATATATGTATTTTTTTAAATAAAAAATCTAGTACTTCCTATTTATCTCCAACATTCAGAATCTTTAGCTTCCCTCAATGTTCAGCTCAAGTTCCACATCCTCTGTGAAGAATCCTTGCATTTCCCCAAATGTCAACACTCTTGCCTTCCTCAAATTACCTGACTGTGTATGTGCTGCACCCTGCAACTAGAATATAAATTCCTGGAGGGCAGGGACAATTTGGGTTCTGACTCTGCATTCCCAGGGTATAGAACAGTGCCTAGCATATAGGACATATGTTGAAATTAAGTACCCAAAAATTGTAGATAGTAAAGAAAGGGAAAAATAACTATAAAGAAATGAACAACATAACATATACACACACTAATACAGATATACCAACCTTACTATCTGGTGTAAAAATACTCGTTCTCTCCCTTTCAATACTAAATTTCTTATCAATGGAGGACTGTCTTAAAGGGACAGTGTACATTACATCAGCAAGAGAAGTATCTTAGCTAGGGGACAGAGGACAGACCTCGGTTCAAGTTCGGTATCAGACATACTGTGAGTTACCCACTTTGCTAAAGGTGCTCTCGAAGCTTTATTCCACTTAACCCTAGACTCTGTATACACTTGCGGGAAAACGCATCCCAGAGCTCTGGGGAATGCTTTTGTACCAACTGTACTTACTATATCAGTAAATACTAATTTCTAAAAGGCAATTAACTAATCCTGGCTAATTTATAATCAATGGAAACTTGTGAGCAACAACACTATAAGCCCCAACCCCTTAAATCCTCGGGTTTATGCCAAGAAACCCTAGGGAAGGGTTCTTTAGTCAGCCACTCTTAAGCAGCTAACCTGACATTGGGAATTGGAAAGTGCCACCAGAGAAGGTGCTATAGGTGGGCAGCTAGGTGGCACAGTGGCTAACGTGCTAGACTTAAGAGGCACATAAACTAGCCTTTGTCTCAGAACCTTACCCACAGTATGATCTTGTACAAGTGACTTAACCTCTCTGTGCATTCTCAGTTTCTTCATCTGTAAAATGAGAGGGCTGAACTCTATGATCCCATGATCTGTGTGACCTTGGACAAGTCATTTCCCCACAAGATCACTACCTGGTCCTATAGGATAAAGATCTCTAAAGTCCCTTCCAGGAGTTCAATCTTTTTTTAAAAAAAAAAACCTCTGAACTTAAACATCAACAAAAAATAGACCAAGTCTACCATTCTATAACTCAATGAATAGTAGAATATAAAGTACCTATTGCTAGTTAAGTATCCCCATAATTGCCAGAAGCCCCATTCCCAGTTAATCATTCCATTTAAACCACAGGGTGCTATAGAAAAAAAGCACTCTAAGTTCAGTTGCTTCCAAATTCTCTAGGTTCAGCAGGTTAGCCGTAGAAAATGACTTGGATGAAGATCATCTATTATTTACTGTACTAATTTGAGAAGCACCTATCTTTACAGCAACTATCAGTCCTGGGTGCTGTTTGATAGCTGGTGCTGTCCTGTCCTTCCTCCCCACTGCTCTTGCAGACGGAGGGATACTGGTACACATAACCTAAGCAACATTACACAATTGGTTTGAAAAGGCAAAAAAACAAAAAAAATTAAAAAAAAAAACGGCTGCTATGATGAGCTGAACTGAGAGTTGATGTGGGTACATGACAACAAATACCGAAATATGGCACAGGCCTCTCTGGTTAAACTGAGAATTTTGGACAGGAGGGGAGGAAGGTCATGAAATACCACTGAGTGAGAGTGCTCAGGATCTCTGTTTTGTGGGAACTGCAACCCTCTCCTCTTCCCCCAAATACCCAAGATTCCTTTTCAGTCCAGACTCACAGTGATACTAATCCTGATTTGGAGGAAGAGTGCCATCTACTGAATTACCAGTGCTACTTCCTGGAATAACTAGGGCTTTCTTCAGGCAATTCTCTCTGGACTACCATCGTGGTATATGAAGGAGAGAAAAAAAAAAACCTAACTGGTGGAGAAAGGAGTAGAGGAAGAATTTCTACTGACACCCTGGGGGTATAGGAAAAGTGGTCTGCCTCAGTACAAGGATAAGAAATACAATGCTCTATTCCAAGATCCAGTTTTTTCCCCCAGGTTCCTATCCTATACTTCAAAATTTGGGCAAAAATGTTTACCATCAAGTCTATTTACAAATGGCCCACCCGCATACTATAAGTATTATGTTGGCTCTTCTGATAGCATTAAGTGAATTCTATAGCCTAACTGGGTTTTTTTCTTCTACTTTTAGCATTTATAAAATTAAGAGAATTTCAGTTTCATCCACAGAATAATTAATTTCAATGTATAGGTCAAACTGGTGAATATAATAAATCTCAAATTTCCACAGACCTTTTTTTGGGGGAGGGTTGGGCAATGGGGGTTAAATGACTTGCCCAGAGTCACACAGCTAGCAAATGTTATGTGTCTGAAGCCAGATTTAAACTCAGGTCCTCCTGAATCCAGGGCCGGTGCTTTATCCACTGTGCCACCTAGCTGCCCCCTTCCATAGATTTTTAAGGTTTGCAAATTACCGTACTCACAAGACCCTGTGAGGTAGGCAGTGCAAACTGGCCATTTTGTAGATAAGGGAGCAAGTGCTCTGGAAGTTAAAGCGATACATCCAAGGTCATTATAGCAACTCCAAATACCCTTTCTTCTATTACTCTATTGCTAAGTGTCGGCTAAAAACAAACAAACAAAGTATGTTTTTAAGAGTTTAACAGTGATAGGGACCAGACTTGTGATTGCATTGGTACAGGAATTATCAATGAGGAAAGTCCCTTTCCCAATGTGGGTCAGAACTTTGCGAGTTATACTATACTGTCTTAGAGAGTGTCCTTGAACACTGAGAGGCTTAGTAACTTGCCAATGGTCACACATCCACTAAGGGTCAGACGGAGAACTTGAATGCAGTTCTTCCTGGCTTTGAGGTCAGTTCTCTCTACCCACTAAGCCATGATGCCTCTTTGTGTTATGAATAAAGAAAGAAATTCCATTGGCAGATCATCTATTATTATACTTGGGAATCTTGATTTTGACTCGTTTCACAGCATCTAGAGGATTATGTGAACTGCCACGTGTCTGTACATGAGAAGTGAGTAAGCATGTGGATATACACCTCATGTCCTGCTTGTGAATTTGTCATAAACGTCTCTACCATCTTAACTCTGGGTCAGAGCCCTACCTTTAATAGCCACATTACTGGAAATATAAAAATACGTTACAGCACTGCAGTCCCCCTAGCCCTCAATATTAAATATCACCTATTAATAGTTTCTTTAGTCTTCAATTTCTGAAAAGCTACAGCCTAATACAATTCAAAAAGAAAAAGACGGCTTCATTTCTTAATGTCATTGAATACTAAATAACAGTAAGAATGATTCAGCATTGTCAGCAGGCTTTAATCAGAACATTTGGTTTTTAAAAGGAAAGGAATTTCTGGTTCTTCATACCATGCCTGAAAACTACATCATACCATCCCTGTGATACACTAGCAGATGAGTTGTTACTTTCAGTTATCACACCTACAAACTACCCCAAGGACTAAAATCAGATATGAAAAAAAGGAGTAAGAGGACTAAGGGGCCACTGTTTGACTCTCCAGATGAGGCTCCATGCTTTAATGCCAGGTTAGCACTTGTGCCTTTTTCTTATTCATGACCTTCTGATTTTGGCTGGTTTCCACTTAAGAGGATAGGATAGAAATACTCCCTCTATATTCTAGGACCCAGGCAAGGTTTATGAGGAAGGAACAGTGTAGTGGTGGGGGTGGTACCATATTTAATCACAATAAAGTCATCTCATGCTGCTTTGGCAGCCTACATGTCTTAGGTGTCTAATTCAGAAACAGTTCAACACCTCATAATTCCAGCATCAACCACAGAGAACTCACAGGGTTCAAGGACAGGATTTGTCTTTTAGTATATTCATTGGCATTTACGTGAAATGCCACTAGCTCAAGAGAGAAACCAGGTGCCCAAATGTCACAACAGTGAACCCAATCATGACGTTCTCTTTGGTGAAGTCTTTGAGAAAGTTACTTCGTCAGTGGTTATTATGCTTTTTTGTCACATAGGCCATTCATCACTATGTCAACAAGAATGATCAAACCCATGGACCCAAACCTTAGGAGATCATGATTTCCAAATAACTACAGCATGTGAAATGCACAATTCAATTTAAACCTTCAGGTTCTTTCTCCTCCTGGAAAGTGAAAATTTTTTTAAAGTTAAGTTTCAAGAAATTATCCCACTGAGAAAAGGAAGAGATCTGGATGTCACTAAAACCATGCAGGGCAAAAGGTACCATGCTTCAAATTTCTGATGCGCCAGTGTCAAACAGCAAAGCATTTAACAAAGTCATTCAGAAAACATGCAGGAAAATTAGTTATGTATAAATGAGCTACCAACACGGGCTTTATGCACTAAAAGAGACAGTATCTTCCATAGGACTACAACGGGCAGATGCTTCAATTCACTCTCAAATACTCCACACTAAATACGCCTACTGCTTTGTTTTTATACCTGGACATCTCCTTTCTCCTCACCACATTACTATTTTCTTCAAAACACAAGAGAACAGGTGTTTTTGTTTGTTTGTTTTCCCCTTTTCTGGCTTTTAAAAAACAAGTAACAAACTCAAATTTTGTCAATTTACACTTTGGGTACTATTTATTGTAAATTCACAAGCTGTCTGATGAATATATGAAATTTGCTTATATGGATAGAAAAGTAACCTAAACCAGTAGAGAGAACACTGGTCCTGGCAACAGAAGACCTTAGTTTGAATCCCAGACCCATCTCTTGCTGCTGGCACAAATGGGGCAAGCCGCCTCACCTCGCTGAGCTTCAGAATTTCTTGAACTGTGATGCTGCTAGTAATAATACTTGTCTGACCTAACTCATATGTTGTGAGGAAAGCACTTTATAAACCTGAAATGTTGGGGGAAAGTAAGCTATTATTGGTAGTAAAAGGAATACTTAACATCTCATCTTCCAATGAAACTTATTTGAGATGTTGATCAGGAAAAAAACTGCATTTGAAAGACACCGTGCTAAATTTAATATTCTTTCATTCATTCATTCAACAGATATTTCTTGGGTGCCCACTAAATGAAAGGCCCTTTGCTAGGCACTGGGAAAGGGATACAAAGATATTTAACTATTCAAAATGTAATACATGAAAAGGATAGAAAAGTCACTAGACCAGAATTGGGACTGTTACTAAAGAATAATTTTTAAATCCTGGAATAATTTTATATTTGAATTTTAAAAAAAAAAACATTGCATTCAGCAGGCTCATGTAAGCAAATACAAAAACTGATTTATTAGTCATGTTTTTATCACATCACAAAACGGTCCATTTATAAAAAGCCTAGTCAATAAGAAAATGTTAATCTTAATGGAAAGACGAAAATTAATGTCATCTTGCTTTTGGCTTCTCAATTTTATCTTGGGCTGTGATTTATTCTACTATTGATCTGTTTTTCTCTTTCCCTTCTTGGGCTGTTCATTCTTAAAGAATGATTATCTCACTGGCAATGACAAGTTCCACGAGGAGGGCAGTGATCTCACTGGAATCAATGGTATGAAAAACTGACCCAAGAAGCTTATTCTCAGTAAACCTCTACCTGGTATTTTCTTAGATAGCCCAAGAACGTCAGGAATAAAAGGAAAGTAATTATTAGCAAATAATCAAATGCCTTTAAAAAATCAAATAGGCTTTGCTTCATATTATATATTTCTGAAAACTTGTGACCTAAATTGAGTTTTAGAGATCAAATACTTCAGGTACAGCAGGAAAACTCGATATTTAAGGACACCTAGTACTTCGCACACAGTTGCTGCTTAATAAATGTTTGCTGAATGATGAAAGAAAAACTGGAGGTGAGCCCTTTTATACAACAAAGAGACTCTCTATAATGAGAATAATCACTTCACAACTTGGCAAATATCTCTTTTTCTAAGTATAGATTTTTGTGTTGTTAAGTGGAAATAAAATCACCATAATGTTACAAGTGAGGAAGCAACTCCTTGGGTACTTTTAGAGTTGCATTCATTATTGCAGGCCATTAGGACGCACTAGAGTGTTAAACACTGTTCCACTAGTTTAAAAGAATTAATATCTCCCCTAATACACTTACACCTACACCTGAGGAGGTTGCTTAGTCACCTCCAGGGTTTAGCAGATACAGTAAAAACTATGTTCCACTTTCAATTTTAAGAAAGTAACTAGAATACATTTCTCTGTGATCAGAACAAAAATTTAGAGCCAAGGTATTTTAAAGATAACTTAATCCTTCATTTTAGACAAGAAGAAACTTTAGATTCATTGGAGTGAAATAACTTGACCACAGGCATCATAACTTCCATACCAGTACCCCTCCCACCAAACCAAACTGTCTACTCTTTCCCTTAATGTGCTTCTTTGTAGTCCTTGACAAAAGAATACTGCCTCTTCAATAATTAAACTCAAGCAAGAGATGAGTGCTTTCACATCTTGTAATAAAACAGCCCTTGGGGTGACCAGATGGCCAAACATGCTCCAGCCTTGCTTTACACACTATGTCAATTGCCCACAACCCATCAACCACAATAGAAAGAGACATTCTGTGGTGAAGGAGGGAGGTGTGATTGTGGGAAGGAGGACAGGAGGCCTAAAGACGTTAATAGATCTGTAAGCTACTTACTAACTGAAAAAAGGGAAGAAAAACCATGAACGTATGCTTCTGGAGAGTTGCCTTGAAATAACAAATCAAACCACAAATTAAAAACAAAACGGTTAAATTAAAAACAAGAAAGCAAATCAATTTCTGATAACCTTCCAACTGTTAAGTCTTATTTTCACTCAGATTTTCAAATAAGCAGTGCCCTGTGTATTTTTCTAATACATTTCTGTTTTGAACTAAAGAAAAGCTGCTGGACATCTCCCTCCCAGTTAAAAAAATTCACATGATATGACTAATGTGAAAATGTTTAATATGAATGTATATGTAGAGCCTATATCAGACTGCACGCCATCTTGGGAAGGGGAGAAGAGAGGGAAGGGGAAAAAAATTTAGAACTCAAAGTCTTATGGAAGTGAATGTTGAAAACTAAAAATTAATTAACTGAAAAGATCAAATACAACTACCTAGGTTTGCTATTCAAGGCTCTGATAATCAGTCTCCAATCTACCTCGCAGCCTTATTTTATTTACTCTCTTTCCAGTATTTGATATTCCAATAAAACTAAACTACCAGCTCTTCCCTCCACCCCCCCCAAAAAAATTCACATGATACTGACCAATTCAAAAA
This sequence comes from Phascolarctos cinereus, assembly GCF_003287225.1. NCBI lineage: Eukaryota > Metazoa > Chordata > Mammalia > Diprotodontia > Phascolarctidae > Phascolarctos > Phascolarctos cinereus. Next base: position 207,591,553 of record NW_027555736.1, on the reverse strand, counting down.
ATGAATTTGGTTTCCAGCAAAAGAAATTCTCAAGGGAATAAAAACACAAAAACAAATAAAAACAGCTTTTAAATCTTTCTTTAAATAAGCTCCATTCATGGGCCAGTATTCACAAGTATTAAGCAAATTTTTTCTATGAAGTCAAAGTGGGAAAAAACTATAAAACTCTGAACCTGAGAAACCTGTCTATCCCGAAAGAAAGGCTTAGTGATTCAACATCATTGTCTTCTCATCATTGTCTTCTATCAGGTGTTTACAATGGAGACATTGCATTTCAACATGTAATCTAGAAAAAAGATGCTCATCCTACTCCACCCAATCTTTAAAAATTAAAAAAAAAAAGCAACATCTAAGTTTTAGAAGCCCAGTGCTTCCGCTAACACATCTCCTTAGTGGTCAGATATCCCTCGAAGAATGACTCAGACAGCTCCACAAAAAAACAAATATTTAAGCATTTGCTTGGGATGTACAATGTATCACAATGAACACAAAGTCTAGAGGAAGCTCAATACTACAACAATTTGGTAATTGACCCATTGTCAAGAGTCTAAAGGAAAATCACAACTTCAGAATTCCAAAGTCACAGTGAAACAAAAAGTTTCTCCGGGTGCCCAGCAATATATTTTTCATATCTTTTTACTGGATGATTTTAATGAGGTTCATGATAAATGCAGGGGTGATGAAGTACATCAAGCGTAGTAAAATCTAGTTTTCACTAGGGATCAGGGTTGGAACTAAGCTGACTGTAAAAATTGACTTTCTGGGAAAAATATTTGGAGAGTTGCCTTAAGAATTTAATTTAAACAAAAAATATATACAATCCCACATCACACTTATCAGATTGGCTAACAGGGAAATGATAAATGCTGGAGAAGATTTGGGAAAATTGGAGCACTAATGCGTTGTTGGTGGAGTTGTGAAATGATCCAACCATTTTGGAGAGCAATTTGGAACTATGCCCAAAGCACACATACAGGCATATCTATTCTAATTGATTTGTGGAAGATAAAACATACCACTGGCTTTTTCTTCTTTATCAGTGAATTAAGAAAGAATTACAAGTATCTTTTGAGGCATCTTCATCAAAACCTTTCACTTCATGAAATTACCTTTAAGGTTAAAATAGATAATTGAGGCAAACGGTTTTCTTGGTTTGAACTATCTAGATAATAAGTTTTATTTCTTCTCTTTGTGTATGGAATAATATAATGGATTAACCATTCAGAAGATCTTAAAGACTGAAATAAGAAATAGTTGTGTATTATGGATCCTGCCATGAAACTCTTCAGTAATATTCAGTGTGAATGAATGGTAATGAAATAGGTGAAAGGAAACTTGGACAAACTGCACTAATGACAATGTTATGCCTTCATATGGCTGTGTATAATGATAAGTCACCATCCAAAACATCTTCTCATTTCAATCCACATGTAGCTTTTCTAACGGGGAATTCCTTTTCTGGCTCAAATATTTCTTTTATTTTAATATCAATTTAAGCAAAATTAAACTAGGACACTGACTCATTTAGAGGTAGCTAGTGGCACAGTGCCCAGAGTGCTGGGCCTGGAATGAGAAGACCTTCAAATTTGGCCTCAGATATTTACCTGGGCAAATCACTTAACCTCTGTTTGCCTCAGTTTCCTCAACTATAAAATGAGGATAATAACAGCATCTACCTCTCAGAGTTGTTGTGAAGGTCAAATGAGATCATGTTTGTAAAAAGTGCTTAGCATTTTACTATTACTGGAACATAACAGGAGCTATATAAATACTCATTCCCTCTTTCACATATACCCCTGCCCATCCCTTTCCTATTTCCCCACATAGTTTCACAACAAGCATCTTATAGTTTCCTTCTTTGAAAATGGAAGAACAACTCAGAGCTAACATAATGACTCTTAACAATATAACTATGTTTCTAAAATTAAAACTGAAAACATTAATTTTGATATTTTTGTACCTACTAATCCCATTTTCTTTAATATGCACTCTAACTTCAGAAGATCACCCTAGAAAGATTCACCGACTCTGGAAAAGTATCTTGCATAACCAGTGCTGGGCTCTAGAAAGGCACCTTGCTTTTGGAAAGTACTTTAAATACTGGATGTAGAAAAGCATCTAATGTGCTGACTTTCCAAAGGTACATTGACTCTTGTTTATGATTGCTCTGAACAAGAACTATCAACTCCCTTTCTTTTCAAATAGGAAAGGGGAGCTTTGAATTTGAGGACCAGAGTCATCTAGGACTTTGTGTGTTTGCATATATACTTCCACTTCCCTGCCCTTCCTCTTACTTCCAACTTCCTGATGTTTTAAGGGGCAGAGTTTTCTTCTTTCTAAACTTTCTGGGTATTCCTGTATGTTCTTTAAACATGGCTTATCAGTTGGAAAGATTATCAGAACACAAAACACCAACAAACTCAAGAGGACTGCCAAAAACATTTTTACAGAGAGAGGGTTTCCGGTGGGGGGCTGGGTCACTGACTGAATAAGCTGCCCGGGGCCACACAAAAGTGTCAGGTTTGGGATGAGAATGAGGAAGATGAGTAGATACAAACAGATGGAGAGGAGATTCTGTTCTTGAAAGAGAAGAGGAGGAAGAGGAATCTGACACTACAAAAGCAAGAGAGAAAGAAAGGATAAAGGCAAAAAAAAAAAAAGCAGAACCCCCAACCCCACAAATAAAAACAATGCAAATCCTCAGAAATACACAAAACAGAAGAAAATCTACAAACATAATTTTAACATACTCAAGGAAAGCTGAAAATCAAATGAGATAATGTAATACACATTCAATTCCAGTACTTGACAATAGAATGGCATATAAAGAAAACAAATGATTTTTAAATAATGGTTTGGGGTTGGGTTGGTTTTTTTTAATTATTGTTTGATCTACAAGAACAAAACAGAAGGAAAGGAAATGAAATTTGCCAGGGAAAAATTCCTTGGCAAGACCCACTAAAAACAAAACACGTTTAATTTAGGAAAACTTAAAAATTAATTCTTGGATAAACTTGCTGTTGACTTTTAAATTTTGTAAAACACCACTAAAATAATCAGAATTAGAACCTGATTTCTTAAATTTCTCTTCAACTGGGTTAGTGACACAAAGGATATCATCAAGAATACAAATAACTGGAAAAAGAGATCAGATAGTAAGAACTGGATACAACAGCTGGACCATCACAATAGCACCTTCATACACCCAACACAATAAAAAGAACTAAAGTCTGGACTCCAATGTATTGGGTGTTCTCTCCCTAACGGGGATTTACAGAAAGCTGTGGACAAGAATTGCCAGAATAAGACAGTAGAATGGTGGTAGTCATCAATGCAAGGAGTATAGAAACCAATGAAATCACTGATGGGTCAAAGTGCCCAAAACAGAGGACATTTATACGGTCATTTGGGCTTATAAAATGTCAAGTAAATAAAAGCTGCTGAACCCCAAATTAGCTTTTCTGGGAAGCACTTATTGATATACCAAGTAAATATCATGAAGAACAGACTGAGCTTTCTAGAATAAGAGCTTATATCATTAGGTCCATTTGGGATAGAAGCTAGTCATAGAATTCCATGTTTCTTTTGACGACTGAACAACAACAATAACGTTTACATCTTATAGGTTTCAATGCAAGGTGTTTCCATAAACGGACAAAGCTGTTCCAATTTAAAAGGTATTTCGCCTTGAATAGATGTCTGACAATCTCTACTTTCCCTGGCAAAATAAATCTAAACACCCCATATCCTGTTTTGAAAGCAAAAGGCAGAAAACTTTTGTTTGAAATAACCTCTTTTTAAAGCTACCAACTTATTCCAACAAAAGGCGATGACTCATATCTTCAGAGGATGAAGGTTATCAAACAATTCAAGTCTTCTTTTTTGTCAGCTGGGACCCATGTGAATGCAGTGATGGGAGATGGGGAAGACAGTTGGGGTAAAGTAGAGTGTTCATCTTTAATGATTCGTTGGTATTTTATTTTTAACCTTTCCACTAAATACAATGCATATCCAAGGTTATTTTCTACTTAATTGGACCTTAGGCACCAAGAGTTCTCCCTTCTCCTGATGGTCACAGACATGCATATATACAATCTCAGATACAAATTTTTTAAAAAGTATATACATTCAATGAAAGTCATCAACAACTTTTTAAAGGCATATAAACATATATCTATAAATGGCCAAGATGCCATTGGGTCTCAAAAAAAGGCTCTAGGTCATTTACATTTGCCTTTCGAAAATATATGTATTCTAAATTATTTTCTCTTCAAATTTACTTTCCTGGTTGTGTTTTTCTTTTTGCTCAGATTCATATTTAATATTAGCCTGCCCCTCTGAGCAACACATAAACTGGGTAATGGAAGAGAAATAATGATTACAAGCTGGGTAGTGAGGCCCACAACTTAAAATACATTGTAATTTACAAACTACATAACCCCTATCCATAATCACAAACTTACTATATGAATATTATATATATATATATATATAAATACATACATACATCTATCTCTATAGATATATATAGATAATATCTATATATATAGTTTCTTTGAGATACTTAAACGTATATACTAGAAGAAGGATAAATGTTGGTTTTAAATTTTTTTTTTATTTGAGGGCCAATTCCACACAAGTACCCAGGTGTGCCACAGTGGATAGAGAGAGCTGGACCCAGAGTTAGGAAGATCTGAGTTCAAATCTAGACTCAGATACTTATTAGCTTTGTGACACTGGGCAAGTTATTTGAGCCTCGGTCTGCCCCAGTTTCCTAATCTATACGATGGGGATAACAACAGCACCCACCTCCCAGGGCTGTTGCAGGCATTAAATGAAATAATACCAGTAAAGTACTGTTGTCCTTAAAGCACTGCATAAAAGCTAACTTTATTATTACATTATTGTCGTTATTATTTGATATCCATAAAAGATTCTGTCCAGAAAATGTGTCCTTTAAAAAAACAACAAACTTTTCAGAGATGTTTTCTCTTTACTTTTGACTGACCTTCAGTTAGAAGCACCAATACTTCTATTACGTCAGCCAGAAGTTTCTCTGTTTCCCCCTCTGTTCAGTAGTGCAACCAAATACCTAAATGTTCAAAGGCAACTGCTATTTAAAGGAACCTTTGAGTAGGTTCTATGGTAAAGTGATTTCTTGCTAATTCTTCTGTTTTGTGGATTCTGATTTTCCTAACTAGGGTTAGAATATAGTTACTGTGAGGGCAAGGTCTGTTACACTTTTGTATTTGTACAGTGTCTGACACACTGTGGCTGCTTAATAGAAATTCATTTATCCATTGGATTTCCTAAAAAAAAGGAGGGGGGGGTTCACCAACAAAAATCACATCGAACGCTCTCTGAATGTTTCTGTCTATGGAAAAGTTTAGACATAACAGTCTCCAAGTTCCTAAAAGCTGAATAAATGTTGTGTCTGCTGGAAACCAGATAAATGAATAAAATGCATCTAAAGAGGAGAAAAGGTTTGTCCCATGACGAAGGCACTGATGCACCACAGGAAAAATCATTAAAAGTCAACTGGGAACACTTCATTTGGTTAGCAAGGCATTCGAGGTCTGAAATGAACTGGGAAAGTAGTGAGGTATCTGGAGAAAAATGCCATCAGAAACAAAAGAATGGTAACAAAATAGATGTCTAAACTTCTTTTCTAAAATCACTTTTTTTTAAAAAAAGGAAAAAATGATCTGTTTTTAACGTGGTGCAGCATTTGGAGAGGTTTTTAGGACCCCAAGGACAACTAATCCTTCAAGTATGTAACTATCTTGGCTAGCTGCCTCTAAGTTGGGCCGGAAGGAAAAGTATCTTGAATTTACTATGACTCGCCTCACAGGGAGCTGGAAAAGAGGAGAGAGAAGAGAAGCAGGAGCAGCTGTTTCAGATCTGTCTAAACCAATGCAGGTGCTCTAATGACTCCCAACTGCTTCCCTTTTCTCTCCCATGACAGAGTTGTTCCACGCAGTAGTTAATCATAATGAAACGCCTATTCCCTTCACATTGTGAGGCACTCAGTTTCCCTGAGTCATACCAGTATAAGCACATCACCCCTACACATGCCCTAAACCCACTTGCAAGGTACCTTTATGATACTGAGCAGGGAGTAGAAAATGCCCCTAAAGGGCCTGAAAAACAATGGGAAATCAAGAAGTTGGCATGTACTTCAGTCCTGAGCCTTTTGCTTCAAAGAAAGGGGTAAAGGTTTGTTCCTCAAACAAAGAAATACTGTGTATCCATAAAATGAAGATTTTTACCATGTGTGATACTGTACTTCTGAAATTCAACCCCCCTGGATTTACAAGTCAAACACTACGAACCACCACTGGCTTATACTGAGGCAACAGAAAAGCTCCTGCCACTTTATTAGCTTGTTTGCTAGGTTGCAAGTGCCAACAGGGAACTTAGTTTTAAGCCAGACTCTCTAAGCCTGCTTTTCCCTTTAAATACCTGTATCAATTCATTTTTAACAATTATTTCTAACCAGAGATTTCTGTGACCAGAAACTTTGGAGCTGACATCTCTGACCACTAACACAGAATGTGTGTGTGGTTGGGGGGAGCTGCAGTATAAGGATAAAGAAATGCTAACAAACTGAACTCCAAAGCAGTGTCAATGTCGTTTGTACAAATCAACTCAAGTGTCCATCTGGGTTAAAGTGCACTTTGTTGGAATGAAGTCCAGGGTGTCTTGAGCATCCTGTACCACCATTTCCATTACCATGCCAACAGCTAATAGGAGGCTCTAGCCTTCTGAGCTGATGAGCTCTGAACTCCACATGAATGACTGCTCATTGTGGGGATGTATTTGAAAGGGCTCTATCAGGCGGAAGAAGTGCTGTGCTCTAAAGGCCTGATAGTCTGCATCTTAAAAACAAGGGAAAAGAAAGGCACAAATGCTATACCCAGCCCACAAAACACAAGGTAAAACACAGTTAGAGATTAAACCTAACAAGAGACCATCAACTGGGTACTGCAGAATAAGGTCTGGAATGGGGTCCCTTTGTACCAAACCATTTCAGCTCTAGCATTTGAGGGAATTTCATTTTGTTTTGTGAGTCTGCTGAGTCTCCGAATTGTCACGGAACAGTCAGTAGTTTTTCAAAGTGACTTGCTTTTGGTTTATGAAATCACAGAAGCATATTTACACCACACAGTACTTAGGCAAATGTGGCAAACCCAAATGACAGGGTGTATCTGCACAGAGGATGACACCCTCAGGAGCTCTTAATAAACACGTGCAGGATTTGGTTTGAAGAGGGCTGATTTGGAAGTCTGGAACTTGAAATCCTCAACATGGGGGCATCTTTGGTATCTTGTACTGTGTCTTCTTTAGTTCTTGACATCAGGAGCAATTAATTATAAACTACAGAGTGAAGTCTTTTTAGAGAGTGATAAGAGAAAAACCGGAAAAACAGTTGGTAAGGCTGGAAAGTGAAGAGAGATTACTGGGGCGGAGGGGCTGGGGGCAGGAGGAGATGGGGGGAGTGACAGCATGACCTGTTTTATGTTTTTGTTGTTAATTTTGAGCTCTCAGGGAAAGAGTGACAATGTGAACTTTTCAAAAGACTTGGCTAGGGCAGGTACCAGCTGTTCTACCCTAAATGTATACAAACACTTTTAAAAGAAGCTTAAGAAAATGCAGGTTAAGAACTAAAAATATTTACATGAAAAATATTTCTGTCTAAGCCCAATTGTGTTGGTCACTTTTCACACTGTTATACAGAATGGAACCCTAAATGCTTTGGGCCTCCATATTTCCCCTTTGCTTTTCATTCTCACCTGTCTCAGGATCGCTGAAGTCTGGTAAAGTGATTGTATTAAGCTGTCGTCTGTCAGCAATGGTTCTATCTAAGAGACTGCTCCCACGTCCAGAATCACTGTAAAACACAGCTAGAAACGTCAATCGTTTAGAACAAAAAAAGTCAAATACTGATTCTTGTGATATAATCAATTATGTGGTCCTTTTTCTGGCATCACTTTCCAAAGATAAGATGAGAAGTCCTACTTCATAGCTTGGAGATAGAGGAATCTCAAATAGGGGATTCCTTTCAGTTCCCAATAAAACAGAAGCAATGCAAATCACCCTTGCTTTTGCCTTTAAATGAGGAGCATAAATGAAAACCTGAACATGATATTCTTCAGATTTAAATGCTGTCCTATCCCCAACCCCACTTGTTTCCTCCACCAGCTTCCAGTCTGCTGAAAATATTTCAAGGCCTAACCCAGACCAATTCCTCCAAAAAGCCTTCAATATTCTTCCTTCCTTCTTCAAAATTTTTTACATCATTTGGATTGAATGTCTCCTTTTTGCTGATCACATCATGTATGCGTGGATGTCTAGACCCTTCATTAGATTACAGATTCTTGGAGTTCAGGAACTACCTAATTTTTCATGCTTGCATTCCCAACACAGGGCCTTACATACAGTAGAAATTTAATAAAAACGGTCTGAACTATTAAATTTTATACCACAAAATGGAGGTGCGGATTGAGGAGGACAACCTTTCTATCATTCCACTTCTCCTGTCAGGTCTCCCATTTTACAAAAATAATCATAAGAGGATCTAAAATGTTAAGCTGCAAGGGATGTCAGCAGTCATCAGGTTTAACTCTCATTCAACAGAGGGGAATCTGAGGCTCAGAGAAGTGCTGACCAAGTCACACAAGCAAGGTCAGCATTATCATCACTGTTCTTTCTACTCTGCACAATTATCCTCATACTTGAGTGACATGAAGAGCACTTAAACGAATCTTCATTTGGCAGAAGAGAAACCTGAGCTGCAGAGAAGGGTTAAATGACTTATCCAGGGTCAATGAGGTACTGGGGTTTGGGTCCTCATGTGGTTCAGGGCCTTGATGGGAAAATGGCCAGCATTTCACCTCTAAATCATCAGTAACCTGAATGGAATCATAGACTTTCAGAGCTGAAATGGAACTTGGAGCTTATCTTGGTCAAATGTCTCATTTTACAAAAGAGAAAAACCAGGCCACGACAAACAACTCACACAGAGCTGGGACTTCACCCCATCCACCATACCTTTGCCTCACAAGTTAAATCTACCATATAGCTGTTTCAACAGGACGGTCTTGGGGGCAATTAAGCTGGCAAAGTACCATGTAAAGCAGTCAGGCCAGGCAACAAATAGGACATATAGGATGGTAAGGCAGAGGAAATGGTGGATTTTAGTCAGGCAACCAGCCTGAATTCAAATACTGATTCTGGCACTTACTGTGCTACTATGATCAAGTTATTTAACATTTCTGAGTCTCAGCTTCCTCATCTGTAAAACTGGGGGGAAAATACTTGTGTAACCTACCTCACAAGGTAGTTGTGAGAAAAGCACTTTGCCAATTTAAAGCTTTATATAATTTTAAGTTCTTTTTACTATCAATACAACAAACTACTACTACTACTACTACTACTACTACTATTACTATTACTACTACTACTACTACTACTACTACTACTACTACTACTACTACTACTACTACTACTACTACTACTACTACTACTATTACTACTACTTCTAATTTTATGTTTATTCTAGGAACTTTTACACATAGCAAAAACCAACTGAAAGTTGAACAATAATGCTATTGGGGGGGAGGGGGCCCTCAGCTAGGTAGCACAGTGGAGAGAGCGTCAGCCCTGGTCAGGAGGACCTGAGTTCAAATCCAGCCTCAAACCAAATACTTGACACTTACTAGCTGTGTGACCCTGGGCAAGTCACTCAACCCCAATTGCCAAAAAACAACAACAACAACAAAAAAACCTAACAATAATGCTATCTGTCACTAAGGGTTTGAATCTTTTTGCATCAAGGCAGAAGATTAAAATTTTTGTTTAAGGTTATAAAATTTTATGAGAAAGGGAAATGTCCTTCCATTGTGCAACTGTCAGATTTGGGTATAATATTTGATACTGCTTGTAAGTAACCATTTCTCTATGTAATAAAATAGTTCATTATCTCCATAGGAAACATGAAGAAATTTTCTTGAGCATAAATGATTTATTAGTTACAAATATTATTTCATACAGTACATTTTTGTTGGTAACCTGTCTCTTAATTCCATAATTTAGGATTAATAACATAACTGTCTCAGGATAAGTCTATGACTAAAATAAATATAAATTATTATCACAGTACTGATCATCATTGTTATTTTGTATATTACATATACTTTTGCCCTAAATCTAATTTAAATCTACCAGGTTAACAGCTATATCAACCAGTATTATTTTTCAGTGTGTGTTTATTTTTCCCCTTGAAATGAGACTGCATTTTAAGTGTATGGCCAAATGGATGTCCTACATTTGGATTAATATAACATTTCTTCAATGCTGGTTTATTGATAGATATTTCTTTAACACTATAAATAATGAAACCTTGGTACATAGCCTCCTCATTTCTACTTAAAATATTTTGGAAGACTTTATGTGAAAATATAGCACAGTTATCTAATAATGGGAGGTACGTCATGTTTGTACTGAAAAACAAAGTAGTTGACCAGATCTAAGGAAATAGATTTAAAATGCTTTGTTTTGAGCATTAATCTTCTCATAACCCTATAGGCTTGACTTGAAGAGTTTCAGAATTAGGGAACTGGCAAGAATCCATATTATTTGTGGTCTTCTGAAAAGGACTTGGAATTGGGATACAGAAAAAACAATATTTTATTCTCAACCAGGCAATAACTAGCTGGGCAGCTTTGAACAAGTGACTTTTCCTTCTCTGCCTCAATGTCTTCATCTGTAAAACAGGGATGCTAATATCTGCCACATTCAATGAACAGTAGTAGCAGCAGCTAGCATTCATATAGTACCTTCAGGTTTATAAGGTACTTTAAATATATTATCTCATTTGATCTTCAGAACAAACCTGTGAAGTAGGTGGATTGTTGTATGCATAATGCAAGTGAATGCTTGTAAAGCAAAATATTTATATTTCATCATTCATTTATTTTACAGATACTAACAGAGTTAGATTTCCCAAAAGGGCAACCAACCTGTGGTTCACTTTTAAGAAGATGGAGAGTAAGGGCAGCAGTGCCATGGGCAGTGGGTAGCGCATGCCTGCTCAGCTTTACAGAGGTTATTAGACAGTGGAAGTCAACAGAATTTTGGTCTATTAGCTACCATCTTAAATTGTGAGACGTCAATTACTGATAGAAATATCGGATCCATGCTCTCCCTGCCTGTCAACTGACTGGAGTAAGAAACAGGATTCATTACATTCCTTGCTCTATCTTCCATATTTTCTTTTCAAAAAAGTGCAAAAGCAACAACTATCTATTGAAAACAGAGATGCTTTTGTTTCCACACTGAAAATTCTCTCTCTCTAAAAATAATCAGGCTTTTGTGACTGATTAAGAATTATATTGAGTGTCTTATGCAATCTGTAGTTCTCCATTTACATGGTACAGATTCATAAATACTCAAGATTTGACTTTCATATGACCCATCGGGTGAGGGAGGAAAGTAACCTCTGGCAACCATGGCAACTCATAATCCTGGTTAACTGAGACACAATTTTCCTGGATTCTCTCTACCTTCTCCCCCTGGGTAGTCTAGCTAAATCAATTGTTTGAATTCCTATTTTCTCCTATGAGAATACTGTATAGCAGAATCATTCTGATAAGTCCATTAAATCTGAAAATGCCTAAGGCCTTTGGTACATTCTGCTCTCACTCTGTACTGCTCAGACAATCTCCTACAAGATAGGAAAAAAGGAAAGAAAAACTGGTCCACTGCATTATTTTAATGTAGTTCTGGTTTGGTGGGGAGGGGAAAGTTTTGGAGAAATATGCAGTGATCTTTTCAGTCATTAAGCTATACGTCTCACTCATCTCATTTCGCTCTGAAATAGAAAATAGTCAATTGTAATTAAAGATGAATGTTTTAGTAACAGAAACAAGGAGCCAATTTTCAAAAACATAAACCCTCCTTTGCCTCATTTCATGAAATGAGTTCTCTCTCACCCAGCTTCACTGAAATCTCTGTAGAAATCAAACAAGCTTTTCATTGTTTTTAATTTTGGGTGCTTTTGGTAAATGAATGATTTCTGTAGGATATTAACTAGCTCTCGGTAGTTAATCCTTGATTTGGGGAGATTTCTTTTCCCTTTCCCCAACAATCTCTCAGGTCTTTATCCACTGTATAGAAGTTGTATTGTGGGCCAGAGAAATAGGAGGGAGAGCTGTTTTAGAGCTAGTCTACTATTGCCCACCACCCCACTAACATTCTGCAATGGCGCCATGGGCTCCAATAGAGCTGAGTAGTGTCATATAACAGATGTTATATCATAGGACTACAGGCTAGCAACAGTTTTACCATAAACACAAAAATATCTGCCTTAAGGGTCACTACTTTAGAACATTTCACAATTAACATTTTCAAAATCAAGGATTATGTAAGGCAACAGAGTTCACAGGACAGCTAGGTGGCACAGTGGATAGAGCACCAGGCCTGGAGTCAGGAAGACTCATCTTCCTGAGTTCAAATCCAGCCTCAGACATGTATTAGCTGTGTGACCCTGGGCAAGTCACTTAACCCTGTCTACCTTAGTTTCCTCATCTGTAAAATGAGCTGCAGAAGGAAATAGCAAACCACTCTAGTCTCTTTGCCAAGAAAACTCCAAGTGGGGTCAGGAAGAGTCAGATACAACTAAAACAACTAAATAACAACAGAGTTCACAATCATTCTTTTTCTTTAACTCAACCCTTCCAAAAATTTACTTACAGAGACTGGGTTTTTTTAAGGTGATTGATAATATTATTTAAATAATACCTAAAATACCTAAAACCCAACTTACTGAAAAGTCCAAAATCTGATGACAAAAAAAGCAGGTCAGAATTCATGTTATCTTGATTGTCTCTTGGTAAGTCAATATGTACTCTGGCCTAAGAACTAAGGGAGCTTTTCAATTTTCAGTTTGTAGATTTCTACCTTGAATGTAAGCAGACCTAAAGATAGTAAAAAAAATATAATTCTCTTAAAATGACAAACTCCTTGGCAAATGAACACATGGGCTAAAAAATCCCACCCACTATTTTGCTCACAACATTTGAAAATCTATTTGAAATTGCTCAAAACAATGGACCAAATGGCACTGTTCATAACATAATTCCCTTCTAATCTATGATGTGACATGGGAGTTGGCACACCACTGGGTCAGGGTCTGTGAGCTAAGATCTATGCTCATTTTGGCTACTGCCTTACTGCCCACAATGTCCTCTGCAACATCATCAGCAATAGCTGTGGAAAACACTTTCTTGCCACAGGTGGAAGCAAATGCCAAGGGAGACAGGCTGAGGATAGAAAACAAATGACTTCTAGACGAAATGTTCTTTACCAGTGTTTTTTAGGAGGGAAAAGGGATCAAATACAGAGATTTAGAGCAAGTACTTAGAAGGCCATTGACGTCACTTCCAACTCGCAAGATTCCTTCCTCCTTCTGCCTACACCATCCCTGCTTAAGTCTCTTATGATGCTTCCCTGTCTAAAAGGTCACTGTCGAGGACACTTGTATCACCTGTAATCAAAGCAATTAGGAAAGGAGAACTAATTATATGGGAAATAGCAATAATATACGCCTGACCTAGTACTGGACATTGGTCTAGCACATAATTTCTTTGTTCCTTATTATATTCAGAGGCTTAATCTTACTAATGAGTAGTAGGAAGGGTAACTACATTTGCAAAATGGAAAAGGGGGATAAGATATCACTCTTGAAGCACTGATTTCTATTCTAGGGGAAAAAATTAAGATTAAAAAAACCAAATAATCCCTACAAATCCAGCCCCTTCCCTCCTCTCCCCTAGCTCTGAGATAAGTGGGGATACAATGATAAGCAATCAATCCAACAAGCATTTCTCAAGTGTCTATACTGTGTTGTAAGGAACAAATACTACGTATAGAAAGAAAACTGATCTCTGCTCTCAACTTCAATGAGCTGACAGGAAATGTGGACACAGTGGAAGCTTTTTTTCAAGTGTTTATTTTAAACTTTTAAATTTTTGCTATTTTTTTTCTCCTTACATTCAATATTCTTGGTTGCTAAGTGGGAGGAAATGTGGGGAGGTGGGAGAAGTGTGGAGGACTGGGTAAAAATTGGCAATAGAAAGGTGGTGGATTTATTTTAGAGATGAAAAGTAAGAGAAAAATAGGGAACTAAGCTTGGGTTTTGCCTCAACTTCCACTAAGATGAGGACAATATAGTCTACCGGGGTAGGGAACCTGAAGCCTCAAGGCCACATGTGGCCTTCTAGGTCCTTGGCTGTGGCCTTTTGAGTGAGTCTGAGTTTTATAGAATAAATCCTTTTATTAGGGAGTTTTGTTCTGTAAAGTTTGGGTTCTGTCAAAGGGCAGTTGAGGACCTAGAGGACCACATGTGGCCTTGAGGCTAGGCATTCCACATCCGGGTAACCTCAATGGAGAGGTATCAATGCATATTATTTTTGTCCCCATCCTTAGAAAAACTGCATTTTGTTCCTTGGAATGAAATTATTCTCATAGCATTCACATGCGCCAGGGAAAAACAGTCCTAAACTAAGTAGTGAGTCCAGTTTCACAGCCAGTAGATTGGTGAACTTAAACTGCTAACATTATATATCTAAAGCTTTGGTTACAAAGTATCTCCATGGTTCTTGGTAAGAAAGTCTCCTTCAAAAAAAAAAAGTTTCCTTCCAGCAGCCATATTTGCTTCACATCTGCTCCATTAACTCCTGGACTGGCCTGCCCCAGTCATGGTTAAGATGACAAGGCAAGAAACACTTATGAAAGGGACTTATTCCTTTAAAGGCAAGAAACGTGTAACAAAGGAGTCAATTCCTTTAAAACACACAGAAACAGAGGCACGAGACTATGCGTTTTCTTTCTGAAGGTAATGGTTATCCCGCCTTTAATAAAAACTGAAAGACTGAATTAAAAGATTGGATCCATGTTTCTTTAAGATTCAGATTCCTTTAAACAAGAGGTGATGTGGTAATATGCAATTCTGTTGACTTTTCAGTAGCTTTCTGTGAGGCTGAACGAATTCTCGAAAGTCAAATGCAGATGCCATTTTGGCAAATGGCTTCTCATGGTGCAATAAGTAGTGGCTTAACAATTCACACATGTGGGCATAATTTTCCTTCTCACTAGGAATATAAGACCTGGTGGTTCTTTATTTTTTTTTTAACTAAACCTGTGATTTCATCAGTATAGCAAGCATCCTGTGGGGAACTTTCTCCCCCAATGCAGATCAGCACCTTTTCTATTACTATGTGTGAAGTACACTTATTAAGGACCTATCTGTAACCCATGACAGATAATTAGGACTTTGGAAGGAGTAAAATAAATGGGTTGGGGGGGAGGGTTGTAGAGATCAAATGTGAATTGAGCTTGATAAATCATAAAGAAAAGAAAGATAAAGAAGCCTGTTTGTTTTTAGGTTAATGACTACTACAAGATTCCCTTCAAACTGCAATCTGCTCAGGTCAGAAACAGAGGAGTGATCAAAGCTCCCAAGCCAAACACAGTGGAACTGGGACCATTAGTAACTCCTGTACTTCTAGCCTGAGTGAGACAAGAAGACTCAGTTTAAAATTTTTTTAAAACGCATACTGAGTTCATTAAATACCTTCCTGCCTCCCAAATTGCTTTCTAGCCATGCTTCCTGCATCTTATACATGAGCAACTGATTTTTTTTTGAAGGAGTAAGTATAGAAAGGCCAAGCAAAGCATTTTCAATAAGGGGTTAATACTTGTTAAAATGCCAATTTGAACGAATTTTGTTCATTGGGAAACTATGCAAAGACAATGCAAAATGGATTATTCTGGTCTCTTACCTGGGATTAGTGAGGTTGTAGCAGGATTTCCATATTTGTAACATGTGCTTGCAGGTAAGGAGGGCCTCATCCGGGCCTCGACAGAGTGACTCCAACTTTACTTTAGAAAACAGCAATCTGACATAGCGAGATAGAGGAAGAAACAAGGGGAAAATATTTATTTCAGTGAGCAACCACCAAAAAAAGACTAATAACAGGCAATACTATGAAACTAAAGTGTCTTGTCTTTGCTAAGCTTTAAGCATTTCAATGACAATTACTTTAATCAATTTATTATAATACTGAAAACTGGCATTTCTATAGTACTTCAAGACTTGCAAACTTTACATTTACATACATTATTACATCTGAATCTCATGATAACCATGACAGAATATTTAAAATATTATTATCCCTACTTCATAGATGAGAAACTTGGAGATCACACAGGATTTATCCTCACAGCATTTCTGTGAGGTAGACAGGGGTAGATATCACCACCTGGTTGATTTTAGACTTAAAGAAATCAAAGTTAAGAGCCTCATCAAGGTTAAAGAGTTTATGACAAGACTAGGGTGAGAACACAGGGCCATAAACTGCCAGTTGAATATTAAATAAGTAGATGAATAGCTTCGCAGAGTATCAGACTGATAAAGCACAATAAATATAATAGATATGGTCAAATTAAAACAAAAAATCAATAGATTTATTCAAGACTCTGAAAAGGAATATAATCTTGTCGAGGTTACGATTTCTATTAAGCCAATTTATGAACAAAACTTTAAAGATTCAACCAAAGTCTAACTCTATTCGTTTATAAAATTTTACATGTAACAAAAGCCAGCTAACATAAACACCATCAAGGACTCAATTTTGATGCTGATTCTTTCTCTGTGATATATTTTACATTAAATTACAGTTAGTGATAGGGAATATTCATTCACTCTAAGTTTATAAGCTTCAAGAGTATGGTGATAATGTCTTCTCCATCTCTGTATACCCTCAGGACTTAGCACAACTCTCTGAATATAGAGCAGTTGTTTAAAAAATGTTTACTGAATAGAATTACCGATGTTGAGGAAACTGCATAAAAACTAACAGTACTTAATTCTTAAAAGGATTGGAAAATAAAGCCTATAAAGAAAGACTAAAAAAGATTAGCAGACTGGCAAACAGAAACATAATTCAACTGAGTAAACATTTATTAAGCATCTAAACATGCAAAAGCACCATGCCAGGATGGGGAGCTACAGAGCTGAAAAAAGATACAGTGTCTGACCACAAGGAGCTTACAATCTGATAGGCAAGATGCGACACATACACAAATAAGGAATATACAAAATAGAACGTGATAGGAACAGAGAGACCCAAAGGAAGAGATCGATTTCAACTGGGGTAATCTGGAAAAGAGAAGGTAGCCCGTGAAAAAAGTTTCGAAGAGACAGATTTTGACAGGTAGATATGTACAGGAAGTAATTTCTTGATATGAGGATAAACTGTACTTACATGTAGAAGTGGGAGAAGATAAGATGAGGGGGTAGAACATGGCTTGGTTTAGCTGGAATGGAGAATTGTTAAAAGGAAATGCTATGAAGTAAAGTAAAAAAGGTAGATTAAAGCCAGACTGTGGAGAGCATTAGGAACCCCATAGGAAGATGAAAGGCTTTTTTGCCTCTGACTATAGAACAGGCTCACTTGGATCTTCATGAAATTTTGTAACATATGCACCACTTAGCACTTCCATCTACCGTGAAACTAAACCCTTCTTTATGTGTTGTCTTACCCATTTAGTGTGTGCGCTCCTTGGGATCAAGTGCTACCTAAGTTTTCCGTTTGTATCCCCAGCACTTAAGACTACGCTTTGCACATAGTAAATGCTTAAAATAAAGCCTTTTCATTCCATTCGGTAAAAAAGAAATACTCTTCATCATTCTGTACAATTGTGAAGATACTACTTCCCAAGATCCTTCATTACTGTCACTGGCTCCATTTGCTCTCAGTTCTCTAGATGCCTAATTTCCTTTGCATTCTCCCAGCTTACTCCATTGAATCTGACACAAAAACTTTTTGAGACTTTCTACACAATGTCTTTTGGTTCCATCTTTTAATCTCTATTTCCACCGCTACCATCCTAGGACAGGCCCAGTGTGAAACGTGGATTACAAAGGCTTCAGTTAGTCTCTCAATTTTTAATCTTTCCTAACCTCTATCTATCTAGTAAAAAGTCTTCCTCACACAACATTTTCATAATATCACTGCCCTACTTAAGAAACTTCTTCGTGGTCTACAAAATTAACACCAATTTTTTTTTTACTATGATCTTCAAGGACTTCTACCAAATGGCCAGCTATTCACATACTGTGCCATTTACTCCTGCCAATTTTCTTTTTTTTTTTAATTAATTTATTTTTAGTTTTCAACATTTACTTTGCTAAGCTTTTGAATTTTAAATTTTCTCTGACTCCCTCACCACCTCTCTCCCCAAGACAGCACGCAATCTGATATAGGCTCTACATATACATTGCTATTAAACATATTTTCACATTAGTGATGTTGTAAAGAAGAATTAGAACCAATAGGAGGAACCACAAGAAAGAAGAAACAAAACAAAACAGAAGGAAAAAAAAGAGCAAATAGTATGCTTCAATCTGCATTCAAACTCCGTAGTTCTTTCTCTGGATGTGGATAACACTTTTCATCATGAGACTTCTGGAGATGTCTTAGATCCTTGCACTGCTGAAAAGAGCTAAGTCTATCAAATTTAGTCATTGCACAATGTGTCTGTTACTGTGTACAACATTCTCCTGGTTCTACTCACTTCACACAGCATCAGTCCATACAAGTCTTTCCAGGTTGTTCTGAAGTCAGCCTGTTCATCATTTCTTATAGCACAATAGCATTCCATTACATTCATATACCACAACTTGCTCAGCCATTCCCCAACTGATGGGCATCCTCTCAATTTCCAATTCTTTGCCACCACATATAGAGCTGCTATGAATATTTCTGTTCTGCCAATTTTATTTTAGCCAACTACCACTCCTTTTTTTCACTTCCATTCACTCATTCAACCTCCATTTACTAAGACCCTTCTAGGATCAAAGCAATATGATACATGCAAAATCAACAGGCTACTGAGGAGACACAAAGATAATTCAGACTGAATACACACGACCCCCTCTACCTTCATCCTCACTGATGCATGGCCTTCATTTCCTTCTAAATTCAGTTAAAAAATATAACCTTTTCTGGGAAGATTCATTTCCTCCTCTACTCGATTTATATCACATTAACTTGTGCTCTTCATGGTGCTTTATAAAAAGGGCTTCCCATTTGGTTTCTTCCTTGTTAAAAGATTATAATCTCCTTGAGAGCTAGGGCCATGATGCTTATATCACAGAGTCAAAACAAGACAAAGGTCATCTATCCAATTCGTAAATGAAAAGGAATCCTTTCCATAACATCCCCAAAAAGTGGTCATCTAATTTCTGTGTGAAAACCTCCAATGACAGTAAGCTCATTACTTCTTAAGGTTTTCCATTTTCAATTTTTTATAACTCTGACTGTTAGGATCTTTTCATTATATTGACCCAAAATCTGTCTTCAACCCACTGTTCCTACCTCTGCCCTCTGAGACCAAGAAAAGCAAACCTTCTTCTACATGAGATCCCTTCTAATATTTGATTTACTTTGAAAGACTCTGTTGTACTAATGTGGCCTGCATATAGTGAGTATTTAATCAATACTGATGACTGATTTCTCCACTGAGGACAGAGAGAAAGGAAACAGGGTTCTAACCTTTAACATGAAGGATTTAAATTATATACAAATAAAAATTTCTTAACCATGAAACTATAACTTTCAGACTAAACTCCATAAGGGTAAGGACTGTGTTTTATCCTTTGCTATGCATCTACAATGTCAAATAAAATGTTCTGTTCATAGAAGCACTCAATAAATATTTCTTGTATTACTGAATTGAGTAAGACACTGGAATGAGAACCAGAGCAATTTACTGAATCTCTTTGATGGGTCCTTAAAACCAGAAGATATTCCTCTTAGCGTAAGAACAATTAAGGCAAATCTTGCTACAGAACTCAATCAGGAACAGGTTCAAGCCAGTCTATTTGCAATGTGGTTCAGTGGAAAGAATGCTGGATTTGGAGTGAGAGGACCTGAGTTCAAATCCTAGTATCACCACTTACGAGCTATGTGATCCTATGCAAATGTGTAATTTAACTTTAGTTTCCTCACCTATAAATGAAATGGTTATACTGTATGGTGTCTAAAGTCTTTAGCAGCTCTGAATCTCAGATTCTACAACCCAAATGGCTCAAAGGAAACCCAACAAATGGCTAGGTAAACTTCTAGGTCATGTGATCCCTCAAAGCTTTCTGCAGCTAATAACTTTATACAGATTGTGATAATTAAATCAGCATGTTTTTGTGTATGTCATCACTAATTTATAAGGGATGGGTGCGATGACAGGGCAACACAATGAATACAGTATAGAAGTTTCAGTAAAATAGAAAAGTAAAAAAAAAAGGGAAATAGGAATCCCTGGAGAAGCATTATGGTTTAGCCTACGCAGAATGGTAGACTTTCAAGGTGAAGCTGTTCAGAGTCTCCAGAAACAGGGATTTTCTAAAATATGCTATAATGGGATTTTTCCCCCATATTCTCCCTCTGACATCCGCCTGATCCAAACTCATGATAAAAAGCTGGAGTGACAGGAGGCGTGCGGGGAGGAGGCGAATGGGCACGCAGAAAAAAGGAGGCACCGAAAAAGACAAATCACTAAATGTTTGAGGTCACCATATGCCCTGCTGGGAGTATATCTGGCCAAGCAACAAGTGAACGGAATTAGAGAAATTAGTAACAATCAGAAACCCATTCTGAGAGGGACCACCAAACCTCTCAGGGCAATGTAGGGAATAAAGGACCACCCCGGGAACTGTGCGGGTCAACTCAACAAGAGACAAGGCTGAGCTTGAAATGTTGTGGGCAATCCTAAGGAACATCGTCAACAATTCCATATGCTCTATGTATTTTATCACTGGCCAACGAATTATCTCCCGGCTGTTAGACTGAACTTTAAGTAAGAGGGTATGGGGCGTAAGGAGGCAGTGGGGGCAAGGTTTCCTTAATATATGCATAATATACCTCTATTGGCAATTAGCTCAGATTTTCTTAAATGTACAGAAAGTACAATAAGCCAGAGCCTGTAAGTACACAGCTTGAAGGAATGTTCTATGCACTGATGCTTGCTGGAAAAAGAACTTCTAATTAACATTAAATAACAGCTTTCAAACACTTGACTCAGGATATGGAGTTGAAAAGGTGTGGGCTGAATTAAAGGAAGCCAGACAGAGAGAACAATGAAGAACGCAGTGTGCAAAAATTAAAGAAAAAGCTAGCAACAACACCTGAAAGTTAAGCAAGAAGAAATGGCCTGAAATACAGATTCTGGCAGGGAAAAAGAATTCAGATAGATAAAATTTCACTCACTGAAAAATCAAAAACATTATACAGTACAGGAAAAAAAAAGATCTTACACAAGCTTAAAAAACACTGGACATAAAAATCTTTGTAAGCCATCTTTATAGCAATGATGGGGAAAACAGGAAATGAACAAATAAAAAAGAAACAATAATTCTCTTATCAATTTCCAAAAATTTCAGCATGTTTGTCAACCTCCAAAACAATAAAAAAAAAAAAGCACTAAGTGATACTTGTCATCATCTCTGCCATGCTGTGTTCACACATTTTGAGATTGTTCTAAAACATCTGGCCTGGTTTACATTAAATCAAAAGGAAAAACTAAGATATACATAAACAGTGATTAGCATTTATTCACTCCAGTAGAGGCTTCGAGACACAATAAACCCAACCCACAATAGAAATCATGAAGCAAAAACCAATTGTATATAAATACAAAAGTGCCAATGTACCATATATTTGAAAATATGTAATTGTTTAACTCCAGAGAATGACTTAACAGACTAACATAGTAATACTAAGCACGTGATCTAAATTTCAAATGTGAATTAAGTAAACCTAAACTCTGATTGTAAATTAAATAATTTTCTCCAAAAACTAAAGTAAAAAGGTTCAAAAAAATCTAAGATTTGATATAAAAAAACTGATTCTTGGTAATAAAGGGTGACTCTTTGAGAAGGGGAGGGGTACAGGATAAAATTTAGGCAATGTAAAAACAAAAGATATCAATAAAGAGATTTTGTTTTTGTTTGGGTTTTTTGCTTGTTTGGTTTGTTTTGTTTTCTGGTGAGGCAACTGGGGTTAAATGACTTGCCCAGGGTCACACAGGTATTAAGAATCAAGTGTCTGAGGCTGGATTGAACTCAGATCCTCCTGACTCCAGGACTGGAGCTCTATCTACTGCACCACCCAGCTTCCCCTAAAGAGTTTTTTTTTTTAATATCAATAAAGAGGTATTTTTTTAACCTTTTTTTGGGGGGCGGGGGGTGAGGGCAATTGGGGTTAAATGACTTGCCCAGAGTGACACAGCTAGTGAGTGTTATATGCCAGATTTGAACTCAGGTCCTCCTGACTCCAGGGCCAGTACTCTATCCTCTGTACCACCTAGCTGCCCCACACCATGATTTTAAAAACATGCCCAGACACAATATTTCATGAAATCATAAATGAAAACTGTGTAAATCTAAAAGAAGCAGAGAACAAACTGAACACAGAAAGAATCCACCCAGCACCACCTGCAATAAATACCAAAAAGTTCCAGAAATGTCATAGCCAAAATTCAGTTCTCCCATATCAAAGAAAAAATACAGCAGGCATCCAAAAAGAAGTTCAAGTACCAAAGAATCACAGTCTGGATCACACAAGAGCTGGCAACTTGTAATATAAATAAGACACAATCTTGGAACACAATATTTCAAAAGGCAAAAGAGATAGGGTTAGAGTCAAGAATAATTTACCCTGCAAAGCTAATTATTTATACTACGGGGAGAAAAATGGACCATTAATTGAATAGAGAACTTTAAAGAATTTCTGATGAAAAGAGCAGAGCTGAATAGGTACTTTGAAATACAAACACAAGAGCCCAGAGAAATCTAAAATGGTATATTTATTTGGAAAGAGTTGCATCCTCACCTTAATAAATGTCTTCAAACAGTACTAAGTAAGTCAAATAAAGAAAAAAGAGGACCCAGGTGTGGATTTGTTCTTTTTTGAGGGTTTTAAGAGGAGAAAGAGAAGGGATAGTAACATAAATATGCTTTCTTACAAATCAGAGGGAAAAGGGGATGGAACTTATTTCTCAAAAGTGGGTAGTATGAGAAGGGTATACAAGCATGGAGGAAAGAAGGGGGAGTGAGCACTAAATGAATCTTCACTCTTAGCTATAGAGGACAAAGGACAATTAAACAAACACAATATATTAAATGCAACAGGGAAAAAAGCAGGGGTGGGAAGGGAGAATTCAGAGGAAGATAATACTGAGAAGGAAAGAGTCACAAGAAAAACAAATCTCCTAATCCTGAAAATTGGAGGGAGAGGAGTGGTTATAAGAAAATAAAATTAATTACGGTCTAAAGGGACATCCATCAACTAGGAAATGGCTGGACAAACTGTTCTATATTGAATGTAATAGACCATTACTGTGCCATAAGAAATGACTAAATAGATGACTGCAGAAAATTCTGTGCAGTATGAACACAGGGGATGCCAACTGATGTAGAGTGGGGAATGCAGAACCAGGAGAACAAGCAGCAAAGACTCAGGTTAAGAAGGCAGCAGGAAAGAAAAATTCAATCTGAAGAAAGTAGTGACTCACAAACTAGACCTCCCCCAAAAAAGATAACTTCCAAGAAAATCACCACAAGGAGATGAAGTGTCACCTTCTGAGATTCAGTTCAAACAGTCCTTATGGGAAATTTTACATCTTTAAACACTTTCATCAACACGAGAGAAAGCACAGGTGAATGAAGTAAGTATGCAGCTAAAAAAATTAGAAGAGCAACAAAGAATTCCAACTGAGCAGAAAAAAATAGAAATTCTGAAAATAAGAAACAGACTGAAAACAAAAAAACCTATTAAATTGATAAGTAGAAACAGGAGCTGATTTTTTTAAAATTCTAGTAAAATAAACAAGTCATTAGCTAATGTGATTTTTAAAAGAGGAAAACAAATGAGCCAATATAAAAAATGAAAGAAGAATAAAGAGGAAACAAAATTATTAGAAGCAATTTTGACCAACTGTCAACAAAAATAACTTCCATAAAATAGATAAATGTTTATAAAAAATAAAAAAATCCACAGTATTTGAACAAGAAATAGAGAATTTAAGTAATCCTACCTCAGAAAAAGAAACTGAACAAGCCATAAATGAACTCTGAAAGACACTCCTCTAGGCCTGATTGGACTTACAACATAATTCTATTAAACATTCACAGAACAATTAACTCCAAGTTTATATAGTTTTTTAAAACAATAAGTTAAGAAGAAATCCTACCAAATTGTTTCTATAATGTAAATATGGTTCTGATCCTAAAAACAAGGAGAAAGCTAAGAAAGAAAACTATAAAACAATATTTCTAATAGCTATCAATGAAAAAAATAACAAAATATTAATAAAAAAGTAATAACAACATACTGAAAAGATTATACAATAACCAAGTCAGATTTATACCACGAATTCAGTGTTGGTTCAACAACTGGAAAACTATGAACATAATATGAAATACTGAAAACAAATTAAGAGGAGAGGAGGAGGGAGGAGAAGGGGAGGGGAGAAAAGTGGAAGAAGGGGGGGGAAGGGAGTAGGAAGAGGAGGAAGAACAGGAAGAAGAGGGGGAGGAGAGGAAGACAACAAATTTGAAAAAATTCAGAAGAGAGCAGAAGGAAGTTCAAAAGCAGACATGGATAAGCAGTACAATGTTAGTTTACCATGTTAAATTTAAAATATTTTAAAAATCAGATTTATGTAATAGATTCATGGATTCATATATAATGCTCCCTTTCTAGCTTTCTTTGTGTATGAAATGTTAATGTCTGCTGAATGATTTTCTAGTTAATAATTTTAAATTATAATAAAAATTTAGTTTATAATTTTTAAAAATCTTGGCTCTATTTTCTTAGTATTCTAATATTGTCTCTTTTTGATGACAGGCAAGAATTACTGTTACATCTCATGTCAATTATATTTGTTTTTCTTTTTAGTGGATGTGTCAACAATCTGGAATACTCTATCCTCCTAGCAGTATTTTTGGAACAAAGAGCCATATTTAGCAGGAATAAAACATCTCAAGAAACCCCCTTTTGGATTATTTCTTTCTCACTCTCACCATAGTATCCAACAATCTCTCCCATCCTTCTTCTCCACACCTACCACTGCCGCATTAGTACAGAGCTTCTATACTAATCTCTCAGACTACTACAATAACTTCCTAATTAGTCTCTTTGCTTCTAGTCTTTCCCCAACCCAGTTCATCCAGTTCAGACAATACTATACATATCTTTTTTGCATTTCTGAGCTTCTAAACTTTTTCTGTGTTGTCTACTGGCCTTCACATGTTGTCTGTGACTTCTGCAAAAGTCTCAAAACATTCCTTATGCTGACCTGTGATATATCAAAACTGCAATGGGGAAAACTGCAATGTGGAAGGGATAACTGTATTATTTTGTGGTAACTTCATTTTCCATCAGTAACTCTGCTTGGTTTCACCTCCCCAGAACATCATGCCTTCAACCTGGATATCCCCGGATGCGCTCCCTCCCCTTCTCAGCTTCCTTTTATGTACTGTCTTCCCCCATTAGATTGTAAGCTACTTAAGGGCAAGGACAGTCTTTCTTATTATTTGTATCCCCAGGGCTTAGCATGGTGCCAGGAACATAGCAGGAATTTAATAAATGTTTATTGAATAGAGTTGCATGTTAAAACATTCTGACAAGGTGTCCAGAGCTTTACCAGACTGTGAAAGGGGTTTCTAACAGCAAAAAAAAGTTAATAACCACTGGTGGTACAGTTTATATTGCTCGCCTGCATGTAAAATAAAGGGCAATGAAGGATTTGCTATTCGCTTCAATCTAAAACCTCTTCAGTGCCCGACAGCCTTGCTAACAAGTATTCCAAGATTTTATCTGATCAGATGTTTTCTAAATTCTGACATCTTCAGCTCCAGATAGATATTCACTCTTCTCAGAGTGAAGAAAGTGCACTTTATGGGCAGTGCTAGTGCGGCCTGAGCCCTCAGCTCATAACTGAAGTATTAATTTGTGGAGAATTCCTCTGAGCTTTATTTCTACAAGACTGTTTCTCTTTTCTCTAAACAGCACACAGATCTTTCATGTTTTTCCTCCTTAAAATAAAAAAATTAACTGAACTTCAAATTTCAGTGACCCCAATGCCCTACACCTGCCAACGCAAGATGCAGCAATGGATTTCTGTGATCAAATTCTGCTGAAATGCCTATTGACTAACTTTACTCACAAATTAGAACAATTACTAATAAACTGCTAGAAGCTGATACCCAACTTTGTTATTAGAATCTTACTAGATCTATTCTGACAATAGAGATTAGATAAATAAGATAAAATTAAATTCAGTGGGGTAAAAAATGAAAAAAAGTACTTTTTGACTTTTCAGAATAAGAATTAGATGGTTCTTATCAGCAAAAACGACCCTAAATATCTAAAGTTGCACATGTAGGAGCATGTGTGCGCACATGCATGCACGCACACACATACACACACACACACACCCTCTTTATATTTGTATACCACATAGCTTTCAAAGAATATTATCAGATGTGATTCTCACAACCACCATCCGTTGGGCAACACAGAGATTACCCCATTTGACCCACAAGGGAATTGCTCAGGGATGTAAAATGAATAATCAATACTAAAAAACTAGGAAGTAAAGAAGCCGAGTCTCTTCACCTCTGATACAAAGACCAGTATTCTCTCCACTACACTTAATCCTCTCTCACCTCTCTCCTCTTTCCACCCTCCACTCTTGTAAAGTACATTTGGGAAAAGTTCTTGTCATTTTAGAAAACTAGCTTTCTACCACAGACTTACAAGACATTCTATGCAGCTGTATTTCCAAGTTTATCCCATTAAAGAACTCCAGATACTGGAGATTTAGAACGTCCCCCAATAACTTAGTCCAGCATACTAAGGGAATTTACCTCTCTATCATTACACCCCTTGGTTTCTATACAATGGTCTACACAGAAAGCAGTATATTATAGTAAAGACACCTGGGTTGAAATCCTGGTGTCTCTTCCTCTTACCATCCATAAGATTTTATACAAGTCACTTCATCTCTGAGCCTATTTCCTCATCTATAAAACGAAGCAGTTGGGTGAGATGAATGCTAAACTCTTCAAACTAACATTCTCTAAATCTATAATCCTATAATATGTGGGCTAAATTCTTTCGATTACCTATTAGGTTTTTCCTTTTCTTTTTTTAAAGAAAACAATAAAGTCCTGTTACTTCAAAATGCAAGAGCCTGGAACAAATGGACTTTGATTTAACTGCGTTTAGATTATTCGATATTTTTCAGTGAAGAACAGTAGCATCTAGTTGGCTGAGAAACCACAGGAGCTTGAAATTACACATTATTTTGAATATAACATTATCATTTTAATAAGGCTTTAAAGCAATATGTTGGAACTTTGGAAACTAAGAAAGGTAATGATAAAGAGGAAAGGAATGTAGGCTTATGTTTATCAATAGGACCAAATCTACTGAAAACCTTATTGACTTCGATAAAATTCCACTGCATTATTAGGTTTCAATTAAAAACAACAACAAAAACTAACGAGGATAACATTAAAGTATGAAGTGGGGAAAAGCACAGGACTGACAATCAGGAGATCCATGTTCTAGTTCTGGCTTCATCATAAACTAACTCCGTGACCCTAAGTAAGTCTTTCTCTTTTCAATGACTGAATTTCTTCATCTGTTATTTGAGGGCATTGGGCATTGCATTCCTAATAGTATATAATTCTGTAATAGTGACTTAGAAAGCATGTTACAATGAAAAATACTATTTATTACATGTGTAAATCTGCTTTGAGCTCTTGGGCAGAAAGGAAGTCCTCCAGATTCTTAAATCCTGGAGCCAGATTAAGAATATACATTATAAAACTGCACAGGAGTCATACTACCTCTGGTTCACCTCTCTGTCCCTCAGTTTCCTGACCTATAAAATGAAAATTCTGTGGTATGGCCACCTGGTACTGTGGCAACCTTTTCCCACCATATCTCAACTGGCCATTTTTGACAAAAGAAGATAAATCATCCCAGGACTCTCCTCTTTACTAAAAATGAGATTTTAAAAAGTGAGATGAATAGGTATTATATAAAGACATTCATCCACAAAAGTCCTGCTATAAAAACTCATCGTACCATGGAGGTGCCTTTGGGTTCTAAAAGGTTATGCCAGTAGAATGCAATTTCTAACAAGTTCAACCACAGCACATGGTCCTTGTGACAGATGAGGTCAGCCTGAGAAGGGCCTGTCTGGTTAATCATGAAAAAGTTTATCATTGGGAGGCTTGCCACTTGGTGATGATGAAAGCTTTGGCCATGGCAAACCATGAAACAATGTACAAAATGACCTTCAACCTTGTGTAGTCTCCTCCCAAGCCTGAGGTGACTGCAACAGAAGAACAGAAAAGAAGACAGTACAGTGGGTGCTAATAGTCACAAACGTTTTTAGACTAACTATAAACCGGAATTTAACTAGTGGTATTGTAAACATGAGACCCTTTGTCCAATGACCAACTAGACATACAACTAAATAAACTGAATCGTATCAATACTGGCACTGTCATTATAATGAAACCAAAAGATATAAGTTGCAGCTAAATGGAAAGATGACTCACATTTTTCATATAGTTGCTGATAGTTTTCATTTCTTTTGAAAATTATCCACAAGACCTTTGACCAATCATCTATTTAGGAATGGCTCTTGCTATTTGCTGCAAAGAACTTCCCCCTATTAACAGCTACTCTTTTAATCCTAGCTGCCTTGTTTGTGTAAAAGCTTGTCAAAAAAGACCATTTTCTCTTCCATGACTTCAATCCTTCTCCTAGTTAAAAATTCTGCCCCTAGTGATAGCTATTAATGGTACTTCTTTCCATTCTCCTCTATTTCATGCAACTTTTTAATATTGTGTCATGAATCTATTTGGAGTTGATTGTAATATATGCTATAAAATAAATATCTTTTTACATATCAATGTTATATTTAAGTATACATAATTGTTGGATATTCTATTTGCTCTCTTCTCCTCCATGAAGTATAAAAAATTATTACAGTTCATATTTTAATAACATTTGGCCCCTTCTTACAAACACTACTGAATTGATAATATATATGGCACACAGCCTTTATTAAAGATTTCCTCCACCTCCCCCTTAAAACTTTAGCATAGAATACAAGGGACCATAAGCTCTCAGAAGAACATAAAACCAAGCAGGTTCTACCAAGTGCTTTATGTAGCGGTCTGGAGAGGCACGGTGAGCCTGTCATCCAAAGACCAGGCTACCTAAATTTGGAGAGGGCCAACCTTGACAGAATGACTTAGAGCAGAAGTTCTTCATTTAGGGGTCACAGAACATCAAGAAGCTCTAGATAGATTTTAGTGGGTCTGTGAACTTAGACAGGGAAAAAAATTACATCTTAATTTCAACATAATTGGTTTCCTTTGTAATTCTATGTATCTTAATGTATGCATTTTAAAACATTATTCTCAAACAGAATCCATAGGCCTTTACCAGACTGCCAAAGGGGCCAAAGCAGAAAAAGTTATAAACTTCATCACCATGCTACTAATTCAGCCTTGGATGCTCAACACCTTCTCCTCTGAATGAAGGATGATAATCATTTAAGATCAATTGAGCCCAAATAAGAGCCAAAAACCTGAATTAATCTTTTCTCTCTGAGTGAACTAAGAAAGCTCCTTCCTGTGTCAATAGGAGCTGACCAAGAGCATTCTTCTCTTTATGACCACTAAGGCGCCTTAACTTGGACACTACCTTGACTTTTCTTATCTTGGTATTTTATGGACATATGCTATGTTGTGTCATGTTAATGTTAAGGAAACACAGATATCCTGGATCTGACATTTGACGTTCTCCTATCTTATTGTATTTACAACCTATTCAATTAAGAAAATTCCTTTCTCATGCTATGATTAAACATATATGGAGACCATAAATCTGAGTAACAGAGACATCCTGAGTCAGGGCTTAAATGCCCTCCTAAAATTGCTTGAATCAGTCACAGTTAAAGCTCTGGCTCCACGTACACGTCGCTAACTTAAAGGAATAAACAATATAGATTTACTTATAAAGTACTTGTTGCCTCTTTAACCAACTTTCAGGTCGACAAGGGCTAGAAGGATGAAGGACTAAACTCCTCCCAAAGCTTTCCTTTATAGAGGGCAGAATCCGGACATTCCAGTTCACTCTCCTCTTTTCATCTGCAGCTATGGTAGAGTTCAAATGTTAGGTCCCCCACAGTGTCCTTCCCACACCCTCCCCCTTTCCAGCTTTATTGTGGTCTTGTCTTCTCCCATTATACTGTTAGCTCCTGGAGGGCAGGGACTTTCTTTCTTTTTCTTATTTGTCTCCTTAGCACAGTGCCTAGCACTTAGTAGAAGTTTAATAAATGTTTACTGAATTGAAAAAAAAAACCCTTCTGGTTTAGCAGGATCATAATCTGTACTGGTGGAAGATGAATTCATACCATTGAATCCTTGATGTATGTGATACATACACTGAAATACATGCAAACATATGTAAATAAGTATTTTCACATGTGTATATGGTGTGGGTGTGGGTGTGTGTGTGTGTGTGTGTGTGTGTGTGTAATTTAAATATATATATACAAATTACTCTTTCCAAATGGGAAATAAAATGAGTCAAGTCAATAAAGTGTTCTTAATGAAAAATATAGCCACAGTTTGCTACAGTGCATTAAACTACAGAGGCCAACAATAAAGTAATGTCAAGAAGATATGCTCTAGTGGAAAGAGCATTAGATTTGGAGTCAAATGACATGAGTTTAAATCCCAGCTCTGCTATTTACTTGTATGACATTATGCAAGTCATTTAACTTCTCTGGGCCTCACTGTCTACATCTGTAAAATCAACAGGTTTGACTAGATGGCCTATGGGGTCCCTTCTCACTCAAGATTCTATCACTCTCTGATTAGGTAAACTCTGATATCCTTTTTTTTGGGGGGGGGGGACTAGGCAATGGGGTTAAGTGACTTGCCCAGGGTCATACAGCTAGTAAGAGTTATGCGTCTGAGGCCTCATTTGAACTCAGCTCCTCCTGAATACAGGGCCAGTGCTCTATCCATTGCGCCACCTAGCTACCCCTGATATCCTTTTCAACTCTAAATCCATGAACCTATGACTTCTCCAAAGTTGATGCTGGTTTGCAACTCTCAGTTGTATTTTCCAAAGGCTACAAGGAACAGACCATCAATTCTCAATCCCAGCCTTTCATTTAAAAATAAATGTGAATGGCAGTAAGAAAGAGACCACAAAAATTGTTACTCTGAGAAAACCTCCAGGCCTACAAAGAATCATGACATATTGCCTCATTGTCCCCAAGAAAAAGACAAATGCTTAAAAAGCCTGTTCCATTCATCACATTGACACCTAACTCCATCTTCTTGGCAAATGAGAAAATGACTTAGTAAGGTTTATCAATCAAGGGAGAACATGCAAAGGTATTTATTTTAAAGGAGACAGAGCATTTATTTTAGTCCAATTACATTAGATGTAGTTAGTGGCCCGTCAAGGGTGAATACTGAATGTTCGCTATAAAAATATGTGCTTTTGTTTTTTTCAATTCAATCTTATTTTCTTTCACTTAACAGGAATCTATTTTCTGTCCCACACAATTCTCCACTCCCTCCCCTTGAAAAAACAAAAAACAAAATTCTTGTAAAAAAAATCTGTATAGTCAAGCAAAACAAATTCCTGTACTGGCCATGTCCATAAAATATATGCCTCAATCTGCACCATGAATCTCTCTCCTCTCTGTCAAGAGGTAGGTAGCATATTTCATGATTATTCCCCATGATTGGACATCATCGTGATGAGAATTTTGAAACCTCCCAAAGGTGTCTACACTTACAATATTATTGTTGTTTAAACTGCTCTGGTTTTCTTCATTCCATTCTGCATCAGTACATACAAGGCTTCCCAGACTTCTTTGAAAAGTGACTCTTCCAGGGGTTGGGAACCAAGACTGCAGATTAGGGACAACCACCCAGCTGAACTTTCCCAACATTCCCCTCCAAACACCTTTAAAACAACACCTCAAATCAAATTTTGGAGCAGCAGAGCCAAAAAAAAAAAAAGTCACAGTCAGACATTTTCCCAAGCCTAAGAAAACGTAAGAGGTCAGCAAGAGAAGTCTATAAAATCGGAGTGGAAGCCTGTCCAGAACCCACACACACTGAAGCAACAACAGCAACAGAGGCAGCAGCTTCAGGAGCTCTCAACCCAGAGACAGGGATCAGACAACCAGTCAACAGGGATCATGAGGGACCCTCTCCCAGTACTGTGTACAGTCGGGGCTGATTTGCAACTCTTTTGCCCATACACAGTTCTGGGTCTCAGTCCTTAAGTGGAGAGGATAAGCTGGCAGCTTGGTCACAAGGAAGCAGGGGCGCTGGTTGCAGTTCCAAACCAAAGAGGAGCATAAGTGCTTGCGGCTGCAGGGGCCCAGGGGCACTTCCTGGGTAAAGACCAGAGCACAGTGATCACACCTCTCCCAGGATCACACCACCTTGGAAGCACCAAAAACTTTCAGACCTCTAGAATTAGCTCTGAAAACAACAGAATGAAAAATCCTAAAGCTTGCAACAGTGCCTCCCCACCCCCAGATAAGCAGAGTCCAACTTTCACATAAAGTTCAAAGTCAAGAAATAGAATAGAAAAATGAGCGAACAACAAAAAAAGAATTTGACCACAAAAGCTACTATGGTAGCAGGGAAGACCAAGACATAAACTCAGAAGAAGACAACAACGTGAAAACAGCTACCAAAAAAGCCTAAAAGAAAAATGCTAATTGGACCCAAACCCAACAAGAATTCCTGGAAGAGTCAAAGCAATAAGACTGGTAGAGGAAAAATTGGGAAAATAAAATGAGAGCGATGCAACAAAATTATGAAAAGAGAATTAGCAACTCAGTAAAAGAGGTACCAAAAATACTGAAGAAAATAACACCTTAAAAAACACAATTGGCCAAATGGTAAAAAGAGGCACAAAAATCCACTGAAGAGAAGAACACTTTAAAAAGCAGAAAAGACCAAATGGAAAAAGAGGTACAAAAGATCACTAAAGAAAATGATTCATCAAAAATTCGAACTAGAATTAGAATTGGGCAAGTAGAAGTTAATGGCTCCATGAGACATCAAGAAACAATAAAACAAAGTCACAAGAATGAAAAAGAGAAAAAAATGTGAACTATCTTATTGTAAAAACAACTGACCTGGAAAAAAGATCAAAGGAGAGATAATTTAAGAATTATTGGACTACTTGAAAGCCATGATCAAAGAAAGAACCTAGACATCATATTTCAAGGAAATCGCATAAAAGAAAACTGCCCCTATATCTTAGATTCAGAGGATAAAGCAGATTTCACATGTATAACTGACATCATATTGCTTGTCTCTCAGTGGGTAGGGGAGGAGGTAGGAGGAAAAAAAGTGATCTGGAACTTAAAATTTAAAAAGAAAAGAATGTACAAAATAAATATATAATAAATGAAAATGTTAGAGAAAAAATGAAAAAAACTGACCCTTCCATCATTTCTTAGAGCACAATAGTCTTCTGTTAGATTTATATGCGATAATTTGTTTGGCCATTCTCCAACTGATAAGCATTCCCTTAGTTTCCAGCTTTTTACCACCACTATAAATACACATAGAATTACAATAAATATATTTATACATATTAGTCCTTTTCTGTTTTGGGTATCTTTAGCAGTGGTGTAGCTGGTCTACACAGTTTAACAGCTTTTTGGGCATAGTTGCAAACTGCTGTCCAGAACAGCTGGACCAATTCACAGCTCCACCTGCACATTAAAGTGCAGGTATGTGCAGTCTCATTCAAGGGAAAACTTATAGCATACAAATAATATTTTCAGTCAATTATTTTAAGTTCTTCAACATTTAAATAGCTACAGTGGTGGGGCAGGTTTTAAATCTTAAAATATCAGAGATGGAAAAGACCTCAAGAGGCTTCAAACTCATTCCCTTCTTTCCAGGTAGAACCGCTGCTATTCTCACCCCTGAGAATCAACTGGTTTATTTTTAACATTTCCTTGAAGAGGAATCCTTATTCCTCAACTTTCCTTGAGAAAGAATTCCTGGGTCCTACAATCTTCTTATAGGAAAATCTTCTTAATTCTATATTCCCAAGCCTGTAAGTATCCTCATTCAGTTCTACTTTGAGGAAGGATGTGCCAGAGATTCACTTTCAACCCTGAGACTTATAATCTGAAAGACAGGGTAGCTATAGCTGTTATTTCCACATGTGTTCTCTGCTAAGTGAAGCCAAAAAAGCAGTATCAGCTGGTGGTGGTGACATGTCAAGAGGTGGCAATAAAGGATTTAGAGCCAGAAATTATCCTAGAGATAATCTAGTCGAGGTTCATTTTACAAATGAGTCAACTGAGGCACAAAAGGGCCTCAGTTGCACAGTCATACAGTGACCATCATCACCAGGATTCAAATGCAGGTTCTTTGATGATAAATGCAAAGGCATTTCTATTTTACAAAATGCAATCTAGAAGGGGGATCACCTCGCTGCCAGAAAGAATACTTGATTTTACAAGACCACTGAGGAACCTCAAACAACACTAGTTTTAAACATAGACATCTGATCTTAATGTTTTCTAGATAGTCTTTTGTCTCTAAAATTAAACAAATATTTACTAAGTCACTTACCTATACTCAAAATGTTGAACCAAGGCGTATGGGAAGTACAAAATATGTATAACGCATAATCTCGACTCTCAATCTAGGCAGTGACACAGAGCATACAAACATAAATGGAATAATATCCAACAAATTTGAGAGGTGCTGCTATGACTGAGTGCTTTTTTCTTTAATTCTACAATGATTTCTTCAGGTTTGAGAGAAATGAGAAATCATGGGTTTAATGTACAGTCAGGAAGACTGGTAGACCATGTTTGACCCAAACTGTCCGTGAAGTATTTATTCGCAGAGATAAGTTTCCCGTTACACATCAAGAAATACAAATATTTAAACAGCAACCTAATCTTCTGTTGCTTTCCAACCTGCCACCATATGCCTTGCCTTTTCAAGCTCACTGTTTAACATTAAAAT
Source organism: Phascolarctos cinereus (assembly GCF_003287225.1). Taxonomy (NCBI): domain Eukaryota; kingdom Metazoa; phylum Chordata; class Mammalia; order Diprotodontia; family Phascolarctidae; genus Phascolarctos; species Phascolarctos cinereus. The sequence continues at coordinate 207,556,359 of NW_027555736.1, read as the reverse complement.
AACAGCCTTGCACTCCTCAAATATCTCCACGGCTGTTCTTTAGGTCTGCCACTTGAAAAGCCTGTCAGCTGCTGTCACTTGGAGTCGTCACCAATTTTCAGGATAATATTAGGAGTTATTGTTTACTGCTTGTTTTATAGCATGGCTTTCCATTCAATCACCCTCCTCTCAGGTGACACACTAGGCTATCAATACTGTAAGGTAACACTGTAGTTAAAAAAGTAAAATTAAAAGGGAATGAAGGGCAGGGGAGGAGCAGCTTTATGAATATTTATGACAGAACTTGGATACACCAGGTGGTAATTTATTGATAGGAAAAGAAGAGAGTTTTTAAAAAGAAAAGAAAATGAAAGGGAAAGAAATGATGCTGAAGGTTCTCAGAGGCTAAACTGCTTTGGACAAAACCTAGAAATAAACTCAGTGAGGGAAGGAAGAGATTCTAATACCAGCAAGACATGAAAGGCACAATAACAGCTTATCATCTCACTCTACGTAAGTATCTGAGCTAGTGCTATATCCCAAGTCAGAATTTCCCCAAGTTATTATCAAGCAACCAGTAGTCAAGGATGCCTTTTTCTCTCTTAAAGATGGGAAAAAAAAAAACCCAAAACTTGTACTGAAAATTTGGGAGCCTGTTTTCTAAGTAGAGCTGCTGAAATTGTACTGATTAAAAATACTGGGAGGTGGTAATGCACAGGAATAATGCACAAGATGACCCTTCTAAATCTTTGAAGACATTCTTAGTTCTGAAGAGAAGCTAAGATTGCATCCCAATCCTCTCATGACACCTCTCTACTTTCCTCTCTCGTACCCCACTGACCCTTGCTGGTCAGTGATAATGAAACAGGGCCAGTGGGAATATCTGCGTCCCTGTGCTACTTCTCTATTGAGTGCATTTTAGTGCTTTGTGATCGTTCACTCCATTCTGGTAAGTAAGGCATTAATAGAGAGTGAAAATTGGATAATTGGCCCAGAAGACTGAAGGTACTTCTCAGCCGTTTCTGACCTATACATGTAAAGTCATTCTCCTAGAGGAACTATACAAATGATTGGTTAGGTATCCAGTTTACCTCCACTGTAAAGGGAATTCAAAAATTTGGTACTTCTTCTTGATGAAAATTCTCAGCTAACTTTACAAATACTGAGTTACAAAGAGAGGAAGTGGCTTGATCAAGGCTGTCCAGTGTTTTAAGAGCAGAGCTGGTAGTAATATTAGATTTTATTCTTGACCCAAAGTTCCTTCCTCATTTCTACAGTAGGTCTATAAGCACGCAGACAACGTACTATATACAGTATTTAATAGAGCCATGATGTTTTCATTTGAAATCATGCTCTGTTACTAACTCTCTAAAAAGAATCAGGGTAGGATGCATACCATCCAGTCTGCATAGCGGCCACGAGTTCTGCAAAGAAATCACGTGAACACCAGACACTAGCTGCAGTTAGAGAAGATCTTGGCTGGACAAAATGAAGGCCATTTTCTGAGTTAATGAAGAGGAAACCAGACAGACTACTTACATAAAGTTTTCTGGATATTCACTCAGGGCCATGTCAATGATGTTGAGAGCATCATGGTAATGTTTCTGAGCTGACAATAACAGCGCAAGGAGATGCAAAGAGTTGGCATCATCCCCTTGGAGTTGAAGAGCTTGGCGAACGTAGCCCAATGCTTCTGGTATCTGGTTGAAAACAAAACCAAAAAAAAAAAAGATTTTTAAACAATGAAGAAGATGCACAACGATTTTAAAGAGACAACATTTCTACATGGGATCCCAGCTGAATATTAAGATTCGTGTTTAATATGCTCTATGTACAGATTCTGGAAAGAAAAAAAGTGTTATGATAACCCCAGGATGTCAACTACAAATCATAAAGCAACCTGAAGGTTTTCAGGCAAGCATCAAATTCTCCAAAACAATAGAGTAACCAATGAAGTCAAGTGAAAGACTCAGTTTCTGCATATAACTGCCAGTATCAGAACTTCAATTTCTCCCTGGATAAACACTATTTTTCTTTGTCATATACTTCAAACTGCTTTTGATTATATACAAACAGATATGGCCGAACTGGGGAATATAACAAATAATCTGAAGTTTTTAGTGGAATTAAATTCCTTCAGACAAACTATTTCTATTTCTCAAAGTCCCACTGAAATGAAAGGATTTCTTAAAATAACAGGATAGGGACTGAGCCTGAGATTTCACTAATATGGGAAAGTCATAGATGAGGAATCTTCTTCAACAGAAGGTCGACCTTTCTCGACTGTGTTAGACAATTGCCTGGAGGACCAAGAGATTAAGTGCCTTGCCCAGGGTCACAAAATTGGTACAGGCCAGAGCCAGTTCTTCCAGGGTTTGAGACCAGTATCCACCATGATGCCTCTCAACATAAATCAGAAGATTTATCATCATCCCAATCAGCAGAATGAACATTCTTTTCAACTAGGGAATATTTCTTCCTCTGTCCTAGGTATATATTAATTGTAACAAGTAGTGGGATTCACGGAATCTGAGGGACAGAGGAAAGAAACCTCAGAAATCATCCAGCCCCAAACCACTTCATTTTACAATGAAGAAACTGAAGCACAGAGTAAATTAATGGGTATAGTCACACCTCTGATTAGGACACATAAAAAAATAAAGCTAGGATTTGAACCTGAGTCTCCATCCCAATTCTCCATCCAGTGGTCTTTCGACCATATCATGCCTCTTCTCATCTAAAATTTAAAAAGATTCTCTCTTCCAAAATAGTTCCTAATGTAACTCAACACAAGAAGAAACTTATAATGACACTTACGATGCTGATGTACCAAAATTCATGCAGTGTGAGTCACAACCCTATCAGTTTTAAAACACAACTACTGTATATGACTTGTTCAGTATGAGTACTATGTGAGCAGTATGGGGCTCTTCTTCCATTTAGGTAAAAGTCTTCAAAACTAACCAAATACAAACAGCAACAGAATGTACACGTGCTTGATTTAGAGATACCCTAACTTCCAAATGGATTCTACAGTAACTAAGAGAGAATTTTCATTTGAATTGCAACATAGGATATCACAACTCTATCACAAATTCTTTCTTCTCTCTCTTCCCACTCTAATCCCATGTGTTGTTGGCAGCCACCTCTCAGCTCTCCTACTTTGGCTCTCCTTTAAAGTCCCCAATGACTTCATTTCTTCATAGGATATAAAGCTTTCTCTCTTCTCTAATTCAACCAATCCTCTCACCCCAAAATGTCATATTTGTTAGACTTGGCACATAAGCTCTAATTTCTGGGTCACAGAATTCAAATTTGAAAGAAGGAAACTTGGACCTCAGTGACTCTTACCCCCTTGTTTCACTGCTGCCAAAATGGAGCCCCGAAATGGGAAGTGAAGTGCGCTACATTGTACTGTTGGTTACTAGCAAAGCTGGAGGAAAAATCTGGGTCTCCAGACTCTCAGTCAGGGACTCTTTTCATCACCCCACACTCTCTATAAAACACTGTTCATTACCACAAGGGGACAAAATGCCCAAACCAACAAAGTCATCAGGAAAAGCTCTCTATATTGGGATACTGCTAGGGAATGGATGTGGCTGCCACCACCAGAGTTGTGGTATTGACTGCTATGGTATCCTTCCGTCTAGTTAGTCAAGTACATTAATTAACCCCTAATAAGCTATTTAACACTAAATAATGGGTAGTGGAATTCAAAAATCAAGGAGAATTAATATCATAGTATCATGTATTCAGAGCTAGAAGTGACCTTAGAGATTTATTGAAGGGAATAAGTTTTGTATTCTCTCTCTTACTGTCATTAACATTTATTTTTACATGAAAGGATGGGACTGATGACCTATTCTTCTTGGTCTTCGGAAAATGCATCTGAGAGGTGCAAATTTGCAATGACTTTTGAGAATTCTTAAGGTCACAACTTTTGAGCTTTTGAGGCCATCATAATCTAATCTATTCACTTTACAGATAAGGAAGCAAAGTGACAGAGAGGTTGAGGAACTTGCATGAAGTCATACAAAATTCCACTTCCAAAAAGTTTTTAATCTCTTGGACACGACATATAGAAGACTTGTATAGAGAAAACAGGAGCAAACAGGAGAAAATTATTGATAGCCATATTGACAAGATTGTGGAATGAAGGAAAGTCAAGAGTTTGCTGAAAGGAAAGGCTTCTAGAAAGAGTGAGTTTTCCTCATCTGAAAAATGATCATGCTGGTACAGATGGCATCTGGAGTCCCTAGATCTAGGATTCTTTAGTGATAATAGCCATAATATGCCTGCCTTCATCTTCTCTGCAGCAGCTCTAGCTGTGGTCTTCCAGAGAAATTCACTGAGACAAGTCACAAAAGTGCTGGCATAGGCTTCAAAGGGCATCTAGTCCAACCCATACCTTTAACAAGAAATCTCCTCAACAAACTATTATCCAATTTTCAATTGAAAACCCCATATGGGGTTGTGACCCACAGTTCAAGAAGCACTGAAGGGGTCACAAGTGGAAAAAGTTTAAGAAGCCCTATCCTAAACTAACCTATTCCACTTTTCAACAACTCTAATTCTTACAAAGTTTTTTCCTTTCGTCATACATTAAAATCTGCCTCTCTGCAACCTCGTTCCACCCACTCACTGCTCCTAGCTCTGCCCCATGGGACCATTCAGAATTCCTTTTATATATTATAGTCACTCCAATTTTTGAAGACCAGTAACATGTCTTCTAAAACCATATTCTCTTTTTTTTTCTCCAGATTAAAAGTTCTTTAAACTGATCTTCATATGTTACGGTTTCTGGTCGTCTCTCATCACTTGGAATAGCATTGTCCAACTCAAATCGATACAGATCTCAGGGGCTCCATGAATGACTAAGAAAACCACAAATTAGCATTAACTGTTATGGTATGTTTTTATTTATTTTGTTAAACATTTTCCAATTACATTTTGATCTCGCTCTAGCCCCGCCCTGAAGTACAACAGCTTTGACAATCTGGTTCCCCCTGTGATGGGCTGCAGGGGCGCTCCCAGTGTGAAGTAGAGAAGGGAATCGGGTCACTCTAATCTTCTTCCTACAACTGTTGCCTTGGGCAATCCTGAAGCCAGAGATGGCAAGGACTGACATCATCCAGCCTGGCCTCAGGGTGTGACAAAGCCCTACAGCATATGGATTTAATGAAAATGACTATTTAATGCCTGTTGGTCTCAGTACACAGTACCTCCCAGCAGGCATCCTGACATGATGACTAGAGTACCCACTGTACTGCCTGTTAGTTCCTGAAAAGAGAGTAAGCTCCTCAAGGATGACACACAACTAGTGAGCCTTGGGAAGGAGCAAGGAGGTTGTGAGGGGGAGGTAATTCCTTTCAAAACCATTCAACATGCCTGATGGCTATTACCTCACAGCTCTCAGGTCATTCTCTTTCCTTTCCCAAAGAATTCAGTTCACGGAATTTCTCTGAATTTCACCTCCCTTTAAATCTGGAGACTTCAACCAACATGATGATTCCACCTCCAATACCCTTAGGGACATCCCTCCAGAGCTTCCTCTTCTCCTCAACTCCCCATTTCAAAGCACCCCAGAATCATCCCCAAAACAATACTCCAACTTGTGCCTTTGACACCATCTCCTCTGAGACCTAAGTCTTTGATCACATCTTCCTTGACAATGTTCAACCTTTCTTTATCTCCTGGATCTCTATCCCTAGTCACAATGGCCTTTTCTAGCTCTTGATCTCTGCAGCATCTGATGCTGCTGAACAAGGCCTTCTTCTTCCAACTCTCTCCTGTCTTTCTATGACACTGTCCTCTTAGGGTTTTTCTCCTTCTCAATCTCCTTTGCAAGATGCTCGCTGATGTACCTTCCCCAGTGGATGGGTGTATATAAGGGTTCTCTTTTGGATCCATCTTTTCTCATTAATTCCTCCTTCACCTATCTTTCATGAAGAGGTGGCCCTAATCTTTGTGGACAAAAACTCCTCTACATGTACCCTTCTTTCCATTCCATCCCATCTTCTTTGGCAGATCACCTCCATTATCATTCCCATTCTCCCTCCAATCTTCAGTCTCTCCCTATCTAATGACTCTTTGCTGCCCACAAATACACTTATGTCTTCCCCATCCTTAAAAACCCACTTGATCCAATCCCAGCTCACTATCGTCCTGTATCTCCCCTCCTCTTCCTAGCTAAATTCCTTGAGAAAGTCATTTGACACTAAATGCCTCCATTTCCTCCTCTCTCCCTCTCTTCTAAACCCTCTGCAATCTGGCTTTTCACTTTATCATTCAAATGAAACTTCTCTCTCCAAAGTTACCAATGATCTCATAACTGCTATCCCTAATGGCCTTTTCTCAATCTTGATTCTCCTTGACCTCCCTGCAACATATGACACCATCCCCATCTCCTGAATAGGTTTTCCTGACATTGCTCTCTGCTGGTTATCTTCTTACCTGCTTGACCACTTTTTCTCAGTCTCACTGACCAGCTCTTCAAGCAGGTCATGCCCACTGATGGTGGAGGTTCCCTAAATCTCTGTCCTTGGCTCCTCTTTTCATTCTATATGGTTTTATTTGGTGATCTCATCAGCTCTCACAGGTTTAATTATATCTATGTAGCTGATTTTCAGATACACACAGACACATGTATATCCACATATACAAATACACACATGTGTATATATAGATATATGTATATGTAGATAGATATATGTCCATCTCTAATCTCTATCCAGAGGCCCAGTCTTATATCATAAACTGACTTTTAGACATCTCAACCTGGATGTCCTATAGACATCTTAAACTCAACATTCATTATCTTTCCCTCCTAACTCTCTCTTTTGCACTATTTCCTTATTACTCCCCAACTTTCCTGTTACTGTTAGGAGCACCACCATTCTCCTAGTCACCCATGCTAACACCCATCCTCAACCTCTCATTTATACTCACCCTCCATATCCAATTTCTTATCAAGTCTTGTCCTTTCTCCCTTTACAACATCTCTCCTACAAGGATCCTTCTCCCCACTCACACTGCCTCAGCCCTGGTATAGGCCCTCACTACCTCACTGCAAGACTTTAGCCTTGCAGACACTCCCCCTGCCTCAAGTCTTTCCCTATTACAGTCCCTCCTCCACTCAACTGTCAAAGTGATTTTCCTAAGGCACAAGCCTGACCACATCCCTTTTCTACCTAATAAACTACAGTGTCTCCCTGTTAACTCCAAAACCAAATATAAAATGCTCTGTTTGGCACTTAAAACCTATCACAAGCTGACCCCTTCCTACCTTTCCAATCTTCTTATACTTTATTCCCTTCCACACACTCTACAATCTAGGCACAACAAACAAGCTGTCTTCTCACTCTGTGTCTTCTCAATGGCTGTTCTTCGCACCTGAAATGCTCTTTCCAGCCTCTACCTCCTGGCTTCCAAGAAGACTCAGCTCAAGTCCCACTTTCCAGAGAAGGCCTTTCCCAGGCCTACCCACCTCACCTCTAAGCACTGCTAGAGTCTTCCCCCTGAGTTTGCCTTCCATTTACACTATATAGATGACTGAATGACTAATTAGAAAGGCTCAAGGTCCCAATTTCACTCCAAATGGACAAAAGATCAGTTACTGTACCAAACTGAGAAACTGAAAGAATTAAACTTGGATGGCATATCTTCCTAAATTCAGTATATAAGCCCAGGAAACAATGCTATGCAAACTTACCTGTCTGGATATGGCCAGCTGCAGAGCCAGATAAAAAGCTGCTAGGTGGTCCGTAGGTGACAAACTGTGGGCCCTAAAAAAGTTCAAATTATTTGCAACTATTAGTATACATGAGGATGTTTACTTAATTATCTTTTTGCTGTGCCACTAAGAATTTGAATTTTTATCTTAACTCCACCAGTGATCATGAGAACAATTTTTCTCTCACCATCAGAAATACATATGTGTGGAAAACAGAAGTGTGTCTTCAGTTGGGTAACCTCTGGCAAGAAGCCATACTCTATTTCAATTGGTGATTTCATCAGCTCCCATGTTATCATTTCTATGCAAATGACTCTCAGATCTATTTATGCAGCTTTAACCTCTTTCCTGACCTCCAGTCTTACATCTCCAATTGCATTTGAGACCTCTCTAATTATGTGTCCCACAGACATCTTCCATTCGACATGTCCAAAGCTGAACTAATTATCCTCTGCCCCCACCCTCACCCCCATATTCCTCTCTTGCTAACTTTCCAATGACAGTTGAGGGTACCACCATCCTCCCAATCACCCAGGCTCACAACTTCGTTATCATCCTTAATTTCTCATTCTCTCTCGCCCCCCACCCCCAACTGTTGATTCTACCTTCAAAATCTCTCTCATACAAGCGCATTTCATCCCTCTAACACTGCCACACCTGGTACGAGCCATCATCACCTCACATCTGGACTATTGCAACAGCTTTTTGATTTGTCTCACTGCATTAAATTTCTTCCCACTCCAGTCCATGCTCCTCTCAGCTGTCAAAGTGAACTTCTTAAAGTGCTTGTCTAACGATGTCATCCCACTGTTTCAATAAAATCTAGTGACTCCCTTCCCCCTCCAAGATCGAATATAAAATCCTGCGTCCGGCTTTTAAGCCATTCGTAACCTGGCACCTTCTTATTTTCCAGTTTTCATACTCCTGAATCCAGTGACACCGGTCTCCTTGCTGTTCTTCTCACAAGACACGGCAGCTCTTGACTCAAGGTATTTCCACTGCCCATCCTCCAATCCTGGAATTCCCTCCCTCCTCATCTTTGCCTCCTGGCTTCTTTGGCTTCTTTCAAGTCTCTGCTACAATCCCACCCAATGAAAGAAGCCTTTCCTGGCCCCCTTAATGCTAGTGCCTTCCCTTGAAGACAATCTCCAAATTATATTGTCTATGTCTTATTTTTCACATAGTCATTTGCATGTTGTCTCCCTCATTAGATTGTGAGCCCGCTGAGGGCAAGACTATCTTTTGCTTTTTTTTTTGTATCCTCAGCACTTAGCACAGTGCCTGGCATATAGTAAGCACTTTTAAAAAATAGCTTGTTGACTTGGCTTGGCTTAACCATAGAGGGAAGGAAGAAAGGAAATGAAAGGAATAAGCATTTATTAAGTGCCTACTAAGTACAAATCATTGGCTAAGGACTTTTCAAATAGTATCTCATTTGATCCTCACGATAACCCTAAGAGGTAGGTACAGTTATTTATCTCCATTTTATAGTTGAGGAAAATGAGACGGAGGTTATGACTTGCCCAAGGCTACAGATTTAGTGTCTGAGGCTAGAACTGAACTCAGATCTTCCTGACTCCAAGTTCAGTGCTCCATCTACTATACCACCTCAGTGCCTCAGGGGTTTGCAAAGGCTCTGAGTTGGATAATGAAAGATTCAAGTTAGGTCAAATGAAACAGGGTTAATTAATTCAATATTTTCTCTCTGAGGGAGATTCATTGAGGTCCAAGTTCCTCTCGGGGCACAAGGACTAGATCTTTAAAATGCACAGGTCATGTGCTGATCTAGCACTGTTAGGTTAATCTTTAGCTCTATCCTGATGTTCTAGATCAAAATTTCTTAGATTCAGAGAAGCCTCATGCTAACCAAAAGCTCAATTTTATTCATCAAGTGAGGCTTTTGTTTCTGATGAAATATCAAATGGGGGGGCAGGGTGGAAAAAGACTCTCATTAAGATAAATCTAGTTAACTAGTTTAGCTTTCAAGTTATGATTCTTTAGTATAACCAATGATTAATTTTATTAAATGGCCTATTAATAACACTGAAGGAGAAAAATGTTGCACTTAATTAACTGAAAACATAGATTTTTCCTTTGATGTGAAAGACTATTCTATTTTCCCTATAAGCAACTCAAAACTTCACTGAGTAAAGATATGATTCTTTTGCTACTGGATTGTTAAATACGGCAAAACAAATTTTTACTTTCTTTTTTAAAGGTATTTCATTGCATACAAATTAAAAACACATTTTTATATTGTTCCATTGACAACTGTGATAAAAGGAGGAACACTGCTACTAGCAAAGTACACATTCAAGATTAAAAGAAAATCCAAGTCATTATTTATTTTATGAAGGCAGAGCTGCAAGTGTAGGATAATTTCTTACACAGCAGACCCCATTAAGTCCAACAGTCATGAATTTTTCAAGAAATGTTATTAGACCACATCTACTGAAAAAGGAACTTGTTTAGGATAATGAGACACGTCTCATTTTTTTTCTTGTGGATAAAACAATTAATATTCAATACCCAGGTAGGTGGTACAATGGACAGAGCACTGAGTCAGGAGTGAGGAAGATCTGAGTTCAAATATGGCTTCAGACACACACTAGCTGTGTGTCCTTGGGTAAGTCATTTATCCTGTTTACCTCAGTTTCTTCATCTGAAAAAAATGAGGATGATAAATAACACCTATCTCCAGGAGTTGTTGTGAGGATCAATGAGGTAATAATTGTAAAGCATATAGCACAGTGCCTGGCATACAGTATGTTGTTTTTCAGTCATTATCTGACTCTTTATGTCCCCATTTAGGGTTTTCTTGGGAAAGACACTGGAGTAGTTTTCCATTTCCTTCTCCAGCTCATTTTACAGATGAGGAAACTGCAAACAGGGTTAAGTGACTTGCCCAGGGTCACACAGGCTGGATTTAAACTCAGGCCTTCCTGACTCCAGGCTCAGCACTCTATCTACTGTACCACCTAGCTGCGTGTAGTAAAAGCAGGATACAAATATTACTTATTAATAACCTGCTGGTAGATCTGCCTGCCTCAAGTCTTTCCCCACAGCCACTAAAGTGATTTTTCTGAACAGAGGTTCAATCACATTGTATCACCACCCTGTGCCTCAATAAATTCCAGTGACTCCCTTTCACCTCCAGGATCAAAGACAAAATCCTCTGCTTGGCATTCAGAGCCCTTCATAGCTGGGTCCCATCCGACCTTTCAAGTCTTTTTACACTTTAATTCCTGACAAGCACTTTTTGGTCCAATGACACTGGACTCCTTGATATTTCATGAACAAGACATTCCATTTCTATACCAGCCATTCTTTCTGGCTCTTTCCCATGCCTAGAACACTCTTCCTCCTCATCTCCACCTCCTAGCTTCCCTGGCTTCCTTTTAAGTCCTACCTAAAGAAGTCCTTTCCCAACACCTCTTAATTCTAGTGCCTTATCTCTCTTATTAGCCTGCCTGGAGCTTATTTTTTCATATTTTTTTGTTCGCTGTTTCCCCCATTAGATTGTGAGCTCCTTGAAGGCAGGGACTGTCTTTTGCCTCTTCGTATCCCTAACACGTAGCACAGTGCCTGGCACATAGTAGGCACTTATTAAATGTTACTAACTCTTCCCTTCATTGATCTTTCCTGATGATAAATGACACCATCTTATATTTGTGCAGTGTTTTGTGGTTTGCAGTAATTTCACTAAAATACATTATTTCTCTTGTTCTCACAATAAGCCTATGAGATGGGACAGGTATTAGATATCTATTTTACAGAAAAGGAAAACAGGCTCAGAGGTATGTCCAAAGTCACAGAGTTAATGAGAGGTGTTGCTGGAACTTGTCTGCCTCCAATTTCTTTTTCTTTTTCTAGATGGCTTTAATTTCAGTGCTTTCTCATTACACCATGCTAAACCTTTACTAAATCACTAGCATAATAGCATGCTAACAGCAGAATGGGCACAATTCTTGCTCTTATTCAAATTCTAGTTTTGCCACCAGTTGACCCTCAGCAATTCACTTAACTTCCCTTTGCCTTAGTTTCTTTATCCATAAAATGGGGTTAATAATGCCTGTCCTAACTGCTTCACAGAGGTCTTTTAATAAAATTGTCTTGTTAAATTTAAAGCAGCACAGAAACGAGCCATTATGATTACTACTCAAAGAAACAAATGTGTCCTAATCCCATGTTTGGTTTTATCTGCCTGAGGTTACCATTTTTTCATATAATCTTATCCTAATCCTGTGAGAGTGTTTCTTATCTTTCTGCAATGCCCATCTTTCAGGTTTCTTCTTTTGTCTACTGGCCATCCAAGATTATGCATGCCATTGGAATTTTACTCCTCATTGTTCTCAAAAAGAGCAAACAGGAATGCCATGATTTGTATTTCTCTCTTCTCCACTGGCCTGACTCTGCCCCTCCCCACACCATACTCACTGGTAAGGAAATAGAAAGGGGGAATTAATTATTAATAATAATTATTATATTAATTAACAATAAGTAAAATATAATTAATAATACAATTATTTCCCTATCCTACCTTCTTTCACTATTAATAAAACCTAATTTCTACAAATTTCAGAAAAATTTTCTCAGGGCTTAATATCCTTAGCTGGGTCCACAAATTTTGAACAAATAAGTTCATGACTTATCGGTAAGTGATAATAATAACCATCTTTACCCATTACCAAGTAAAACATTAGCAAATTATCCTATGAAGTAAGTGTGTGGAGATAAAAGGAGATCAGGGCCTCAAAACCATACCCTGAGTTCATCAGATGCCTGCAAACATACCACCTACAATCAGGACCTCTGTCCTAATCATGCCTTGTTTTGTCAAACAACAAAAGTGTTTAAAAAAACTAGTATTTATGTAAAACAGTAAACCTATATCTAAAGAATCTTAAATAGGGTCATTAATCAATCCGAATTTTTCTCTAAAAAGCACATGCAAGCAAGCACATTTCAAGCTTTTATTTCTCTTGATTTTGCTAATGAATCAAACTGCTCCCTTTAATTTTTCTTCACCCCCTTCTTTGCTCCCCTCACCTAAAAACGGAAAAATATTAGCAATGCCAAAGCAAACTGCTCTTCTTGTTGAAGGGTTAATGTATAAGATCTCCCCTAACCACAGTCCAACCAAGGGACAAGGAACTTCTCTAACGTATTGTTCTGGGATTTGTTTCGGCCCAGACCCACCTTGGGGAACTATTCCTTAAAAAACAAGTCTTGAGGTAAACATCCAGGGACTTGGCCAGTTCTGGATATTGATCCGAGACATTTTTGACACAACAAAGATTGTTCTTGAGGTCAGAGAGTTTCGGCCAAAACTCTCAGGTCCTTAGGATTAATCACCTGATCCTTGGGTCTTTCTTGGGAAAGTGGCTTTGGGAGTCTCCCTTGGAGAGGACGTTCTCTCATAGGGACTTTCCCAACCCAAACCCTAACAGATGTGATACAGGCCTCTGCCAGCCAGATGTTCAGGAGTTGGCGCTTCCCTGGATTGGTGAGGTATTTCTTCTTCTTTATCTCTCTATCTTTCTGTTAATAGTCTTTGCTTCTAACGTAATCACATTTATGTGCATGTATGTTTATGATTATTATCATTATTAAATCATTTAAGTTAAGAATAGTGTGAATGTGTCGTTGTAGGTACAGATCCGAACCCGTGAAACAAATTATAAGTGCTGTGCAGACCATAACACCTTCCTGTTACACTTGTATATACTCTGAAAAGCCTTTAATTATCGTGTACCTAACAGCCTCAAAAATCAAGACCCTGATGAAAAGGAAGGGCCACTCAAAAGGGCCTAAGTAGTCCATTAAACAAAAATTATTATGTAATGTTGTAATCTATGTATAAGGACATAAATTTACTTTAAAGCTATAAGCATTACATGAAAGGGAGAAATAAATAAAGGAATGTAAACCAGCTTTACAGTCTCTGCTCACACTCAGAGCTAGCAATTTAAGCTGGATAAGCAAGCACTTCATGCTTTTTAGACAATCTTAACAACCAATCACCTGGATCTTAAAATTAAAGTTAAAAAATGGTAGGTAAAGAATTGCCATTTTTGCAGATGAGGGAACTGGGGTTTAATGAGGTTGTTAAAATATTAAAATACAGCCATACTGATAACTATAAATATATTTAATTATATTTATTTAATATAGTTAATAAATATATTTATGACCATAAAATATTAAAATACAGTCCTAGATAATATAATTTGCAAAGTAACTCTCCTATACCAGTGTACATTAAATCTTCCTTAATTCCAACTTCATTCCATACTTTTGATTCAAGTAAATTCAATGGACAAGGGAATGTTCTAAGTTGTGAGGAAAGCAAGACAAAAAAATGACACAATGAAGTTTGAATTCTACTGTAGTGTTCCGACATGATTATACAAGGTATGGTATGATTGGAGGTAAGGAAGAGATCAAGACAAAATGCTCTAGGAAAAAAATCAAGAATAGGAAACACCCAAACCTTTCAATTTCACAGACGAGGAAAATGAGGTTCGGGGAAACCAAGTGGAAAATCTGCCAAAGGTCACACAGGGAGTAAGTCAGTTCCTATTCCCATTTCCTATACACCAGACTGAGGGGCACCTGAAGGAGCTTACTGTCTACAGACAGGTTTAAGTAATGAGACCATAAATATATCCAAAATAACAGAAATAAAATTAAACAATTTTGTGGTGCAATAGCTAGATTGCAGCACACAGATCTGTAATTTATTTAATATATAAATAAAGAATGGTCACATGATTTTTCATAGATGTCAGTAAGGGCCTGAAAACATTTATTTAAGTCACTTAAAACAAAAACCTGTCTCCAGGTTTTAACAAAAAGAAATATATTTTAGAACAGGCTGGTATCAAAACAATTCCTTACAATCTTTGGCTCAATAATGACAAATGTCTTTAATAAAAAGATCACCACCTTGTATTCCCGCATACATGTCTCTGTGGAGATCCAAGAGCTTAATAACAAAATGCACCCAAATGAATAAACAGATTATGAATATGGATTCATACAGCAACAAATGATGAAGCAATTTTTAATACAATATGTTCTGTACTGTAGAAGACTCCTAAAGGTAAAAGCACTGTTTATATAATCTTTAAAAATATCTCTTCTTTTTTATACTTATAATAAGGTCTTTTCCCTCCATTATGTACAGCAGAATGGAAAGATTTACACCCACTCACCTCTGAAAAGCAAGAAGAGCCTTTCTCTGCAGGACCTCTTGCATCCCTCGCAATGAAGCTGAGAAAAGGATTTAGTCAGTCAGTGTGGTATGTAAAGGCAGAAAGCTGATATTATACACACAAAATCAATCGCCAAAAAAAAGTGTGTCAACCCACTTTTACTGAATAGCTAGCTACAAGGTATGCTAGGAACTGTAGGGAACAGAACAAGAATTTCATACCCTGCCTCTGAGGGCTTACAATATACTCAGGGAGATATGTTCTACATCTATAAGTCAACTATAGCACAATTCTGAGGCTTGCAGTGATACTGTGACAGACTTGACGGTCAGCTCCAGTAGCACATGGATATGTTCTACTTCCGAAGGGAAAGGCTAGTAACTCCAGAGAGATACGAGTCTTCCCTACTACATACAAACAGTTTGATTCATTAGAGGATTGTGCTACTGAGGACAAGATCACTAGTCAAAGTTCTATATGGACCAACTAAATTAAACTCTGTTTCATTGCCAAGAACAGCACCTCTAACATGAACTTAATTCCCTTAATTAGGAGACTGTAAATAGATCATTACAAACTCACCATGACTACTGAAAGAAAAAAGAAAAAAAAAACCTTAAAAATGTATCTTCTACTCATGGTAGGTCAATAGTTTCATAAAGAAACAACAAACTGATTAACAGTGCAGGACTGGGAAAGGATGTTTCACCAGAAAGCAATAAGAGGAATTCCTACGGGAACAAATTTAGAGCAAGAAATTCTTTAGGTATCAATCCAATCCCCACTGACTGAATGCCAAAGGGAAGAGGCAGAAGTAGCATGGTGCAAGCAGCTTTAAAATATATATAATTGCCCCTATGCCAAGTTCCCCATTTCATTTAGAGTCATAGAGTTTTGGAGCTGCAAAGGACCCTGAAGTCCATTGAGTCCAATTCCCTGTGAGGCAGGTAGGGCTGAGATTAACATTGCCATTTACAGGGTGAATAAGTGGCCATGGAACTAGAAGCTTGGCCTTCTGTCCAGAGCTCCTTCTACACCATCAGGCTGCTTTCTCTAATAACGCAGATGGAAGAACAGTTAAGTCCACTGAAACTATGTGTTCTGCAATATAAAAGAACAAAAATCTAAATCAATAACATACAAAATCCACAGGATATGTCATCTTTTGTGGAAGATAAATAATGGAAGGATTAAGAATAATTCTTAGAATAACCAAAATAAGCATTCCCAAAATGAGTTCTCTTATAAGTACATAATAAAACCAATAACATTTAAAACCCATGTTAGCTGTAATGAACACACCAACTTTTTAGAACATAATCTGAGACTCTTGTACTTTAGTTATAGCTAATTCTAAAGTCTGTATTCTGCTTGTTTCCAAAGACTATACGGTTTTGATTTTCTACTGTTACATGTATAGTTAAACTTATGTGACATAAATAGTTGCTGGTGAAGAGGAAGGGCAATCATTGTTTAGACATAGGAAGTTTACTTAAGGAGGTGAGACACTGTTTTAAATCACCATCTTTGAAGCACTGAAACAACCCATTCCATAGAGAAACCACCACACTATCTTTGTGTAAGAAGTTGAGTTGGATCTGGCCCCTAGCCAGGCTCATATCTCCAAACTTAAATATAACCTAGCCCACTTGTGATGATTGCCATGAGAATAAAGGAGTCTACGAAGATGCAGCCCAAGTATCCTACCCTTCTTTTACATGTGGGAAGTCTTTCTTTCCTCACTTATGGAATCATCTTCTCAAAGATAGCAACACAGGATGCAAGAGAGTAACTCTTAAGTTAAATACTCCATTCCTGCCCCCACTTAATCTTACCATCAGTGGCCTGCAGACTGTAAGTAAGTCCCAAAGCTAGGTAACCTTTGGCTTTGAATTCTGATGTTTTCTCTCCCATGTCAACTACATTTTTGGCAAAATTTTCAGCTTCTTCCAACTGGAAAAGAAGACAAGTTTAAAGATACACATAATTTATCCTACTATCTGAGATCAGTTTTTCATATAAGTTCCCATGAGAATGTGTGGGTGAAAGCAGAAATTCATTAGATTACATTAAAAAATATATTAAGAGAAACCTCTAAACTCTGAGATCAGACTGTGGTCTCTCTTCTAGACCACTGTTACACAGGATGCTTACTCTGTTTTCTCCTTTTCTTCTTTAGCAATTAATATTCTTCTTGTCTCTCTTTATTGCTCTAAGAGCCATCACTGAGTCTCTTTCCATGTCTCATTCTATGACTCTCATCTCCAATATTCTCTCAAAAAGTTCATTCTACCTTTCCAAATGATATTATTTATAGTTCCAAATAACAAAAGCCATTGGCATGTTTTTAGGGTTTTTCTTTTGCTTATTAGTAGCAAATACATAGATTCTCTTTCATCTGATATGCTAAAGATTATTTAAAAAGTACTCAGATGTTTCTATTTAATACATTCACATCCATTCATTCAAAAGACATTATTAAGTACCTACTATATATAAGATACCATTTTAGGCAATGCAGGAGATACAAAGATATATAAGATAAAATGATGGCTTTCAAGACATTTATAATCTAGTAGAGATAATAAGATAATAACAACACAGGATAACATAACAAAAATTCCAATAGGCTAAATACACAAGAATTCAAAGTGCTTTTCTTATAGGGGGGAAAAAAACCAATGACAACATTTACAGAAGGCAATATAACAGTTTCTCCTGGAAACCTGAATTTTCAAATTCAAATAGAGCCTAAAACTCAAAAATTCATTTAAGTTGATTCTATTTCTTCACTTGTTCTGTACTGGAACCACCTATATCCAACATTCCTTGGGCAGGTAAATATAGGTCGTATGGGTCAAAATCCTCTATCTGCAGAAATTAACACAGCTTCCTGGAAGCCATGCTTTTCTAGTGAATGTTTTGTCTTTGAAAATATGATCTTTTGCTACATCTAACCAGTCAGAACTTAAATAGCTCAAAGATTAACTTCTGTTATGTTTTCCCTTCTATTTCTAAAACTGGATACACTGAAAAATCAAAGGAGTTAACAATTTGGCAAAATCTCCCTTTGAGCAAATTTTTCTTACTAATGATCTTTGAGATGAAAAAATTAATCACTCAACCAAATATGAACCTGACAAGTTCCTATCATTAGGAACCTCTACAATTAGCACATGAGCTTTCTGTTTCTATTTAAGGGACGGAATTTTAGAAATTTACACAACTGCACTGTACCTAAGTATAATTCAATAAACATTTGAAGAATGTCAGCATAGAGACCTTTGCATTTAATAAATGTTTGCTGAACTGAAATGAAAGGGAAAAATAATGTAGAAAAGAAGTAGAACCTGTTTTCACACAAGTTCAGCATGCTTTACACAAAATCCAATAAATGAACATTCAGATTTGTGCCACAAGTAAACGAGGAGGTGATGATTCACTTTTTAAAAAAGGATTCACCAAAGGATTCCTTTAAACACTAACCGTATTTGAAACATGAGTCAATGTGTAAAATGTTTACTTATATGCTACTTTTAAGTAGCATCCCTATTGCATAAAGTGAGATTCACTTCTGAGCAACCGTTCTAATACTTCATTGCTACAATATTTTTCAGCTAATGTTCCTGTGACTATAAAATAACATGCTGAAATAATCTTTAAACCCAATAAGGATTTTAAAGCACTAACTGACTTACCCAATGAAGGGAACCCATACACAACTTTGCAGCCAGGAGAGGAATGGTAGCATCATCAGGTTTCAGACGGATACATTCTTTCAGAACCTTTACAGCACGAGCAGACTTGACAAAAGAGGAATATTTCTGTGAAACTCAATTACAAAATTTGTGACAAAGACACAAAACAAATCTTTGGGGGAGGGGGTTATGTTTATTAAAATACTCCCTAATTATATTGTAACTTCTGATCAAACGAACAAGCAAGCCCTGCAGAGACTCTCCTCTACCACCATTTTTTTTTTTACTACCTCTAATACATGCAGGGCATTGCAGCTTCTGACAGAAGTATGGGAGAACAAGAGTAGAGATGACAGGAAAATCTTCACTGGAATTATTTCAGTTTCACTCCTTTTAACGAGATAAGAACTGAACACAGAAGTGAGTTTATATTTAAAGGGGGAAAAGATAACATCTCATTTATCATTCACCATAGCAAGGTTTTGGCTAATTTTCCCTTAAATATCCAGGCAATCCTCCACCTCAGATGACCTTATGACTCACAGAACATGGATAGAATGGGTCAAAATGAAACAGTCAACTGGATTTTCCCTTCCAAAAAGTTTATCCTCAATCTACTTCACTAGACCTTAAAGGATCAGCTCGAGTATTTGGCTTTGTGTTCAAGACTCACATCTTCCTCCCAAACTTTTACTGTTCAAATGGGCTAGGAAAAGGCCCATTCCAGAGGATTATCCTCTCAATAACATCATTCTGTGTTCCCCCAGATAAGCAAAACAGGCTGGTCCAATAGCTTCAACTGTTACCTTAAATATGACTCTCAATATTTGGTTTTCACTTCCATAAGATGTAAATTAATCTCTGGCCATAAATTCTCCAGCACTAACTGCTGAAATTGAGAACTGTACACACAAGAGGGTAACTCACTTTTCCTGCAGCCATCAATGACAATGCAAACTGGTACCAGAGGTGGAACTCCTCAAATGCAAACTTCATAGCTCTTTCTAAACACTAGTTTGAAAAGATGAAAAAGATAAAAACAAAAATTTATGAATGTGGAGATAATGAACTGGTTTCAAAGCACACCTCTATAAGGAGTGTCCTGAACATTCCATAGGTGAATCATGCTTATATTCTAAAACTTCTGTAAATACTGGATGGTAAACTATGAAAACAGACCCTAATTCACTTAATTAGAGAGTTACCTAATTGCCAGGAAAATCAGGACTCAATTTACTGCCTCTGACACAAACCAGTGATATCAGCCTAGGCAAGTCAGTGGGGGGAGGGGGGGTAGTAGTGGGGAGTGGGGTAGGAAGGACAGATAATCTGCAGACCATGTGCTGATCAGCATTAGAAGAAGTGTCCTTACTGGGAATTTTCCCCCAACCAAAGCAATTACAGGCCTGGCTTAAAAAAAGTTACACATAAACTGAAATCGACCAAAAGCATTTGGTGTTGTTGCATTAGGTAAAACAGGTTCCTGGGGGGAAGCTAGGTGGCTGCAGTGGTTAGAGTGCTGGCCCTGGAGTCAGGAGGACCTGAGTTCAAATCCAGCCTCAGGGCAGGTCACTTAACCCCAATTCCCTCATTTAAAAAAAAGAAAAAAACAGTTTCCTGCAAAGGAAAAAATCTGATTCGTGGCACTGGAAGCCCCAAGTTCAAGTTCCCACCCTGTCATTTACTAACTTTACAATCTTAGGCAACTCATTTCACTTTTCTGTTATAAAAATGATGGCATTTGGCTGTACTCATCTTGTTGGTAAGTTGGTAAGCTAGGTACCAAGTATCTAGCACTACACAAAAGCAAATTATCTTTATTCTTATTAAGTATATACAGTGTACACTAGCTGCCTTCAGGTCTCCTCTCTCTCCTCAAGCCTTTGCAATTTGGCTTCACATCTCCATTACTCCACTGAAACTGCTTTCTCCAAAGTTACCAATGATTTCTTAATTGCCAGATCTGATGATATTTTCTTAGTCTTCATTACATGCAACCTATCTTCGACATCTGATAATGCTAACCACTCTCTCCTCCTGGACCCTCTCTTTTCTCTGGGTTTCATGACATCATTCTCTTCTGATTCTTCTACTACCTGCTGAAATACCTGCTGAACTGCTATTTCTTAGAAGTCAGTCTCCTTCGCTGGTTCATCATCCATATAATGCCATTGTGGGTATTCCTCAAGGCTCGGTCCTAGCCCCCTACTCTTGATTCCCTATACTGTCTTTGGTAACTTCTTCATCCCCTGAGCTCACATCAACACTTGTCTACTGAACATGTCAAACAGGATGTCACTGAGACATCCTAAACTTTAGTACATCCAAAAGAGAACTCATCTTTGCCTACAATCCCACTCCTCTTCCAAACTTCCCTATTCTTCCAAAGACACAACAATTCTTCCAGTTTCCAAGGTTCTTAACCTTGGCATTATCCTTAACTCCACCCAATCACTCATTCCACAGATCCAATCTTACCACCTCCTGTCATTTTTACACCTACACAAAATCCAGCAACTGATTTTTCTCTCTATTTCACCCTGACCTAACATTAGGTCCATGTCACTTCTTGCTTAGCTTACTGCAAAAGCCAACAAACTATTCTCTTTGTCTCAGTTCTCTCCTCACTTTGGTCCAGCCTCTATACTGTGGCTAAAGTTATTTTCCTTAAGTGTAGATATGACTATGTGACTCCCCAACTCGACCGACACCAGAGGCCCCCTGTTGTCTCAAGGATATAACATAAACTCCACTGCTTAGCTTTTAAAGCCCACCACAAGTTGACTGTAATGTCTCTCCAACCTTGCTGGACATGACGCTCCATGTCACATCTCTGGGCCTCTGCAGTAGCTTCAACCCAAGCTGGGAACATCCTTCTTCCTCATGTCCAGCTCACAGAAGCCTTCTTTTCTTTCAAAACACAGCTCAAGCACCATCTTCTGATTCCCCCTAGACTGCTACTGTTCTTCTGAAAATACCTTATATTTAACTACTTTGTATTTATACTCTCCTATTCATTCTATACTGGAGAAGGAAATGGTAAACCTCTCCAGTATCTCTACCAAGAAAATCCCATGGACAGAAGTCTACAGGGTCAACAGAGTTGCACAAGGCTGAAAGAATTAACAATTCATTCTGTCTATACTTATATAGGTACTTGTATTCTTGCCTGTTATAATGTAAACTCCAAGTGAATAGGGATTGTTTCAGTCATGGAATCTGTATTTGCAACATTTACCACAGTGTCTGGTACACAGGCGATAATTAATAAATGATTGATTAAGTGCATTGTTCCCAGAACTGTCTCAGGCTTTCAAGAATTACATGGTGTTTTTTTTTTCACTAAAAGAACATATAACCTAACTTTTAAAACTAGACTCTTTTTTTAAAGAGAAAACTGTAAAGAAAATTCATCAAACAGAAAAATCATCATGGACTTGATATTATAAGATCACTGGGGGCCTACCACTGCTACATGAAGGTTTCATGGAAGAGGCATCTTGAGCTCAGTTGTAAAGTAAGCATAAGATATGTTCTCTGGAGAGGAAGAACAGTGGTAAATTCATCTTGGGGGAATCAAAGAACCCCCAGGGTTCTTAATGGTTATCTAATCCAAATCAAACTTGAAAAAAAATCTCTCTAACATACACTAGACAAGTGGTCATCTCACCTTTGCTTGCTATCTTCCCGTGGCCTTATCACCTTCCCAGGCAGCCTATTCCAATTCTAGATAACACAAATTCTTAGAAAGTTTTTTCTCATATCAAGCCTTAACTTTCCTACTTGCAACTTCCTCCCACTGCTCCTCGTTCTGCCTTCTGGAGGTAAGAAGAAAAAGCTTAATTTTTTTCAGATGAAAGGTCTTCAAATATGTGAAAACAGCTGTTGTGTCCCTCCTAAAACTTCTCTTCTCCTGGATAATTATGCTCAGTTCTTCCAACCAATCTTTGCATAAGCTCAAGTCTCTTTACTATGAGGCTTGCCCTCCTCCAGACATCCCCAGCTTACCAATGTCTATCCTGATATAAACTACCTAGTAATAAACCCCAGACGTGGTCAGTCAAAGGCTGGGCTAGCATTTGCTTACAGAGATGCTATGCCACGTAATGTGGTCTAAGATGAAATTAGTTTTCTTTTCTTTAATGCTGCAGTTTATGAAAACAACCACCTTTTTTTCAGATATTCTAGTTCCATCTTGGACCTGTGAAGTAGATCTTTTGAAACCATGTGTAAAACTTTTCCATTTCTTTCTATTAGCATGGAAACGGAGCACAGGGATAGGGAAAGAGAATGAAGAAAGGCACAGAGGCAGGAATAATTCTGGCAAAAAACCAAAACTGAGTCTAACTCAAGCAGGGGGTGCACGTTAGGAAGAAGTGAAAATACATGTGGATGGATAAGGAAAACATAGTCAATGGAGGGCTCTGAATAGCTAGACTGAGGAGTTCAGATTTGGTCTCAAACAACACAGAGCTATTACTACAGGTTCTTAAACAGCAGTAACACATAGAAAATAGGAGAAAAGTGTGCAGAATGATCTGGACAAAGGGAGCACAGAGGAATGATCTGGGTATGAAATGATAAGAGTTTGGACTAGGATAGTGTGAGCAGAATCAGAAAAGAAGGGCCAAAATAGAAATAAAGAATAGACATAATGTGGAAGGTCACTGTGGATATGAATGGTAGAAAGGACTCAAAAATGGTGGAGCCCCGATAAAAACTGGGAGATTGGAAAGGAGAGCCATTGTAAAAGAGGAAAATAAATATTAATCAGTCTTAATCTAACAATAACCCTAAAATAATTCAATGTTATATACCCATTAAATGACTTAAATATATATCTGTGTTAAAAGAAAAATATTTTGTTTTTTCTTCCTCTTTTCACTAGTTTGAGCAATATATATCAACTGTTTTCCTTATAAACAAAAGGAGAGCAGTCATGCAAACAGTCTGTTCTGAAAAAAAAAACTAGATGCTAAAAATAAGTGTGCACACATATTTCCTTTTATTCTAAGAGGTAAAAGTTAGTATAAAACAAAATTTGCCAAGTATTTAATTTAGGCACAGCACAGAAAGGACCAGAGACAAGCCTTGCTCCACACTCCACACCCTCCAAAGAAATGTATCATTTAGCAGGGGAAAAAGAACACAAACATATATAAACACTTAGCACAGGATTCTACATAAATAAAATCGATTTAAGGCATCCTGTCTCTAACACAGAGTGGCTATGTGACCCTGAATAAGTCACAATCTCTCAATGTATCTCTAAGATTCTAAATTACAAGACAGTTGCCTATCTATTTTGGTAGAGGGAGTCCTCACCTAGGGTTTCCCTACTCCAGTGAATCAAAGAATCACAGAATTTGATAGCTGAAGGGACCTCAGCAGGTGTACAGGCCAACTCATACACAAAGGAAACCCATTCTATGACATTCATGACATATGACTGTCTATCCTCTGCCTGAAGACCACCCCATCTTGAGATAAGCCCTTCTACTTTTGGATAGCTCCAGCTGTTAAAAAGTGGTTTCCCAACATCCTAATTCGGCTTCTTTGAAATTTCTACCCATTGTTTCCTGTTCTGACCTCTGAGGCCAAACTGAACAAGTCTCCCTTCTCCATATCACAAATTCTTCAAAAACCTGAACATAGCAACTATGATTTCCCTCCCCCACTCAGTATCTTTACTCCCATCTAAACATGTCTAGGTCCTTCTTTTTTTCTTTTTTATTCTTGGGGGGGGTGGAAAATGTCAGATTTTATTATTACCCAAAAAAAAAGAGTTAACCAAAAGAATAGCAATAACTATTGATCTGCACACTTAATTTCCCATTTATACAAGCTCATTATACATTCACTGAAAGCATTCTTGGTGAATGTATGAAGGGGGACAGGCAGATTTCCACTACATTTCCGGCTACAAAATCTTCCATTTGGTATTCAGAGCCCTTCATAACCTGTCTCATCCCTACATTTTCTTAAACTGAATTTTACTTTAGACTCAAACACCAGAACACAAATACAGAATAGAGAAAAGGAAAAAATATATATCATAAACTTAAATATTGGAACTTAATTACAAAGGAAGAAAAGGAAAAAAAGCATTGTCGTGCATAGCAGAACACAGGAGAGGATTCAAAATACATAACGATAAATTTTCATTTCAAGAAAGCCTGTATGATGCTACACATTGTGTCAAGAGCTGTCCATCTTTTCTTTCCTTCCTTGTAAGTTTTCTTTTGTTCTCTGCTGTGTACTTTTTTTACTTTGTTCTTTTTTTCCCTCCCCCCTCCCCAAGGCTACAAATGGGCATTTACATATTTCTCTATAGCTATAGATATGCACATGTACATATATATACATATATATTTACATATATAGACATATACGTTCCCAAACAAATTCTACTCCTGATCTTTGTTTTTATGTTAGTGCATATCTTGTTTCCTATCCCTCCTGACTCCCCTACTTTCCTTCTACCTGCTACCCTGCCCTTCTATACTTAGCCCACCCTCCCTCCCAGCATCCCTCCCCTATCCTGTTGCCATAATTCTAAACACCCTTTTATAGCCCCCTATAACCTATACCCTCACCCTCCCCTCTAGAGATCCCTCCCTCGTCCTCTCCCCCCTCCCTATCCCCTCACCATTTTATTTCTTCTAAATTTGCATATGTATTGTTCCCTCTTAAAACCATTCCCAATGAAAGTAGGTTACCAGAACTATCAGCCCTCCTCCCCCATCTAAACCCCCTATATCGATTCTTCCTCTTGAACTTCATTTGTATGAAATAATTACTCTTTTTAGCTGTTCCTAAATGGTTTTACTTTTTAAAGTCGTATCATACCCAGGTCTACCCCAATCTTTCTTATGAGCTACCCAATTATTGATAAGAATCTTAGACATCCATTTTACATTTACATATATGTAAAAAGTAAATGGTCTGCCCTTATTGAATCCCTTGTAATCAGTCTTTGGGTCCTTCAAACAATCCTATGTCATGATCTCAAGGTCATGTACCATTCTGGTTTCCCTCCTCTGGATACCAGCTGACTAATGTCCTTCTTTAACTATTGTGCCCCAAACCGAATATAAAAGTCCTGAGGTGTGACAAGGGCAGAGTAGAGTAGGATTATCAATCTCTATGATAATTATGACCCTCCTAATACATCCCAAGACAGTACTGGGTTTTTTTTTTTAACAGTTCCATTACTTTGGCCATTCCTCTAGAGGTTACAATCCCACTTAGATCCTTTTCAGGGTGACTTCTGTCTATCCATGCCTCCCCCATTTCATTTGTGGAATTTAGTTTTTATGTTCAAGTGAAAGACTTTACATTTATCCCTATTGAATTTCATATTATTAGACTAAGCCTCATGCTCTAGGCTATCAAAGATCTTTTTGGATCCTGACGCTCATCCAGTGTACTGAATGAGAGCTCTATCTCCCACCTTTGTGTCATCTGCAAATCCGATGAGCCCATCACCTAAACTTTTATCCAAGTCACTGGTTAAATAAACAGCACAGGACCAAGTACAAATCCCTAGGAAAATCCACTTAGAGACCTCCAGGCCTACTTAGTGCCTATCACACACTAGACATTGTGCCAAGAAAAATTAATACGGTGCAATCCTACATTCAAGGCTTTTAAAATCAAGGGGTTGTGGTGGGGCAAGAAAATAAATTAAACTATAGATTCAATCATAAAGGTAAAGCAAAGTCCCTCAAAAAAGCATGAGAATTCAAGGAGAAAAAGATACCTTCTGGCTGAGGGAGACCAGGAGGTGATTGATGCCAGCAGCCCTGAATGAGCAGCAGAAGAGGGAGAAAACCAGGACTTTATTATCTGCCGCAGCATCACACACATCTGGGTCCAATCATGGGGGCAGTGACAAAGCTGCTGTAGGCACAGCCTAGGAGAATGGGAGTGGAGTGACGATGGCACCATGAACCAAGGTCACGGTTATCAAGAGAAGCAGACTCGCAGAAGTCCTCCCTGCCAAGCTCAAAATCTCCTGCCACAAGTGTAGCAGTAGAGGAAATGGGAAGCTAGTGTGATTATTGTTGTTATTATCATTATTACTAATAACAATGATAACATTAAAAGTTATACAGCACTTCAACGTTCATAAAACACTGAACATTCATGATTATCTTTGATCCTCACAACAATCCTAGGAGGTAGGGGCTATTGTTAACCCCCAGATATAGATGAGGAAACTGAGGCATCTAGAGGTTAAGTAACTTGCCTAGGGTCCCTCAACTAATAAGTGTCTGATACCAGATTTGAACTCAGGCCAGGCCTATTCACAATAATCACTGGCATCTCTCCTGATGTTAGGAATCCTGAGTCTAGCGCTATTGATTCTAAGGCATCTCATCTACAAAGCAAGGCTGAGAAAAACAAAGTAACTCCTGCATTCATGTGGGTATTGGGCATCCTTCTGTGTCATTTTAAACTTGTGGTCTCTGCCCACAGGATCTATTATCCAAGGAGTCTGTCCCATCTATCCACGTTCTTGCTCCCTAGAGGAAGCAAACATGTCAGTCTCATCTCTCCACAGATGGTACGAAAGCTGAGGATTCAGGCTAGTCTTTTTGAGCTGGGTACTGGAATAAGCCTGTGGTGAGTAGCAGCCCCAGGACAGGGTGACCCACAGGATGGCATAAAAGTATCAACCTGAGCTTCTCTCTCTCTCATCAGGAGAGTACATGATCATGAGCAAGGAAACAGCACCCCAAATGGACCTGAAGGAAGGGAAAAGTGTCAATGGTGAGGTACAGGAATCTATTTTAGGCATAGGACCACTGTGGTCAAAGGGTACAGAGATGCAAAAAGGATAGGACAATAGATATGTGGTTTGTGAAAGTTATAAATATGAAATAATCAAGGAAGACTCGACTCAACATATCAATAAACTATGTTGGTTAAAAAAATTCCACATCATACATGGGATATCAAAGGAATGAAATTTGTGAGCTGGGAGGAAAGTGAAGTTGTGAAGGTTGAGCATGAAAGAAAATAGAAAGATATTATATTTTCTTTCTTAAAGATATAATTTATTCCCAGAACTTAGCATGCAGTGCTAGAGCACAGAGGTGGTATTTAATAAATGTTTATTCATTGCCTCATTAATAAAAGCAGACTTTTAAACTGATCACAGGAGTTTTTTGCACTACTCCACAAAATCCTCCTGACGCCTCATTATTGAAGGGAGGCGGGCCTGCTTCACCTGTTGGCTATACCAGCCAAAAGGCACAAGCCCTCACAGCTCCATTGTTCTGGAAAGGCTTCGAGCACAATCCAAGGGACAGGTTAACTCAGCTAAGTATGGAAAGGCTTCTCACTAGGAAGCTAGTTTCCTGGTGACAGATTCTTTAGCCATGGCAACCATTAAGAGCTTTATGCAGGACAATTTAGAACAAGGAAAGGTTAGACATTGGGATCACTAATTAAAACAATATATAAAACAAGAAACAACTTTACATAAAACCCTTACTATTTAATAAAGTAACTCAAAACAAATTCTTAGAAAGCAAGAAATGAATTTGGTTATTTATTAGATAATCTTTTTAGTTCAACTCTTTGATTACCCATTTGTGTTTTATTATAAGACCCTGGGCTTTCCAACTTTCCTCTTTGACCTTTGGGCTAAACTCCTACATGTGGTATCAGGTTTTTTCCCCTATTCATTTTGTTGCTGACTCTGAAAAAATAAGGAAGGTGGGGTGGGTATCAAAAGGAGGATACTCCTATACTGTAGGGGGACTGTACTGGAAACAAGAGTGGACTGAAAACCCAAAGAGCTGGGTCTGAGTCTTAGCTTTGCCACTCAGTAGCTGTGTGAACCCTGCAAATCACTTCATTTTGCAAATGGAAATAATATCACCATTCAAGATGCGAGGTTCAAATCAAATAATATATGCGAAGCGTTCTGCAACCTTTAAGATGTTGTGTCAGGTATTACTATAATTTTTTTAGCTTTTTAGTATTTTATTTTTCCCCACTAGGTATAAGCTAGGTTCTAAGCTACTATCCCCATAGGATGGGCAGGAAACCAACATTTTCTTTCTGTTCCGACACATACATATAAGAAAAGTTCATAGACATAGAAAATGGAGACTTAAAAACCAAAGGGCTAATCAGGATAGATTCCCAGGTTATTTAAAATATAACACTATGATAAAGCAATGTAGATGCAAATAAGACCGGAAACTTTGGGAACCCAAGAAATCTGTCCAAGAACAGCTTCACCTGGTAGAATCTGACCTACTCTGAGTATCTCACAATTCTGTCAACAACCTGGTGTGAAGTTATTTCAATAATCTGGATATGCGATAATAAAGACCTAACAGAAGTCATCCACTACGGGAATGGAAAAGAATAGGTAGATCAGATGAATACTGTAGGAAGAATCAGCAGTATACAATGGATTAGATATGGGAGGGTAATGGTCAGAAGAATCAAATAATTTTAACTTCATAAGTTTAGGGAGGGAGGAAATTGGTGGTTCTACCAATGATAAAGGTAAACTAAGGAATACCTGTTTAAGGAGGAACACAATAATTTCAGTTATCTAAGACATTTTAGTTTCAAGTGTCAGCCACTGAAATGGAAACAGAAGAGTAGAATAAGGGTGAGGGATCAGAATCAGAAATACAGATTTAAGAGTAATCAATGAACAGATGATAAATTAGGTAACAAGAGAAAAGCAGGATTATTACTAACATGAAAGAAATCTATTATCTGCAATTAGACCACTGTCACATCTTTAAATCAGACATTAACATTAATAACATAATTATTCAATAGAGTCCTCAAAAAGCAATAATTAAGACTTTAATTAGTACTTAATCACTTGAGTAGTGGTCAAAATGTCACTTTGAAAAAATCTGTTTGCTTTTTATAACAAGAAGCTAATTCACTTGCAATTTATTATTTTGGCTTGCATAAACCCTGCCAGCTTCAGGGGATCCAAGAACGGGAAGCTGGTCTGATGTTAAAAACAACAACAACAACAACAACAAATGATTTAGCAATTACCTCCCTGGCACACAAAATCCAATTACATGAACTAGGAAAAGTCAAAATCTCTTTTCTGAATTCAAGGATCACAGGGGAAAAAATTCACCAAATATGTTTTGAGTGTAGTACAGAGATTGACTGAGGTTAAAACCCATCACTATGAAGAACAAACTATCTTTATCATGTAACTACATGGACTAACAGATCATTTCCTTAGGAGTTACAAAATGAACCCATTACATGTTAACACAAATAACATATTTTTATGAAAAATAATTAATTTTCAAAATAAAAAAGCAGTGAAAAGACTGGCATTGTTTCGCATATTTTTGCAAATCTCTTTAATGTCTAGCTTAATAGAAGACAGCTGGATTCTCCTATCTGCTTCTGCATTCACTCTGCTGCAATATGTTGTTTTGGTTGAAGTACATGAAGAAAATCTGGCCTCACACAGATATGTAGGAAGGAGTGCTTTAACAGGCAAAAATGTCTCAGTGCTATTATGGAAATAGTTTTGACCTCAAAGACCTCAGGAGAATTCAGATGCCACTTTGAGAACTGCTAATCCAGTCCAAACCCCTCATTTCATAGGTGAAGAAATGAGGCCATAGAGAGTAAGCGACCCCTGCAAGGTTACACATCTAGACAGTGACAGTAGTAGGACTAGACCCCAGTTACCTTGACTGTCCAGTAAAATTCTTGTCATTTGCCTCTTTAAAGAGGCAAATTAAAAATAGCTCCCCCAAAATCTATTTGACAAGAACGTTGTAGCAAAAAAAAAAAAAGTTTACACATGACAAGTTTTGTAGAAATATAAGATGCAAATAAAGCAGTCTTTTGTCAGGTTATTAGAAGGGGATGGGGAACAACACCACAACTCTGAGTTTGAGGAATGCACAGAAAATGCTACATTCACTTATGTATATCTTCCACCACCTTCCCCCTACAATAAGGAGAATGGGTCCATGTCAATATTCTATTCATACACCGAAGTTTTACTTTATGAAAATGTAAGACGGGAATATGCAGTTTTAGAAACAACTTTCTACAGAGGACACCTCACAATCCAAAGAGAATGTCAGTTCCTCAAAATTAGAAGATGCCTGAGAAGTCATCTAGTCTAATCTGTATCTGAAAAGAATCTACTCAATAACAAAGATTTTTCCTGGAAAACCTCTAGGGCTAATGAACCCATCATCTCCAAAGGCAGCAAATGCTCCTTGTGGATAGTTTTAATTTTTAGGAAGTTTTTCCTTACACCAAACCTAAATTTGTTTCAATTCCAGGATGCCTGGATGGGGACAGGGTTCCTGCTGCTCTGCCACTGTGAACAATGATAACCTACAGAAACTCAGTTCCTCAATTATTAACATACCCATCACACCGACACCCTCTCAGTGATTCTGAATTCCCAGCTGCCATTGTTCAAAACCTATTCTCCATTCCCCACTGCCTGATCTCTTATTTCTATACCCTTCAACCTAACCTTCCTCTCCAAATCTACCCAACCCTTCCAGTGTGCTCTCTGAAATGTCTGTCCATAGTTAACAAACTAGATTCATCCTAAACCTCCTCCATACTTATAAACTCCCTCTATACTGAGAGCTAGTTCATTCCTGATGGCATAGATTCCCTGGCTATCATTTCCAGTACTGGCTTGTACTTTCACTCATACCTTGGACTCGCTGGTCATGATGGGAGAGTTGGAATACTTCTTGCTCCCTGTTACCACTTCCAGGTTCTTTCTCTACCACCATCTCTCAGTAATCTTTCCTCCTTTGGAATTCACTCAATCCATATTAATCACCTAATAAAAATTCTGGTAGCTATTATCTATTGACCTCCAGGATACTTGCTTTCCTCCCTCTTAGAGTTCTGTGATGGTGTCTTTCGATCCTCTCCGCTCCAACTCCTGCCCTCTTACTAGGGGACAATTTCAAAATATATACTGATGCTCCCTGAAACATCCTAACCTCGCAACTCCTCAACAAACTCATTTCCCATGAGCTACTCCTCCACCTCACCACAGTCATCCACTGATAGCCATAGCCTTGCCATCACCCATAAGGATTCCACAGCCATGTTCATGAACTCTGAAATTCCTTTATCTGATCACAATCTGTTGTCATTCTATGTCTCCCTCTGTTTATCTGTTGTCTTCACCACCACCTCCCCTCCCTCAACGCCTCAATTCTTTCGTAGATCATCACCCCTCCACTGACTACACTCTCTTCCCTTCTCCATTCTGATACCTCTTATGCTTTAATGTTTGAAGTATTTCTCTCCCAGGAAAGAGAGACAACTATATGGCACAGGGGGCAGAGTCGATGGGTCTGGAGTCAGGAAGATCTCAATTCAAATCTGGCCTCAGACACTCACTACCTGTGTGACCCTGAGTGGGTCAATTAACCCTTGTTTGCCTCAGTTTCCTCATATGTAAAGTGGGATGTTGTAAGGCTCAAATGAGATAATATTTGTAAAGCACTTAGCACAGTGCTTGGCACATAGCAGGTGCTATGTAAATGTTAGCTATTATTATCATAATCATTATTATTATAATTATATCTTAAGTCTTTGTCAATGTGTGCTTATGATTCTTCTGTGTTTTAAACCTTTCTTTTAAATGAAGAAAAGAAACAACCATCCTATACCAGATCAACATTACAAATTAAATTCCCTTTTGAGGAAACTCTAGATATGAGCCAGGCCTACACTTTAAGAGGTTTTCCCTAACTATGTGCTTAAAGAGTCACAGACAACAAGAAATAGAGTCTGACCCACCTAGGAGCTGCTCTCGCCTAATACTGAACAGTCCTCCAGAGGAGGGGCCCCTGGTGGCAGAGGATGCCCCAGCACCCTTAGGACCATTATCATATATACAAGGATCACTGGATTATCATGACACTGGAACTGACAAACAAACTTCCAATTCTGATTTCCAGTTTCTCCCTTCTCCATTCCATCTACCGCACAGCTGCCAAAATAACATTCCTAACGCACACATCTGACCATGTACAGACCACGTCAGTTCCATGCTCAAGAACTTTCAATGGCTTGCTCCTACCACCTTTGGAATAAAATAAGACACCCATTCAGTTTGGCATTCAAAGCCACTCACAGTCTGCCTCCAGACTACCTTTCCAGGCTTAATCAAATTATTCTGCTTTCAGCACTCTGCACTCCAGCCCAACTGACTTATCTGTTGTTCCCTGAACACTCTCACTTACCTCCCAGCCTTTGCCCAGATGTATTCAAATACATTCCTTTCCCCCTTCTCTTAGAATCTCAAACTTCTTTCAGGATT
The DNA here is from genome assembly GCF_003287225.1 of Phascolarctos cinereus. Taxonomy (NCBI): domain Eukaryota; kingdom Metazoa; phylum Chordata; class Mammalia; order Diprotodontia; family Phascolarctidae; genus Phascolarctos; species Phascolarctos cinereus. Next base: position 207,523,401 of record NW_027555736.1, on the reverse strand, counting down.
CAGCTCACCTTCTAAGAGAAGCCCTTCCTAACCCCCACAGTTGTTAGTATTCTCTTCCTTCTCCTCAAAATTTCATGAACATAACTTTCTGTTTGCCTGTTATATCTCCCAGTAGAATCTAAATTCTTTAAGGACAGGAATGATTTCATTTTTCCCTTGTGTCATTATATCCTGGCATAGTATCTTGTATATAGTAGGCATTTAATAAATGCTTGCTGTATTGGATCGGTTTGAAAAACACACAAACATAATGGAACAATCTAAAGAACTCCTAAGGGAAAAGTATGATCTAAGTATTAAACCAGCCTCATAAAAGGATTTCAAAAATAATCACTGAACCTGCAAAGACTGTAATTAGCTTTCCAAAGCCACCATCCCGCCCTTAGCAAAACTGTCAAGTATTAAACATTTTTTCCAACACTGGGGAAAAAAACCACCCAGAATCCAGATGAAGTAACAGAAATACAGAGTGTTTAATGGTAGAGAACTTTAGAGGTCATCTAGAAATTTATCAAAAATTTGGAAATTAATTTATCATGACACACATGATACCTATACAAACTCAAATATAAAAAGATCATGAGAAAAAAAGGAATGACAGGAGGGATACCCCTTGCACATGGCTAGGTTAAGACAATATGGCAAAAAACTTCAATACTCCCCAAACTAATCTGTAGCTGGTTCCATATCTAAGTATGAATGGCCTACTTCATAAAATTATACCAAAAATGACAAAATTAACAAGGAAAAGGAAATAGGCAAGAATATTAAGGGGAACTATGGGGAAAAACTGACAAGGGAGAACAGACAAATATCAAAGTATATATCAAAACTGTCTTGCCCTGGATTGAGGAGGGGAGGGAAAGAGGGTTGGAGAAAGAAAAATGTATCAATGAGTCATAGAAGAAAACTTAAAATCAAATTACTGTGCAACCGTAAGTTACAAAACAATAAGGAAATGAATATTTATTCAATAAAAAATTGTTGAGCCAACTTTACAGCAGCATGCTAATAAACATGAGCCATACTTAGAACCATGAAATATAATAAATACCAACTGTACAACTGACCCTGACCAACAAAAGAGCAGATCTGGTAAGAGAGTGTGTATATGTGTGTGTAAATAAATGCACATATGCAAGTGTATCACATCTGTCATCATATGGTTTTCTGGTTTTTCCAACAATTTTAAATATTTCTTTCCATATATAAAAATATATATAATTTATATAGATATAACACATGTCTACATACATATAATAAAATATGAGAGGAAGTTTGGAATCAAGTAAGGGTCAAGAACTGGTCTCAAAGTCGAGAAGACCTGGGCTGAAGTCCTACCTCTGACATATAGTGGCTGGATGACCTAGGGTAGGTCACTAAATCTCTCAGGGCTCTGGGCAACTCTCTAAAACTCTTAAGTTGCAAAGAAAGTGTCGATCTGAAGGAGATGTCTCACCCAGCAGTCCCCTGTACCAATGACATCATAGATCCAGTCCCTATCTCTAAATAAAATATTTACATCTTAAATTGTCAAAAAGAAAAATAATAAGCTTATCTCCACAGTGCAGGCAATAAAAATGTTTATCAAAGAATACAAGAAATGAATGCAGACAAAGTAGGTGGCTGCATAATATATCCAAAAGAAAAAGAAAAGAAACAGTGGGGGGAGGAAGGATGGGAGGAAAAGAATGGCCATATTCATATCTGAAAAAAACCTGACATTCAAAGTGTAAAAAGAACTGGCAAAAATTTACAGGAGTATGACCCATTCCCTAGGAGGAAAAAATGGTGGCTTGGAACCATACTTGAGTAAGTTAATTGTTCACTCTCTTCAATTATTAGAGAAAACAAACTAAAACAACTTTAGATATAACTTTGAGCTCATCAAATTAGAAAAGAGTTTCAAAAGTGTTAAAAGGAATTGCTCTCAGGACTTTAAGGAAATAGATACATTATCTCACTGATGTTGGAAGTAAAAATTTGTAAAATCTTTTTGGAAAGTCATTTGCTAACATACAATAAATCACAAAATTGATTATGCCTTTTAACCTTGATCCCAATAGTTAATAATCCTAAAGCTGCTATTAAAAGAGAATAAAAGAACTTTCTGTACAAAAATCTTCACAGTTGGTTGCATTATAAGAGTAAACAGCTAAAAAAAAACCTTTATGTCCAACAACTAGGGAATTGACAAATAGGTCATGATATGATAATACAATTAAATATAATGCTGTCATAAAAATGGTAAATATGAAAAACACAAAGACATACAAAAAAGTTATGCAAAATGATGCAATATGAAAAAAGCAGAATTAGTGAAAACTAAAGATATTAAAATGCATTTTAAAGTTATTATTTTTTGTCTATATAGAAAGCTAAGCTAATGAAACAAAAAAATCACAAAAGTGGTTATTTGTATTACAATAGGATTCTTCACTTCACAAAGAGCTACCTTGAAAGAGGTGATCCATTAGTATACTTAAAGATTTTATATACCATTAACAAAACATTTTGGGGGAGGAGAGGTGTTTGAGGACAAAAGTAGAAACAATAATAGAAACAGACACACTGACTAAGGCTACATAAAATAATCTAACAAAATATGATAAGGACACAGACCAAAAAGAACAGAAATGGACACAGACTATAACATTATTGTTATTTTCCACCTAGTACACTAGAATTTTTTTTGGCAATTTATGGTTTTCCATATGACTTTATTCTTAATTGTTTATTTGACTGTTCATTTTTGTTATGATAAGTTTATATTTTAAAAATTATTCAGAGAGAGGGAAAAGGTCCCTCCATTCAAACGCATATGGTCTTAGTTCTTTCAAACACATCTGAGATAATACTGTTTAGTTTTGGACACATTTTCAAAGAGACCCTGCCCAAAGGAGGGGGAAGGGATAGAAATTACATCACATGAGGAAATGTTAAAGGAACTTGATGTGTTTAAGCTGAAAAAAACAAGATCAAGGGAAGACTTGACACGTCTTCAAAATATCTGAAGGGCTACATAGAGTTCTGTGGTGCTCTAACGTGCAGAACTAGGACTGATGACTAAAAGCTAAAAAAGGCGAACTTCAGGCTCAATTTAAGAAAGTTCTTTCTAACAAATGAAGGGAGGGAAAGGAATAAGCACTTAATGTAGCATCTACAATGTGCCAGGCACTGTGCTAAATGCTTTATAAGTATTTCATTTGATCTTCACAACACTGGGAGTACTGTTATTAGCCGATTTTATAGTTGAGGAAATAAGGCAAGCATGGTTAAGTGACTTGCCCTGGGTCACACAGCTAGTAAGTGTCTGAGTCTAGATTTGAACTCGGGTCTTCCTGACTCCAGGCCCAGTACTCGCTCCATTCCACCACCTTATGATAGCACTGTCACAAAAAATGGCAAGAAGAGCCTGAAGATAGAGCTCCATTAGAAATGTCTGGGCAGAGACTAGACCGCCATGTATTAGGAAACAAGAATATGAGGTGGAACCGCATGGCCTCAAGGTACCTCCTAACTAACATTCTGTGATTCTAATTCAATCTAAGGTTCTAGTGTAAATATGACATTAAAAGAATGGCAAAGTACTATGAGTTAGATGAAACTTACTGGTCACTCAGCTATTCCTTAGCCCATATTCAACATTTCTGACCAGTGGTTATCTAGCCTTTGTCTGAATATTTCCAGAGAATGTTACATTTTGGACAACTCTAATTGTCAGAGTGTTCTTTATACTGAGCCAAAACATACTTTGGTTTAACTTTCACCTATTAGTCCCAATTCTTCCCTCTGGAACCACAGAGAAATGGTCTAATTTCTCTTTCATATGATAGTCTTTCTAATATTTATAATAGCCATCAGTTTCCCCAAGCCTGTCGGTCTTTTTTTCTCCAGGATAAATATTTCCAGTTCCTTCAACTAGTCTTCTTTTTAAATGGTTTTATATCCCCTCCTCATCCTGGCTGTACTCATTTCAACATACTCTAGTTGGCAGTGACAATAAAAATACCTATATGGGGGCTACCAAGTGCAGAATATGAGTATCTGGACTTTATATTTATATCAATATATAATAATATATATTGATATATATAATACATAATAAAATATATATTTATTAAGCCTAAGACAACATTAGTTTTCACAATATCTGTTAGCTCACATTGAACTCAAAAGCACACTAAAAAGTCCCAAATCTTTTTCATATCAATTGCTATTAATTCATCCTTTCAAAAATCACAGAATGTAAAGTGTAAGAAGACCTTAGAGATTATCCAGTCAAAACAGTACTCTAAAAATAAAATCCCCTTCCAACATTTGTCATATAGGATAAAGTAGAGAGAGAGAGAGACAGCAATATATATGGTATAAAATGATAACAGTAACTGACCTATGACAATGAAACCACAGATTCAGAGTCAGATGAGCTGGGGTCAAATTCTTCCTTTGGTGTAAAGAACCCTTTACCTCCTGAGGGAACCTAATCCACTTGTGGCCACCTCTGATTATTAGGGAGCTCTTTATTAGAACAAATTTAACGCTATCTCTGTCTAACATCCGCTCCTCTCTCCTCCCCTCTTCTCCCCACTATGCCACCCTGTACTTCATACTTATCTCTATTCAAATGCTCAGTCTCAGCCTAAGAAGATCTTTTCTCCTGGATAATGTGTGTGTTTTAAGACGACTGCATAAAGAAGAGTAATTATGGTAGAGTTTAAAACACCAGGAAATGGGATAGTAAGTGAGGTCTTCAGGTAAGTGAACTTCCTGGTATACCACAGAAGGGCTAATGTAAAAAAATGTGCAATACGTGCATCTGCCCCATTCCTCCTTGGAAATGCCTTTCTATCTCTGCTGTTCATCTCTATAACCTTCTACTTGCCATATGAATTTGTTCAGAATTAATTGAGAAATAATTTTCTCTAAAAAACAAAGAAAGGAAACCAAGAAGATTGTATCTACTATTCAACCCCTTATTAAGTGCTCCCTATATGCAATGTAAGAGAGATGAAAACATCAATATAATCCGCTGCCTCATTTCCATCTGGCCCACTCTAATTTTGTTTAAACCCTGACCATATACGGTTTAGTGAATAATAGCTAAACCAGACTTATGTTTGAATCAGATAACCTTCAGTAACTCAAAGAAAAGCCAAAAGAGAAAATGGAAGGTAAAAGGGTAGTGGATTTGGAGGCAGAGGGCCTAGATTTAAAACCTGACTGTCACACACTACACAGAAGATGTTAGGCATAGTCCTTTAATCTCTCTAGGCCTCAGCTCTCTTCTGACCTAAAATGACGTTGTTTGACTTGATAATTACTAAAGCCCCTCCCACCTCTAAATATTCTGATACTATGATCCCAGGAAGCCATAAAAATATCCTATGTAATTCTCAGTGCTGCTTGACATCCTTAATTCCCATGACATACCTTTAGTATATGCACTGCACATGTCAAATATTACTGAGATTTTATATAAATAAATATATATATATATACACACACTTTTAAATAGAAAGAATAAAAATAACATTTCAGTCTTTGTATCTAAAGTGTTATATATAGTAGACATACATATACCCTTCAAAAAAGGCTTTATAGCTTAGTACCACCACTGAGCCATTAATAGTCAACGGCAAAAATCCAATCTCTTTAGCAGCTTTACTTCATTCTAAAAAAGAGGAGACAATGCTTGACGCTTTACTTTTAATAGCTTAGGTTGTCATGCCAACTAGAGCTGCTACTTAAATTGAAGGTGGAAAAAAAAGCAGCTTTCTCCTTCCTACACAAACCTTTCAGCATGGCTCAAAATTAGTCCTTAAAACATGAAAAGTCATAGCTTTGGCAATATGATAAATATTACATGTTAGGCATAAAACTGTCAGAAGACGGATGTGACAAACATTCAGTTGGTGTTTCCTTAATGTCATCATACTTGTCCAGTGTCTGGTTGAAAGGCCCCCCATGTGGGCAACATGCAAACACAGCCAATCCTGTAGCCAAATAGGAACTCGTCATTATGAAGCTCAGCACAATGGATGGTAGAAAGAGAAAAACAATGGTTTCTGTAAAAGAGTAGGTGCACTATTCCTGAACACATAATATAGTCCTAGATGGTGAAATCCAAAAAATACCAGCCAAACGAGGCCAATGTGAAGAAAGAAAGAGCATCACTGGAAAGGCAACGTGGCAAACAGACAACTGCTACATGAGGCCTGTGGCAATTTTCATCAGCTTTAAACAAAAACACAAAGGGACCCAAAAGGCAGGAAGAATGTGTTAAATTGTTTGAAGATGGAAGAGCTAAGACTTCAAAAAGAGAAAGAATAAAACAACAGAGAAGGAAAGGTAGATGCATGTTGACTCTCTCTAACAGGTTCCAGGAAAAAAAGGAAAAAGAAAGGAAGGCCAATCCATGTAGAGCAGCAATCACAGAACTACTCAAGAGGTTATTAATGGTCTGAATCACATCAGTAAGTGACATAAGCAAATGTGGTAAGAGGATTATGTGGTAGGACTAGTATATGACAAGCACAAAATAAATATTTAATCAGTAATTAACTCAAAGAATATGGAGTTGAAGGATATCTTGACTTGTAACACAAACCCAAGAGATAAAATAATTTGGTGTCAATTATTAGAGTGAGAAATGATACATGATGAAAGAATACAGAGGAATGTGAAGAGGAACTAGCATTCAAAACACAGAGAATTTTAACATGAAGTCTTTTAAATTTCCCTTTGAAAGCCACTGCCCAAGTAGGACATATTGTTGCATAACTGATAAAGCATTGCAAAATTAGAACCTCTCCAGATGGAACTTATGGAGGGACTGGTGCCATGGCTGGAAAAGTCACTTGGTGAATTGTGGGTAGAGAATGCTTAGCTTAAACATATACCTAATCGTTTTTATCTAGGTACTTAGGGGCCACGAACACTGAGAGGCAACAGACTTGTTCCAAAGTGGTGTTTTAAGTATGCCTTGAAGCTCTGTTTCTACACAATGGACATAACACAAGGATACAATTTCATACAAATTGTGTAACAAAAATGGGTAGAGGTAGGGTGTCAATATAAAGTAACTAATATGTTCTTTTTAATAAATTCTCCACTAAAGTCCTGCCATAACTCTTCACTATATCAGCAGCATGGAAGAACCAGCAGAAGAAACTGGGCTCCAGGAGGAGTTCCAGGAAGGCAGGGCCCATTCTGTGTAGCCTTTGTCTCCTCGACACCTACCACAGAGCTTGGAACAGCACAAATTCTCCAGAGGGGTGGGGAGACAGAATCTAAGAACGATGCTGGGTTCACGTAGGTCACGCCAGGAAGCTTGAGCTAAGTCCTTACCAAGCTGGAAAGGCTCTGAGTACAGGCTTGGTGACAGATGATATGTCAGTTATCTGAAGACCAGCCTAGCTAAATCTGGATGCTCATTACCAGAAAGTAAGCCATCCACCCAATGATTAATATTTTTGGCCACATCAACTAAAGAAAATTCTCTATTATGTAGAAGGACTGTAATCTTAACATACATAGTGCCCATAACATTTGTCACAGATCCTTTAAAATATTAAAGTATTTAAGAAATGTGGTAGAGCTTATTATTTCCAAAAGAGCGTCATCCCTTGTCATGTAACTTCCAGAAGGAGTTCATGTATTAAGTTCTCTTGGAAAACTGCCTTCAATGCTGATTTATAAGCCATACCTTCCCCCCCCCATCTTCCCCAGTCAATTTCATTAAAGTCAAATCTGTTTTGAGAGCAAAATGAGCCTTCCCCAGCTTAATCCCCCAACACATTCACCAGACTTGTGCCACATGAATTTTAATGTAACAATAATAACAATAACAATCTACATTTAACATAGAACTTTTAAGGGTGATGAAGTCCTCTCCTCATAATATTTCTGTGATGCAGAGAGCGCAAGTATTAGAGATGAGAGCCAAGACAAAAAAAAAACATTTTTAAAAAGCAAACAAAAAAGAAAAAAATAAGTGACCTGCCTACATGTCTACATAGCCAGAGTATATAAAGCATATATTTATAAAGTACAAAAAGCAATTCCAAAAATATTTTGAAAATGGTAGCATTGTGAAAGAGGCTCAGAGATTCCCATAAGGAATACTCTGAAAAGGCCAATGATCTTTTCTGTGTACATCTGAATATATTTGCTTAAAAAAATCAGTCATATTACTTTTAATTTACACGACATACATGTAGTTGAAAAGGGTAGAAAATAGGCAAGATCAAGGAAAACTGGTAACTGACACAACTATTTCACTTGCTCCATTCTTAAAGCTAATTCAGGTCCATCTGTCACTAACAAGTTCACATATGGAATCAGCCTTATGGCATCAATTCCCACTGGCAATAGCTCTAGAATACTCAGATCTGTACCTGTGGATTTAGTCCTAAGGATACCAGCAGTTCACTCATGATCTCTTTAAAGTTAACAACAATGATACCGGTCTTCTTTCCTTTCTAAACCATTGTTCAGTGGGCCAGACCAAGTCCCAAACCGGTAAAGGAATATTACTTTGGGCAGGTGAAATTCAAACCTTAACAGTCTGAGTATCATCAAGCTTCCCATACCAATTCCATATAAAAAACACAGTATACAGATAAGCAGGGCAAAGTAGGAATAACAGTAAAAATAATATTTAATGGAGGATCAAACTGAAAAGACAGCTTGGATGCCATCAAACCCCCTCCTTTCACATATGAGGAAACTGAGGTTCATAGGGAAAGTGATTTGACCACAATCAAACAGCTAAAAAGTAGTCAATCAAAGATTAGAACTTAGGTCCTCTGATTACAGATCTGTTCTCTCCACTACCCTCAGCCATTCTCCACAGCTGCCTCTCCCCTCACCTCTGTTCAATGGGGAGGAGAAAAGAGTGACTATGAAGCCTAGCTGGCAGGAACCCAGTTGGGCATCAGCTAGGTTATCAGGTCTTTTAAGACACACACTCCCCACAGTCACAGCTGACACTGAGGTCTAGGTCTGGTTTTTGAGGCTTTCTACACTTATCCTGGGTAGGTCATTTAATCTACCAGCGCCCCAGAAAACACTCTAAAAGTTTAAACTTCAGAGTAGGTGCCAGTGTGCAGTGGTATTTCCTCACTGGGAGTTTCCCATACCAATGAAATCACAAGCCCACTTCCTCCCCTCCCCCAATCCAAAACAACAGCAGTAACTCAGTGAGTAAGAAGTGGAAACATTAATATACCCAGGGTCTGAGAAGTTAAATGCTTGCCATTTGTGTCAGAGGCAGGACTTAAACAGAGGTCTTCCTGGCTTTAAGGTCAGCTCTCTAGCTAGGTTACAAGGCAATAAGCATTTATTAAATGTTTACTCTGATCCAAGCATTATGCTAAGCACTGGGGATACAAATAAAAGTAAAAGACAGTCTCTGTGTTCAAGGAGCTTACATTCTAATTGTGGATGGGTGGGGGAACAGGAAAAGGAGCCACTGAGAGGAAGGAGGGATCCAGGGGCAACCAACACATCAAAGGAAGTTCCAAAGGCAGAGTGGGGGAGAGACAGTATCCACACAGGGACATGACAGGGAAGTTCATGACGTCATGGTGGCAAGGTCAGAGGGCAGGGCATGGTGGCAAAACCCAGGAAAGTCGCCATACAAAATAGATACAAGGTAATTTCGGTGGGGAACACACTGGCAGTTGTGAGGTTCAGAAAAGGCCACACCCAGACACAGGTATTTGAGCTGAGCTTTTATGGAAATAGGGATTCTAAGAGGTGGAATGAAGAGGACTGCATTCCAGAAATGGAAGGCAGCCAAGGAACAGGGAGGGGACATAGAGTGGCACACGTGAAGAACAACAACTACAGGCACATAACAGGGATAAGGTACACTAAGGTTGGAAAAACAGGTTAGAGCCAACTTGTCAAGGCCTTTAAATGACAAATAAAGGAATTTGTATTAGATCCTATAGATAACAGGGCATCCACTGGGGTTTTCTGACCAGGAGAATGAAATGGTCTGACTGGTGCTTTAGAAATATTACACTGATAGCTGTGTGAAAGATGAATTAGAGAGGAAAGAGTTTTGAGGGAAAGAGAATAAGTAGGAAACAATAGGCACAGCGAAGGGGGAAATGTGAGAGAACTTGTGAAGGGGAAATCGACAAAACCTGGCAACCAATAATAATGGTAAGTGTGAGGTGAGAGACTCCATGGTTAGAACCTGTATAACTGGAAAACTGGCTGTATCCTTGGAAGAAATGGGGAAGTTCTGAAGAGGAGTGAGGCTAGGGGAAAAGATAGGGAATTCTGCTCTGGACATGTTGAGTTTAAGAAGTCTATGTCCTATATTCATCATGTCTCACAGGCAACTGGTGATGTAGGCCTAGATATACAAATCTGCGGGTCATCTTCATACAGATGATAATTAATTCATGTGAGTTGATGGGATCACTAAGAAAGAGCACACAGAACAGAAGGCATAAGACACGGCTCTGGACCACATGCATATCTAGGGAGTGTAATATGGATGGTGATCTAGCAAAGAAGATCGAGAGGGACTGGCCATACAAGCAGAACCACCGAGGCTTGGGAAGTAAGAGATCCCTGACAACTTTGGAGAGTGGAGTGATGAAGTCAGAAGCTAAACTGGAAAAAGCTTGTGAGCAACAGGAAAAGAAGTGGGGAAAATCAGAGTAACAGATTTTCCTTGGAGTTTGCCTGCGACAGAGAAGAGAGATACAAGACAATAGTTTAAGGACACCTACCTCCCTAGAAATTTCAAGATTACTGATAGTGGCTGAGCAACCAAATCCAGCAGTTCTCTCAGTAACCAGGGAAGTTATTTCATTTGGACATGGTGAATTGAATTTACTTAGGAAAGTCTCATCTATTTATTTTGGGTTTCAACCCCCATTAGCCATTTTAACCAGTTAAGAGGCTATTATAATAGACCAAGCAATGGTTTAAACTAAGATGGTAGCAGTGTGAGTGGACGAGGCGAAAGAGAAGAGCACAGAATAGGCAGATTCAAGAGATACCATAGAAGCAGTATTAATAATACTTGGCAATTAATATGTGAGAGTAAGGAAGACAAAAGAGTCAAACATGCTAAGAGTCTGACCCAGCTGATTAGAGGAGAGGGAGAAGAAAATGATGAGTTTAGTTCTAAATGTGTTTGAGGTACTGTCAGGATAGCCACATGAAACTGTCTAGATGGCAGCTGGAGATGTGAAACCAGTCCTCAGCAAAGAGAATAGGATTAGAATACACCTGGGAGTCATCTTAAGTCATGGAAGCATTTGAGATTACCAGTAGAGAGCCTGTAGAAATAGAAAAGGGACATCCCTTAGGGAATAGGAAAATACAAAATTAACCAAGAAGAGACCACGAGGGAATGCTTAAATAGATAGGAAAATGAGGAAAAAACAGGGTCACAAGACCCAAGGGAGGAGACAGTATCCAGAAAATTAAAATCCACAGAGTCCAAAGTGACAACAAGACAAAGCCTGAGCAAAACCCATCGTATTTGCTAGGAGTTTACTAGGGACCCTGACAGTAGTTCCAGTTGAGTGGTGGAGATGGAAATCAGACTTTAAGAGGTTGAGAACTGAATGAATAGTAAAGGAAACAATAATAGATTATTTTCCTAAACATTTAGAAACGAAGAGAAGAGATACTATAAGACAGTTTAAGTGTCAGAGGATAACAACATTAAAGGAAGGCTTTTTGTTTGTTTAGGGGAAGATCTGAGCATGTTTACGGACAGAAGGGAAAGATATAATAAAGAAAGAAATGGAGACAGAAAAGGAGAAAGGGAGGGAGGCGGAGGGGGAAGAGAAAGAAAGAGGGAGAGGGAGAGAGAGAAGGGGAGGGAGAGAGGGAGAGAGGGAGAGAGAGAGAGAGAGAGAGAGAGAGAGAGAGAGAGAGAGAGAGAGAGAGAGAGAGAGAGAGAGAGAGAGAGAGAAAGGGAGGATGAATGAGAACAATGGATGGGGCAAATTCCTTGAGGAGCTGGGAGGGGAGTACATTAAGAGGACAGAATTATGGCTAATGCTGGCAAAGAGAGAGATCTCAACTTCTGCAACTACAGCAAAGGAACAGAAATGAAAAAAGGAGGATGGGAGACCAATAAATTCAATATGGATGTCCTCAGTCTTCTCATTTGCGACATTTTTGAAATTCTGAAATAAAAGTCATCTTGTAGAGACTTCCAAGAATACCAAAGACTTCAATAAAAGATATAACCAACAAGATACCAAACAAGATAAACACTTCGAATCATTTAAGTATGGAGGTAGAGATGAAGAGCACTTGTGCTCAAGAACTAAGTTTATGAGTTTGGGGGTCTGAGGAAAATTGCTAAAACGTGACTAGTAAATTAGTCAACAGACTGTCATCACAAGATGGAAACTACACTTGAAAACAAAATGAAAAATCATCTTGGTGAAAATAAGCCTTGAGTATTCAATGCTAGAAGGAAATGCCTGCCTTAGCTCTGATCTTCTCTCAGTGGAATGCTTCTAAGACTACAAGCAGCCTCCCTCAAATCATTTGGGAAATGAAGAGAAGTCAATATGCAGGAAAGCATTAAGCCTGCAAAAAGCAGGACAGGCACCTCAGATGCAGAAAAAATTAAAGCTTTAGAAAGTTCTTATAACTAAAACCATAAAGTGAATTGATTGTACCATGTTAACTACCATGTTCAAACTATATTCAACATTACTTTGAAACTAAGAGATCTAGGAAAATTTTCAATGTTTAAGTTAGAGGCATCTCAAAAGATGTTAGATGTTACCTTAAAAGAACCTAACTGTGAAACAAATCGACTAATTGGGGCATATTACGTAGCTAGCCATCTCCACAAGATGACTTTCCACAGATGTTACATACAACTGCCTTGATCAGAAACAGCACGTGGGTCTGTTGAAATCACCTTGCAGAAATTACCCACTGTAAAATGTTTCCTGATGGTGGATTATAAGGGATTCTCTACAATGCTGAACAGCCCCCCAGAGGGAACACAGCATATTCCCAAGGATGGCTTAAGCCCAGGGACAATGACTCATGACTATGCAGGGACATCTGATCACTGTTTTACACAATCACAAATGTGACTTCTTTCCCCCAAAGAATAGCTAACCATGATTTTATATAGTCAAAAAATATATATAAAAAAGACTTAAGCTATGCAAGGCTCATCTGTTCTCCCTCAGCCTCTGTTTGATGTGTAAATACACTGGAGGGATCCCAAGGCTGCAATAGGGGAGAAAATTTGATTTAATTCACTCTGATATTTTGTTTCTATCTTCCTGTGTGCAGGCTATGGCGATGGATGGAAAACTTAAAAGGGAAAAATAAACACAGAAAACTAATTATTTTCAAAATACAGATTTTTTTAAAGCGCCAAGGAGAAAAGCTAGAATTACCTGAGAATGTATCTAGCCACAATGGTAATTTGATGCTTTGCTCAGCATGCAAACTGTACTAATTGAGACAGCAGCAAACTTAGATTAATCATCTTCTTCTGAAGTGTGAAAACTCAAAATTCTATGCAGAAGTGTTTAAGAAGAGCTAAGCGACTACATAACTTACTGACAAATAAAAGACCATAAGACACTATAAGTTGATGATGTGGTCACTTTTGTGCTCTAGGATCCTGTTCAATACTGTGCCTTACAGAACCTAATCTAAAAACACTTTGCTTTTAAGTGCCAGTCTCATCAGAAGCTAATGTAATAATGTGGTTTTTTTCTAAATTCCATCTCACTTGAAAATCTGTAACACACAATCCACAAAGTCCCTTGATTATGATGGAAATCACTCTAGAAGATGCATGTGCTTTAGAAATGGTAACCTCTCCAGTAGAAACCACACAGACTGGTGGGGTCTGCAGACCATCATATCTATTTTCAAGAAAATATCAGTTTAACCATACATAAATATATCTCATGGTTTTCAAGGCTGCATCCACTAAGCTGACCACAGTGACTTATGAGTCATACCTCTGACAGCATTTCATATTGGCCTCTTCTCCCCAAAGCTATAGTTAATAGATCATAGACCACGGATGCACTTTGTAAGCTGATGATACGGTCACTTTTGTGTTCTGGTATCCTGCTCAATACAGCATCCCGGTTTGCCTGAGAACATCAAAAAGAAAAAGGGCTTTGAGAAAGGTCAGCACATAGATTAAATATCATCTACTTGCTGTTTATAAAAAACTCTTCACATAAATTCTCTTAGAGCCAACAATGTACAGATCAGGTCTTGGAGCAAATTAGGAACAGGAGGTACAAATTCACCCTTGGCAATTGAAAGCTGGCCATTATAGTACAAAAGTACACTGTTCTGCACCAGGATTTCTCATATATGAACAATGGGGCTGATTCAAAAGGCTGCTTGTACCTTAATCAAACCTCTGCAGGAAGCTATTTAAAGCTAACACAAAGCCAAATTATTTCCCCAGATGCACATAGCACCTATGGAATACTTGCACACACAGTGTTGCTTTAGGAAAGCAGAACTATATATCCAGTAGCCAAATTACTGATATTTGGCACTATTCCTCTGAGGGAGGGAGAGAGGGGAGGTAGAAAATAAGGAAAAGAAGAAGAAAAGGAAGGATGAGAAGGAGGGAGGGAAGGAGAATTCCTGACTCCCACAACTTCCATCATGAAATGGTGCTTTCAAATCAACAGGTCCTACAGAGATTTGTTTTCCTTTCTTCTCTATGACAAAATCTGTACAGCTGTCCAATACTCACTCACATCCCTAATACCTTTGTGACCTTGAGCAAGTCTCTTAACCTCATCAGATCCAAGTTCCTCATCAGTAAAAGATGGAGACTGGATCAGATGGCATCTGAAGTCTTTTGCAGCTCTAAATCTATGGTCCTGTGCTTCCATGCTCTTCACCATAACGGACCACAGGTCAAAACATGATTCAATATAGGTTACAGGGGCGCAAAACAGACTTACGACAGAAAGAGGCAAGCAGATTTGTTATTTAAATAATACCACAGAGAACACCCTTCTAATTCAATGCCTCTATAGCTTAGCACAGAAATACCTCACACACATTCAAGCTTAATATTCTCTTCTATCTAGAAATCAAATGCTTTTCACAAATGACTTTCATTAACATTCAAATTTAATTTTTCTACAGATTCCTAGAGAGACATTGTATTATAGATAAAACAGCTCATTTTCCCCTTTCCTGATTATAGGGACCAAAATGATTCAAATTTGGTACCCTCTGCCTTTAATTTGACAGGCCTGGTCTCTCAATCTCTCATAACTCTGGATCAGTAAGAGTAGAAAGAAGGCCCCCAGGGCTATGTTTTCAAAGTGGCACATGAAGTAAGCACTAGGGTCATAGAGATGGCCATTTGGATGTTCTCCTTCCTTCATGCCATTCTGAAAGCCTGCTTACCAACTCTGCCTCCCACTAAGAAGGAACTGCCTTTCTTTTCAGCACCAACTCCTTGGCATTTACTGTTAGCACCATAGATCAGTATGGATTTGGCTTCAAAACTCCCTCCTCTGAAATATAAAAGTCAGAATAAGAGATAATCAGGGCACTTCTCATTGAGTGAATCACTTCTTGTTAGAGCAGGCCTTATCTTGAAATTTTCATTATAAGTCTTCCTAATCCAGGTGTCAATTCTACACCAGGGAAAGAAATGATGGATTAACTAAGTAAGACTTGCTAGAAACAACTTTATCCTATTTTTTTTTACTTGATGTTATCTGTTCTAAAATCATTACTCTGAAGAGAAAAAAACTGTAGTAATTCTGATATTTATAAGAATTCAAAATTGGAGGCCTTATCAACTATCAAGCTGTATCAAATTTTTAATTTCAAAAAAAAAGTGTTCAGAAATCTTGTGTTTACAAATATATGATGCATATTTTCAAACACCATTGTGAGCACTAGCTTTTCAAAAATTAAGGTTGTTGTTTTAGTTACCATTAAATAGCTGCAGATTTGATAACTCCCTTTATTTTGTGGAAAAATTACTCAGAGTCAAAAAATAACGTGATATGATGATATACAGCAACTCAATCCTGAACTTACTTCTTGTGGGTAGAGGGTCTAACAGGTAAATTTATGTTTCTGGTTTATAGCTAATAGAGCCATAAAAATAAACCATTTTCTCAACCACTAAAAAACAGAATAATGTTCATTTTGACTTGAAGTTGAACATATTTATTTCCTGTCTACAAACTGTAAAAATATAAAAACTGTAGAGAAGGAAATAAGTTTTCATGAGAGTAAAATTGCAACTTTTACTAATTTCTACATAATTTCTAATTACGGAATGATTATCAGTTTACACATAACTATCTTGATCAGGAACCTGTTTGCCCTGATTTCTAACGGAAGCATCATTTGGCATCATTGTCAAATAGCGTCATTAGACCTTACTATGCAATGGTGAGTTTACCAAAACCAAAAATCTTTTTTTGATAGATCTAAGCCTACTGATCCAAAGTGCCTCCAACTTTAAAGGCTACTAGTTAACATTCAATTAAAGACAAAGAGGGATAAACGAAATGCATCCCTCCCCCCAACTGACATACTGCTTTTGGGGCCAGATACATTAAGTATGACCAAGCAAAGGCTGAAAACTTAGTATGACGGTACTGTTGCCTGAAAGTCTAATAAGAAACAGCCTTAATCAAAGAGTAGGTTATAAAATGCAAGGAGGTTATTAGACCAAGAAGAGTCTGGAGAAAGCACAAAACACAAATCATTCCTGAGATGCCAGCTCGTTGAAAAGTGATAAGCACAGGTGGGCAAGGATAACAACCTGTTACTTTCTTAGGGTGACTAAGTTCAATGACAGAAAAGACAAGCCAAAGAAAACCAAAAGAATCGATGAAGGTATCTTGACCCCACTAACATGACCACTTTCCTGTTTTTAATAAAGACAAAAATAATTTCCCTGATTAATGCCATTCACTCCTTTATTTTGCATTTAACCCGTTCTTCTGTATTCTGTTTGTATTCCCCAGAAAACTCTCTGAAAATTCCTGAGCCACTTTCAGTTACTTCTAAAAAATTGTGGAGAAGGGCAAATGTGATCCCAATTATTTAAAAAGAGAAGAGGCTACAAACAGCTTGATTTCTACTCTTGGTAAAATCCTTCAACTGATCATTAAAGTGAAAAGCAGTGACACTCAAAGCATTGTGGCTTCATAAAAAACAGTTCACATCAGTCTAACTCCATTTTTTTTTCATTTTGATATAATATCTAGGTCAGGAGATGGCCAAGGAAATGTTCTATAGAGCAGTGCATCAAAATTTCGGCAAAGCATTTGACAAAATCTCTTATCCTATGCGTATGGACAATATGAAGAAATGAGACCTAGATTTTAAGTGGGTTCATAATTAGTTGAATAAGTGGACTCAAAGAATAATCAGTAATGGTAGAGTATTAAAGATCTGTCCATAACTCTGTGATGGTTAATATTTTTATCAATGGTTTGGATGAAATTTTGAAAAGTGTATCTGTCAAATGTATAGGTGATATGAAGCTGGAAAAGATAGTTTACATGATAGATAACAGAGACAGGATACAAAGAAGATATCAACAGGATAGAGTAATGGGCCTAATCAAATAATATGACATTTAAAAGGAATATATATTTTTAAAAAACCAGAATTCCAAAATTTGAGATACAAAGAACCTCAAAGGCCATCCTAATGAAACTCATCTACAACTGAGAATCCCTTCTACATCTCCAGCAAGTAGTGATCCAGCTTTTTCCTGAAGACTTAAAAGATGAATTAGCCCACTACCTATCATGGCAGCCAATTCTATATTTTTTTGGTTGGAAGCTTTTCCTAATGTCAATCCTAAATCTGTTTCTCTAGTTCTGTCTTCTGGGGTTAAGAAGAACAAGTCTAATTCAACTCCATATGACAGTAATTCAAATACTTTCTTCCCAAAGTCTTCTTTCCCAGGCTAGATATCCCCAGGCTAAGATCTTTCACTCTTCTAGGCCTCTTATCAATATAATTCCTAAGATGTGGTGCCCAAAACTTCAAAAGTTCAGGATAGGCAAGATATAACTAGACAAGCATTCCTATGAAAAAGATGGGGGCAGGGGGGTGGGGAGAGCGAGGGCAAAGCACCTGGGTAAACTGAAAGCTAGATATGAATCAACCAGGAGACACTGACATCAAAATAACTAACAAACAAATCATTAATTGAGAGGTATACTGTACAGAATGAAGGAGCTGACAAATGCACTTTACATGATAGCAATCTTCAAGTATTTGATGGGGTTTTCACGTAGAAGCGGAATTAAGACTTCTTTATTTAGTCTCAGAGAGTGAAATTAAGAGGACTGGGCAGAAGTTGCAAAAAGATTATGGATTGAAGCTAGACGTAGAGAAAAATCTTCCTAACAATTAGAGTTACCCCAAAGTGTAATGGACAGTCTCTAAAGTGAATAAATTTCCCCTTGCTGCAAGACTTCCAGATGAAGACCAGATAATCACTTGTCAGCACTGTTACAGAATTGTTCTTGGCCAATACAAGATTGGATCAAGGCAAACTAGGCTGAACCTATTTTGCATCATGGACCTCTTTGTTGTTCAGCCTTCATTTTTGAAGAGGATCAATGACATCATGGAGCGATGCCCTGACTTGCACATGAACTGGATAATTTAAGTGAGGCAGAGTTGTTCCAAGTCATCAGTCTTGCTCTCTCTTCCAGAGTTATCAAAGTCCAGTTGCAGGACAAAAGTCCAGATGATTGTGCATGGCTTAGGATACAGTAGATGACCTTGGTGTCTTCCATGTCTGACCAAGCTCTAAGCACTCCACAGTGCCTGCTTCAGCTGCCTTCATGACTTTTGGGACAAACCGTTCTCATCCACCCATTCCACCAGAAGTCTTCACACAGTTGGGGTAGACACCCTCAACTCACTGGTGGGTTTCAGCAGTCTAGTTAAGCCTATGAATCCCTTCTCTGAATGTTTTTAAACTCATAAAATAAGGTACATAGGATTACCATGGAAACCAATTATACTGAAATAAATATATTTTTCTCCATCCAAGTTCATGGACCCCTGAAACCTACCCAAGTGAAGAACCTCCTGGGCTAGAGGGTCTTTAAGGTCCTTTCCAACTCCGACCTTCTATGACTGTATCACCAACCAGACTGGAAAAAAGAGGGGGAAAGAGGGATAGTGCTCCCATGTTTTTAAATGTCTCTCACTGTACTTGGAACACATAGTACAATGCTTTAGAATCCAATGTGCATTTAACAAATAAACTGGAGCACTCTCCCTCCTTATCCCCACCTCCAGGCTTCCCTGGCTCCCTTCAAGTATCAGCTAGAGTCCCACCTTCTGCAAGAGGCCTCTCTCAGTTCCCCTCAGTACCAGTGCCTTCCCTCTGGATTATCTCCAATGTACCCTGGCCATCTCTTGTTCATACATAGTTGCTTACCTGTTGTCTCCCTCATTAGACTCTACGCTCTTTCAGAGCAGGAGCTGACTTTGATCTTTCCTTGTATTTCCAGCAGTTAAGAACAGTATGTGGCACATGACAGGCACTTAATAAACGTTTAATGACCGACTGATTGACTGACATAGTAGGCACTTAATAAATGCTAGTTGATCAACTAACTGATCACACAAATGATAGCATTTATAAAATGGAATAAATAGAATGTTCAGATTTGAAGAGATCCTAGAGGCTTACCTAATAGAAGCCTCTTATTTTATCAGTGATAACTGGAGCCCAGAGGTATGAAGCAACCTAACCAAGGTCATACAGCTATTAAGTGGCAAAGTCAGCATTCACACAAAGACCTAATTCCAAAACCAACTCTCCTTCTGCTACATATCATGGATACCAACCATCCTGGATCACAGTCCAGTATTACTTCTACTATGCCACAAATGTTCAAAACTGAAAACTCACATCACTTTTAACTACAAAAGCAAACTAGTTCCATATTAGGAGCAGCTCAGTAGCATAGTGGATAGAGTGCCAGGCCTGAAATTAGGAAGACTCATCTGTCCAAGTTCAAATCTAGCCTCAGATACTTACTAGCTGTGTGACCTTGCGCAAGTCACTTAATCCTGTTTACCTCACTTTCCTCATTTGTCCAAGTTCAAATCTACCCTCAGATACTTACTAGCTTTGTGACCCTGGGAAAGTCACTTAATCCTGTTTACCTCAGTTTCCTCATTTGTAAAATGAGCTGGAGGGAAATGGCAAAGCACTCTAAGTATCTTTACCCAGAAAACCCCAAATGGGGTCACAAAGGGTCAGACGTGACTGAAACACCTGAACAGCAACCAAAGTTTTACATGGCATAGAACATTACAGAGTGGCAAGCAGAATACGCTGAGGGAAAAAAAAACTTTTAAAATTTTATATACTTGTCAACACTAAGAGAGATTTCCAAGATGTTGATGATGGCTAACATTTATAAAGTGCTTACACTTTTCCAGGCAACATGCTAAGTACTTTACAAACACTATCTTATTTGATCCTGACATCAACTCTGAGAGGTAGATGCTATTATTATCCCCACTTGACATATGAGGAAACTGAGGTAAGCAGAAGGTAAGTGACTTGCCCAGGGCCACACAACTAGTAACTGGCTGAGGCTGGGTTTGACCCAACTGTCTATCCACTGCATGCTCTCAACAGTCTGATAATGATCACATCCACAACCTCATGGTTATTCTTAAGTTCTACCACATCAGGGCCTTCCTCACAGGCCACAACCTTTGAGGAAGTCTGGCCCGTTACTGTGATAGGGAGCTTAACTCAGGAAGCAGCGGCTAGAAGAGGGACTCCAGCCAGCCAGTTCTCAAATAACATAAGGTTCATAAACACAGAACTGATCCCAAAACTACTAGATTATTAGGACAAAATGAGTAAGAGTGCCCCCTCCCTATATCCACATTACCCTCTTCCCTCACAACTGCCTTTTTGTGACTGCCTATTCAAGGTGATTCCTGATACAGTCCTCTGATTACAATTCCATAAAAATGGGATGTGTGTTATATTGATTGAGTGGACACACAGTGTAATTTTGTCACGGGTCTAGTTTATTTATACTATGCTGATGTCAGGATTTAAGAAGAAACTCTGGGTCTCAAGTCAACACAGAGTCTGACCAGGACAAAGACAATGAGTCTGAATAATAAGGGAAACACAGTTAAAAAACAGATGGTCCTGGTCTCTCAGCACCAAAGAGTGCACCCTCCCAGAGATAATAACATGAAGCAATCACACCCCTCCTGAGTCATCTGACAAAAGCACCAGCAGCACCCTGGCCAAAGGAAATCCCAAGAGAGAAGAAAAACATTTTCTGTACTGCGCTTACCATGGATTCACTGATCAGCAGCAACAACAGGGCTTCCTCGGTATTCTCCTGGGGGCAAAAAATGCTGCCAAAACAAAGAGAACATCAACCTCAGCAAAGCCACGTGAGAATAATGTCAACATGCATTACTATACTCAGAGCAGAAATCACGATGGAAGCTTCTACATTCACTACACCACGCAACAGAACACTTGGAATTCACTGGCTTGTTTGGGAACAATGTCCCGTGGCATTTATGTCTGTTAATGTCTACTTACAAAAGCATGTTTTATACATACATGGCCTTGATACAAAGAGAAATTTACCTAGCTGTAAAATGTTACTGTAGTTAGTCACAAGCCTCCTACGCATACAAACTACAGACACGCTAACATATAGTATTACTCTTATTTTCTCCCACTTTTTGTGAATTTTTTTAGACAAATAGAGACTTTAAATTATCTTCCCTACCCAGGAAGAATTCAGTGAGACTGGTCATATCTTACACTAGACAGAATTCAATTTAATTCAACCTAGAGCAAGCATTTTAATCTGCATTATAATATCAGACAACTTTAAATTCCTGAACTAAAAGGTAAAGCTTCTTAATTCAACGTTGTCAGGATCACAGAAGAGAAACAAAACTGGTCTCTACTTTAAATATCCCATTCTTTGCATTTCCTGACTCTACTGCACTTTTAATTTTGTAATTTCCCTCCCTTTCTTTCTGTTCTGAACCTCTCCAAAAGTCTTTAACGGTAGCTAAGTGAAGGCTTCCAGTCAGATTTAAAAAAAAAAACCAAAAACCCAAAACCTTTTCCCCTGGAATGAGAGAAGAATATTTGCCTAAGCAAGTAGGTTAGATAGATCAACCCTTAAGCTTCATCTCATGAAGTAATAAAATAAGAATTACTCTTACTTACTCTAGAATTAGCTGCTAAGTATAAGTATTTTTGAAATATTTTTTGTTTTTATACAGGTTTAAAAAGAAATGAGATAGTAGATAAGAAAACATAATGCTATGCTCATATTTTAGAAATCCCCTTACAGATTTGAAATGTTGACGTGAACACTCTGCCATACAGAGTGTTAAAATATTTTATGGGATAAAAGAGAAAGGTCAAATCTTGGCCCTAGAAAAGATGACAAAATGCACCTCTCTCCTCTCCTTAACCTGTACCAAAGGAATTGCTTTTGTCTCCCTTATCCTGTGTTCCCCTTGTCCCTAATCTTTAACCTGTGTCCCCCTGCCCTGTCTTTAAATCTTAAACCACCATAAAACCTAAAACCCTTATACTGGACCATAAAGAATTCCTTTTGTCTCCCTCATCCTATGTCATAAAATCCTTTCTTGTCCTATCCTTAATCTTTAATCCTCATAAAAAACTCTAAAACTACATCATCATTCTGAAACCTCTACATAAGCCTAGTTTCCCAAATACCAGCACCCTAATAACCTTCTTGCTAACAAGGCCTGTGTGCTTTCATGTACTAAAGCTCCCATTGGCTACCAAGAACACCTAAGGGAAATCTTGGATACTTGGACAGCTCTTCCAAATCTGACCTCAACAATGTCACAGTGTCAGTTAAGTCCATGTATATGCTCCATATTCCATCTAAGCCACTACAATAGACAAACACAAAGTAAAATACTGTGCTTATCACAGCTCCTATCAAGTAACAAATTTACTGACTTCAATTCAATTTCTTCTAACTTGCCCAACCCCTCTGATGGAGGAGACACTAATGAGCAATGTCAAAGTCAAATGACGAGCAGCCTAAAAAGAGATTTTTAAAAGGTGCTGTATAATCAACACATGGGGGGGAGGGGTCAGGGTGGAGAATCACCTCTAAATAATTAAGAATTAGCTCTACTAGAGGCAGAGCTAGAAGGGAACTTAGAGGCCATCTAGGGCAACTTCCTCATTTGACAGAGGAGAACACAATGATACCAAGAAGTTAAATGACTTGCCTAAGACTGTCAACAAGCAATCACAACTTCATGAAACTTACATGAACACTAGGTTTATTACAAGAGAAATGAACATACATGTGGAACCCAAAGAGTTCACAATCCACATGGAATTTTGCATATTTATACCAGTGGGACAAAGGCAGGAGGAGAAAACACAAATCTTCCCCCTAAAGGGGCATGGTGTGAGAGGGGGAAAAGTGCAGTAAAGGTGGGTAAAGGACAAAACCCCTCCCAAAGGGGAGGAGCAAGGCAATGGCAAAAGCCATTTCCTTCACATTTCCCTTGGGAACTGCTAGACTATGAAGCTAGGATGGTCAGCTTATCTACAAGGGTCCCAGCTGCACAAGCAGTTTCTCAGCCTAGCTCAGAACTACTAGCACCTGTCTTGACTCCCAAGGACACACAGGGAGTTTACTTTGGGATGCAAACAACAAATTATGTCAGCTGGGGGAAGGGGGGGTGGGGCTTCATTCTTGACATATTCAGGATTCCTCTGAGCTTAGAGTCACTAAAAGAGGGATTTATAAAATCACGTCTGATTTTCAATTATTTCAGTCAATTTGTGGATCATCAAGTTTCTTCCACTAAAGTAATTCTTTCCATTAGGTGTATCTCTAAGATATTTCATGTAAGTGAAACAGTGGGCTGAAGATAAGAGTAGTGGGGAAAACGCACCCTATAACAGTTTTCGAAAGAAGGATTAGGAAAACAAAGTTATATCCAAATGTCCCACCAAGCAGCATTTTATCCAGCCAGTTTTGGTGAATTTTCTCTGTGTCTTGAACATATTTTTGTGTCCCTCATCTAAGTAAAAGTTACTGTCTATACTAAGTGATTTTGATCTTGTGTTATATGAATTGTAAGCAAGAAGAAAGGACTGCATACAAATTGTAGATTAGCTATTTACAGGTCTTTAGTCTTGGTATCAATTGTTATTACCCTTCAATTGCCTTCAAAGATCCCAAACACTGAAATAAAATTCAGCTGACCACCCGAAAAAAAAAGGGAAAAAATTGAGTTGCTAACAAGAAACACTTGTGCTATATTACCTTTCCCTCTTACCTATACTGGATTTGCAAACCTTTTTTATTCTTTTTACTTCAAGATTCACTATGTAGATCTCTTCTTCCAGGTGATCATAAGAAATATGATTACTGTAATTATTATCAACTAATAAAATGTCAAATTATAAATTAATAATAAATTCTATGACTGGTATTATTTAGGAAATCAAACTGCAATGGCTAGAAGTAATATTTTATAAGCATGAGCTGGGATAACACATAGAATTGAAGAAGATTCGAATATAAAGTAACTTAAAACATCTAGTCCAGCGTCCCTCAGTGTTTAGCAGGAGAAATCAAGGTCCATAAAGAACAAACTCATTCAAGGTCATACTGAAATAATACCAATATAAGCTTATAACTAACAATAGGTGTCAAAGCATGATGGTGGGTAGTAAGTGCAGAAAACTGAGTTCTTAAAGGTTAAGGTTACTTTGTGTATTAGGAAGCTTTTCTAAGAAGGTTAATAGTAGATTACTATTTTTGTTGTTTTTTTTTCTTTTTTAGGCAATTGGGGTTAAGTGACTTGCCCAGGGTCACAGAGCTAGTGTCAAGTGTTTGGTCTGAGGCTACATTTGAACTCAGGTCCTCCTGACTTCAGCGCAGCTGCTCTATCCACTGCATCACCTAGCTGCCCCAATAAGTTACTATTTTTAAGAAAAAAATGTTAGCAATTACAGAAGACTATGCTTCCGTGTGCTTTTCCACACTTTACCTTTGTACCCTTCCACAAACTTCTTTTAAAAAATTCCTTCCAGGGAGCCAAAATGGTGGAGAAAGGCAGGGACTCACCTGAGCTCTCCCCCCAACCCTTCAAACACCTTTAAATAATGTCTCAGAATAAATTCTAGAGCAGCAGAACCCACAAAAGGAAGGGGTAAAACAATGTACCAGCCTAAGACAACTTAGAAAGTTAGCAGGAAACATCTGTCACACTGGGGTAAGAGTGGAGCACAGTCCACTGCAGGCTGCACCAGTGTATATGGGGCCCAAGAAAAACAGGAGGAGGTCTCGTTGGGTGACTGAATCAGTGGCAGCATTGGTGGTTTCTAGACCTCTCGGCCCACAGATGGTAAAGGAGTCACACAACTGGACAGAAGGAGAGTATAGGGGTCTCTTTGCTGGCACCAGGGGAAGAACTCTGTTACATTACCCACACTTGGATCTGGGTCACAGTCCTGGTTCTCAGTCTCAGGGCAAGAAAAAGCACTAGCACCTCAGAGCTGTGAACTATACAGGAGCTGTGACCCTGGTCACAGTTCCAGGGTGGAAAAGAGTGCTTATGGTCGCTCACAGGCCAGAGTTTAGTACAGAAGAGTAGTAAACACACCTCTCCCTAGCTCATACCACTATGAAAGAACCAAAAACTTATAGGTCCCCAGAAATACCTCTGAAAAAAGCTGCACAAAAAACCTGAAGATTGGGATAGTTGTCCCCTCCACCCCAGAAGCAGAGACCCATTTTAGCGTAGTTAAAAGTCAAGAAATAGGCTAGAAAATGAGCAAACAGCAGGAAAAGATCCTGACTACAGAAAGTTACTATGGTAATAGGGAAGATCAAAACACAAACTCAGAAGAAGACAACAAAGTCAAAACTCCATCCAAACACTTAAAAAATATATATGAACTGGTCGCAAGCCCATGAAAGACCTCCAAAAGGATTTTAAAAATCAAGTAAGAGAGATAGAGGAAAAATTGGGAAGAGAAATGAGTGACGTAAGAAAAAAAAAGAAAAAAGAATTAACAAGCTTGCTAAAGGAGGCACAAAAAATACTGAAGAAAAAAAAAAACACCTTAAAAAACAGAATAGTCCAAACGGTAAAAGAGGCATAAAAATCCAATGAAGAGAACGATGCCTTGAATTGGTCAAACGGAAAAAGATATACAAAACATCCACTGAAGAAAAGAACTCCATAAAGCACAGAAATGGCCAAACAGAAAAGGAGGTATAAAAGTTCAATGAAGAAAACAATTCCTTAAAAATTAGAACTGAGTAAGTAGAAGCTAATGGCTTCGTGAGACATCAAGAAACAAAATCAAAAGCATGAAAAAAAACTGAAGAAAATGTGAAATATCTCATTGGAAAAATAACTGACCTGGAAAATAGATCCAGGAGAGATAATTTAAGAATTACTGGAATGCTTGAAAGCCATACTAAAAAAAAAGCCTAGACATCACCTTTCAAGAAATTATCAAAGAAATCTGCCCTGATATCCCAGAACCAAAAACTGAAAAAATCCATTGATCATCTCTTGAAACAGGTGATCCCCAAAAGATCCCAAAACAAAAAGTCCCAGGAATATTATGGCCAAATTCCAGAGCCCCCAGGTCAAGGAGAAAATACTGCAAGCAGCCAGAAAGAAACGATTCAAATATCATGGAGCCACAGTCAGGATAACACAAGATTTAGCAGTTTCTACATTAAAGGATCAGAGGGATTGGAATATGATATTCCAGAGGGTAAAAGAGCTAGGGTTACAAGCAAGAATCACCTACCCAGCAAAACTGAGTATAATCCTTCAGGAATGCTTTCAGGGAAAAAAATAGACAATCAATTAAATAAAGGACTTTCAAGTGTTCCTGATGAAAAGACCAGAGCTGCAGAGAAAATGTGATTTTCAAATATAAGATGCAAAAGAAGTATAAAAGGTAAACAGGAAAGAGAAATCATAAGAGATTCAATAAGGTTAAACTGTTTACATTCCTACTTGGGAAAATTGTATTTTTAACTCCTAAAAACTTTCTTTTCATTAGGGCACTTAGGAGTATACATAGATAAAGGGCATGGATATGAGTTGAATATGATGGGATAATTATCCAAAAAATAAAATAAAATTAAGGGGTGACAAAGAAGAATGCACTGGGAGAAGGGGAAAAGGAGTTATCTGACATAAAAGGGGCACAAAAAAGCTTTCACAGTGAAGGATAAGAGGGGTGATGTGGGAGGCAGGAGCGCATGAACCTTACTCTCATTGGAACTGGCTCAAAGAGGGAATAACACATAGCTGGGTGTAGAAATCTATCTTACCACTTAGGAAAGAAGGAGGGGAAGGGGATAAGAGAAGGAAGAAGGAGATGATAGAAGTGAGGGCACACTGAGGGAGGCAAAAGTCAGAAGCAAAACACTTTTGAGAATGAACAGGATGAAAGGAGAGAGAGAGAGAGAGTAGGATAAACGGGGAAAATAGGACGGAGAGAAATAGTAATGATTACTGTGAAAAAAAAATTTTAAGCAAGTTTCTCTGATAAAGACCTTGTTTCTCAAATATATATAGAACTGAGTCAAATTTATCGAAATAAGAACCATTTCTCAATTGATAAATGGTCAAAGTGTGTGAAAAAGGAGTTTTCAGACAAAGTTATCAAAGCTATCTATAGTCATGAGAAAAAAATGCTCTAAATTACTACTGATTAGAGAAATGCAAATCAACACAGCTCTGAGGTAGCACCCCATACTTATCAGATTGGATAACATGACAGGAAAGAAAAACGACAAATGTTAGAGGGGATGCGGGAAAATTAAAACACTAATGCACTGTTCGTGAAGTTGTATAATGATTCAACCATTCTGGAAAGCAACTTGGCACTATGACCAAAGGGCTATTAAACCATATGTACCCTTTCACCCGGCAATACCACTACTACGTCTCTATCCCAAAGAGATCAAAGAAAAAGGAAGGGGACCTATATGTACAAAACTATTTCTATTTTTTTTGTGGTGGCAAAGAATTGAAAATCAAGTGGATGCCCATCAACTAGGGAATGGCTGAACAAAGTGTTGTATATGATTGTGATAGGATACTATTTTGCTATAAGAAAGGACAAACAGGATGCTCTCCGATAAACCTCGAAAGATTTACATGCAAAGTAAAATGAGCAGAACCAGGAAAACATTGTACACAGTTACAACAATATTGCACAATGATCAACTGCGAATGATAGCTATTCTCAGTAATACAACGATCCAGGAAAATTCTGAAGGACTTACGATGAAAGGTGCTATCCATCTCTAGAGAAAGAATTGGTGGAATTTGAATGCAGATCAAAGGACACTTCTTGGCTTCTGGGAGCCAAGATGGCGGAGTAAAAAGGTAGTTGCTCTCACTCTCCCCTATCAACCTCTGAAAACCCAGAAAATATCACCCCAGCAAAAAACCCCGGAACAACTGAACTAGAAGATGGAGAGCAGCAGTACAGCAGCCCAGCAAACCAGTATCCCAGTGCCTCAACAAAAATAAGGGAAGCAGCACTACAAAGGGCCCCAGACTGATAAGCACCCTGCAGCATTCATCTGAAAGGAGCTGAAGAAAGCAACCTAGAGTCTTCCTAAAGTTCCAGCCTTGCTGACTCCAGCCCAACATGAGGTAAGCTGCCAGAACCCTACAGCCTCCAACTGCCAACATAAGAGGCCCTAGCACACAAAGCCAGTGACCAAGACCTAGACTCCCAACACAAGCTTGGGTCAGTGCCCTCTGTTCCCCAGCAGGAGAGCTCAATCTCTTCAAAGGCCAGGGAACAAAGAAATCATGAGCAAAAAGAAACATACCACAGATTCATATTATGAGAAGAGTGGAGATCAAGACAGAAATTCTGAAGAGGACAACATTGTCAACAAACCCACATCTACAATGCCAAAAGTGAATATGAACTGGTCTGAAGCCCAAAAAGCCTTCTTAGAAGAGCTCAAGAAGGATTTTTAAAGTCAAATGAGAGAGGTAGAAAAGTACTTCAAAAATACAATTGGCCAACTGGAAAAAAAGTACACTGAAGAAATCAAGTCCCTAAAAAACACAATTGGCCAACTGAAAAAGGAAGTACAAAAACTACCAGAAGAAAACAATTTGTTAAAAACTAAAATTGGACAAATGGAAACTAAAGACGCTGTGAGAGACCAAGAATCAGTCAAACAGAAAAAAAAAATGAAAAAAATAGATGAAAACATAAAATACCTCACCGGTAAAACAACCAACCTGGAAAATCGACTCAGGAGAGACCTGTAAATCATGACGAAAAAAGAGCCTGGACAGTATCTTTCAGGAAATCATAAAGGAAAACTGCCTGGAAGTCCTAGAACCAGAAGGTAAAATAACCATAGAAAGAATACTCACCACCTGAAAGAGATCCCAAATTGAAACAGGAATATAATAGCAAAATTCCAAAATTACCAGATGAAAGAGAAGGTGCTGCAAGCAGCCAGAAAGAAACAATTTAAATATCATGGAACCACAGTCAGGATTACACAGGACCTTGCAGCTTCTCCATTAAAAGACCGCAGGACATGGAACATGATATTCCGAAAGGCAAAGGAGCTTGGACTGCAGCCAAGGATCAACTACCCAGCAAAAATGAGCATGATTTTTCAAGAGAGGAGATGGATGTTCAATGAAATAGGGGACTTCCAAACCTTCCTGATAAAAAGACCAGAGGCTCAACAAAATATCTGATCTTCAAGCACAAGATTCAAGAAAGACATAAAAAGATAAATGGGACAGAAAGATACAATATGTTGTTAATAAGGGCGGACTGTTTACATCCCTACAAGGGAAGATGACACTTGCAACTCTTGAGAACTGTATTGTTATTACACCATGTTAAAGGAGTATACATAAAGAGGGTGGATATTAGTTGACTTTGATGTAATGACAAAAAAAAAAATCTAATCAAGTGGCTTAGTGGATCCAAATAAGTGGATTAATCTGATCTTAGAAAATGTACTGAGAAAGAAGGAGGCAGACAAGGGTAAATTACATTACAGGAAAAGACACAAAATCCTATTACAGCAGAGGGAAAGAAGGGAGGGGGCTGAGCATTGTTTGAACCTTACTCTCATCAGATTTGGCTCAAGAAGGGATAACATAATCAGTTAGGTATAGAAATCTAACTTGCCCTATAGGCAGTAGGAGGGAAAAGGGGAAAGAAAAGGGAGGGGGGATAGAAGGGAGGGAAGAAGCAGTAAGGGAAAGGGGAAGAAAAGGGAAAGGGATAATAAGGGGGAGGGACTGAAGGAGGCACTGGTCAAAAGCAAAACACTAGTGGGGGGGAGAAAGGAGAAAGAAAAGCATAAAAACGGGGAAAGAAACAGATAGTAATCATAACTGTGAACGTGAATGGGATGAACTCTGCCATAAAACGGAAAGAGATTGCAGAATGGATTAAAAACTAATCCTACAATATGTTGTTTACAGGAAACACATTTGAAAAAGAGTGACACATACAGGGTAAAGGTAAAAGGCTGGAGCAGAATATATTATGCATCAGCTGAAGTGAAAAAAGCAGGGGTAGCAATCCTGATCTCAGACAAAGCAAAAGCAAAAATAGATCTAATCAAAAGAGATAAGGAAGGAAACTACATCCTGCTAAAAGGCACCATAGACAATGAAGTAATATCATTACTAAACATATATGCACCAAATGGTATAGCATCCAAATTCTTAGAGGAGAAGTTCAGGGAGTTACAGGAAGAAATAGACAGCAAAACTATACTAGTGGGGGACCTGAACCTCCCCCTCTCTGCACTAGATAAATCTAACCACAAAATAAACAAGAAAGAAGTTAAGGAGGTGAATAGAACATTAGAAAAGTTAGGTATGATAGACCTCTGGAGAAAACTGAATGGGGATAGAAAGGAATATACTTTTTTCTCAGCAGTACATGGCACATACACAAAACTGACCATGTACTAGGGCATAAAAACCTCACAATCCAATGCAGAAAGGCAGAAATATTAAATGCATCCTTTTCAGATTGTGATGCA
This sequence comes from Phascolarctos cinereus, assembly GCF_003287225.1. Taxonomy (NCBI): domain Eukaryota; kingdom Metazoa; phylum Chordata; class Mammalia; order Diprotodontia; family Phascolarctidae; genus Phascolarctos; species Phascolarctos cinereus. The sequence continues at coordinate 207,492,280 of NW_027555736.1, read as the reverse complement.
GCAAAAATTATTTGTAATAAAGGGCCATGGAAAGATAGACTAAAAAATAACTGGAAACTAAATAATCTAATCCTAAAAAATGATTGGGTCAAACAACAAATCATAGAAACAATCAATCAATAATTTCATTCAAGAGAATGACAATAATGAGACAACATACCAAAACTTATGGGATGCAGCAAAAGCAGTTCTTGGGGGAAGTTTTATATCTCTAAATGTTTACATAAATAAAATAGAAAAAAGGAGACCAATGAATTGCGCATACAACTAAAAAAACTAGAAAAAGAACAAATTAAAAATCCTCAACTAAACACTAAATTAGAAATATTGAAAACCAAAGGAAAAATTAAGAAAATTGAAATTAAGAAAACTATTGAACTGATAAATAAAACTAAGACCTGGTTTTATGAAAAAACCAATAAAACAGATAAACCTTTGGTTAATTTAATTAAAAAAAAGAAAGACGAAGGATACTTCTTTACTTTCTTTAATTTTCTTGAGGTTTTTTTTTTTGGTCTATGTTTTCTTTCACAGCATAATTTACATGGAAGTGTGTTTTCCATAACTACACATGTATAACCTATGTCAAATCTGCTTTCCTTCCCAATGAGGAAGAGGGAAGGGAGAGAAAAAATTTTAAACTCAAAATCTGGAGAAAAAAAAAGAATGTTAAAATTGTTTTTACAGGTAATTGGAGGAAAAAATAAAATATTAAAATTTTTAAAGTACTGATAAAAAAATCCCTTCCAAAAAAACTTTAGACAAAACAAGCTGACTTAAAAAATTAGAGAACAAATTTCTCTAAAACTATAAAAATGCTGAAAACTGAAGTTATCAGTACTAAAAAGGATTTTTAGGAAACAGAACACAGAATCATAAAATACTGAATGTTAGAGTAGGAAAGAACCTTAGAACACAGAATGTCAAAGCTGGAAGAGAATTTAGAGAACATCTAATCTACCTCATCCCTAATTCCCATTCATTTTACAATGGAGGGAAACTAAGGTCTAGGGAATGACCTGCCCAAACTTTTGCAGATATTGAGTGGCAGAGCTAAGATCTGAATCTAAGTCCTAAGACTATCCCACAATCTTGTAACTTAACCAAGGTCACACAACAAAATGGGATAAGAACTCAGGTCTTTTACATGAACTAATGCAGAATGAAACAAGGAGAACCAGGAAAATAATATACACAATAATTATCACAATGTAAATAGAAGCAACACAGCAACAACAATAATCCTTGAGTGTTGTATAATTATAATTATCAAGAAGCTCGACCTTAGAGAAGAGTAAAATGTTGCCCCCTACCTTCTTTTTAGGCGTGTGGGACTCTATGCATGTGGAATAGTGCATATTCTTTCAGATTCCATTGATATTTAGCTTGGTTTGTTGAATTACTTTTGTTTCTCTCTTTTTTATTCTTTATTACACTTTGCAAGGTTTAATAGGAGGGAGCAATGTATTCAGAAACAGTGGATGTATAAACAATATTTATTAATACAATTATATATGTATTTGCAAAAAAAAAAAAAAAGAACTCATGTCTTCCAACTCTCAAGTCAGGACTCATTCTACTATATCAGGCTACCCTTTTTCATTTCAAAAATGGCAATTAAAAAATCTCAAACCACTTCAAACTTTGTAGCGAGGTAGTCATTCATAATAATAAAGGGCCAGCATTTTAACTGAAAAGATGAGTAACATAGGAAACAGATTTTTGAGGGAGGCAAATTTTAAAAGTTTATGTTTTAAGATAGCAATGGAAAGGGAGAGGGTATCAAACTAAATTAAACCAGTCTAGGAGAAAACCTCAGAACATGCTCATTTGTTTGAATCAATGGCAAACTGAACATGAGACTATCAAAAAGAAATGTCAAGGCAGGTTTACAGGGATTAAAAGACTTGAGAAATACAATCTCTTTGCCGAGCGCTACAGATATTTTTCAGATGTCACCCACAAAATGACTGCCCTACTGTATCAATTGCTACATTCTAGAGTGTTTTAGTCTGAAAGCACTCTTCAATGTTTAATACGTGGGCATCATCCCAAATGTAGGATGTTGTAGCAGAAAGAATAGTGAACTTAAGAGTTGGAAGAGCTGGGATGGAATGAGTTCCATTTGCTGCATGAACCTGGTTAAGTTAACTTTTCTGAGCTTGTTTCCCTGTCTATAAAAATGAAAAGACTGGATTCTATCATTTCCAAAGTCTGTTCCAATTCTAACATTCTGTGATTATAGCATTTTGTAAAAATATAGTGTGACCAATTCTTAATTATGATACTAATCCTGGCCAACCATTCTGCACTCTTTGTCAGAATGGAGAATAGATCAGGGCAGCTAGGTGGCAGAGTGGATAGAACACCGGGCCTGAAGTCAGGAGGACCTCAGTTCAAATCCAGACTCAGACCAAAACACTTGACACTTACTAGCTGTGTGACCCTGGGCAAGTCACTTAACCCCAACTGCCAAAAAAAAAAAAACAAACAGAATGGAGAAACAGGCAAAATGTAAAAGATTCAGATGGACCATACTTACCCTTGCCTTTTTTCCCTTTCCTAATTCCTTCCCTGTTCACTCAGAGGTTTCTCTAAACCTTACCTGGGAAGACTTCTTCAAATATTCCAATAGATCTGTGATTTCATCAACTCTTTCCACCAATACAATTAGCAACCCCTCCAAATGGTAGCAGGCAGCTTCATGAACTGCTGTAGCTGAAAAAAGTTCATCTTCTGATGGCCAGTATTCTGGTGATGAGTCTCTCCAGACTCTGCTAACCTGGTTCATCCCTGTGCCTGTACTTAAAGTCTTTAGTCAGGGAGGTCCCTCTGGGAACCCAGGGTCATTTCCATAACAAGAATAAGAAAAATTTAGGGGAGGGCCAGAGTGGACAAAGGATTAAAGGGTGGGTTGTGGAGAGAAAAAGGCTAGTCCACACCTGTTGCAATCTACTGGGTCTAGCTTCCTCTAATCCACTCCCTTCTAATCTGCCTTCCCCTTACTTCCCCTGGGTTGGAGGTGCAGGAGATGAGGCCCGTTACCTAAAATCCTGTGGGAAGACTGGAGAAGGGATTTAGACCTAAAACAACAGCCTACATCCTTCCCCACCCAAACACTTCCCCCAACCCAAAGGCCTCCAAATCTGAAATGTGAAAAGAAAATTCTAAATTTCAACATCACCTATCACTTATAAATCATTTCTCTCCTACTTCCTTTCTCTCACAGACAGCCTAGTTTAAGTATTTTTTTACTCAAAACATCAATGTACTTAAAGAGAAAAAGTGTTAAAACATAAGGGCTGCTAACTTTGCCACTGACTGAGGTATAACTCTTAGTGAGGCCCTACCTTCTGCATGTCAGAAGTAAGAATTTTAAAGACAGATGAAGTTTTGTAAGGTTAACAGAAAGATACTCAGATTCCTATATAATCACACTCTACCCACTCAATCATGCTCAACAAATATTTGTTGAGTGAATAAATTAATGCAAAAATAGCCCTTAAAGTTAAATTAATAATGCAATGAAGTGCCTTCCTCTTCTTGTCCCCCTCCCCCCATTTTGTCTGAGAGGGGGGTCCCTCTCATACAAGGAGAAAGTACAACAGCTACTCAAAAGGCCAGATCACACTGGTGATCAGCACAGAAACTTTGACCTGTTTCATTTCCAGCCTGGGCTAGTTCACCTCTTAAGCCAACTTAGTATGCGGCCCCCACCAAAAATACCTTCCAGGGGTTCACCACTTTGCCAGAGTTAATGTGAACACCCAATCAGCTTAAGCTGTAACGTAAGTTACTCAGGACTGCTGAGCTAAAACAATCCACCAGCCTCCTCCTCAACAGCAAGGATTATCGGGCCACCATCCCTGACCTTCTTTCCTTTTTTTAAATGACAAAAACCAGATGTTCAAATCATGAGGCGTCTGACTCCTATCTCCTAATAACAAGTGTGGAAAAAGAGAAGGCAAAGCACTCCCATACTTTTCTCCTGTGTATACTCGGGCTCTTCGGTGGAGAGAGTAGTTTTTCATATTGGCTCCTTTCCTGAGGGGATCATCAAGAGGTGACTGGTATGGAGCATCCTCCAGAGGATTCCAGTAGCTCTGTTCACACATACCCCTTAACAAAATTTCTGCTAACTGCCTGGCTATCGTCTGTGGATGAAACAGAAAACAAACATTGGTAATTCTACACTGACATTTTGGCTTACAACAGAAACCTGCTCCTAATAACAGTGGCAGTGTTACAGTTTACAAAGCAGTTTAAATATGTCATTCCATTTGCTCTTAACAACCTACCGGAAATGGATAGTGCCAAGTATTATTTATTATTCCCATTGCATAGGTGAGAAAACTAAGTCTCATAAAGGTTCATTTATAATGTAGAATGTTAAGCTCCCTGAAGGCAGGGATTATTTCATTCTTGTCTTTGTATTCCAGGCACTTAGCACAGTGCTAAACAGAAGAGGTGCTTAATAACTGCTTGTTGAATTGAACTGCATTGAACTGCCCAAAGCCAGTGACAAAGCCAGGAGAGATTACAGATCCTTTTTGGTTGCCCAGTGGGCTTCCAATAACTATTTTTTTTAATAACAATGACTAGTATCACCAGGTTTCTATTGATCCAATCAGTGATTGCTTTCGTAAAGATAGTTCTGGAATGGAATTGGTCGTCACCATTAAGTGAACTTGTACCTTTTAACATTTTAAGCATAACACAGCACAAAACCCAACAAGTTCCCACTGCACTGGCTGGAAAATCCATCAAAAACTCAGAGGGATCATTACAAGCTGATACCTACTTTTTAAGACACAATGAAGGATTTTCACCATTTTCTGTTGTCACTCATCCCTCAATAACTGATGCTCCTTCTTCCTATTATAACTCCATATATTTCAGGGCCTTATTTGAACCTTACATAACTTATTTATAATAAATGAAAAAAAAGTTTCCAAGTTCATTTCTCAAGCCACTGCCAAATGAGAAGGGAAATGCAAGTGTTTTCTCATCAAGTACAAACCAAAGTGTTGCCAAATTAACCTCCTTTCTGAACAGCCATGGTGAGTTTATTCCCTTGATTCAAAAATCATCAATGGCTCTCTGTGCCTAAAAGATAATATTCATACTGTCTGTTTGGCAGTCAAGGCCCTTCACAATGTGGCACCACCCATTCCCTGAGTTATTTCACATTATTCTCTATATTTGTCCCTCAAACATTCTGTGCTTTCCCACCTCTGACACTCTAGTCACACATACTCCTGCCCAGACTAACCTCTAGCCCCAGTGTGCCTAGTCCATTCTAATTCATTCTTTAAAGTCCAGCTCAGAGCCCCTCTTCCTGAAAGATTTTCCCGACATCCTGCCAAGAACAATCAATTTTCTTTCAATAAACACATATTAAGCACCTAGTATATGCCAGGTACCTTGACAGGTGATATGGATACAACGACAAAATGGAAAATGACAATCTCATAGCACTTTGCTTTGTACCTCTCAAATGTGCTTCCCATGTATTATTTTGTTTCACATACCAAAGGAGTGGGGAAACCTTCGACCTCATTAATACTTAAAAAAAAAAAAGGCAACAAAAAGAACATAAAAAACTACCATCTTATATGTCTGTTCTTCCATTTTACCAAATTTTTATGAGAGAAATCTATAAATGAACTGAGGGCATTCTCAATGAAGGTAGTAACAGGGAACATGCAGGCTTTCACAAGAAATAGACAACAGTGGACAACATCACTGAAGAGATACCACAACCCTAACCCCAACCCTATTTCAATAGTCTGGATGAAAAGTAATAAGCACTTTGTGGCAGTGTGAGTAGGAAGAAAGCGAAATATGTGAGAGAAACTGCAGATATAAAATCAATAGGACCTGGTTTTAGAATAAGAGTCAAAGATGATGTCATGGTTTTGAAGCTGCTACCCTTGAGAAGGGTAACAGAAGCAAAGGAAGGTTTAGGGATAAACATAATGGATTCTATTTTGGTCCTGTTGACTTCTAAGTGCTAACAGGACAGCCTTCACCATGCAGAGATCATAGGACCAGAGTTTAAAAACTAGTAAGGTCTTTAGAGGTCATCTATGCCATTTCCCTCATTTTACAGATTAAAAAAAAAAACAAAACTGAGGCCTTCTGCTTTAGGAATATCAATTTGGCAGTTTATACGGAAGAGGGATTAGAATTAAGAGAGACCAGAGGCAAGAAGAGCAATTAGGAGGCTATCACAAAGTTTCTCTGATAAAGGTCTCATTTCCATAATATACAAGGAACTGTTTCAATTTATAAGAATAAGAGCCATTTCCCAATTAATACATGGTTAAAGGATAGGAACAGGCAGTTCTCAATAGAAGAAACAAGACTATCTACAGCCCAATGAAAAAATGCTCCAAATCATTACTAAAGTGAGAAATTCGAATTAAAGAAATTCTGAAAAGCCACTTCACACACTTCAGATTGGCAAAGATGACAAAGAAAGAAAAATGATAAATCTAAGAGGGCACAGGTGAAAACAATGCACCGTTGGTGGATCTGTGAATGGATATCACCATTCTGGAAAGCAATCTGGAATTATACAAAAAAGTTAATAGACAGTGCATGCTATCTGACCCTGCAATACCACTGCTAGGCCTAAACTCTAGAAAGAGGAAAGAAATAGGAAAAGATCCCACATGTACAAAAAATATTTATAGCTCTTCCTGAGGTGACAAAAAAATTGAAAACTAAAGGGATATTCATCATTTGAAGAATGGCTGGAAAAGCTGTGAAACATGAATATAAAGAATATTTTTGTAACTTAAAAAATGAGGAAACATGAATTCAAAGAGGAAAAGGTTTACATGAATTAATGCTGAATGAGGTCAGAAGAACAAATTATACTATAACACCAATATCATAAAAATGAACAATTGTGAAGACTTTTACAAACTGACAGAGAGGAAAGGGAATGAGAATTTATTAAGTGCCTACTACATGCCAGGCATGTGCTAAGTACTTTACAAATATTATCTCTCTGACTGTTCCAAAAACCTTACCTGTGAGTACTCCTCACATAGGTACTACTATGAGCTCCATTTTATAACTGAGGAAACTGAAGCAGACAGAGGTTAACTTATTTGCCCACAGTCACACACCTAGGAAGTATTTGAGGCCACATTTGAACTCAGGATTTCCTGACTCCAGGCCAAGCAATCTATCCACTGTGCCACCTGGCTGCATAGGCAAACACTTTATATAATAAGAGCAACACTGTAAAGACAATTTTGAAAGCCTTAAGAATTATACTCAACACAATAATGATCCACGATCCCAAAGAATTAATGATGAAAAAATACTATCAACCTCCTGATAGAGAATTGAGAGGTTAGAGAGAGGTGATACAGGATACAGACTGTTATATACACATACATATTTGTATACAGCTAATGAGGGAATGTGCTTTGCTTGACTATACAAGGAATTTGTTTTTCTTTTTTTCCCATTGGGTAGGGGTAGGAGAAAGCATACATAGATATCTGTTCATTAAAAAAGATTTTTAAAAAATTAAGTTTGGGAGGTGCTACTGATATGGAATGTTGCCTGCACTTTCAAATAAGGTCACTATATTATTAGTTTTGCTTAACTATTTTACTTTGTTACAACAGGCCTCTTCATTGAGTTGGAGTAATTCATACATGTCTACAATACAAAATAAACATATTAAGAAAACTTTTTTAAAAAGCAAAGAAAAGGAAACTGAGGCCCAAAGATTACATGTTTTACCCAAGGTCACACCATCACTAAGTGTTAGAGCTACAATTTGAACCCCAGTCCTATGATGCAAAAGCCAATGCTCTTTCCATTGTCTTATGCCACAGGGTCAAGCAGGCAGCTGGACATATGGACTGATACTCAAGGAAGAAACACTGGTTGGACACACGGATATAAAAGTCATCCTCACTGAAGCAATAACTGAAGCCATGTCAGCAGACGATATTTTAAGGGTAGGGAATATAAAAAGAAAAGAGGGCTTGGAGTATAACTCTACTGGGCACCCACATATAAATTAATGGATGAGAAAGATTAACCAGTGAAATCATGGGAAAGAAAAGTGTGATAGGCAGAAAGTAAACTAGGAGAGAGCAGTATCACCCGAGCCAACAAAGAAGGGAGAGGACACTGAGAAGCATGAGGTGGTCACAGCATCAAATGCTACAAAAAGCTCAAAGAGATTGGGAGCTAAGAAGAAGCTCAAGCACACAGCACAGAGTCAATAAACACGCTTTTAATTAATGAATAAACGTGAGTATTTCTTCCCTCTTGAGATCCTTACAAGTTATTCATTGTTAAAATACTTAAATGGCTCTTACCTTCCCACTCCTGACTACTGGTTCATTCAGAGAAGGACCACATCCTTCCATTTCCTTTGCAAACACAGTAGCTAACCCAGAGCCAGGCCCAGGGAATTTGTGCCCTGACTAACCCATCACTTCAGCCTCTGATACAGCACATTGTACACAGCAGGCGTGATGAGACCATGCTGTGTAGCGGAAAAAGCAATAGACTGGGAGTCACAAGACCTGGGTTCAAGTTCTATCTCTGTCACTCACTAGCTGATGATGCCGAGAACCACTCTAAATTTCTGAGCTTCCATTTACTCACCTGTAAAATGGAGATAATACTTTTACTTACTACTTCACACGGTGGTTGTAAAAACAAAACTCTTCATAAACCATAATGTGAGCTATTGTCATCCCCAATTCGTGGCTGGAGACTCCCTTCACAACTCCAGACCAGAATGCCTCCACAACTTTGATGGCTGAGATTCTTGTGCACATTCTTCTTTTAATTCTTCCATATGGTTGTTCACACAATCACAGAAGGTTTGAACTGAAAAGGACTTTGGAGACCATCCAGTTCAAGGCCTTCATCACTTTACAGATGAGGGAACTGAGGTCTCCAAGTGGAAACTCTACTGGGCACTGAAGACTTTGGAAGACTTTAAAGGGATCATCATGATAGAAAACTCAGGGATGATATGAGAGAGCTACTTTCAAGTATCTGAAAGGTCAGATGGGGAACAGCTAAATAGAACAAGTTACACTGACTTGTTCTCCTTGGTTCCAGCAGGGGAAACCAGGACAATGATTAGTACTTGTAGGGAGGCAGATTTAGATTCAATGTAAGGGAAAAATTTCCTAATAATTAAAAGTATCCAAAAGTGGAATAAGCTGCCTGGGAAAATAGGGGTTCTCAAGTAAAGGGTGGAGAACTGCTTACTGATATGTTGTAGAAGGGATTTTCTGTCATTAGAGTTTAAATCAAATTGCCTGAAATCCTTCCCAACTCCGAGAATCTGGGATTCTGCAACAGACAATAAGTTGACAGATCCCTAACTCTGCTTCCTATGGTTCTTTTGATGCTTGTAGGCCTCATTATTCTTACAGACACTTTCAACAAGAGCTTGCTAGATTTAATTTAGTTCAATTTACCATCACACTTTTTTCTACACCATGAGAAGGAGGAAAATGTTATCCTTAAAACACTGGGCAATGGAGCCACATGGAACAATCAACCCAAAATTCTTTCACAAAGTAACAGACTGTATGCAACACTGAGAGCATCAAGTCAGCAATTTCACAGTGACTTCTATTTTTGTCCTGCTTAAATCTGTTTTATGGGTCTATGTTGATAGGATCAACTTTACTTCACAATTCAAATCCTACTCATCAAGCTAACCCTTTAAGATATTTTATCTTCTCAAGCTATGAGGGTCACAGCACAACTACTAGACTGAATGAGTATTTTTTAAATTATTCTTTTATGAACACCTTTTGGTTTTGCATCACCTTCATTTCCAAATATATCCCTCCCACATCAAACACTGCAATGAAGATTCTTAAAAGCATTTGCTCATTTACTAAATACATACTAAGCCACTACTACTGTATGTCCAAGGCACTAAGCTAGAACACTCCCTAAAAGCCAGAATTTCATTTCTCTCTAGTCCATACAAGAGACTGATTTTCTATGCATATGAGTTTTCCGATAATAAAAGTATTCTAAAAGAGGATTATCTTTAGGTTTCCATCAATTTGAAATTTGTTAAAATACCACATGGGAACTTAAATGCAACCAAATCACTAGCTTAGTGGTTTCTGATAACTACTAGGTAATAACAAAGTTTCTTCTATCATTTCTTAGTAAGTCCCAACAGCTTTTAAATATCTATAAAATTTTGAAAGTAAATGCATACTTGCTAGCCCCTACAGAGGTCTTTGCTAAGATATGATATGAATGCAATTCTGAGAAACCAAACAGTTCCCACACTGTTTTCCTTAAACTTTCTATTACAGCTCCATTCTAATCCCATTTCAGTCATATAAACTAATGACTTCCCCTGGAAGCTGAAGCCAGCAGAGGATAACCTCCTCTCACTAACCAAAGAATAAATACTAAGAGGAAAAAAATCTCCTACATGCTGCACCCAATGGCTACTGGGAGATCTCAAAGGTTCTAAGCACTTCTACCTGATGTGTTTTCCTCATCTCCCACTAAACAGACTATTCCCCCACTGTACTCCGCCCCTCTGCCCAGCCCCAGGGAGCCCACTAGGCCTCATGCCAGATGCTGGGGCGCTTCCTCATCTTTTTATGCCCGTGTCACCTTTAAGTTATAGTCTGCAGTAAAGGGAAAATCAGAAGAAGAGCCAGGACACTAGGGTTCAAGCCTCAGTTCTCCACTAACTGACCAGCTAATTTTTTCTCTTTGGGACTTAGTTCTCTTATCTATTACATAAAGGGTTGGACTGATGAATCAATCAGTGCTTCCCAAATGCTAGTCAGCAGATCCATTCACCAGCCTAAGGCAAAATTTTCACTAGTCCACAAAACCTTTACTCTCAACACCTTCACTTCTTTAAACCAATGTATGAGTTTAACGAAAGGGACTCCTTCACTTTCATCTTTCTCTTTGATCTTACTCCTCTCATCTCCATCTTCTTTGCTCTGGGTCTATGTCCCAGAATTACTGAAAACTGACACACTGACACTGTGAAGAGCACAGAGATCAGTGGGAGACCACCAAGATATTTTACTGATCCAAAGTCCCATTTGGGAAACCCTGGAATAACTACATTTCTAAGGTCCTTTCCTCTCTAACATTCAGTGTCTCTAAGGTTCACCACAAATAAGTACAACAACCAATGTAAAAACTGTAGGAGGTTCCACATACCACATGTTCCATAGTTTTAAAGTGCTCTAAATACTGCATAGTAATGACCTCATTTGATTGTAAAAACCCTATGAATAAGGTAGTACAAGAGTGATCATCCACATTTTTGAGCTGAGAAAACTTAGGTTTATCTTATTAAATGACTATACCATAAAGCCTGTAACAGAAATAGGTCTTAAACTCAGGTTTTCCAATTCTGAGTTCAGGGCACTTTCTATTATATCACACCTATACATAACTGGGGCAGCTAGGGGCACAGTGGACAGAGCGCTGGGCCAAAGTCAGGAAGACTCATCTTTCTGAGTTCAAATCTGGCCTCAGACACTTACTAGCTGTGTGACCCTGGGCAAGTCACTTAACCCTGTTTGCCTCAGTTTCCTCATCTGTAAAATGATCAGGAGAAAGAAATGGCAACCCACTCCAGCATCTGCCAAGAAAACTCCAAATGGGGTCATGAAGAGTCACACATGACTGAAAAACCACTGAATAACATACATAACCCTAGGTTTTAAAATGTAGGAAGATCAGACCTAAGTTGATATGTGAAAAAGAAGCATTTTTTTTTCTAAAGGAGCTTTTGATCTGGCATCATCCCACCCTAAGGAAAGCACATGAAGATTCATTTTTGTAGTTATTCATTAATTTATCTTTAAAACAGCATAGTACTGTCATAGGTGATGTTCAAAAATGGCCTAACATTTGCCTGACAGCCCGAGGACCTGCCCCAATGTTTTACGTCAGTCAAAACACCAGTAAATACAGGCCCAAAGGTATGAACAGTTTAATCAAGGTCAATTACAGTAAATGAACAATAAGATAGTACAGGAGCTATTCACATCTGAAATAGAATTTGGATTTCTAACAAACAATGATTAAACATTATTTAACATTAACCAATTCATTCTGACTTTGGCCTGCTACTAAAAAGAGGTCCTGAATACACCTAGCTTTTCTGTGTTGGCCCTATAAAAGTCTCTCTCCTCAACTAAAATGATCAATACAAGTTCCTCCCATTATTTGATTACTTCTAAGCTAAACTATTTACTATCAAACCCTCAAAGAGGCAAATGAAACTGAAAAGAAAAAAGAATTACAAGTCCTTTAGACTGGAATGGGAAACATTTGCCAGTAACCAGGTTTGAAATCAGTAGCCAGAAAATATCCTTGGTAGGACTCAGTTCATCCTTCAAGTAGAAAAAAAGGAATACATTTACTCTAATGAAATAATAATTACATGTGGGTCATGATTATGTTCCATATTTAATCAATTCTAAAGACCTGGGTTTTCATTTTCCTTTTTGAAAAGCTATAAAAAACATTTGCCATTTTAATAATGAATGGAAATCTTTGAAGGCTTTTACACATTGACCAAGTAAGAAATAAATTTAAGAGAAAAAGAACACATGGTAACAACGTTTACCCACGTACATACTGTTCTATTTGTTTTCAAAGAACCGTTCCTAATTGAAGTGTTCTACCAGAACTTCTTAATGAAAAATAAATGTTATGAAGTATTTACTACACAGAATGACAGCTCAATGCAACAAACATTTGTTGCTGCTGTGTGCAAGCCACTGTGTTACATGTTAAGAGGAACACAAAGAGGGATAAGACATGATCCCAGCTCTCACAGAGTTTATAACAAAGTATTTTATACACACTGCCTCACTTGATCCTCATAAAACTCTTGTGAAGTAAGCAGTAGAAATATGGTCGTACTGATTCTCTATCGCTGCTAATAACTGTGAGGATGCTGATGTTGCTTCACATCTATATAGTGATTTCACATTTAGAAAGCACTTTCAGAGGCCCAGACCAATAAAGTAACTTTAAAACAGAAATGGAAAAGCAGTGGCTGAATCAAATCTGCTGACTCCAAATACAGTTATACAAATGTAATAATAAAGCAGAGTGCAAAAGTGAAAAAGAAGTTCAAAGTAAAGTGATATGAGCCTTCACCAAAGAGAAGGACATTTTGGCTCATCTACGCCCCTCCTAGCCCTCCGGTAAAGACTGCATCGAGCACCAAAAGTTGTCCGACCCATTCCTAAGACTCTCTAGGTAATGAAATTCTGCAAGCTCCCCCTGAAACCCACTTCATGCTGAGAACTTCTGAGTGATGCCTCCTCACCTAACACTGTTGTGTTGCAGTTAAAGGATTCATGATTGGTCTGTGAAGAAGGCAGAAGATATCCTAGACGGTGAGAGGAAAAACCAGACGTTTCAATCTACTCATATTGGTTTAAGTCTATCATGAGCTATTATCACTGGTACAACCTTTGAGGAACAGAAGCCAACACAGACCAGGAGCTGCTGGGAAGATAAAGCTAGAGAATTCTTCTTTTTTTTTTTTTTTTTACACCAGAGAGGAAATTAAGGGCTCAAAAAAAGTAAGAGAGAATAAATGAATGGAGACGTGAGCCAAACAACATCTTATTTTGAACCACATTCATGTTTTGTGCCACTAATTATAAAAACAAACAAATCAGTAAAACTTCATAATGATCCTCCAGGGGCGACATGCTGGTGCTAAACTTGATCACTCCCATTTGGTTACACATATAGATATAGTTATAGACACACATAGATACACACTTATAGTTCAATAGTCTGTGAAAACTGCATACACACATTTATATAAATTTATTATCTAAGAATATACGAATATATCATGTGTACTAGCTCTGTCTACACACACACGCATGCACACATATACACAGAGTTTTAGACCGTTAAGTACTAGGTAATATGTGAATACTATATACATATGCAGTAGTCACAGACTACTGAACTCTAAATGTGTACATGCAAAATATACACATGTGTAGATGTATGTGTGCACATGTGCATGCACGCACAAGCACACAAACACACACACACTAGACTACCAAACTATAAATTCCATGAGGGTAAAGGCAAGTGTTTTGTCTAAACTTTGTATCCCTTCTGAGTAGGTACTCGTGAGTAGGTACTAAATGTTTATTATCTCAGGTGTTCTGAACATAATAGGCACGTAATGTTTGTTGAATAAATTCATATACATTAGAACCCTTTAAATATACTGATGCCTCAGGACAGAACTAATACTGACCCTACAAACAAACTCTCCTATATTAGGTTTTCATTGAGTCTAGTTGCTATATACTTGAGCTTACTTGGGGATACATGCAAATCTATGTATGTCATAACAAACTGTATGCTACATATTTTATCTCTAACCCCTACTGATTTTCAACAGTCAATAAGCCAAACTTACCATTCGCAGGTTTTGTGTGGTTCTTGTTTCAACAGCTCTTAGAATCTCTCTAAATCTACCGACTCCTCTCGTCAAGTTCCTGTATGCACACAGAATTTGATAGGGTTTCCATCTGGTGTGTATTATTATCAAACAATTGCAGATTCACATTTAAACACAATTTGCCTAAGTAAAAGCTGTTAACCAAAGTCTAAGCAAGCAGTTTTCCTGTGCAAACTATTCATTTTTATTAAAATGTTCCCACTGAAAATAATGATCTAGGGCTAGCAGTCTCATGTTTTGAAACTTCAGTGCAGATAGCTAAAGCAAATCTGCAGGATTGAATCAAAACCTAAAAACCTGCGGTAACTGAGGCAGTTAGCCAAGGTTCCCCAGGATGTCTCCACACTTACCTTTCCATGGCACAATATTTTTCCTGTAGTTCTACTGGAAGTTAGTTACACCTGCCTCACTCTTTAAAGGTTACTAAGTGGCTACATGAGCCAAAAAGAACACAAGATTACAGATAAAGTGTGTGGGCAGAAGATTCAATAGTAGATATATGGCAGCACAAAAATAGTCTGAAATGCATAAAAAGTCAGGGCTCTAGCTAAGGACATACTCCCCTACTTCATCAGAGCAAACATCTTACCAAAGAGCAATGACAAGGTTTTACACTGAATCAAATCTAAATTCCTCTGTCTGGCTTAAAGCTCTTCACAACCTGGCCCCCTACTACTATTCCAGACTTCTTACAGATCCCCCTCCTCCCAAAAACCACCAGCCTTGATCAACACAAGTTACTCCACCTCCATCCATGCTCCTGTTTTTTGTACTGGCTGTACCCAGTGGCTAGAATGGTCTTCTCAATACCACCTCTTACAATTCATATTTCCTTAAAGATTCAGCTCAAATTTCACCTTCTGCAGGAGGTCTTTTTTTTTTTAAATCCATCCTCCTTACTCCCCCACCACCCACACATACACAGCTGCCAGTGCCCTCTGCTACATCTTTTATCGTGTGTGTGTGTGTGTGTGTGTGTGTGTGTGTGTGTGTGTGTGTGTGTTTTGTCTAATCCCTCAGAAAGTAAACTCCTTAAGGTCGGGCATTATATCCCTTTTGTCTTTGTAGACCTAGGTGAATAAGAAATGTTTGCTGACTGAATAATTGGATCAAAGGGTTCTTTTCAAAACCTAGTACAATAAAAAGAGGGTACAATGACTAAGAACAGAACAAATCCCATTTCAAATGAAATACACACGCCATGTACACAACTCCAAGTGACTCATTTTGTTAAAAGTCAAAATTGTGATTTTTCTTCCAACATCATACCACATAAACAGGTTACAACTATAAAGCAGGCCTGGCTTGTTCTCCTTTTCCTAAAACTCTAAGAAGGGCCATTTCAACTGGCACCATGTTCTAGGCCTTTCCTTTGCACTGAATATAGCCTCAGTATATGTCGTAATCTGATGATGTATATAACCTGCTCATAAGGACAGAACACTTTTCAGTTCACCACAGAGCAGGTCAAACAGTGCATACCCTAATAGCTAAATCTTTGCCATGCATGGCAGATGCCCTATGTATTTTGACCTCTCTCCACATGATACCTGAAACCAAATGAACACATTAAATTTCACCTAAATGCAAGTTATTGACGCTGCTATGTGAAACTGTGATATCTCAGACTCCTATCTTTTTCAAAGGATGTACAGAATAACAACTTTAAAAACAACCCTTGATCACTACAAGCACAAAAACACTCTCATTCCCCTCTCATCCACATACGACACTGGATCAAAACCTTCAAAGCAGCATAAAAATACATACAGACCCAGAGCAGATCTAAAGCAAATCTGGAGGGGAAAAAAGAGCCAAAAGGAAATCAGTCCGTGAAACTCTGGGACATGCTTTTTATGCTGCTATTCATTTCTAACTTCTTTTTCATTTAGTTTTCATGATGGCATACATAGGGAGTCAAGCATATTTGGTACAAGATAACAGTTGGTGTCTTAAGCAAACTACATGGGTCAAAAGAAAAAAACACATAAAAATAAGTTTGTTAAAAGAAGGTTGGTAATAAGGTAATAGAATGAATTCAAGTCTTATTTTGGAAAAGACGGGTGATTTGCAAAACTGCTTTACTAGAAATGAAGTAGAATCTTCAGCAGAAACAAAAGAACATAAGAGTTGGAATTGGAAAGGTTTCATTCAAATTTAACCCCCAATGGTTTATACTATAATCTCTATATGCAGCTGAAGGTACCTGAGAATTAGCTACAAAATTGCAATCAGGAATTCACATATAAGATTACCCCAAGATGATCATATCCTAATCCATCAAATATTTAAGTATAAAATGTCAAAGTTAAAAAACAGTCTTAGTTCTAATCTAGTTCAATCCTTCTATTTTACAAATGGAGAAACTGAGGTCCAGAGAAAACTAGCCAGAAGAAAGGAGATCATGGTACCACTGTATTCTGGCCTAGTCAGACCACCTTTGGAGTATTACAATATGACTGTAATCAATGACCAATTTTAGGAGGACATTAACAAAATGAAGTGTGACCAAAGGAAAACAACAAAAATAGTGAGGTGATTTAAAATTATGCCATAACAAGGATCTGTTGAAATTGAAGGAAATGAGGATGTGTAATCTGGAGAAGAGAAGACACGGTGGGATTATGAGGCAGTATTGTACAGTAGAAAGAGCACTGGATTAGGAATCAGAAGACCTAGGTTCAATTTCCAACTCTGCAGCTTAGTACCTGTGTGATCTCGGGCAAATCACTTGCTCTCTCTAAGGCCTCAGTTTCTTTATCTGTAAAATGAGACAGCCTCGATGATTCCTAAGTCCCTTCCAGTTCTAATCCTATGATTACCACCTTCAAACAAGTAAAAGGTATATATATAAGAAAAGGAATAGATTTGTTCTTTGTTCAAGAGAGCACCTCAAGGACAAAATGTCTACAAGTTAAAGGGTGGTAAATTCCACCTCACTAACCAGAAGAACATCTTAGCAATTACCGGAATGGGCTGATTCAGATAATGAGCTTTCCATTGTAAGAGGTCTTCAGGCAGAGGCTAGACGACCACTTGGCTTGGGATATTATGGAGGAGACCAATGCTTCAGTAAGGGTGACTCTCATGGCGCCATTGGCTCCTTCCAATTCTGAGAATCCATGATTCATCTGCTTCTATCCCTAAATAATACCAGCTAGCCTGGGCTGTAAAATGCTAATCAATTTTGTGTGTGTAAAGACAAGCACCTTTTCAATGGATGGCTTTGCCATGCAGCAAGAGAAACATAGAATTTTAGAGAGAAACAGAGGGGCCTTAAAGATTATCTGGCCTAACTGGTGGTAAACACAGGTTACATTCCTTATACCAATGAAATCACAGACTAAAGCTTATATAATACTGCCTTTTCAGATTAAGTTAGATAAAATTCTTCAGCGTAATTCAGGAAGAGAAGAATAACATAAAAGTGCAGGTAGTTAAGCCCCTTCAAGATAATGGATTATTATAGGGTCTTTAGCCCATCTTGTCTCACCCCACTCCTAGAAAGGTGGGCAAAATGAAGAGCAGAGAAGAGAAGTGATTTGTTTACCAATGGCACCAAGTTACTAGAAGAGGGACTAAATCTAGAACCCAAGTTTCCTAATTAGTAGTACTCATTTTATGATGTCTTCCTGGTGCAAACCCTCACTTATACTTAACATTTAAAAATATAACACTGGCAAGATTACTAAAATAATCTCCAGGTTCATCATTACTGATAAGCTTCTTCTGAAGTCTGATTTGATCTTGGCTGGGGGATAGGAATGGGAGGTGGGGATGGAATAAGAATGGACTAGGTGACACATATAAAGAAACAAGCTTCCTGCTTATTAAATTTTTAAAAAGAAAAAAAGACAGCTTTCTTGGCAGGCAAACTACCAATGGAGAAATCAAACTCCCCTCTCATTCACAGGGATGGTTTCTCCCATGCAGGACTGAGGCCCTCTGGTGGAAGAACACTGGGAATGCCCCATTATTAAATAATAAACTAGACAGACTAAGAGGATAAAATCAGAAATTTAAACTCATAGAAATTTAAAGGTAGAAAAAGACCTTGGGGTTTATATGATCTAACCTTCAATTCATAAACTGGGAAATTAAGGCACAGAGAATGATTTGTCCAAAGATACACAGCTAGTTAGTAGCAGAGCCCTCAGGTCTACTGAATCCCAATCTGCTGCTCTTTCCACTATACTGGGTACAGAGCTGTCTATTTTTCCCTCCAGTAAACATAAGTTTCATTTTAAACAATTTTAAATTAACTTCTGGTAGAGACAGCAGCAAAGATTAAAATTACTTCTTAAAGCAATGTGAAGTCAAGTAAGCAAATAATCCAAGAAAAGATATCTGGCACGCTCACTTATACGGATATAGTGTTTTTTAATACCCTTTAAAATTTTTTTGGTTTTATGATTCATCCACTAAGGTAAGAATTGGCAAATTATAATCAAGGGCCAAATCTGGCCTGTTGCCGTTTTGTTGTATGAAAAAGTTTTTAATTTTTATACACAATAAAACTTTATTTTAAAATGAAAAAAATATGCTTAGCTGAGCCATATAAAAAAGAGACAATAAGCGAAATTTGGCTTGTGGGCTACACAAAACTAAAATGAGATTAATCCATACATAACATGTTAAATCACCAGGATATTTCTAAAATGGTTTTTAGAAGGACTTATGGCAAGACAGCTGAGAGGTTGTATATAAACCCAACTTGCTCTCATCACCTTGAAATATGCCAAATAACTAATAAAGTAACTAAAAGAAGGGAAGTTAAGGAAAACTCCATGTAAAAATCAGCAGTCAGAATAAATGAACAAAGAAAATTTCCTTTTATAATTTTAGAAATACTAAGTGGTAAGAGAATATCAGGAGAACAATTCATAAGAAAGAAAATTCTTCAATAATTACAATTAAAACCTCAGACAAGGGAATGGAATGATCACACAGAGTCTGAGAATGGTTGGAGGACTAATGAAAA
This sequence comes from Phascolarctos cinereus, assembly GCF_003287225.1. NCBI lineage: Eukaryota > Metazoa > Chordata > Mammalia > Diprotodontia > Phascolarctidae > Phascolarctos > Phascolarctos cinereus. The sequence continues at coordinate 207,472,784 of NW_027555736.1, read as the reverse complement.
AATACAAAGAGACAAGAACTGAAATCAGAGTTCTTACAACAAAATTCAAAACAAGAACTAGTGATATAAAACAGAAGACAGAAAATTTTAATAAAACCATAGATACCCTGAAAAAAAAATAGGAGACAGAACTCAAAAATCCAATAATATAATGATTACCATTAAAGCCAAGACAAAAGATAACAACATGAAACTATGTGAGGGATCATTTTTTTTAACTGACCTAAGAGACAAGACTCAGAGAAATAAGCTAAGAAGCACTAGCTTCCTAGAAAATGATGATGAAACAACAAGTCTGAATACTATATTTCAGGAAATCATAAAAGAAAACTGCCCAGATAGGAACCAGAGGATTAAGTATAGCTAGAAAATCCAAAGAATGATATCACAGAAGAAATCCACATTTGATTCACCAGGAAATATGATTGCTAAACTTCAGAACACACATATCAAAGAGTAACTATTTCTAAAACCAAGAAGAAACAAATGACATATCAAAGAATCTAGTGAAAATCAAGAATCATTCAGTATTACTCACTATCAACAAGAAAAGAATATCTGGAATACAACATACCAAGAAAAAAGAAAAATGGCTTGAATCCAAAAATAATTTATCTTAACAAGTTATATATAACCTCATAGAGGGAAGAATGGATTTTTATCACAACTGATAACTTCTAAGGTTCCTTCTGAAGAAGACAAAGGTAAAATGTTTTTTAAATGAAAAACACGTGGACAAAAGACATTTTAGAAAGGTAAGCAACTCTGAGAAGTTCAGAAATGCTTACATAATGAAAGGAGGAGACCAACTAATATTTGACTTATCTAAGACTTTGGACTTGAGGATTCAAAAAGCAATACCCTGGAGCAATAGTTGTCAAAGTGTGGTCCAGGAAACTCCTGGGGGTCCCTGAGATTCTTTAAGTAGAGGGGTCCTGGAGGAAAACATTATTTTCATAATAATACTAAGACATTTTAATTTCTATCATAGTAAATATTGATAGACATAACCCACATAAACAAAAGCCTTCTGAGGAGTCCTCAATAATTTTTAATAGCATAGAGGGATTTCGAGACCAAAAAGTTTAAGAACTACTGAGCTAGAGAAGAAGCATGAGAAGGAGGCAGGAACTCAGTACTTTGTAAAATCAGAGCACCACCTCAAGCAAAGGTGTCCAGGAGGTAGAGAAGGAATCTCACGAAGGAAGGACACATTTAACTGTTCTGATCAAGCAAAGCTAAAAATATAAAAGATTATAGCAGCAGAAGCAGATTAAACCAAACAAGAGACTGGGCTAGCATAACAAAGGGGAACCAGAAAGTGAACTAGAGAAGGAGGTTAAGAGAGGGAAAGCCCTCATGGAAAACAAACCATACTTGATTACAAAACAAGAAAAACAACACAAAGCCTAGTCACTTTGTCTGAGCCAAAAATGGAAAAGGAAGAGACTCTAAGTAAAGCAATAAGCATCTATTAAGTATTACTTTATGTTAGGCTACCCTCAGAGCCAAGAAGACCTAGGCTCAATTTCTGCTTCTGATATATATTGACTGTGTGACCCAGGGCAAGTCACTTAATCTCTCATCACTCACTGCAAGGTAGAGAGAGTTTGCTTACCTAGAAGTTCCTCACACTAAAGAAACCACAAATCCAGTCCCTCTCCCTAACCTGAACTAGAGAGTGGGATTAGGCTAAGATTTGATTATTGCAAGCAACACAAACAACAGAATACCAGTCCTGATTTTTTTTAAGATGAAAAAATATAACTGGATTTGAAAGAGGAAAAAACAAACAACCATCTTAATCATTAATATGAATAATATAAAACATGTCCAGAAAATAGAGGACAGCAGAATGGAAGTAAAATTCAACAAATATGCTAGATAGAAGAAATATACTTAAAACAAAGATTCACAGCTAAAATGCGAAGACTGAAATAGAATTTATCATGCCTCAGTTGGCAAGAGTGGAGATCATGATCTCAGACCAGTTAATAATAAAAACAAATAGTCAAAGGAATCAAAATGACAAAGTTTATATTTAAAGGAACCACACATAAAGAAACAATGTACATGCACTAAATGGCATAGCACCAAAGTACAGTACTTAAAATAATCATACAAATTATACAATCATACAATAATTACAGGTAATTTCAAAGTGCATCTTTCATACTTATACAAATGTGGCAAAAAGAAACACAAGGAAGAAATTAAGGATATGAATAGAATTTTTTTAAAACTTATTAACAAGATTAAACTTTGACAGTACTTTAAGGAGAACATTATTTTTTAGGAATCCAAGGCAAACTTATAAAAACTGATCACTCAATAAGGCATAAAATGCCACAAAAATTCCAAACAATAAAGAAAATGTGAACAAAAGATAAAAATGTAAATGGTGCCCAATAATGTTAACCTAAATAATGAATAAGTCAAACAAACAAATCAAACAACAAAGACGTAGATAGATCCACAGACAAATAGATTTTATACACATACACACACACCCCCCAACAAAGATAATTATGACAGAGATAACATGTCAAAATCTGTGGAACAGAGCTAAAGCAGTTTTTAGAGAATATATCAAAAAACTGAGAGCAGGAGATGAAACAATGAAACGAAAAGGGAGGACAGAGAGGAAAGGAAAGGAGGAAATGACAGGAAGGGAAAGGGGAAGAGTGGGAGAGAAGGGAGACAAAGGAGAGAGAAAGAGAAAGACAGAGATAGAGAGAATGAAGTGAATATATATTAAAAAAAAAGGCAAATTAGCCAATCAGAAACGAAAGGGGAAAATTCACAAGGAATGGGGAATGAATAAAGAAAATTATCAGAAACAACTATACCGAATCAAATGTCAACAAACCTGAAAACAAATGGAAACTGATAAACACTGATAAAAATTGATAAATAAATAAAATACTCAGATTATCAAAATCAGAAAAAGATCATCTAAATAGGCCACTCTCAGAGGATACAGTAACATACTCAAAAAATTATTCATTATCATTAGGATGAACTTATAATTGGAATGCAGAGATGGTTTAATATTAAGAAAGTTATAAATATGATCAATCATGCTCATAGCAAAAATAATAAAAATCAAATTATTAGATCAATGGCATGCACCAGTACTTCCATCGGGAACTCTTGGGATGGATACTACCTCTTCTGTTGCAAATCAGCAACTCATCTACAATTTATAGTCTTAAGAGATTTTGCTGGAAGCACTAGGAGTTCAAGTTACTTGTTCAAAGTCACACAGCTGTCATTAGCTAGTATCTGTCAAATGCAAAACTTGAACCTAGCTCTTTCTGACTTCAAGGCTGGTGCATGGTCCACTACAGCATGAGGCCTAATTGATTATATGGATAAGCACAATAAAAAAGGTCTAGGTAAAATATAGCATTCATGTTAAAATAAAAAGACACACACACACACACACACACACGTATACACACACATACACACAAAACACAGCAGCAGGAATAAACAGATCTTTCCTTCAAATGCAAATATCTAAAGCTAAGAATTGGCATTATCTGTAACAGAAAAAAAAGAGGTTTTCACAGTAAGACAGGGGTGAAGCAAGAATGCTCACTGTCTTTACCATTCTTTGACACAGCTCTAGAAATGGAAGCTATAGCAACAAGAAAAGGGTTGTAGGAGGGGGAGATGAAGGGAAAAGGAGAGGAAAGGAGAATCTAGTTCTACCATTCACTATTTTAGTGCCTGACAGAATCTGCATATTCAAATTTTCCTTATTTTAAGTGAAAAAGTTGTACTAGATGACATCTAAGGTCCCTTCTAGTCTCGAATATAGGATGCCCTATGTATGTTGTGTCTGAAAACAATACAATGATGATTTACATAGAGAAGTGTAAAGAAATAACTAAAAGCAAAAAAATGAAGATAATTAAAATCTTCCGTAAAAAAACAGGATACAATATAACAACACTCAGCTTCTGAACTTCTCCCCTCTTCCTTTATACTCCACTCCTTCACACTTTTATGTTTCCTTTTACTGCTTCCCACCATGCATCTCAAATCAGGTGTTTTGCCTTTTTTGTTTTGTTTTGTTTTGTTTTTGGCAGGTGGGGTTAAGCGACTTGCCCAGGGTCACACAACTCATAAGTGTCAAGTGTTTGGTCTGAGGTCACATTTGAACTCAGGTCCTCCTGACTTCAGGGCCAGTGCTCTATTCACTCTGCCACCTAGCTGCTCCATTTTGCCTTCTTCTGTATAGGATAAAATGTACTTATACTAAAGGCTTGTTGCTTGTGATAGTAAAACGCTACCTCTTCTGCGAAAGCTCCTAAGTCACAAAGTTGCTGCAAAGACCCAAGACAAGAGGATGAAAAGGGGCACAAAACAATCCCTGAACTTGAGGAATTTACAATACAGTTATGGAGATGAAATGATACTACTTATACACACGTTTTTTTAAGAGGAGGTAGAACCAAGACAGTAGAATGAGAGGCAGCAATTTTGCCTTAGGTCCTCCACAATCGCCTACCTGTATAATGCACCAGACTGAATTCTGATGGGGAAAGTCAAGAAAAAGTCACAGTGAGTTATTTTTAAGGCCCAGGGCAACTTAGGAAGCCAGACAGAGAGGTCTGTGGACACTGGAGTAGGGACTAGCCAGGAGGGCAAGCGCAATACAAAAGGGCTGAAGTGGCAGACAGCTGTGAGGACTGCAGTAGGGGGGAAAGCAGCTTATGCCATGAGGCGACTGAAAACCTGGGCAGAAAGAGATGTCAGAGAACCCCTGTTCTAGCACTGGGGGGCAAGAAGAGGCATCATCTGGTAGCTCAGGCAGCCAGTATGCAGCTCTGGGTCACAACTCCAAAGCAAGAGAAGCTCAAGGGGTAGGAAGGGCCCTGTCTGTGTCAGGAACAAGCAACAAGTTCACGAAACTTGTCAAGACACATACAGGAACTGCAGCAACACAATTACACAACAATTTTCACACAAAGATACATACAAATAATTGGAGAAACATTAATTGCTCATGTGCAGCTGCAAGCCAGAAGAATAAAAATGACAATACTTCCTAAATTAATTAATTTATTCAGCGCCATACCAATAAAACTACCAAAGAATTACTTTATAGAGCTAGGGGAAAAAACTGCATCTGCAGAAACATAGGGTCAAGAATATAAAGGGAATCAATGAAAAAAATGTGAAGGAAGGAGACCTAGCAGTATCAGATTTCAAACTACACTACAAAGTGGTAACCATCAAAACAAGAAAGAGAGTAGTTAATTAATGTGAATAAATTAGGTATGCAATATACAGAAGCAAATGAGCACAGTAACCCAGTGTTTGAGAGACCCAAAGATCCCGCTATTGTGGCAAAAACTCATTATGTGACAAAAACTGTTGGGAAAACTGAAAAGTAGTCAGGCAGAAACTAGGCAGAAACCCAACATCTCACATTAATGTATGAAGATAAGCTTAAAATGGGTATATGATTGAGACATAAATGGTAATGTCATAAGCAAATCAGGGAAGCATGGAAGAAATTACCTGTCAAATCCATGGATGGGGAAGAGCTCATGACCAAACGAGAGAGAGGTTCACATTATGTAAAATGGATAATTTTGATTATATTAAATTTAAAAGGTTTTACACAAATAAAACCAATGCAGCTGAAATCAGAAAGGGGAAAATTTAGCTCAAGTTTCTTTCAAATATAAATATGTATATATAGGTATACAGACAGACAGAGAGAGAGAGAGAGAGAGAGAGAGAGAGAGAGAAAACTGAGCCAAATTTATAAAAAGAGACATTCAGCAAGTGATAAATGGTCAAAGGAGATGTACAGTTTTCAGAGAAAGAAATCAAAGCTATCAATAGTCAAATGAAAAAAATGCTATAAATAATAATTAGAGAAATACAAATTAAAGCAACTCTGAGGTATCCCTACATTTTTATCAGCTTGGTTAAGATGATAGAAAAGGAAAACAAAAAATGCTGGAGGAGATGTGGGAAAACAGGCCCACCATTACACTGCTCGTAGAGCTGGGAACTAGTCTAACCATTCTGGAGAACGATCTGAAATGGTGCACAAAGGGCTATAAAACTATGTATATCCACTGATCCAGGAATACGACCTTAGATCTCTACCCCAAAAAGATTTTTTAAAAAAGGTAAAAGATACATATGTACAGATATATTTATAACAGCTCTTTTTGTGGTAGCAAAGAATTGGAAACTGAGAGGATTCTCAGTTGTGGCATGTAAATAAGATGGAATACTACCGCATTGCAAGAAATAATGAAGGAGATGGTTTCAGAAAAACCTGGAATAGTTATATGAACTAATTCAAAGCGAAGTGAGTAGAACCATGACAACAATTTTTCATAGTAACAGCAATACTGTCAAGATAATCAACCATAAGGGGCAACTAGGTGGCGCAATGGATAGAGCACCGGACCTGAAATCAGGAAGACCTGAGTTCAAATGTGGCCTCAGACCAAACACTTGACACTTACTAGCTGTATGACCCTGGGCAAGTCACTTAACCCCAACTGCCTTAAAAAAAAAAAGATAATCAACCATAAAAGCCTTAGTAACTGATCAATACAGTGATCCATAACAATTCTGATGACTCATGATGAAAAATGCTATCCACCTCCACAGAGAATGGAGTGGTAGACTCTGAGTGCAGATTAAAGCATATTTTTTCTCTTTTTAATTTTATTTTCAGAAAATAGAATGTTGAAATGTGTTTTGCATGACTTCATATGTATAAAGGGTATCATATTTCTTGCCTTCTCAATGGTGAGGGTGAAGAAAGGGAGGGAGAACATTTGATACTGAAAATTAAAAAAAAAAGTGAGAAAAGAAAAGGAAAAAGTTATCTATCTCCAGATAAATACTGATGGATCCAGAGGATAAAATGATGTTTTTTTCTCTTCCTTTCTTTTTCTTGTTTCCCCATATACATAGAATTTGGCTAGTGCAGAATTTTTTTTCCATGACTTCATATCTGTAATAGGCTTTATATTTCCTGCCCTTTCAATAGTGGAGGAGAGGTGAAGGAAAGCTGAGGATTCAGAACTGAAAATAAAACCGAATAATAATTATTGCTTTTAAGTTGAGGGCCAGGGAGTTTAAAGACCAAGATTTTTAAACTCAAGGAATGGAAAAACTGTCCGAAGACCAAAAACATTTAATTTCACCTATACTTATTCATAGTAAATATCCTAATCCAATTATATTTTACATCATTTCATTTAGTAATGCTCTCAAAGGTCCCTCTCAACCCTAAAATTCCATTTTCATAAACCAATTATTTGTAGTATTTCCAAATGCAGAAAGAAAAAAAAATTTTTTTTTAAATCAAGTGACACAAAGCAACATCAAAGCTCTGAGAGAGAAAACAGAAAGTTGGCCTTGAAAGCCATTATAGAAATAACAATAAAAATAAAAACTGTATTCTCACCACAGAGCAATTCTAAATTAAAGAAAATCTACAACAGCATGTTCCTAAAATCCACAGACATTTCCAAACAGTTGGCAAAATTTCATGCTACACTCAACATTTAGGATGTCCTAGCACTTAAGAACTTCATTCCTTAATGGAAACAAAAGCCAAGAATTCTCAGTCCTTTGGAGGGTTTCAAATAGACTCTTGATATTCTGTCATTTAATCACTTTACAACACACCCTATCCAAGAGAGTGCAATGATGTCAGAATTCATTACTGTAAACTGTCCTCAGCATAAATATTCTTGCCAGGACACAAACAGCACAGAACTTTGGCAGGAAGTCAAAGCTTGAGACCTGGGATATCAGAATTTCAGTATGGTTTCTTCAGGCTCTCTGAGTATGCATTCCCATTCACACACACACACACACACACACACACACACACACACACACACACACACACACACACACACACACACACACCATTTTTCCATTAACATCTGCATGCAGATGACTCCTAAATCTACATATTTAAACTTCTCTCTCCTTTGCTATAACAGGATGATAGATACTTCATTTCCAACTGAATATCCAAGTACCTGTTGAACACATCCACCTGAATGTCCCCAAGTCAATCAATAAGCATTAATTACAAGCAGAAATATAGTCCCTGTCTTCAAGAAGCTCCCATTCTAATAGGGGGACAACATGCAAAATAATAAATACAGTGGAAATGGAAGGCACAAACAGCAAGGAGGACCTAGAAAACAGCCTGTAGCAGAAGGGTCACATTTGAGCTGATTCTTGAAGGAAGCCAGAGAAGTGAGGAAATCAAGGTGAGGGAGGAAAACACTGCAGGCACAGGGAATAGCCAGTGAAAAGGCACAGAGCTGGTAGATGGGGTGTCCTGTGTGATGAACAGCAAGGAGGTCAGTGTATCCAAATCATACTGTAGATGGAAATCAGTTGTAAGAAGACTAGAAATGAAAGAAGAGGACAGGTTGTGAAGGACTTTAAAATGTCCCACAGAGAATTCTATATTTGCTCCTGAAGGCAACATGGAGCCACTGGAGCTTCTCGGGGAGAGGGGAAACCTGCAGAGGCGGTGACGTGGTCAAACCTGTACTTACGGAAAATCACTTTGGCAGCTGAATAGAGGACGGGTTAGAGTGGGAAAAGATGTAAGGCAGCTGGAGACCAGTTAATAGACCATCCACATTCGTGTGGTTGGAGGAAAGCAGACATATACAAGAGATGTTCTGAAGGTAGAACTGAAGAGTTGACAACAGGTTGGACATAAAGGGCAAGAACAAGTAAAGATTCAAGGAAGGCATTAATGTTGTAAACTTCAAGTGAATGGGAGGATGGTAGCACCCTCCACAGTAATAAAAAAGCTGGGAAGAAAGGAGGGTTTTTGGATAATGAGTTTTGCTGTATATACAAATTAGGAATAGGCTTATTTGGTATAAACTTTATATGAAGATGCAGACTGGTGAACCATGGCTGCACTAGACAGATGCTGTTCAAGTAGGATCTTTATGAAAGTCATGTCACAGAATCAAAAAATGGGTACAGTTTTAATAAAGGTTTCAAAATGAGAAACACTGTGCAGCACTACCAAACCTAGAGCCCCATCAGCTTGAGATGTGGAATCACAAGTACCACATGCCTACACCACCATCTCAGGCATTTCAAATTCAACATGTCCAAAAGTGAACATACAATCTTTCTCCCCAAATTTGCCCTCCACCTCAACTTCCCTACCTCTTTCAAAGGTACCTATATCCTTACAGTTACACAGATGCTAAGCCTCAGCATCATCATCCTCAACTCTTCACTCTCCCTCACCTCCCATAGCCAGTCAATTACCAAGTCTTGTCCAGTCTACCTCCACACCCCTAGCTTCTGCCTCCTTCACTCTACTCTGTAGTCCAGGATGTCATCATCTCTCTCTTGGACTACTGCAGTAGCCTCCTAACCCATCTGTCTGACACCAGTCTGTCTCTCTTCTCTCCAATACATCCCTCAATTCAGCTGCTAAAAAGGATTCTCATGAAGCACAGGTCTGATCTTGTTCCCTCAAATTCTTCCACTTAAAAAGCTTCAGTAGCTCCCTCTTGTCTCCAGAACAAAATGCCAAAAAACCCTCTGTTCTGCAATTAAAAGCCTTCACAATCTGGTTCCAAACAGTCTTTCAAGCCACCCCCCTTCACTACAGAATGTCCTTGAGGGCAAGGGTTATTTCATTTTTGTCTTTATATTTTTGAGACCTACCAAAGAGTCTGGCACATATTATGGACTTATTAATAAATGCTTGCCGATTTACTTATGGATTCACTCTACAATCTAGCCAAAACAGCCAACCTGCTGTTCCTCACACGTGTTCCACGCCCTGTCTCTGCCTTTCCACAGACTGTCCCTCTTGCCTGGAATGCAATACCATCTCAGCTGGGTCCTTAGAATTCTAAGCTTCCTCCTCCTGACCCCTCCTCAACTGCTAGGGCTTTCTCTCTCCCCTGACAGTTTTGGGGTTTGTTTTTTTTTCCATGAGGGCAGGACTCTCTTGTACCTAGCATAGTGCTTGGCACACAGTAAGCACTTCATAAATTCTCGTTGACAGAATATTCCCACTATGAAGGAAAAAATATTCAAGTTCATTTCAAATTCCTGATTGTTTACTTGGTCTTGCAGGGAGCCCCAATCATTTAGAGATCCACATAATCTTTTTACTCACCTTTCACAGTCATTAAAAGCTGTAATGGCCTATTCATTGGAAGGAAAAGCATGGAATCTCTGATTTTGAGATCTGGAAGGGGTTTTTCAAAACCACCTAGTCCAATTCCCTCATATTACAAATGAAAAAACTGAAGCCCAGAGGGGGAAAATGAGAAATGGATGCCAGGCACTGGGCTAAGCACTGGGGATATAAATACAAGCAGGACAATCCTTATATTCTAATGGGGGAAGACAACATATAAAAGGGTCATGAAAAGAATGGGATTGTGAGGTTGACTGCAAAATGGGTAACTGGGCTGGAAGGGGGTGTGTTGGCCTGGGCCTCAGCAAGATAAGGCAAAAGTTCACCCAAAAGACATAGTCCATGGTTCTAGTAAGAGGGAGATAAGGATGACAGCCAGAGAGCAGGTGGCATGGTGAGAAGACGTCCAGTTAGTAATATGAAGGCCTAGGCCCTTGGGCAAAAACTAACCTAGAGGAGTCGGGGGGGGGGGTGAGCAGCAGAGTTTAAGGTTAAGATGAGGATTATAGCTAGAGAGTGGTTTGCAAAATTACACTGCTAGCAGGAAGCAGAATCAGGCCTAAGACTCCTAGTCTAAGGCTCTTCTTTCACAATATGTAGCCTGCAGACTAGTGTCTAGCTAGCACTGCATGAATCATACTCTTTATTAAAATCAAAACAACCAGACACCCCACACAGAACATACTTCTCTTCATCAGGTCTCTCACACTCTTTCTTTCTTCAGTCCTTCCTTTTCTTTCTCCTTCTTTTCTTCTTTCAAAATTTTCCTTTTCCAGCCCACTGTGGCTGTGCCTCCCCTTGTTAAGACACGTGTTGTATCACAGAAGACTTCCAAGTCAGCCTGGGCCAAAGCAGCAGCTCCCTTCGGTGACATCCCTTTTGATGCAGGGAGGCACAACGCTACCCAGTTTCACCTGCTTTGGCTTTTCGTACCAGCAATCTGGTATTTTTATTAGAATTCTTATTTACAATACTTTAGACCTGGCTGATCTTGTTTTCCCCATGTCCTATCATCATTTCCAGCTCTGTAATACTAGCATCATGCTCTCTACTGCTACTCAAAGGACAGGGCAGGGCAGGGCAGATAAGAGAAGAGGAGGAAAGGGGGACAGGGAGAAGGGATTGAAAGAGAGAGAGACGTGAAAGGAGGAAAGCAAAAGGAAAGACAAGCAAGAGGGATGCAGCAAAAAATCAAAATGCAGAACCTGAGGATGTTTAGAATCAAGGATTGCCTAAAAGTGAAATAATCTAGTACTTCTCAAGGCCAAATTCAATATTACATTCAATAAATTATTTTTTGCTTGCCTGGGAAGTAGAAACAATACCTCCTCTTCCTTTGTTGTTTATCCAAATTTTGTTTAATACTACAAATCCAAGGTCAGACCACAGTGCTCTTAAATTTGGTCATTAAACATAATTCTCTTAAATTTATAGTACAGTTAAAATAGCAAATAAAAATGCTGTGTTCTGCTGGAATGGAAGAAAAGAGCATTTAAATGGTTTTAAACTTTGTTTCTTAATGTTTAGTTTCTTTGAAGGCCTTCCACTCAAAAAGGTCTGCACTCAAAAATCATAATTACTTAAAAAAAACATTCTATTTTTATAACTGAAAAAACTTTTGAAACTAGAAGGTACTGTAGTACTCAAAGTCCCTGAAGAAACTCTGGAATAAAGTCCAAGATGCTACCCTTTCTGAATACTTTCTGAAACTATTAAAGTACTACCTTCATGTGTCCTCCCATTTTGAACCTTCATAAATGCTCACTTCTGTAACTGGAGCTTTTTTCAGCCCATACTCTTTTCTGTTTTCATTATTTACTCAGATGAGTGCAAAGTTAAGGGCAGTGGATGAGGCTCAGCAAGGAGAAATGGAGGACCACGCACTGCTGCTCATCAGAGATCCCAAACTCTTAAGTTTCCTAGAGGCTGTGTGCATGAGCATGATGGGACTTCCAATATTTTTAAGAAATGCAACCTGACAAACATTTTCATGACCACATTTCTGCTTCAGAAGCCCCACTGTGCTACTTCACTGAAAAAGGAAAAAAAGCTCCAGTACACAGTTAGATTTTCATGCTTTGTTTAAAAATCCTTTAAGTCACTTTAAAAATAATTACTATGATCTCTCTTTGATTGTAGGTTGTTTTCTCTCCAATGAATAAGAACAGAATAAAAACATGTATTTTACAAGAAATTTCACTGTTCCTACCACTTGACACACCTATGCTCTCCAAATTTCCATTTCTCAAAGAAATTAAAATACGAAATGAATCTACATCTTCAAACATGCTCAGATTCTGGAATTTTCTCAATTTTTTTAAATAGCCCTGAGTAACACCTCTTTTTTGAGGGATCCAAATTGTCCTATCTGGCCACAGAGGATACCAATGGTATCAGTACAGAGGAGATACAAGAAGGTCAATTTCAGCTAGATATAAGGAAGAGCTTCCTAATAATAATAATAATAATAATAACAATAATAATAATAAGGACCAGGCTTTGGCCTGGTTCTGAAACTCAACAGCTCTGTGACTTTGGTCACTTAAATGCAAAATAAATAGCAGGACTAATGCTTGCACTATCCACCTCACCAAGCCGTTTTGTACAAAGTATTATTCTAAATAGGGGCTATTTATCATCATCTACAGCATCATCATCATTAAAGAATAGAAAGAGCTACTCTAAGTAAGACAGTAAACTTAAGAGAGTAAAGACTTAAAGACTTTAAACACAGTTTGGACAACCATTTTTCAAGGATATTATGAAAGGATTCATAATTCAAGCAAGGTTTAGATTAGATAAGTTCTGAGGAACTCTCTAACTCTTAAGATTCTATTGTTCTATGAAAGCATGAAATCTTAGCCAGAAAGCTCAATCTAAAAAGCGACAGAGTAGGTTAGTCATAACAATTGATGTGATGTCCTTCACATTTAAAGATAATGCTTCTATGCTGTCAGAGGTAGTCAGCCGGTTTTGCTTAACTGTGTTTCCTTGTGACAAGGGAGGATTCATGGGAAGGATATGTGGAGAATTTACTGGTATACAAGCAAAAGGCATCAATAACATTATTTATTTTAAAATAAGAAAAATTTAAAAAGAATGCTTCTGGCCCAATGTTAATGCATTACTTTTCCTTTGGTGGTAAGTTTTGTGTGGATCCAGCTACGTAGTCTTCCCCACTTAGTATCTAAAGGCATGAATTTATCAGCTAGCCAGATTTGGCCATAGAACTATAGGGTACAGAGTTAATAAGCTTGTATTGGGATAGAAACCACCATCCCAATGGGAAACCTGGCTTCACCAGTGCTCTAAACAGTTGCAACAGACAGCTACAGACTACACACTAAAACTGTGAGCATTGTGACTGGGCACACTACCAGCAAATATCCTCTCCATGTCCCTGCCACTCCCATCCCACCAAACCTGTGCCTGCAGGCCCATCAACCCTCTGGGCTACCAGCCTCCTCACCCTGGAACTTCATTTCACTTCCTGTCCTGGCCTCGCCCCCCCGCAGCAGCCTTCCTCTGATTGGATGGTTTCTCTCAATACCTGCCATTTTAAGGAAAATGCCCAGCTAGACATGTCCTCATTCCTCTCTGGGCCCCACACCCACACACTACGCCCCCACGACCGTGCCCACACCTATTATCTGTTGTCTTTCTCTATTAGAACATAAGTTTCTTCACGGGAGAGGCTATCTTTCATTTGGCTTGTATTTCCAAGGCTTAACATAGTGTCTGGCATATACAAAAGGCTTAATAAATACTTGCTGACCTAAGTCAAGCAGTAAAGAGTCAGTGTGGTACAATAAAAAGAATATAGAGCAATGGCTGGCTCTAGTATTAGCCCCATTCAGCTTCCTCATAAGACCCTTCCCAACTCCAACATTCAAAAAATCTTTGAAACTCAACAATTAAAGATCACATTGACCATTCTGTACATGCAAGTGATTCCAAGGTAAGGGAGAAGAAGCAGAAAGGAAGGCTAGGAGGGAAAGGAAAGCCCTTCTAAGTATGTCCCAAGTTCTTGAGCAGAAAGTAGGTCTATCAGTATCCACCACTAGCATTAAAAATGTTCTAAAGTGCTTACAGAAAGAAGCTCGTTTTCACAGAAACAGACATGCTTTTAAAAAAAAAAAGGAATTTAAAAGAAAATGTATTTGTCCTATTCATTTTTGGTGGGAAACGTTAGTGTTTCTGAAAATATCAATAAATTCTCCATCATTTTCTGTTTTTATCTTCCTTTTTTTTTCCTTTTTTTTGTCAACTGGGGTGAAGTGACTTGCCCAAGGTCACACAGCTAGTAAGTGTCAAGTGTTTGGTCTGAGGCCGTATTTGAACTCAGGTCCTCCTGACTTCAGGGCCAGTGCTCTATCCTCTGCACCACCTAGCTGCTCCTTATCTTCCTATTTCTTAGCAACAGAAAGACAAGATGGTGTAAAAACGAAGTTACAAAAATGAATCAGGAAATATTATTTAGAAAATTTTTAAAGCTAGAAAATTTTTTAAATTTTTTTTTTGTTTTTGCTGAGGGCAATTGGGGTTAACTGACTTGCCCAGGGTCACACAGCTAGTAAGTGTTATGTGTCTGAGGCTGGATTTGAACTCAGGCCCTCCTGACTCCAGGGCTGGTGCTCTATCCACTGCGCCACCTAGCTGCCCCTAAAGCTAGCAATTTTTAAAAACAGAAAATCCAAATATATGTTAACACCTAAACCTAGGAGCTAGACACTGCAAGCCACCGAGTTTGAATTAAGGGTAAAGACATCCCTGGTAGAGCATTTTTCCCCCTGTCTCTAGACTTAATCTCCACCTTGTTTCCAGTTATAACACATTTATGACTTGTCCATGATGTACACAGAGGCTGAGGTTGCCAATTGGTGGGACAGGACATGAAGGCCCCCAAATAAGCAATGGTGCAGCACGGGGAAGGAGCTGCCTCATGATCACTGAGCTTAAGCACACTCACGTGCTTTGCTGATCAGTTCAAATTTACCAGAGTTTAACCTAAAGAGCTAAATGTTAGGAGAGGCATAACAAAATGGAGCTTGGGGGACTCAAGAAGAAAATGCTTTTAAGCAGCCTACACTATCAAAAAACAAATTCCCTTTCTTGGGGACTGTTTAGCTGTAACCCCACTTCAGTGGGTGTTATTAAGTTCTTCTGAACATTTTGGTTTTATGAAGGATACCTTTAAAAAACAAAACACTAGCAGTTTCCAAGAAATAAAAAAGGCTGCTAAAGTACTCTTGTAAGGAAGAGGAAGGGGCAGCGGAAAGGAGTGCTCTGAGCATTCTCAGGGCTTTCTGCTACTGCTGCTCAAGAAGGAAGCCTTATTTTCAAAGAGATTTCCTCCTGTTTATTAATACAGGCCAACAAGCAAGCCCCTCTACGTGCAAGTCAGAAACCAGCCCTCCCTGGGCTCCTTTCCCCAAGGCCAAGGCCTAGCACCTCAGGGTGTTCACCAGAACACCCAGACGGTCCTGCACACTCTCATAAGAAAAGTAGAGCTGGGAAGAATACACTTAAATACTTCTGGACTTAGAGGGCTAAGGTATATTGCGATACATCATAAAGATGCCATCTTGTTTTCTTCCTTAGCTTAAGAGGCCCAAAAACCCTCTAATTATCTATTCACCTTAGTTAGGGAAAACAGCTTCTCGTCCTCATTCAGCTACTGTCCTTGCTCAAGTGAGGAAAGCCCTCTGCTAATGAAGATCTGGACCTTCTCTGAAATTTATCATTTCAGATATTTGCCTGGGACACTCACAGGTTAAATGAATTGTCCAAGGTCACGCAGCTACAATGCATCAGAGGTAAGACTTCAATTCATGTCATCTTGACTTAAAGGCCAGCAGCACTACCAAACACTATCATCCTCATCGTTACCGAAAAGGAAACTGAGGTTCCTAGAGATCTTGAGGTGATTTGCCCCGGCTGTCACAGAGCGTAAACACTCGGTCTTCCGAGGACCATATTCTTTGGCGTATGCCACGCTACACTTAGGTACCATTTGACGTTCCTCTCATTATATCCTCAAACTCCAAACATTTCTGGGGCCATTTTTTAAAGTGACCTCCTCTTTTCAAGGAATTTTGTACTTACAACGTACAACACGATTTACTTAACACTGACCCTCTGAACATCTAGAGTACAAGTAGTCAACAGTAAGCCAAATGACTTAAGAAAAACAGCCTCTTGTGGCCAAGAGACCTGATTCTGGACAGTCGCATTCCATTAAATCAACAAAGTTTTTCTGAAAAGCGGTGTTAGTTGCACACGCACTAAAATTCAGAATGCTGTCGAGCCTACAGCTTTGAGATGTCAGTATGCCTAGCAGTCCTGTCATTCTGGAAACACCCAACATTATAAATTGCAGAAAGGATGACAAGCACCACAATGGCAGTGGCAGATTTTAAAACCATTTGTGGAGCAGTCTACAAAAAAAAATACACACACACACACACACACATATATATATTATATATATATATAAATAAATGCACACATATACACATATATACATATACATACATGCATACACACACACACACACACACACACACACATATATATTATATATATATAAATAAATGCACACATATACACATATATACATATACATACATGCATACACACACACACACACACACACACACACACACACACATACACATACACATACACATACACATACACATACACATACACATACACATACACATACACATACACATAAAATGACCAAAAAATTCAGCTCTAGGTTTGGGTAAGATCAAGTCAAGTGGAACAGGGGGCAAATGTGTTTAAAGCCTACAAATGTAAAGGACTCTTTTAGTATTCCTTTTCAGAATAACTTTGGAAAATCATCTGCAGCCAGGAAAACTGAACCACAGAAAGTTAGAGGGAGAAATGACCTTAAAATAGAGAACACAGAAGAACAGAGTCCAGGGAAGATAAGGGTTGAAAACTGAAAGACACTATAGAACACAGAATGTTAGAGATGGAAGGGACCTTAGACTACAGAATATTAGAAGACAGAATGTGAGACCTGGAAAGGACATTTACAGAAAATGCCATCTGAACCCCCCATTTTATAGATGAAGAAACTGAGGCCCAGAGAGGTGAATAAGTATTGGTCCATGTGCCTGAGGCCCCCCAAAAAAATCAGTCAAAGGGCTTAATGCAATTGAATTAACCCATCAATCAACAAATATTTATTTGGCTTTCAATATGTACAGAATATTATTTGACCTTACAAGGCAGATGAAGAACTGTAAGATGTGATCTCTTCCCTCAGTAGAACATAAAGAATTTGAATATGTTAGACGTTCTTTTCATTCCTTTGTTTTGATTTCCAGAGGAACGTGAGTCAAATTTAAAATTTAAAAATTAAATTAAAATTTAAAATTCAAAAATTAAAGAGACAACAAGAACACTGGGCTGTTCCATAAAGAGAAAAACATAAACTATCTAGGAAAAAATTCTCTATTTGATAAAAACTGCTAGGAAAACTAGAAAGTAGTCTGGTAAATTAGGTTTAGACCCACACCTTACATCACTTTCTACAATACATTCAAAACAGATAGATGATGTTAATATAAACAGAGTACACTATAAAAAATTAGAAGAGAAGCAGAACATAAAACTCTCACAGCTATGGGCAATGTCCAAAGATAAAACAGAAGACTCTGATTTATGTAAAACTCAAAAGTTTCTGTACAGACAAAATGAATCTATCTAGGAATAAGGAAAATGGCTGAAATTTATATCAAATTTCTGAAAAGTGTTTGGAATCTAAAGATACATAAATAATTAGCAGATTTATATAAGATCAACAGTCATTTTCTAATGGATAAGTGGTCAAAGGATAACTGCAAAGCATTCACGGTCACATGAAAGAATGCTCCCAAATCACTAATAAAAAGAAAACACGAATTTTTAAAAACCCTAAGGTTTCACCTCACACCCTACAAACTGGCAAAGGTGACAAAAGATGGCAATAGTCAGTGTTGGAAGGGTTTGGGGAAAATAGGCGTATAAGTGCATTGTTGGTAGAATTCTGAACTGGTACAACCATTCTGAAAAGCAATTTAAAAGTACGTAAATAACAGGACTAAAATGCCTATACCCTCTGACCCAGAGATTCCATTATTGGCTTATACACCCAAGGAGGCCACTGATAAGAAAGTTCCCAAATACACCAAAATATTTTTAGCAGTACTTTCTGTGGTAGCTAGATGGTACAGTGGATACAGCAGTGGACCTGGAGTCAGGAAGACTCAAGTTCAAATACAACCTGAGACACTTACTAGCTGTGTGACCCTGGTCAAGTCACTTAACCTGTTTGCCTCAGTTTCCTTAACTGTAAAAAAGGGATAGATAATAACACCACCTACCTCCCAGAGTTGTTGTGAGGAACAAATGAGATAATATTTGTAAAGCACCTGGCAAACAATAGACACTATATAAATGCTTAATTCTCTTCCCCTCCTTCCTCTTTATGATAGCAAAGAATTGGAAACAAAGTAGATGCCCATCAATTAGGGAATGGATACACAAATAGTGGTACATGAATGTAATGGAATATTACTGTGCTATAAGAAACAATATGTGCGTGTCAGATGAACACAGAGAAGCCTAGAAAGATCTACATGAACTGATAAAGTGTATAATAAGAGAAGCCAAGAAAACAAGAGACACACTCTAACAATATAAAATCAATGATGCAACATTATAAAGAACAAGCCTGGCTTCAAAGAAGAAATAGGAGAAGACACTCCCAGTCCAACTCTCCATGGAGGTGGGAAGCCCAAAGATCCTGAACATTGGACTGTTTCTATGTATTGATCAATTAGGGCCGATTTATATCCAAGGTCACCCTATGGTAAACAGGTCTTCTCATTCCCAGCCCATTAATTTTTATTCTATTCCATAGGCTTGGGGACTAGACTTGTGATTTCACTGATCTATCCAACTGGTGGATGTGGACAATGTAGTTCAGCACTTTCTCTGTCACTTAAAGTCTTAGAGAGTTGCCCAGTTCCCTGAGAGGTTAAGTGACCTGCCTGGGGTCATACAGCAGGAACATGTCAGGGATAGGATTTGAACCAGGTTCTCCTGGGTTTGGAACCAGCTCTCTTCACCAAGCCATGTAGTCCTCTAATTTTACAGAGGACAAAAAGGAGGCAGAGAGGTTTGAAGTGATTTTCCCACAGCCACCTGCTTAGTGACAGAGCTGAGGTCTCCTGACTCCACTCTAGCACTTTTTTCTCCACTCTCCTTTAGGAATGTCATATGATTTAGGATTGTATTTTACACCTAGAAAATAAATCTTTATTATGCCAGTTAGATGGCAGAACTATTCTTAACCCTTAAAAAAAATCTTTATTATTTCTTTTTTAGTGGTACAAAGCCCTAGCCCAAATCAAATCATCTGTTTTAATGAAACACAGGCCAGACAACTGCTTTGTTATTCTTTAATATCACACGTTGGGGTGGGGAAATGTGTTTTTGTCTAATTTTAATTATCAAACTCTAGGATCATTCTATTCCATGATGGATTATATGAGGCATAATTTTAGAGGAGGAGATAATTGCTTTTCTGTGTATTTCATAAATGCTAGCACTTAAAAAGCATTAGAAACCTCAGCAGTCTCAAACCTTTATTAACCTTTAGCAAGATAATACATCCCTATTTCACTGTCCTTTATTTCAGTAAAACAAATGGAGTGGAATTTTTTAGTTTAGAAAAAAATCAGTGACTGAATTAATTAGCTGTCTAATTGAATTGGTTGGCCCAATTTGCATAAAAGTATCTTGCTTAGACTCTCTTCCCCAACTGCCTACCTTCTTCTGGAAGGCATCATACAATGCTGTCAGTCACTGACTATGTCTTAACGTGGCCTCTTTTAGAAACATCCAGAAACTGTTTCCTTGAGGGCAGTATCAGAGCTGTAGAACATCTGATATATTCCAGCTGAATTTATGTTTAGGGAAGTAATTCTAAACTTTAGGGACTTGTGACACCCTGTCTTTCCTGATTTAATTTGTAGCCTTATTCTTTCTCTCCACTTCTTCTAACATCACTCATTTATTTCCCCATCTGCCACACAAAGTGATTATAGATTTAGCTGCCTCTTCACTGTGTATGAACCTGCATTAGGAGGCACTAATGCTGCTTCCTCATGTCTCTAGAGGTTCTGAGAAGTAGCCCTAGGTGATCTGAATAACCCAGCAAGGAGCAGCTGGGGACAGAACCTCCAACTGGACCTTTAACTATACATTTCATAGAATCAGAATCACTGAAAACCAGAGTTGGAGCAGACCTTGAGGGCCACCTGGTACGAGCTTTACCTGAACAAGAATTCCTCTTACAACAGATCTAACAAGGGGTCATTCAGCCTTTGCTTGAGGATTTTAGCAAAGGGAAATCGACCTCCCAACACAACCCATTTTTCTTCTGGCTAGCTCTAATTGTTTGGAAGTTTTTCCTTTATATTAAACTTGAGTTTGCTTTTTTATGATTTTAACCTATTGTTCCTACATATGTACCATACTAACATACTATCTGTGACCTGTGAAAGGTCAAGTCACATCAAGTCAACAAGCATTTATTAAGCTCCTATCATGTCTTAGGCACTGTACTGAGCCCTGGAAATACAAGGAAAGGCAAAGGACAGTCCCATCTCCAGGAGCTCACAGTCTAATGGGGAAGACAACATGTAAACAACTACATACAAGCACATACATACACACACACATACACACTCGCGTGCGGGCGCACATGTGTGTGATTGGATTCATTATGTCCAATATGATAAATCAGAAATAATCAGAGAAAAGACTATTGTCTGAATGTCGAATACAATGTAACCGCGAAGTTTTTTTTAACCGAAGTATATGCAACTTTACATCTATCCCTAGTCAATTTAAACTGACTGCCTGAATTAACCTCACACCAGTCTATCAAGATCTTCATGTATTTGGACAAGTAAGCTAACCTGCCTCGATTCAGGCCATCTGAAGAGTTGATGAGCATACTGCGTATGCCTTTATCTAAACCACTGACAGAAAATTAAACAGCGCAGGGCCGCAGGGAGACACCTGGGTCATGTGACTGGGGATCCCCTTCCAAAAGGGCAAATGCCATCTATGAGTGCTCTGGGTCCAGTCATTCAACTACTCTAAGTCTGCCTAACTTTAGTGGAAAGAAACAAACAATAAAAGTAAGTTAAGAACAGCAATCACTATCACACTTAACTCATATCTGTAGAACGCTCCAAGGGTTACAAAGAGCATTCACCAATTCTGTGAAATAGGTGGTAAGGTTTTAATTAGCCCTGTCTTATAGCACAGCATAGAAAAAGCAATCCAAAAAGAAGCAGCGTGCAACACCGTGAGCAGGAGTGGCTTGGGGTGTCCTCTCAGGAGCCGTGCTTCTTTATAATTTTGCAACATTCACTTGCAATATTCAGTGAGTGTGCACAATGCTTTTAAGGGCTCTGCTTACTTCACACTGCATCAGTTCATGGGGATCTTTTCAATTCATCATTTCTTATTACATAGTAATACTGCATTACATTCAGGTACCACAGTTTGTTTAGACATTCCCCAGCTGATAGCATCTACTTTGTTTCCAATTCTTTGCTATCATAAAAAGAACTGCTAAAAATATTTTGGTGTATTTGGTAAATTTCTTTGGCCTTCTTGGGGTATAAACCAACTAATGGTATCTCTGGGGCAAAGGGTATGGACATTTTAGTCTCTTTATCTGCATAATTTCAAAGTACTTTCCAAAACTTACTCTGTTTCTGTTTTTCTCCCTCCTTTGTGATCACAAACATATAATCGTAAGATAACTAACCAGGATGATGAACATAATCAGTAGTAAGGAACCTTCTAAATCGATAATCTCAGCTTCCCCAATAAGCCCCATGCTGTAGCCTTACTGTCACAGACATTTTAAAAACCAAGGCATGCACTTTTGTTTAACCCTCCCCCCTGAGCGTACTGGTAAAATCCTCCCTCGATCACTTAACTGTCTTCACCTCCGTTCTTATTCCAAGTATCCTCTAAGAAAGAACGTGTCAAACACATGGTCCATACTCTTCAATGTAATTGAATCAGATTAAAATGTAATTGGGAAATATTTAACAAAATAAATAAAATACAGATAATGTTAATATGTGGTTTTCTAGGACAACATGCAGTGTGCAAGGATCCTTATGTGTAGTTTAATGGTTCATTTTCTATTTGAGTTTGACACCACTGCCCCAAGAGACCAAACCATGCACTCAGTTGGCACCACTTCCTAGGTAGTTCTTTCAGGAATCAGTTTCTGAAAACGAACAAGGTGATGCACCCTAAAGAAGAAGGTAAACTGTATATTCAGGAGCAACTATGTCCTGAAAAGAAGAAGCAAACTGTCCCAAAAGAAAACAAATTAATCACTGTGAATTCGTTTAAAAAAAATCTTATTTTATTATTCATCCTGGTGACAACAAAGACCTGAATGGCTGAAAAATGACAAAGAAGCATGAAATGCCTTCAATTTTCTTTGTTAACCAGAGGTACTTTTTTTTTTAATCACATAAACTGACTAATTCACATTACAAGCACACACTACATGGTAACTATAATTATAATCACTGGAAAAGCATTTTTCTCTTACACAGATGCCTGCACTAGAAACCTGGGTTAAATTCTATAAGTCAGTCGTTGGGAGTTTCACGCAATGTAAGAAATTACACTGCAGTCACAATTAAATCTGACCCTGAAAACCCCATCTTAATGATGGTTATTAAGTGCCATCCAAATAAATTGTATCTTCAACATAATTCACTTATATTAGTGGTTGACCAGATAAGCAATCATTTCAAATGTCTGTTTATGCAAACACAAATTAATCTGTTTAAAGAGTTTCTATATGAAGATGAACAATAGAAATGAAAACGAGTCCATTTTTCAAGAACCTCTTATTCAACTGAAACAAAACTTTGGTTGCATCCCAATTTCGACAGAATCAACTGGTCAATTAGTTAGCATCATATTGATCCACATACCAACCACACTTTGCCCCAAATCAAGCTTATACAAACTAGCCTCAAATCTCTTTTACTTTTTTTCCCCTCTTTCAATGACAGTACATTTCAGGAACGCAGCCTATCTCAGGGTGGCCTATATTAAAACCAATATGGTAATTAATATTATGTGCCCACTATGACCAAGTCACCCAATAAAACAAGGAGGTAGTCTTTGCCCTCTGATGGTATCTAGTCTACGACTCCACTTACCACTAAACCATAAAATATTTCCTCATTTATCCAACAAATGTTAAACACCCACTAAGTTCTGTGCAATAGGTTAACTGATGAGAGAACCCTGTTTCTGCCTTCAAGGAGTTTAGAATCTAGTGGGCATTGTAAGACCAGAGCATCACAGATTGCAGAGCTGGAAGGAACCCTAGAAGTCATCCAGTTCAACTGCCTCCCCCTTCCCCCTCCCCAATTCTATAGTCTGCAAGATGAAATCAATTCTGCCAATCACAGCTTCTCAATGCTCTATGCCCCTGCCCAACCCCACTGGAAAAGGTGGGCACTGGAAAGCTCCTCCCAGATCCTTCACCATTTAAGGAGAGTGCCCAGGGAATGCACCTCAACATTTCCCACTCTGACTTCATCATCTCCAGAAACTCATCATTCTGCTACATGAAATCAAAAACTTTAAAATTCTTACCTCTTCAGACTATCTCCCACCCCAGCAGCAGGACTTCAACACACCCCTAAGCCAAGTACCCAGCTCCTACCCCTTTCAGCTTCTTTTTATATACTGTCTTCCCTCACTAGATTGTGAGCTTTTTGAGGGCAGGGACTCTCATACTCTTTGTATACCACTACTCAGCACAGTGCCAGGCAACAGTAGGCACTCAATAAATTATTTTGTATTTAATATATTTTATTTTTCCTCAATTACATGTTAATACAATTTTTAACATTTTTTTTTAAGTTTTGAGTTTCAAATTCTATCCCTCCCTCCTTTCCCTTCCCCCCCTGAGATGATAAACAGTGAGATATAGGTTATCCATGTAGAATCACATTAAACATTTCTGTATTAGTCAATATAAATTATTATTTATACACAAACTTGCATACACATTTATTCTAAACACATAACACCACAAAATGCTACAAAATCATATGAGGAAGAAGGAGACCAAAGAAGTAATTAGGGAAAGTTAAAGAAATGTCATTTGAGCTGAGTGAGCATGATGGGATATTAACAGATGGAGATATATGTAGGTATTCCTGAGGTAAGAAATGCCATGAAGAAGAAAAAGTACGGGACATCACAGAACCACTAAATGTCAGGCCTCAGAGATGATCTAGTCTGAACCTCATTATAAAGGTGAAGGAAATGAGGCCTTGATAAATTAAATGACTTGTTTAAGGAAACAAAGCTGGTTAGAGGCAGAGTCAGAATGTTTGAAGCATAATGACTAGCCTAATTTTGCTAGAACGCATAATGCATTAAGGGGAGTAGACTGAAATAAAGTTAGAAAGGCAGCTTAGAGCCCAAATGTGAAAGGTCTTGAACGCCAGGAATTCATAGCTTCCTCCAAATTTCTTGCCAACTGCAGCTAGAAGATGAGCAGATGGGTATATACTCCAAAACCAGTCATACAAAAAAGAAGCTTGGGACAGAAAGGATAACACTTAGATTTAATTCCACAAATATTTATTGCAACCAACTGTTCTCTCCTTCCAATGAAGACAGTAAATGAAGAAACTGACCTCTCTTGTAGCATGATTTAGCTAAGATATAGGCGGATAGGCTAGACAGACAGAGCTTTATGATGCTGATTATGTTAATGATAACATAAGCTATGGAATCTCCTTATGAATCTGAAGGGGGGAAAAATGATAGTTCTTTTGTATGGTTTAGGGTTAGCCACTTTGAGAAACTTCTCACCTTCCCTCTTCACCCACTGCCTAAAGGATACAACACAAACTCCTTAGCCTAGATGTCAAGGCTCACCATGACTTCAAGCTACCATTCCAGCCACATTTCATTCTATGCTTCTTCATGCTCTCAATTAGCTATTCTCTGATCTAGTTTTGCCTTCCTACACCTTATTACATTCCATCCACTCCCAGTACCTGAAACATATTTCCTTCTTTCCTCACCCCCAACTTTTGAGATCATGACTTTCCTTCAAGGCTGAGCTCAAGTAATGTTTCTTTAATGGATTCTTTCCCAAAGCCCCCAACTAAAAGGAGTCCCAGGTCTGCCATTAACTACCTGTGTGACCTCGACAACTCACTTCAGCTCACAGGGACTTCCAAATTACCAAAAAGCAGGTTTGGACTGGATAATAAACATGAACTGAATTAAATGATATCCAAGGTACTTATAAATTCCTTGATCTCACCCCTCAAATTCTGAGTCTCTCCTTTACATTTATCATATATGCCTTATAAACAGTAACATCTTAAAGGCAAAGACCAGCAAATTTTCTCTATATTCCCCAGTGTCCTGCATATGTTAGGTATGTAATGAATGTTTGAAAAATTGAACTGAATTTTGAAAGAGGAAGGATGAACAAGATAAATTTTTAACATACTTTCCAAATAGGGTACTATGGAATGATTAAGGTTTCCCTGCATTAACAGAGTTACAGTAGTATTTTGGGGCCCACTCAATAAATAGATAAATCCCAAGCTCATCTATTTGGCAATCACTTTGAGAGAAGATAAGAGGTAATAAGGGAAAAAATCAATTACTATAAGTTCAGTGAATGCTGGCAATGACACCCATGAAGCTAGAAGAAATATTTCTCAAGGATAAGGTGTCCTCCATAACTCTCAATCTTTTATTTGTTAAACTCATGTTGCTACATTTTCCACAAGAAAAAAAAATCAACCAAAACCCCCATCTGTCTCCCTTCACTCCAGGAACACAGAGGAACTGAAAGCTTTTTTGTACCTCCAAAAATAAAATATCAGCCAATTCAGAGGACATAAAGATGATGTGGGAGTGAGGCAAAGAGGAAAGCAGGATAATGTAAACAGGAACTCTGCAGTGAAAACCCTTCATCTTATTAGCAATATCAACTCTAAATATTAAAGCCATTTAGTCGGATTGCTACCACAGCAATGCTTTCAGCATTTTGAATACTGACCTGTTGGTAATGCTTGATAACCAAACTGAAAACCCCTCCAAACTGGGCCTCGCTGGAGCCCACACTCAGCTCATTCATGCCAATGTGGAGACACTCATTCTAAGACTATGATGACAAATTTCTGCCATGCATGGCTTTTAAGACACTTTCAAAACCACTTATATAAAGGCAGATCAAAAAGACCAAGCTGAAGGACTGCTGTCTCTCGCCTGTTTTGCGATATTAAACCTAAACTCAATGGTCAAAACTCTCTTGTCACTTCTGCAGAAGCAAACACATCACTATTATAAAGCAGCTGGAATTCAAAATCGAACATTAAGTGTTGTTGAACAATAGTAGGGAAAAAAATTTAAGCCCTTTAAAAGGACTAAATTTCCTTAATATCATGTTAATGAGTTGTGCGGTATGAGTGAGGAAGAAGAGACATCATGAAGTTAAACTTAATCTATAATTTACTGGTCTATTAACAGCAAAACTCTATTCTTCTAAAATATGTAGCTGACACATACAGTCAGCATGTCAAGGAAATAGACTAAAATCTGGGACATTTTTGCTTCCTCTTCCCCTGTTCTCATATTTCCCAACCTCAATCACTGAATTTCTGGAGATGATAACATATCTAAGACCCAAATGAATGAAGCCCTTCCTTTAGAAGCTTGTCATTTCCTTAACATTGCTTATGGTTTGTCAGAGTTGAAGAAAAGAAGAAGAAGGGGGTGTTGGGAGGTTTTTTGTGAAAAAGCCTTTTAATTTGAGAAAGTAGAAAAATGGAATAAGAGCAATGTGTTCCATTTTCCCCTACCCACTATTTATAATAGCAAATAAGCTAGAATATAATACTGGGCTCAAAAGACATGCATTTCTCTATCTCAATCTATTGCAGATGAGCTCAAACTCAGGAAGCATTTTCATGCCAAAGCCAACAGTTTCAAATCTTGGAGCTTTTATCTCAAGTTTGCTTACTAGATGCTCTCAAACCCAATCCGTAATAACAGACTTACTTTCCGCACACTAGAGAGTTATCTTTATTACAAAAAAAAATAAAATAAAAAATAAAACCTAGGTCTCCCTATCTTGCCCAGGTTGGAAGTGCAAAGGAGATTCACACGCCCAATCTCACTACTGATCGGCACAGGAGCTCTGACACAATTCTTTTCCAACCAGGGCCAGCTCACTCCTTGCTCAGACAATCTGATGACCCCCTGATCTCAGGGACTCAACAAATTAATGCCAAACTCAGAGGGGACATTCAATCAGCATGGCCCAGGGCAGCTCAGGATTCCTGAGCACAAGAGAACCTCCAGCCTTGCCTCCCTGGTAGTGAGGACCACAGGCATGTGCCAACATGCCTAGCCAATGATTTATCTTTATTTGGAAAACAGCAGCCACCTGCTCTCCCACTCCAGAAAGAGAAAACATGCTGGCTCTGGGCCATCCACACAAATAAAATCCTTGTTTCTGCAAACTGTGCCCCAAGTTTTGAAGCTCTTAAAAATGAAGAGAAGGATGAATACCTTTGTTCATTTTGTGAGGACAGGGATTTATGTCCTTTCTGCCTTACAAAGCACACTTTATTATATACTAAAGGAAATCTATAGGAGCTACAAAGGACATCCCATGCAAAGCCTAAGAGGGACTAGAGGTGACTTAACCAAGAATGTCCAGATACATACTGTTGATCTTCATGTACATCTATTCTGCAGCACATTGTTAAAATTGGCAACAATGGGAAAGATTTGGAAAAAAGATTATGACATTTATCATATGACTTTTGGCACAACATGAACCACTTAAACCAAATGCTTTGGAACAGTGGTGTCAAACTCAAACAGAAGCAGATAACTGGGGCCATGTGCTGACTTAGAAAACTATGAGTTACATTATCTATGTTATATTGCATTTAGATATATTGTGTTAAATATTCCCAACTGCATTTTAATCTGGTGCTACAGCATTCGGGAGTTTTGCTGGACCCAAGAGGCAAGGCCAGCAAGTCTGACACCTCTGCTTTAGATAATCAGCAATATTACAATCATTACACACTTAAGCTGTAAAGTAATGACTTTAAGAGATACTGGCAATACCTAACATGTACATGTGGGACTCCTCGTTTCATTTATAGTCTACACTTCAAACTTTGTGAAAACCCCCTGAGGCCAGGTAGAGCCTGAATACCACACTGCAGTACCAGTGTATGAAGCGAGGAGCTCCACATGCCAAGGGAAAAGGTTCCCAAGAAAGGTTCCCTTCTTTCTTCAAATGATTGGGGGCCTTAACTGTGCTACAATTCTGCACCCTTGCCACCCCTGACTCCCTAAAAGGCACCCTGTTCCCATCCTCTAGTGCCACACATCTAGTACGGGCAGAGCCAGGGCCAACAAGGAATAATGAGCTGGATTCTTTTTCTCTGATTTTTACAGAGCTGCCACAAATCTTTCCATTCTAGCTCATATTTTAAATAGCTTACTTAGTACAGAAACTAATCTAAAGGCAGCAGAGCAGGGTTTCCTATTTTTATCCACTGGAAGGAGCAGAGCTAAGAAGGAACAAAAATCTTACCCGTTTTTGAAGTAAAGGACATGAGCTCTCTGTAGTCCTGTTTCTAGGAAAAAACCTAGTTCCTGATCATGGAGTGTAGGGCCAGGCTTAGGACTTCTATTTTGAATATTGGTAATAAGTACCTGGAGGGAGAGAAAATAAGTAAAGGAATTAGGCATATTCTATAAATCCATTTCCTCACTCTGCAAAACTACCAAATGTTTAAAAATCTAGTTCAAGATAAAAAAGTAAATGCACACATCCAGATTCAAGGCTGCCCACCAGTAATACGAAGCAAAGTAAGAAGGCTTCTCTAAGCCAGGAGCACAAACAAAACTCACCCACATAATGTGAAGCCCAATAAGTCTGACACAGAAGTGGGGCTTAGTGTGAATTACAGAAGTAGAGAGGAAGATGGTCTTGAGGAAGAGTAACTGAAGTGGAACAGCCCCATGGGAAAGAACAACAGGGTCACAGAGGGTCACTTTTTTAACCAATGGCTTTTATTGGAAAGGAGAAAAGGAGGGAAGAAGGGACAAATGGAGGATGGAAGGGAAGGAGAGAGACAGAAAGGAAGGAAGGAAGGAAGGAAGAAAGAAAGAAAGAAAGAAAGGAAGGAAGGAAGGAAGGAAGGAAGGAAGGAAGGAAGGAAGGAAGGAAGGAAGGAAGGAAGGAAGGAAGGAAGGAAGGAAGGAAGGAAGGAAGGAAGGAAGGAAGAAAGAAAGAAAGAAAAAGAAAGAAAGAAAGAAAAAGAAAGAAAGAAAGAAAGAAAGAAAGAAAGAAAGGAGGAGGGAAAGGGAGGAAAGGGGAGGGGAGGGGAAGGGGAGGAAGGAAGCTAGCTTTCCTGAGAACATGGAAACAGATTTGATTAGGTCAATTTTAAAAATCTGATTAAACTCAAATTAAAAAATTTATTAAGCACCTAGGTACTCTGTGCTAGGTGACAGAAATATACAGCTTTCAATCTAATATGAAAGATGGGAGGTAAATGACTAAGTATGCTACAAGACAGAAAGTAATACTGACAAGATCCCCTTAAAGTTGGTGGGGAGAGTTTGTTGACAAAATTTCATGAACAAGTGAGCCTGAACTGATACTCAAGGGAAGAGAAGAATTTCATCAGTCAGAGAATCTTAGAGACTATTACTGGCTTGGGAGAGCAGCCCATATGGAAGCAGGAAAGGACAGGATGAAGCTGGGAAAGGGCTAGTAATCTGGTCTGGCTGGAGGATAGAGTATGGAAAACCTTCTAATATGATATCTGACTGGAAAGTTAGGAGGAGGCCAAGAGTGTAAAAGGCCCTGAATGTCACACTAAGGATGTTTTTATTTTACCCTGTAAGAAACAACAAGCCCTTTGAAGGTTTTTGAACTTGGAAATGATAATGTGATATAGGTAAAAGAGCACTGGATTTGGAGCCAGAGAATAGGATTCAAATCCTGCTTCTGCTAACTTACTAGCTATGTTACTTTACCTTTCTGGGCCTCACTGTCCTCAGCAGTTAAAAAAAAGGGCTGGACTAGATATCCCTAAAGTCCATTCTTCTTCTGAATTAATAGTCCTTTACTGTATGACCTAAGCATTAGAAAATCATTTTTAAAAGAAAAAAAGAAAAAAGAAAAATGATTTTTGCAGAAACATTTTTTTGTTTAAAAAATAAATGGGGGGGGTGGGGAGAGAGCTAGGTGGCAGAGTGGATAGAGCACCAGCCCTAGCAGGAGGACCTGAGTTCATATTTGACCTCAGACACATAACACTTACTGGCTATATGACTCTGGGCAAGTCACTTAACCCCAACTGCCTCACCAAAAAAATTTTAAAAAGAATAAATTAGAGAGGGAAGAGACAAGAGGCACCATAAACACTATATATGTGTGTATATATATGTGTATTTTATATATATGTGTGTGTGTGTAAATGTTTATGTATACATCTATGTGTATATATGTATATGCATGTGTACATATATATTTTATTTTTATATATACACACACACACACACACACACACACACATATGTTACAAGGAATGTACCGCATGCCGCCCCCCCCCCAACTGGGGGAAGGAGAAAAGGTAGAGGACAGGTATTTATAGAGGTGCCTTCAAAAAGAAAGAAAATAGGGTTATGGACGTTATTTTTATAATGCAAAGAAGAAAACAGAAGAAGGTTAAAAGGAAATACAAATAGACCAGATAGCTCTTAAAGTTACACACTGAATTTATTACAGGAAAAAGGAAAACGAAAAGTGACCTGTATGTAATAGAGACTTGCAGTTTCACATTGAACCTTCTTCTTAATCTACTTTGTACATGATAATACTCATTTTATTTGGTTTGTTAAATTCAGAATTAAGGGGCACCTAGGTGGCGCAGTGGATAGAGCCCTTGAGTCAGGAGGACCTAAGTTCAAATCCGACCTTGGACACATAACATTTACTAGCTGTGTGACTCTCTGGGCAAGTCACTTAACCCCAATTGACTCACTAAAGACAAGTAAATAAATAAAGAAAAATAATAAATAAGAAGATAAATAATTTCAAAAAGAATTCAGAATAAAAAAAACTTTTTAAAAAAAGGAAGCATTGATTCAAAAGAGTTTTCCATGAAACTGCAAGCTTTTTTTTACATACCACTTTGGCTAGAATAAAAGAGAGGGAGCACTCTAGGTGAAAGTATGAGAAGCCTTTTTTTCATGCTCCAGTATTTTAGAACATTAAGACGACAAATAGGCCTTCAATGGTCACCCAGCCCTTTCATGAGACCTTTCTATATATTCTCTTGGTTCTGAACTCAGATTACAAGGCGACCTTACATCTAAACCAACTTCTAAATCCTCCAACATATTTCACTACCAAGACAGGAGTTCTTAAACTGGAGCCTGTGAACTCTGTTTGTCCTTTAGCATTTTGATAATTGTATTTTAATACATAGTTGGTTTACTCGGTAATCCTCTGTCTTCAGTGCTTTTAGTCATGCCCTGACCCTTAGCAACTCTGGGTGACCTTTTTCAAGTCACAATCTCTCAGGGTTTTATTTTTCTCATCTAAGGAACCAGGTCATTGGACTAAAGGGAAGACAGGTTCCTAACAGGGGGTGGGGGGTAGGGGAAGGAGGGGTAATTGAACTCATTTGCTCTAATGTTTTCATAACTGTATTTAAACATAATTGGCTTCCTTTATAACCCTATGTATTTTACTTTATACAATTAAAAACATAATTCTGAGAAGGGGCAGGCTGTCACAACACTGCCAAAGGGGACCATTAGACAAAAAAGGTTAAGAACTTCTGCTCTAAGATAAATGTCAAGTGAACACACAGTAAGTACCAAACGGAGGGGAGAAATCTGCAGATCTGGTAGCTACTGGGTGCTCTTTTTCTTGGATAACTGGGAATGGTTTTCAGGTTTAATACTGCAATAATTTGTACCTGATGTTTCATCTCCAGATCCCAGATACCAAAAACAGCAAAGACAAAGGGTACAAAAGTCCTACATATTGAATATTAACCTTTTCCCCCTAAAATAGAGAGCAAAGAAATAAATTGTTAGCAGAAATTAAAGTTTCTATCTCTGGTACAAATCATGCTGAAGGAAGTCATAACTGACTTATTAACTGATGTTCACAGAAGCCAAAGACAGGATGATTTCATTTGCTAAAAGCAAGATCCATGAGTAGATATATAAGTATGAAATCATCTTTATTAATAGAAATACACCAGTAGAAATTTCTCTCAGGATGACAACTTTATTTACTTTTGGCATAATGTCACCTCTGAGTATAAATTAATCAAGGTTATAAATTTGTCATAACAAATTGTATACTACCTGATTTATTATATTCAATTATAGAGAAAAATGCAGCATTTACACAGAAATCTTTTCTTCCCTTTAAAAGATCAGCTCCTTCCCCTCCTCCAGAAAAAAGTTTACAGATATCTAAACCTCAATAATATAAACTTTCATATCAGGACTCTTAAAAACAACTCGCATTTACTCTCAATACAGTCTAATGAAGTCATGTTTTATTTTTGCTTTTCTATCCCTGGTGCTTACCTGGCAATGTCTAATCCATAGGAGGTACTGGATAAATGTTTGCTGTATCAAACTGAAATGAGGGTCAAGCATTGTTACTCCCCCTATACAAATGGAGACCCTGAAGCATACAGAAAGACGTAATAAAAGCTACACTTTAAAAAGTGTTAAGGACAATCCTTTTCTCATCTATTCTTCCTGGGGAATGTCTGCCCTTTGTAAAACTAAGTCTGGTGGTTTATCTGAAGATATCCAATAGGAGGGTATAGAAAACTACAGAATATTCATCCACCGTCTTTGACACTGTAAACTGTCTTTAATATTTTCCCCAAACCCATCTCTTTTTCTTCCTGTGAATGCAGTTAGAAGCCAACACCAACCAGTAATATGCTTAATCTTCCTGGAGACAGATGTTCCATAGATAAGAACAGGCAGGAAAGGATTTCTGAATTCACCTCAACGAGTAAGTAAAAATGCATAAACTACTAATGAATATGGCCAGAATTGCAAATATAAGAACAGAAAATTTTTACGTTTTGCTTAAATAATGTATCTGATTGGTGAACATTCTTAAGCAGCATTTGACTTAACATGCTTTTTTTTTTCGCCTTTTTCAGATTCTGTTTCTCTCACTTTTCTTGTCTTACACCAATTATATTATTAAGGTACTGAAGTAATAAGGAATTGGCACCTTGAAACTCATTTCCCATGAAAAAAGTCTCAGTTCCATACATTCTTAAAGATAGTTCAGCTACAAGGCCCACATGAATGACACTGTGCAATGCCAATTCCCAAGTCATTAAAAAGGTATACAATTGATGAAACTATCCACTCAGATTAGGAGACGGCAGCTACACAATTATGCAACTCATAAGGCAAAAGTTTGGAGAGAAAAGCTGGGAAGTAAGGGTCCCCAAATACCGATACATTTAGGTGGCAAAAACATTAAAAATCACTAGGTTGGAGGTGAGCTGTGGGAAGAGGGAGAGGTAGTATCCATTACTAAGGCCTAAGCAACAGACATTAATTAATAGAAGAAATGGACAAGTTAAAAATAAATGTGAGAAAATGTGTTAGGTGTCTTCGCAATTTCTCTATGATAATACAACAATTTCAAACACTATGGTTTTTCCCTTCTCACAACAGTCTTCCAATAAGATAACACTTTGGTAAGAAAGACAAATACATTCATACATTCCCAGGTGACATTTAGACAAATTATGAGATAGAACACAACCTTTCCCAGCATGGCTAGGTCAAAAATCACTATACTGATATTTATAAGGTGTGATTTTGTCCTCAATCCTTCATATGGTCACTTTCCTAGATTTACCATCCATCCTGTTTCAGCCCTCAAAAAGGAATTTTATGCATGTGTTCCAAATCTGAGGACCACGCACTGTAGGTATGAACTAGGAAACTAAAGTTGATAAGACAATGAAGCATACAAGATTCTGGTCCTTCCTCACTACTCCATTAATGATAGGAACAACAATAACTAGCATATATGTAGTACTTAAAAGATTTGCAAAACACTTCGCACGTGTTATCTCATTTAATCCTCACAAGCCCCTTGGGAGACAGGTGCTAGAACATGATCCCTATTTTACACTGAAGCTGAGAGGGTAAGGGACTTGCCCAGGATCAAAGGTAGTATCTGAGGCAGGATTTGAATTCAGGCTTTCCTGGCTCCAAGTCCGGGATTCTACAGACTGTGTCACTGGGCTGCTCAAAAGACAACAAAGGAGTGGCACAAACTAAGTGCAAACTAAGCTCCCCACTCTATCTCGGGGCCAGTCCAAGCATAACCTCATGAAGAACTGAAGGCTGTCGAAGACCCACTAACCCAGAGGCTCTTCCTCTTTCAGGAATCATGGACCTGCCCCTTCTCAGAAGCATGTTTTTAAAGAAAACCAATTATACTGAAATACAATTATCAAAATTTTTTTTTTAAAAAGATAAGTTCACAGATCCCATTAAGAGCTCTTGCACTTATATGACATCTTAATTTTGCACAGGAGAAAAACGAAGATCCAAGATGTTAAGTTTATTTCCAAAAGGTCAGCAGCTGCTAAGGGTCTGAACCACAACTAAAATCAAGGCCGCCTTCTGATTCCATGTCCAGTGTTCTCTCCACTTCACCTGCAACCAACAATTATCCCTGTCACCATCTCACGGACGGAAGAATAAAGGAAAGAGAGGTAAAATACTGCAGTCAGAGACATACAACACCTAATAACAATGTCGGATGTACAAAATGTTCTCACTCACCCTTTCTATCTCCTGGAGGTAAAGGAGGGCAATGTCCCCTGCCTTCTCATAGCAGGTAATGATATCTTGCTCCCGGTCTACATGAAGATTACTAGCGGAAGAGGAAATTGGCAACTTCTCTAAACAAAGACCTGAAATGAAGAAAGTCACAAAATTGAATTAAGATGGTGTTTGTGGAAGACTTATTAGTAACTATGTCGCAGACAGTAGGAAAATTCAGTGTCCTCTGTCTTGTGAACTGGCAGAGGGAAGAGCTCTCCGACTGAGGCTCCCACCTAAGGCTTCCTGGAAGGAAAGAAACACAGGAAAAAAACAAAAGGAAAAACAAGTCCCACAAGCTTAATGGAGAAAGAGTATCTTAACATATTAACGCTTCCATGAAGTTTGGTGAATTAACTGCCTTCAAGACACAGGTTGATAACTGTATGAATCTGTTAATTCATGACAATATCATTCAGACAGAAGAATAAGAAAATAACAGGAAAAATGAACATTCAGCTTCAGTCTTTCAAATCAAATAGAAATGACCATGACTCTAAATGCTTTAAAAGTATTTTCTAGATAAATCCAAAAATATTTCAGATATATGAAATGGAACTCAAAAGAATTACTAGCAAAAGGACAACTCAGCACCCCCAAATCTTTTTTTTTTTTAGGATAGGCAATAGGGTTAAGTGACTTGCCCAGGGTCACACTGCTAGTAAGTGTTATGTGTCTGAGGCTGGATTTGTACTCAGGCCCTCCTGAATCCAAGGCCAGTGCTCTATCCACTGCGCCACCTAGCTGCCCCAGCACCCCCAAATCTTCAATTAATCAATCAATCAATCACTAAGCATTTATTAAGCTCTCCCTAAGTACTATCTTAGATGCTAGAGCTATAAAAGCAAAAGTAAATCAATCCCTACACTCAAGGACCTTACAATACATTCAGAGAAAACAACATTTATATACATCCATTCAAAATATATACAAATATTAATTAATATATAATCTATACAAGTTAACTGAGTATATAGGTTCCTACCGAGGCTACCGTTCAATCTTATTTGTAAAAGCACAATCTTCAAAGGTTTAAATCACCATTCTGCCCTGTGACTCTGCTGAGATGCTAATAGTCAATTTGCCTGAACAATCTCTTACAAAAACTGGTTTCTTTTGAAAATACATACCAAATACAAAAAATGAAAAATCTCTGAAGAGGATGGGGAACACAGGGCACAAACTCCTCCCTCCTCTGAGAGAACAGGAACACTCCTTGGCTCTGGAAGGATCTCAGTTCTCCTTTTTACCACAGGCCTGGGAGGGGCCATTTCATCCGTAACAGTCTTAATAAGAATGTTAGTTATGTAGTTAACATTTCTACAGCACATACTGTGTGTCAGGCATTGTGCTTGATGCTTTACAATTATTATCTCATTTGATCCTCACAATAACCATGGGAGGGAAGTGCTATTATTATCCCCATTCTACAGATGAGGAAACTGAAGCAGACAGAGGTCAAGTGACTTGCCCGCGGTCAAACAGGCAGGGATATGAACTCAAGTCTTGCTGACTCAAGGCCTGGTGCTCTGGATTTACTGCAGCACCAGTTGTCTCTTGTAATCACAAGTACCCCAAGAGCTCAAACTGGAGGGTGCTTTAGGCCTTTTTCTGCCAGTAGACACTGTCTCCAGTGCCTCTGTGTGTGTTTGTGTGTATACACGTGCATATGTACATTTACACGTGTATATATAATTTCCTTTGATGGCCTCAAAGGACATAAACACCCAGAAAGGTAAGGTGACTTACTCAAAGCCACACAGCTGGTTTAATGTGAATTCACTGCACTTCAATTCAAGTGACCACTGTGTTGTCACCACCAACAGGTCCTAGGACCCAAGGATAGACAGATGTCTCAAACCCAGAAGGACCAAGAATACTACCTAGATTTCTTGACTCTAAGTCCAGAACTCTTTCACTTACCCCGTGGTACCTATTTGTCCATGAAGCAAAATTATCCAGATAAACTAAAACCCAAGATGAACAGAGATAAACAACTTCTAAGACAAGTAGGCTAATATGTCTATATGAAGATCCATTACAAGAATATCTCTGCATGCTCCCATCTAAGTCAGTCTCAGCAACCAGGGACCAGTCTCGACTGCACAAACAGACCTGAAAGAAGAAGCATCCCTGCCCCCCAGGCATCTTCAGTTGAAAACAGGGTGGAGAGACCTATATCTCACAGAAAGAAAAATGCCAAAGACTATGACTGAAGAAGTAGCTAAACACCACACTAAAACAAAAGCAAAAAAAAGAAAAGAAAATAATGTGGTATATTGCTCCTGGAGAAAAACAAAAAAAATGTCTTTTTTTCCTTTTATGAGGTCCAAATTTTAAAATAAGGAAAAATAAAATTACCATTAGGACTTAGCTCCTGAAGAAAACAAATATAATTAAACCAGTACAGCTTCCTAAATCTCACTTATGCAGAATCTGAATAACCAGAAAGCTAAAGCTCCCCCAAAAAAATACATCTCTGTTATGCAACACAAAGAAAGAGATATGTGCATACATACATGAAGCATAACTGGAAGAAGCTAAATGTTGTTGTAGAAAAAGTATTAAGCTAGGAGTCACAAGATCTGATTCAAGTCTTGGTGTCTGCCATTTACTAGTTGTTATGATTGACAGAAAGTCATTTCAACTTAGTGAATCCAGGTTTCTCCATCTGAAACATGGGAATAATATACTTTAAATACCATCCCCATTGGGTTATTATAGGAGAAATGGTTCATAAATCATTATGCATTATTACTAATTTTATAATCTGAACTTTACTTTTATGACAAAGGGATAAGGAAACAAGATAATGTCGGCCATTTAGTTAAAAACAACAAACATCCTTAGTATAATAAAACAGCAACAATGATTTTGTCCAATCTCTTTACCTTCTAGTAGTTCAATAATATGATTTTAAACTGTTTATACCAATTCTAAAAGCAAAGACCTAAGAGATTCAGAAGAGAAACAGATGCAAAAGAAATGGTCTCAGCTGTTAACTATTGCTTATTAAGATGCATAACCAGGAAGAAGTAGCCAGATGAACTTGGATTTAATCAGGATTATTACATAATATCTGAAAATGTGCATCTTTTGTTTCTTTATTAAGAAGCTGTCATCCTGAACACTGCTGTCACACCCAACAAAATAAATATTCTCTTTAGCCAAAGCTTATTTTTAGGGCTCTAAAGTCCTATATGATGATTAATGTCCAGAATGAGTACCAAGACGTGTCTTTTGAAACGTCAGTGATATAAAATGCATGAAGAATAAATTAATTAGCTAATTAATGTTATCTACAACTGGAATCTTAGGTGACAATCAGTAGTTACGACATGATCAGCAAAATGTTAAAGCTCTCAATATTTTTTTTTTAGGCAATTGGGGTTAAGCGACTTGCCCAGGGTCACACAGCTAGTTAAGTGTCAAGTGATTGGTCTGAGGTCACATTTGAACTCAGGTCCTCCTGACTTCAGGGCCGGTGCTCAATTCACTGCGCCACCTAGCTGCCCCCATAAAGCTCTCAATCTTAAATCAGAATATATCAATTCAAAATCTCGGTCCTGACACTTAATATCTGGTGGAATTACTTAACTTATCAGAGCCTCAGATTCCTCATCTATAAAATGGAGATAACAATACCTACACTAAAGAAATAATATATGGAAAGCACTTTGTAACCCATAAAAGTCCTACATAAATATCAACTATTACTATTTTTTTTTATTTTAATTAACTAAAATACTCCAATGTATCTACCATTCTAAATAAAAAGGGATTCATAACTTCACGGAATTTAAGCTGGAAGGTATCACAAAGATCATCTAAAGTAACACTTTCACTTTTTTAAAAATGAAGAAACTGACTGCTCAAGACATGAAGTGATTTGCCCTAAGTCACCAAACTAGTGGCAGAAGTGGGCCCAGAATCCAGATCTTCTTACTTCTAAATTTGGTCTTCCTTCTACTATGCCATTTTACAATATTTAACACTACTCTGCCTGAATTCATCCCTTAGGTTTTCCTTAGATTTCATTCTTAATTTCTTAGATTTTACTCTTCATTTCATTCCTCTCTGGGCTCTGCTCCTGACTCTCCAAGCTACCAACCCACAGCAGTTCTCTTACCCTGAGAGATCACTTCTCCCCACAAGTCCCTTCAACTGATATTTCACTTGGTTCCCCCTTAGATCTATTGGAAATTTCATTTTAACAAAAGTGTTCAAGCCAGCCATATTCTCCCCCTCATTGCTCTTCCACCTCTGCTCCTGACTCTCCAGACTTTCTCTGATGAAGCTGTAGCATGCGCAGCAGTCACACCCTGGCAAAACCATTTCAGCAGACAGGCTAAACCGGGCTGATGGTAACTACCAGACCTCAAGCCCACTAATGAGTTAGGGGGAGGTCTACGCAAAGCAGATGAAGACATCTCCCAGCACAATGGGCAGATAAGAACAATCTGTTTCAACGGCCATGAAGATGGCTGAAGCCAGCACTGTGGAGAGCTCAGAGCTTGGTCAGACATCAAAGATGCCAAAGTCACCCACTGCATCCCAAGCCACTGACAGTCTTCTTAACTTCTGTCCTGCCACTGACCTTTGATGACTCCAGATGAGAGAGTGAAGCTGAAGACTCTGCCTCACTTAAATTCAATTCACATGCAAGTCAAGACATCAGCCCATGATGTCATTGGTCATCTTCGAAACAAAGGCCGTACAACAACCTCAAAACAACATAAATTCCCCTATAAAAGAAGCTTCCCCTCTGGGCAAGTCACTTAACCCCAGAAGATCTGGCCCACCACGTAGCAGTAAAATCTGCTGACATGACGTCCTCCTGATTCAGCTGTGTGAACTTACCAACTATGTGATTTCTAATGAGCCTCAGTTTCCTCCTCTGTAAAATGCAGACAGCCATTCCTGCTGAGACTACTCCCAGAAGTGCTTGTTACAAGGATCAGACACACTAATTATGTGGAAGTGCTGTATAATCTGTAAAGTGCTAAATACACATATAAAGTATAATGATGACTACAATCATCAAGCCCCTGGGTTTGCTAGTAGTCTCAGAATAAAAGCAGAGACCTAATCTACCAGTCCCAGAGGATTTTCACTTCACAGCAGCAAGCTGGTCACAAGCCCTTTTCTGACCAGAGCTATATATTTTCAAATGTTAAAGATCAACACTGTCAGAAAGGCAAAGTTATCTCCAACTGGATCCCACTAAAATCTAGAAGACTCCTTGGCAGGCTGAAGGACAACCATGAATAATACCCTCAACTACCAACAATTTAGAAAAAGACATTAGCAGTGTTTTTGCCTTCATAAAGTGGGGAATGGGGGTAAAATGGTGTCAAGAAAGCCCTTTAAGAATATACCTTTTACATCTTACCAATTAATCTCTTTTATCAGCTGCCTTCTTACTAATACTCAGAGACAGTTTTAAGTGTGAGTAAAACAGGAAGATACAATATGACCTTATGTTATCTTACTAAGACTCTCTTATGATCAACAAAGATAAATAATCCTGTTTGTCTCTGCCTATGCCTATCACAGCATCTGACAAATGGCAGACTTAATAAATACTTGTTGATTGACTGATAGGGAGACAGTAAGAGAGCATCCAGCTGTCCTTCATGAATTCAAGTCACCAAGTGCTTCATCCCAGGTCCTGAAAAAACTGGAATAAACGAATGTCTGTAAATCCTGAAAAGAGCATTAAGAACAGCAGGGCCACAAGACTAGAACAGGGTAAATGTCCTGATTTTCAAAGAAGGGAAGAGTATGGAGTCTGCAAGCTGCTTTAGTCCAAGGTGGGCATCAAAAATGACCAGCTGGGAAGCCTGGTCTATGCATATTTTGAATATAAGAACAAAATAGTAAAATCAACACTTTACTGCTCCAAAGAGCTCTATGTGTGCAAATACAAAAACCTCATTTGCTCTTCCTAAGAGCCCTTAAGGGACAGGCACTGTTAGTACTCACTGGCAGCACCATTTCCCCCATTCCAACACACAAGACCCCTGAGAGTCAGAGGACAGGTACTCCAGTGCCACCTTCTCTATCTCAAGCCCTCAATGGACAAAGGCACAAAACTGAACTAATTACATCCTCTACAAATTCCTTGCTACTGATAGACAACCTAGGTAGCTGAGGGGTGCGACGGATACGGCTCTGGGCCTGGAGTTGGGAAGATGTGAGCTCAAATCCAGGCCTAGACACTTACTAGCAGTGAAACTCCAGGCAAGTCATAACCTCTGACCTCCTCAGAGTGCTCTTCTGAAAAATGGGTATGATAATAGCATTTACCTCCCAGAATTATATGCATAAGATGAGATATTTGTTAAGTATTTGGCAAGTCTCAAAGAACTACACAAATTCTAGCTATCACTCGTGTTAACCTTACATGCTACCCTTACCAACTCCCTACCTCATTTCTCATAGCATATATCCAAACTTTTTTTTTCCATCCCTTCTCACTTCCCACTGCAGCTCTCCTCATATACATACACAAGCAGCATACAACTGAGGATCCAGCTTCACTGTAAAGACTGAAGGCACGGGACTGGTCGCTGGAACGAGGGCTCAATAGTCCCAGGGTCTGGACTGAAGTCCTGGTGCTACTACTTTCTAACTGTGTTACCTCAGGCAAATCACATACCCTCTCTGGGCCCTAGTTTTCTCAAACTACGAAATCTGACTTCTGTCTGACTCTGAGGTCTCTTCTGCCTCTGATCCAATGATCAGTTCCACCACTCTATTCCTCATGACTTCTCACAGCATCACCCAACTGGACCTCCCTCTTCCAGCATGAACCAGATAAGGTGACTCCTCACTAACCTGTGTTTTTTATTTCATTCCTCCCCAGCCTTCAGTAACCTGCTCCAGCAATCATGCCCTCTCTTGAGTGTTCAATCTTTCACTCACCATTGGCCACTCTGCCCTCTGCCTATAGACGTACTCACTTCTACGAAATGAATCTTCAATCCTAAAAAACACTTCCTTTGAATTCATCTTCCCTCTGGCATGCCATGTCTCCTCCCCTTCAAAGTTAAACTTTCTGAAAAAGTTATCTATGCCCAAGGCTTTCATTTCCTAACTGTTACTCTCCCTCCAACCCTTTCCAAGCAGGATTCTCTTCCTCATACTCTATTGAAACTAGTCCCTCAAAGTTCTCCAATGACTCTATTTTCAGTTTTCACACATACAACATTGTCAGATTATGGAAAAGCATGGCTGCCTTTCATGGAGAGGAATCTAACCTCAAAGAGCAGGCATACCTCCACAATATAATTTTTCCCTCAACAGCCCAATATAAAATCACCATCTCTAAATTTATTTGGTTTCATTCCTGTCTACACTTTTAGCCTGGACTACCTGAATGGGTAATAAGGTCCATAAATATGTTTAAATTTGCCACTGTGTGAGATAAGACTTCATTCTATTAAAAGTAAACTTCCTTCTTTCAAACTTCAAAGGGAATTCCTTCATTCTAGCATTCTAAAGTCTATTCTAAAGAATGTTTAACCTAATGAAACACTTCTTGACTTGAGGGACCTCAAGTAAAGCCCTCTTAGCCTCCTAAGGAGATCTACTTTGTTTTGTCCTTATAGTGCAGCTTCTCTTTCCATGATTATTATGTTTGTCTCCTCCTCCCTCTATTAGACTATAAGTTCCATGAGGCTACCTAAACTTTCTATCTTCTCCCAGGACCTAGCACTGTTCTCTACAGCAAACATCAGTGCTCATGTTTATTGAAAAGAAGCTCACAGACCTAAAAAGCCTAACTCTGGACTTCTTAAAGATACAGTATTCAAATCCCTCCTGTACCTCAATCCAGATTTTAAATCATACGTCGCTGAGTCGTTTCAGTTGTGCCTGACTTCTCATGACCTCAGTTGGGGTTTTCTTGGCAAAGATACTGGACTGGTTTTGCCATTTCCTTCTCTAGCTCATTTTACAGATGAAGAAACTGAGGCAAACAGGGTTCAGTGACTTGCCCAGGGTCACTCAGGTAGTAAATGTTCAAGGCCAGATCTGAACTCAGGAAGACGAGTCTTCCTGACTTCAGGCCAAGAACTCCATCCACTGTGCCACCCAGCTGTCCAAATCATACTGAATGCCATGTAAAATGTCTGTCTTCTTACAATTTCTTCACTATAGATATTTCAGTGCTCTTCATGATAGGGTTCCCCACAGGACTCACTGTGGTCGCTGATGCCACAGATCTCTGACCAAAACCAAGCTGCCCACTTAACCAGAATGTGTTTGAGTGCTAAAACAGGATTATTTCAAATCTCTTCTATCATCTGATGCTCGGTACCTTCTGAGTATCTGCTTCTCTCTAAATAGAACTAAAGGAGAGCCAATCACTTAACTCATCAAAACCAGCCTAAATGTGAATGTGGGTCAGCAGCAATAAAACTCCTCTTTCTCTTCTTACAGCATCTAAATATAAACAGGAAGCTTGAATCGCAACCTGAGATGGGAGGCCATATGCAATATGGTATCTAGCATCTCACTATTCACAGAATCGAAAGGGTGAAAGGGAGAGACCATGGCACAGTGAAAAGAAGACTAGATCTAGAGTCACACACAGGGATTCAGAAGGTGATTCCACTTGTGGACTATGTCACTTTGGACAAGTCCCTTTCCTACGCAGTGGTTTCCTCATGTGAAAAATGAGGTGATCCCTCTTAAATTCATGATCCTTGGAGATTACCTCATCCAGGGGTTCCCAAATAGTGAATCACAGAGCCTCATCTACAAGATCTTTATAGTTCAGCCTCACCACAGCCAGCTCTCCTTAGGGCACTTCCCAGCAGGAAAGAGTGAAGAGAGAAATAAGATCCTCTCCCCTGCTCGGGATCTTTGCTGTCAACGTTTCCCTCCATCTTCCACAGGACTCTGTCAGACACTACCACCCCTTGCTCCAGATGATTGCAAGACTTTGGGGAAACAAGAA
The DNA here is from genome assembly GCF_003287225.1 of Phascolarctos cinereus. NCBI lineage: Eukaryota > Metazoa > Chordata > Mammalia > Diprotodontia > Phascolarctidae > Phascolarctos > Phascolarctos cinereus. Next base: position 207,428,559 of record NW_027555736.1, on the reverse strand, counting down.
ATCGTTCCTCTTCACTACCAATCCAAACCTTTCATTTTACAGGTAAGAAAACAAAAGTAAATGTATAGAATCTTGGGTTTGAAGGCACTTTTCTATTTGTTTTCTAAAACATGAAACTCAGAGTAGATGGCCTTAGAAGTCCCTTCCAGCTCTAAAGAGTCCGTGATTCTGAAATGAAGAAGACTAGATGGCCTTCCAATTCTGAAAAACTACAGAGGGAAATGACTTGCCCAAGGTCTCACAGCTAGCTAGTGGAAGGGATGAGACTAAATCTAAATCACCAGACTCTTAAGTTAATGCTCTTTCCACCATATCACACTGAGATCCGGAATGGAAACCCCAATAAACTAAAAAAAGAAGCAACAGAAGCCATTTCACTATTTTTTTCCTTGTCTTTCTACTCCAAGAATATTCCAAAAAAAGACAAAATCAATGGTCAATTTAATTTCACACTGCTAGGTGCTGAAGCACTGTGCTAGAGGCCCTGAGGTACCATGCTAAAGGCCAGGAATAAGCCTTTTGTCTACAATAATAGGCATTTTGTCTACAGACAAGAAAAGACAAAGATAATTTGCTCACACATCTGTAACATCTTATAGTTTACAAAGGGCTTTCCTAGACTAGATGGCCTCTGAAATTTCTTCTACATCTATATAATCCCTTCATCCTCTGAGGCAGGTCATGCAGAAAATACTACATTCTACAGATGAGAAACTGAGGCTCAGAGAGATAAACCGACTTCTACAGTCACATGGCTAGCAAGTGATGGGAGTCAGTATTCAAACCTAATTCTCCAGACTCTAACCAGAGTGTTTTCATTAGGCTACATTTTCTTCACTCTTGCTGGATTTCAGTAGCTCCAGAAATGATTTGTGTGAAGACTGACTTAACATATTAAAAGCTCCTAACTCCTGTGAGAATCTCTAAAAGTGCCATCACAGAGAACAAGTAAATTAGTGTATCAGTTAAAGGTTCATGACGATGGTCTCTAAAACAGCCACCAAGCGGCAAATAACTTCTAAAAGTGAATCCCTACAAGCAATATAAATGTTAAGTGAAATGCAAAATTATCTGATTTTCCTACCTCTACCCTGGCATTGTTCCCATTGGAGATCCACTAATTTAAAGTTAATAAGGAAGACTAGTTATTCACCTTTCTGCTCTGTACCTTGAACTTTAGCTAAATCAGATAATAAGTTTAATTCCAGTAAATGAAAATAATTATTCATCTGACGGATGCCAATGGTCCTCAGCAGAATGCCAAGGAGATCACAAAAGTAACTTCTTTAAGAGGCTGGGGGGCCACGGAAGTCAAATAAAACAGGGTACAGGGAGAATGGCATTTGGCAGAGGACTCTGAGCCCTTCTGGAAGGATCACTGGGCTGGGCCCCAGAGTCCCACTGCAATTTCATCAGCTCAGTGACCTCCACAGACTAATGTTCAAACTTCAAACTGTAACAAAGCCAAGAGGAATTGTGGGACATGGACAGTGCTTAGCACAAGCTCTGCAATGGACGGGCACCCAATAAAAGCCTTGACTTCGAAAACGGACTCACACTGACCCCTGGTGATAATTAACATCCCTGCAGGCAAAGGTTTGAACCAAAATTTGATCCATGGAAAGGATATATAGTCATCATATGATGGAAGAAGGTATAAGGGAAAAAGGCAGAAGATGTTGAAATGCTGCAATGATTACTTTGATTCTATTCCTCAACTATATTTGGTCTTTTTCAAAGATCAAAGCTCTCACCAGGCTTGCAGACTTCCTTTGATTCTGACTTTTGTTTGGTAGAATTTTTTTAACCACACACACACACACACACACACACACACACACACACACACACACACCCTTCCTGTGTTTTTTACCAAAGAACCTGTGGACTTCTTTTTTTAATACAGGTCAAAGGAAACAGCGCTAACTTCCTACAATTTCTTGAGACACTATGCTTCAAGATTTCATTAAATATATATCATACTGGCTATGGTTACTGAAGTTACTAATATAAAAAAATCACAGGAGGAGGCATGGTGCAAAGGAAAGGTCCTTTGCCTTGGATTCAGAAGACCATGGTTCAGATGTACCAACTTCTTTAAGAAGTCTGAAAACCTTACTCCTAAATATGAAAAATAAAATTTAATGTTTAAAAAAACCTTCTGCATGAGGGCAGCTCTGTGCTTTACTTTTGAAATGATCTTGTTTCCTAAACTTATATATTCTCTATCATTCCTAAAGTACCAAAAACAATGGGAGGAAAAACAGAAACCAGACGTGATTTTATAATTTTGGAATCCAAATGTGATTAATAACAATTACAACATAATGATACTTTTTTAATATGAATACGAATGTAAAATGCTGTTCTAGCTCACCTTTTATCTATTGTGTTCCTTCTAGACCTTTTGCAAAATTCTACACATGGGTCCCATTCTGTAACATTTCAATGATATTTCAACGAATTTGCTTACATGAATTAAGATCTCTAGTTCACTGTACTATGCATAGTTAGCATACAGATATTTGAGAACATAAATTTTATTATGGGCCCTCTTAAACACTGTTCTCCTGTACATGCTGGTCCTCTCTTTGATAAGTCTTCCTATTGTGTTGTACCAGCTACTCTCCATAGGATCAGATTTATCACATCTAAGTGGGAAGTTTGTTGATACCCCCTTTCTCTTAAGTTAAAAGCCTTCTAGATCAGATTTGCAATTCTCCAAGGAAATATATTCAGACAAACTTGTATTAAACACACTCAATCTCCTGTCAAGGACCCTCTCATTCCTATACTTTAAGCTGTAATCCCTGAATCCAAATGATGTTCTCAAGATACCATGTTCTTGGTCAGCTGCTGATCTCCTAAATCTACCTCTCTTTTCTGAAGCTCTTTCCTTTAATAGATAGAAGTAAAAAAAAAAAACAAACAATTGGGGTACATAGGTGATGCAGCAGATAGAGTGCCTAGCTTGGAGTAAGGAAGGCTCTTCTCCCTGACTTCAAATCCAGCCTCAGACAACTACTAATTGTGTGACCCTGGGCAAGTCACTTAACCCTGTTTGCCTCAGTTTCCTTATTTGTAAAATAAGCTGGAGGAAGAAATGGCAAACCACTCCAGTCTCCTCACTAAGAAAACCCCAAATAGGCTTACGAAGAGTCAGACAAAATAGAAACAACTAAAATATAAAATATAAAGACAATTTTTGCTCCATGCTTTAAAATCCTTAGCGATGCTTCCTAGGTTACTTCTGTTGGTACCTCATTGTCATCACATGATTCACCAGAAATGGGCACTGGTCTTCAACTTCCTGGATACATACCCTGAAAGTCAATATACCTTTCTGTTTTATCAGTTCTGTAGAGTTGCTTCAGTATTATTCAGCAGAGAGTCATCAACTACCATTCCTCTTCTCCCCCTGGCTATCACTAGATGACTCTGACAACACCTGTGTATTGACATCATCATTTCCTAGAACATATGAAGCTGCTTGTTCCAGAAATGGAAGAAGATGTGATATATGTGTGTTATATATACAGGTATGCACACATATACATGTACATACAAGTGTATGAATGTGCGTGTGTTACGTGGTTCCAAATGTTCAGTAGTCATTCTTCTCTTCAGCCTCAGCATCACATATGTCCATACTCCAACCTTCTGACACAGGTAAAATTCTGTTCTGCTGAACATTCATTTTTCTTCTTGGTATCCTCCATAGAGAACTACTTCCATTCTTTCAAGGAAAACTTCATTGTCAATGATAATTCTGAAAGTAGAAATGTGTTCCCCTAACCCTCTCAGTTTTTCCACTGGGGAGAAAAGTCAATTTTACAAAATGCAAATTTAAATGCAAAGGGCACACTCCTACCAGGTAACAGCAATATTATTCCTGGCCTTCAAAGCTACTCAAAGCAAATGCCAGAGTCCTTTGTCTTGTTGGGTACTTCTTTTGGCAAAACCTCACTTGTTCATTGCCTGGGTTCTGATGGTTCAGAGTGAGTGTAAATAGCAACTGTTTCAGTTCCAGCCAGAAACTCTGAGGGTCTTCCCCTCCCAGACTGATTCTTTTATGAAGGCAAACTAGGCCATCTTTTACCTCAATCCTTACTTGGTCTTTAGTTACTGAATGAGCATTGCCTCAGACAAACTGAGACCTGGCAAAGACCTTAGCTTAAAAAAGCCAAGGTCTTTCACTGCATCCTGGGCCATCGCCAGTCATCCTGACTTATGTCTTGCCACCGGATTCCAATGACTCTGGAGGAGAGAGTGAGGCTGATAACCTTGCACAGCTCTGCCTCACTTAAATCCAATTCATTTGCAAGTCAAGACATCACCCTGCTGAAGTCATAGGTCCTCTTCAAGAAAGAAGGACAACCAACAACAACACAGATAAGTTATCCAAGTTGTCCTTGCAGCACGCTGTAGTCCTGTTTCCAGCCAATCTGCATCTTTCCACAGTCCTTTGGAACCAGCTGTAATCGTGATTCTCCTGAGGTGGTAGTCATCACCAGGAGAATACTGAAAAGTAATTATGGCTTGAATAATAACCAGAAACTAAAGTGTCCCCCTTATCTTAAGTTACATAGGGGCAAGGAGAGTATGTCTTTCAACTGGCCTTCTTCACTACAGAGAACAGGAGATGGTGAGGAAGGGAGGGCAAAAGATGGCGAAGAAAGCAAGATGGGTGTGCGACCTTTTCCCCATCATATAAATCACAAGTTAGTTAGACAATCCTCGCATTTTACAAATGGGAAAAATGATGCCTAGAAAGGTGAAATGATAAGGTCACACAGGGAGTTAGTCACTGAACAGGGATCCGAATGCACAAATCCTTATTGGTAAAATTAGAAGCCCAACCATGGAACATCACAGGGTAGTGCTCCCATAATTCTGATTTAGAGAAAGGCTCTTCTCTGCTACAAATAATGATTTATATTTCCTGCTTGAAATATGATTTTTCCAACCTAAGATATTACTGACAGACATCAGACCTGATTCACAACCAAAAGTCAAAACTACGTACCTTGAGAACTCTCAGTTATCACTTTTACATGCAAAGCAGTTCTTTCTCAAAGCATATTCTTTTTTAAGAACCATAACACAATTGATAAAAGGTCAAAGGATATAACAAGGCAGTTTCCAGAAGAAAAGATTCAAGCTCTCAATAACTATATGAAAAACATGTTCTAAATCACTAATAATTAGATAATTAAAAATTAAAACAACTGTGAGGTACTTCACATGTATCAGATTGTCAAAGTGGACAAAAATGGAAAATAATAAATGCTGGTGGGGCTGTAGGAAGACAGGTATATTAATACACAGTTGGTAGCACTGGAAAGCAATTTGGAACTACACCCCAAAAGTTATTAAACTATGCATACCCTTTGACCCAGCCATACTGCTACTAGGTCTACATCCTAAAGAGATCAAAGAAATAAAAAAAGGACTCATATATACAAAACATATATGATATTATATATATATAAAAAACATATATACTTATTTGTGTGTGTGTGTGTGTGTGTATGAAAAAGCTGTTTTCCTGATGGCAAAGAATTGGAAACTGAGCAGGTGCCTCTCAATTGCGGAATGACTGAAAAGGTTATGATATATGAATGTCAGGAAATACTACTGTACTATTAAGAAATGATGAAAGAGATGGTTTAGAAAAATCTGGGAAGGCTTGTCTGAAATGACTGCAAAGTGAAGTAAGCAGAAACAAGAGAAAAATTTACACAATAAAAATACAGTAAAGATAAATGAGAGTTAGGAATTTAAACATGGCTAATGAAGAAATTAGTTTCATATGTCTATATATACTTGTAATGGATTTTATTTTTCTTGCCTTCTCACTGGGGACCGGAAGGGAAGGAGAAAGAGAGAATCTGGAACTGAAAATAAAACTGAATTTAAAAAAAACATAGATTATCATAAAAAAGGACTCAGGAAGCTGGTGGACACGATGATCAACCACAATCAGGAAGGACTGCTGATGAAACAAGCTACCCACCTCCAGAAAAAGAGGTGATGGCCTCAAGAGGGCAGCCTGAAGGGCTGGGGATATGTATGCATATATACATAGCTAATGTAGAAATTTGTTTTGCTTGACTATTCATATTTTTTAGGGTTTTAGTTTTCCTTGTTTTCTCAGTGAATGGGAGGAGGAAATAGGACAGAGAAAAAAAGGAACTGAAAATAAAAACAATTTTTAAAAAACATTCTTTTGCCTTCTCAACGAGTAGGGAAGAGAGAGAGGGAGGGAAAGAATTTAGAACTCAAAATTTTAAAAAATGAATGTGAAAAATTTTTACATGTAATTGGAAAAAATATTTTTTACAAAAGCATATTCTTTTGCCTTTCCTAGAGGAGTCCCTTGTATATGTGACATTAGTGGGGGAAGAGAAAATGAGCTAGCAAAACAGATAGGCACTGCTGGAGTCTGTAGTAATAAGATAAAGCTATTTGGTGATGCTAGTCAATTTGATATTTCTAGGTCATGGATTCAAATCAGTTAGCTTTACATAAGGAAAATCTCTCCACTTCAGCCACTGAGAGTACTCCCTAGCCCCAGCCAATGATTTTATAATTAAGAGGGTGTGACTAATAGCTCATACTGGGTGGAAGAAAAAGAGCTCAACTCACCAGCACTTTTAGTACTAAGTTAGTGATATCACCTTCCTGTATAATGGACACACCTACATAATAACCATTGTTTCTCTCAAGCTGATCTAAAGTTACATTTCTAAGGGATGTCAATAAATGAGAAATTCTATTATTTCTTTAAACATGTGACCTCTCCTCAACGCTACTACAGTAGTCTAGGTATGAGATGATATGGGCATGGAAAGTGCTAGCCTGCACTGGCGGTGTCATCTTTGTTTTTTGTTTTACCATGAATGTTTAGTGTTAGGCTTTATGAGCTAATAAACTTGTGTGTAGTAAGTCAGAGTCCAGCCAGGCCATAAGCTTTACATCTTCAAACAATTACAGTGCTCAAAGATCCCAGAGTATAGATCTGGGGGTTGAAGGTAACAACACTTTGCTTTCTAAACCAAACAATACCCTAGAATCCATAGAAAACAAGCAGAACTGGGATATGTCACCGATACAGTATCAAATTAATGCTACTTAATCTCCATAAAATCATGCACAGTGTTGCAGCTGCATAACAATAACGGTTGACATACATGTAGCATTTTACAATTATTTCTGCTTTTCTAATGAAGGTGACTGAGGGGCAAAAAAAGAGTGCTAAGAATTCAAGTTTGGGAACTGTTTCAATTAATCAACTGACGTTTATTAAGAGCCTACTATGTGCCAGGCATTGTGCTAAATACTGGGGATACAAAAAGAGGCAAAAAAAAATTAGTCCCTGCACTCAAGGAACTTACAATCTAATGGGGGATAACAACACACAAAGATATACAAAGCAAGCTCTACACAGAATAAATAAGAAATAACAGAGGGAAAGCCTTGGAATTTAGAGGAGGTGGGGTAGAAGACAGGATTTTAGTTGGGACTTAAAGGAAGCCAAGATGGCCAACTCCTTGAAAGACAGGGCCTCTCAGCATCTGGTAGAAGCTCTGTTTGTTTCGTGGTGGTGCAGCGGATGGGCTTGGAACCAGGAGGACCTGTGTTCAAATCTGGCCTCGGACATTTACTAGCTACGTGACCCTGGAAAAGCCATTTCACCCTGTTTGTCTCAGTTCCTCATTTGTAAAAATGAGCTGGAGAAGGAAATGACAAGTAACTCCAATATCTTTGCCAAGAAAACTCCAAATGTGGTCATGAAGAGTCGGACAGGACTAAAACAACAGAACAACCACAGGGAAGTTCAGCAGTCAGAACAGAGGAAGGAGAGCATTCCAGGCACGAGGGACAGCTGTGTCAAGAGATGGAGGGTTGTGTCTGTGGAATAAGCAGAATGCCTGTGTCACTGGATTGAAGTTGAGCATAAGAAGTAAGAAGACTGAAAAAGTAGGAGGGGGCTGGGTTATGGCTTATTTATAAATATTAAATTAACTATGAATTAAACATGAGAACTCTGTTCAGTGACCAAAAGGTCAACGTACTGGAGAGACTGAATCATAGCGATATTGATTTTTTTTCACTATAAACAAAGCCAAAAGAAACAATGACACTAAAGCTAAATAGAATACTAGCTCATGGGTTCTCCATGGAGGCAGATAAAGAGGTTCATTCAACAAGTGGGTTTCACTGAGAAACCAAAGGCAATGAGAATACCATTATATGAGACACTTAATCATCTTGGGACCCTTGCAAAGCATTATGGTATCACAGAGAGAGGGATGGACTTGAGTCAGGAAGACAAGGATTCAAAATCTGCCTCAGATACTTTACTAGCTGTGTGATCCTGAGGCAAGTCACTTAATTTCTTCACAGGGCTGTTTTAGGATCAGGTAACAAATATTATCTTTCTTGTGAACCTTCATTCCTTTCCTATTGCCTTCAAACTTGCTTAAGTCTCCCCAAACCCTTAAAAAGCTTCACAAGATTCTACATCCCCTCAAGCTATTATTGTTCTGTCTCAACCAAACTCTTTGAAAACGCTACCTAAGCTCACTGACTCCACTTTCCCTCTACTCTTTCATTCACTCCTCAACTCTGGGCAATTCAGCTTCTGATCTCATCACTCAATTGAAACCGCACTCTCCAAAGCAGCCTGTTATCCCTTAATTGAAATATTCTGTGGTCTTTTCACAGTCCTAATCCTTCTCAGTCCATCTGCTATACTGCTCACCACCACTGTCTCCGGGAAACTTTCTCCTCTCTGAGTCTTCATCAAAATATTCACTCAGTGTACTTCCAGTCTACCTAGCTGTTTGCAATAGCTTCCTAGTGGGGTTCCCTAATTCATGTGTTTTACCACTTTAATCTAGTCTAAAGTTACCAAAGTAAATGTTCCTTAAGCACACATCTGACCATGTGACACTTTTATTCAAGTCAGAGGACCTGTGTTCAGATCTGGCCTCAGATACTTGCTGTGTGACCCTGAGCAAGTCTTAAGTACTTAACCCTGTCTGCCGGTTCCTCATCTGTAAAAAATGAGCTAGAGAAGGCAGTGGCAAACACTCCAGTATCTTTGCCAAGAAAACCCCAAATGGAGTCATGAAGAATCAGACATGACTGAAACAACTGAAGAAATTATTTCAAAGGAAGGCTCCAAATGACTGAAAAAGATAACAGATGGCATATGACCTAAAAAAGGGAATTTAGAGGACACTGATATCTACTGACTCATAGGTTTCTTTTTCTATCTCCATAAAATCTTTATGAAAATAATCATAAATATCAAAGGTAGCCATAATGAAAATATGAGAAGGAACAAGCATGTATTTGCAAATGATTCTCTACCGTAGATAACATCTTCACCATTAACCAACTGACTGATGCATAGAAAACACAAAATTTTATTGTATTGTTTTCTATTAAAAAAATTGACTCAAGCGAAATGCAATCTTAACATTTTTTTCTCCAACAAGATGTATCTAATACATACATTAAAAGCATATAAGATTTCTTGATGGATATAACCAGCAAGATAATTTTGTTCAATGAAACAAGGTATAAAATAGATGCATGCTTTGCCTGTGTTAAGGAAAGGATCATGAGTGGAATCCAAATGAAAGAGATTTCTCCAGTGACAGTGAAGTCCCTCACATATATTCCTGTATGCAGATAATACTGTGCTGAATAGGAGACCACTCCACCAATCCACACAGTAAAAAACAAATAATGGAAGAACACCAGTCGCCCAAACTAGGACACATAGCTGGAGGAGCAATCCATTAAGTCGTTCCTCGGTACATGTCTCTTGATCAGGGATCACATGTGGACAATAAGCTGGGTTCATAATTTAATACAAATAGGGCAAATAAGTTACATCTGGCAAACTGTGCGGCCCTTTCAATGATGTCAAGTTGTTACCTGACAACAAACATCCATGTTTTTCACACGATCATTATTTCAGTGGTATGACATGGCTAAATAATGGGTCACCACCACAATTTCTGAAAATTCAAAGCTGCACGTGACCCAATGGGCTATGTAGAGGCCCATGAGGAGCACACAAGCTGCAGCATATTACTAACTTGGAAGCAAAAAGTGGCATAAAAAGAAATGTGTGAGTGGAGGAGGTAGGTTAATCATGCAGGAAGAGAGAAAGGTAACAGATGGCCGGCGTGCTACACTGGTGCCCCTGGAACCTGAACAGCACTAGAAGAATGCTTCCAACACAGTGGGAAGATCCTCTGCGAAGGATTTATGGGAGAATGTGAATAAGAATTACAAAGCAAAAAAGGAATATATGGATTTTAATCTGTACTACTGGAAAGACACACTGATGAGATCAAAGATTTAACTGGAGCATTAAAGTATATTTCTTCCCAATGCCCCTAATAAGGTAGGCATTCCAAGCATTATTACCTCCATAAGAAAATAGAGGCTGAAAGGCATTAAGAAACATGCCCCACTCTGCTAGGAAGTAGCAGAGCCAACTTTATTACATCTGCTCCCCTCAAGCTGTGTTCTTTTCAGGATATCTTGTAACATGCACAGCAAAATACCTCAATGACAATTTCTGTCAAGAGCTGATTCTAGGAAAACTGTATATAAGTACCCAGCTTCTTCTTTCTGACCCTGCTCCCTCTCATTAAAGACCTATCCCCCTCTCCCACAAACCCCCTAGGCCCTCAAGCTTTTTTTCACTTGCTCCTATCGACCAGAAGAAATTTGTTATCATAATTCTCAACCACTGATAGACTGAGATTACACTTTGACTTAAATTCATGCTAAAATGTGACCTCAGCTAGGAATCTACTCTTTAGGCCTCTTAACGCATGCCACTTCACTCGCTTTGAAATAAAATCTGATTTAGTCTTTTTAGAGGGCAAGTGGGGAGGGAAGTAACCACAGAATTTTAAAGCCACATGAAAAGTTAACGTATCAGAGGATCAGTTAAAATTGCAATTAAAAAAAATCTTGTTCCTAGAGAAAAGAATATCAATTACCAAGCTCTACTCCCGTTGAGAAGTGGAGTACTGTGGTGCAAAATGTTGCATATACAGTCAGATGTGGGTTGGTTTTGTTTTTTTTTTTTAATTAAGCCACCACTGTCAAAAATAGAAAAAATAAAAATAAATATTAAGACATCATTTAGTCTCATCACCTCCCTTTGAAAATGAGTAAGTAAGGACCAGAGAGGATGCAAACTTGTCCACGGTCACATAAGAAGGCAGGAACAGAAAATAAACACGCAAACAGTGTTCCAGCTACCTCACAGATACCTTTTCAAAACCAACATTACCAGTGTATTAGATTTCTAGCTCAGTGACTGAATCACAGTATATAACACTGACGTCTGTGGGTGTGTGAAGACACTGAATTCTCAAGCTGGAGGGAGTGGGAATGACTACAGATTGTCTGACCGCAGCTCTGCTATTTCCAGACAGGTGGTGTTAGGTGTTCACAGCCACCTAAGCATTTCTTCCAAAAGCTCCTTCTTTTCAGAGATGTCCTTTACTTTTCCATTTGCCCAATATGCAGTTTATTTCAGAGCAGACACTACTTTTCCCCGACTCCTGGGTCAGGATGCCTGGTGCTTCCAAACTGCCTGTCCGGTCGTATGTATTGATATGTGGACTTGCCTCCTCCATTCCAGCAGAAGCTCCTTGCAAGTAGGGATTGTTTGTATTTGCATAGTCAGCGTCTCGCACATAGTAGGCGCTTACTAGACGCTAGCTGATTGACTGATATATATAGCTCATATCCCCACAACCAACCTACCACCCAATCCCGTGACTTCTACATTCACAACATTTCTCCTATACACTCCCTTCTTTCTCTTTACACAGCTCACAACACAGGGTGGGCCTCCATCACCTCTCACTGGACTGGGGTAATAGCCTCCTAATTGGTCTCCTTGCCTCCAGTCTCTCCCCTCTTCAGGCCATCCTCCACTCAGGAGCCAAATTAATCTTCCTAAAGTACAGGTCTAACTAGGCCACACACACGCGCGCGCACACGCGCGCGCGCACACGCACACGCACGCACACACACACACATACACACACACACACACACACACACACACACACACACACACCCCCACCTAGTAAATTTTGGTGGCTCCCTATCACCTCCAGGATCAAATATGTAATATACACTAATATAATATAATGTAATATAATATAATACAATATAATATGACACAATATAAATATAAACAGCCAAATATAAAATCCTGTTTGGTATATAAAGTCCTTCATAGCCTGGCTCCTTCTTATCCTTTACCACCCTCCATACACTCTGCCTAGCCACAGTGATCTACTTGCATTTCCTCAAAGACAACCCTCCCTCTTGTGTCCATGCACCGACCATCCCCCACACCAGAAAGGCTCTTCCTGGCGCGTGCACGCACACACACATACACACACACACACACACACACACACACACACACACACACACACACCTTGGCCTCTTAGCTTCTGTGTCTCCCTTCCAGATTTGGCTTAAAGCCTACCTAATGCAGAAGGCCTTTCCTAGTGTCCGTCCCCCCCCCCCCGCCTTCTCCATTCTGATTCTCTTCCATCTAGTCTGTGTATGTATGTATACGTATATCTGTACATATACACATATTATATATACTTGATCCTTTACATATTGCCTCTTCCACTAGCACATGAGCTCCTTGAAGGCACAGAAGTTTTTGTCTTTCTTTGTACCCTCAGTGCTCAGCACAATACCTGTCACGTAGTAAACAAACACACATATAATAAATGTTTGAACCAGTGGCCAAAGCTTTTCAATTCTACCTTCCTAAATATTTCTCACATCTACCTCCCTAGTTCAAACCCTCATCACCTCTCTCCTGGACAATCCATTAGCCTCCTAACTATCCTCCCTGTCTCCAAGATCTCCCCTCTCCAATTCATCATCCACAAAGCTGCCAAACTCAGCTGTTCCAGAAGCGCACCTCACTCCTTTGCTCAAGAAGAATCAGTAACATTCCCCTTGGGAATAAAATACCAACACTTTGTTTCACATTTAAAGCTATTTACCATGTGGCTCCATCCTTTCATCTACATTCCCTCATTCACTCTTAGCCACAGCCAAACTGGCCCATTTGCTGTTTCCCTCCCACCTGCCACCTTTGCATAAGCTGCCCTTCACACCTACAGTGCTCCTCCTCCTCACCCTTCCCTCTTGGAACCCCTCATTCCCCTTAAGCTTCCATTCCAATACCACATCCATCAAGAGGACTGTCCTGATTCCTCAAATTGTTAGTACTCCCTACGCATCCCCTCAAAAAAAATCACAGTGTATTTATTCTGTATATCTTCTGTATTTATCTGTGCTGCATCTGCCTCTTAGAACGTCACTTCTGTACTTGTATCCCCTGTGCCTACCACAAAGTAGGTGCCTGTATAAGCTATTATGTGGGAAAGGGACTAAATGTGCTGTCTCTCACCAGGGGGCAGAACCAGGAGACTGCGTGAAAGCCACAAAAGGCAAATTGGGGCTGGATGACAGAAAAACCTTCCTACCTATCAGAACTGTCCAGGAGTCAAGGAACGCCCCAAGTGGCGGCTTCCCTCCTTAGACATCATCAATCAGAGAGACGCTGGGGAACCACTGGAGGACTATATTATAACAGGGAATTCTTTAATCTATAAGTTGACTAGATGGCCCCCTGAGACCCCTTCCAACTCCCAATTTTGCATAATAACTGGTGGTTGAATGGTTTTTTAAATGGCAGTCTGAAGAAAATATTTCTGCTTTTTCATCAAACCAAAGGAAATGACTCCAATGATATGAACAAGCCAGATTTAGACAACAGACATTTCATGGGGTCTTGAAAATCATAGCAAGCAAGTGGCCACCAACTACACTGGCATACAAAGTGGTATCATAGCAAAATGGGGCAGGAAACCTTGAGCTGCAGTCTCTGCTCTCCTATTGTGTGGCACCAGGCAAGTTATTTGTCTCTAGCAACTCAGTTTTATTGCTCAGTAAAAAGATAGGGTTAAACTAAATGATATCTAAGGTTGTATATGATGGAAGTTTTTCTCTTCACTTGTAAATAAATCCCTTCCTATTTTTTTTTTTGGAGCAATCAAGGTTAAGTGATTTGCCCAGGATCACACAGCTGGTAAGTGTCTGAGGCTGGATTTAAACTCAGGAAGAGATGGGTCTTCCTGACTCCAAGTTTCATCCACTACACCACTCAGCTCCCCTTAAATCCCTTCCTTAAACTTCAGTACAAGAGGTCAGGTCGAGAAAGGGAAAGAACAGACGCTGCACAGAGATACTAAACAGCCAGGGTATAGGAATGGATGAAAAGCGCTATGGAGACTTTGAAGCACTAGGGATGACCAAATCTACAAGCCAAAAAGACACACTAGCTAGAATTCCCTGAGCTTGATCCAAATGAATGTTTTAAATCTTGAAACTTAAAATTCACTAAATAGGCTTCTTCTCATCCATCCAGCACCAATTTTGCTCTTTAAATCTCTGAATGACGAAAATGACAAGAAAGTGTTGCATTTTTCACTGTGTTTGCAGGAGCAAATGAGACTTTGACTCATTTCAATTGACTCATTTGTCACTTTGACAAAATTTCAGGCACCATGTAAAAGTTCTGCATGTTTATTTGTCAATGTTATTGTTGTTGTTCAGTCATTCAGCTGTGCCCAACTCTTCATGACCCTGTGGACCACACTGTTCATAGCGTTTTCTTGACAAAGATACTCTAGTGGTTGCCCTTTCATTCTCCAGTAGGTTAAGATAAACAGAGGTTAAGTGATTTGCCCAGGATCACAGAGCTGGTAAGTGTCTGAGGCTAGATTTGAATTGAAGTCTTCCTAATTCCAGGCCTGGTGCTCTATCCAATGAGCCATTTAGCTTCTTATGGGCAAATGAGACCCCAGATCATTTTGAAAAAGCTTCAGGCACCAAATAAAAGTTCTAAATGTTCATTTACCCAAACTTAAAAATTAAACTCATTCTTATTCCTAATATGGAATTACCCCCCCCCTTAAAAACTGTCAATAGACAATATAGAGTAAGTGAAATTACAAATAATACTCTTGTGCCAATAAGGCCCCCAAAATATCACAACAGAAATAAACCCAACTGCCTGGATTTCTTCTTTTGAATCTTCGGTCCATCTACTGATATGGCTCAACCCTCTCCCTTTTATCTGACCA
This sequence comes from Phascolarctos cinereus, assembly GCF_003287225.1. Classification (NCBI taxonomy): domain Eukaryota; kingdom Metazoa; phylum Chordata; class Mammalia; order Diprotodontia; family Phascolarctidae; genus Phascolarctos; species Phascolarctos cinereus. Next base: position 207,413,323 of record NW_027555736.1, on the reverse strand, counting down.
GTCTGGGATTTGAAACCCCATCATTTTAACCTTTTCCTTCCTGGACATTATGAAACAGTTTAGAAATCTTCCTCTCTTCTTCTCACTCCTATCCCTCCCCCAACTAAAATCTCAAGGAATCCAAGCTGTCACGTTGCCTTATTTCAGTGTATATTACTCCCAGCACTTGGCTAAGTACAGTCTCAGAGAGCAAAATAATGTGGGTGGCTTGTGAGTTCCTCCAAGCTAAAAAACATTCCCTAAGCTGTCAGTAGCACGAGCAACAAATCTATTCTCTCTCCAAAGGCTAGGTCTAAGGCTGCAATAGCCCTTGAGTAGCACCTACACACACAAAGACTGAAAATTCAAATCCATCAATGTATCTATAATACAGTGTGGTCAATAGTGTATGTTTTAAAGTTTAGGGACTTTCTCAAAAGAATCAACTCAATTAAATGTACCTGGGCCAAGGACGGACTTGACTAATCATGGTGAATGAATCTTTACTTGGAATGATGGACTGATGGATGGCACATTTGTTCTTTCTTCTCCAACCTATCTTATGGCAATAGCTGGTTTCCATATTCTCTAACAGATACACATCTCATTTTGCAATTACTCTTCTTTCTATATGTAGACATAAATATAATGAAGGATATCCAAGTGAGGTTGTCCAGCAGGCAGGTGGGACTTGGCAATCAGGAGAGACAGTAGAGTTGGATATGGAAATGTGTGAATAATCTTAATAAAGAGGATAACTGAACCCACAAGAACTGATGAGATCACCACGATCACAAAAGTATAGAGAGAAAAGTGAGTCCACATCAGAGCCTTGATGATTATAAGGTAGGATGTAGATAATTATCTAGCAAAGGAAACTGAAAATGTATGGTAGAGAAGGTAGAGCTAAAAGACAATCCCCTAAGCTACATATACATATACACACACACACACACACACACACACACACACACATACACACACACATAAATACAATTCTAATATAGAATGCAACTCAGGACTGTTACCCCTTTGACATTACTCATTATCACTATACCAAATGCTCTGGATCAGCTGATGCTGCCCTATCAGATTTTTCTTCCTCTAAAGAGCCTAGAGGAAGGGTGTGAGATCCCCCGGTTGAAGCAAAGTTGGACAAGACTGTTACACAACTCAGAGTCCAGGATTCTAGGGCCCAAAGTATAGCTATCGTGGCTGACCGGGCTCAAATATTTTGCATACACTCAGATATTTCCTCTACTATCTTCATTAAATGACTCAACGTTTGTGTTGAGTGTGACAAATAGTTCCATGCCCAAACTATTCATGAACCCGGTCACCTTTCCTGATGAGAAGTTCAAAGCCCAACTCTAGAGAAAAGCAACCGATAAATCAAGCAAACTATGATATGTTTAGCTTTGGCTAAACACTTGTTGGGCATATATATAGCCTTGAAAACCAAATAGCTACAGGAAGTGTCTGAAGGTAGGACAGGGATCCTATTTTACCTAAACTTCCTGTCTCCCCTAGTGCCTAAAACAGTATTCTACACACAAGAGACGCTTAACAAATGTTGAATTAAACACTAACTTCACTGCCTATGTGCTGGACTTCAAATTGAAGGAACAGCCTCAAAACTAAGATAAGGAAGCCAACTACACTCAAAAACACTATACTTAGAGCCATCAGAGAAACTGCACCCAGAGGCAAAACTAAACACTAGGATTGTCATTCTACTGTAAACATCTCTCAGTGGTTCCTCAAATCCATGTTCTCACAAGTACAATTCCTGATACTGAGCTTTTTTAAATGAAATTCATGTCAATAAGTACATGAAACCCACTCTTGTCTACACAGATAAGCCCAGCCTGATACTATATCATTAATTTAAATATATCAAAGGCTGCCTTGTCCTAACTTACCATGAGCTTCAGTTTCCTCAACTATAAAATGGGTGGATGATGATAACATTTGCAGTGAAAAAACATCTCATAAGCAAATTCTAGTCAAGGCTCACACCTGGGGTAGTGCAACAACCTCCTCATTGATCTCCCAACCTTAAGTTCCTCCCCTCTGCAAACTAACCTTCAAACAGCTACAGAAATGATTGCCCTAAAGTAAGAGTCTGACTACTTCACTGTTCCACTGAATAAACTCCACTGACTCACTACTGCCTCTAGGATCAAATACAAACTCCTGGGCTTGGTTTTTAAAGCCCTTACAGCCTGATTCCAATCTTATCATTATCTTTATTATGCATTATTCCCCTTCACATGCTCAGCGATCCAATCAAACTGGCCCTGCAGCGCCTGACACAAAGCACTGTATCTCTTGCACTGGTTACCCCCATGCCTAGAGGGCAGCCTTTTCCTAACTTCTGCTTCTTAGAACCTCTGTTTCCTTCAAAGCTCAGCCTAAGACCCACTTTCCCAATCACACCCAGCTGCTGGGGCCTTCCCATAAAAACTTTACCTTGTATTTATTTTGTATATAATACACTGACATGTTGTCTCACCTTACAGAATGTAAGAGGGTAAGGACTGATCCATTTGATGTTTGTATCCCCAGTATAGTGCCTGCCACAAGGAAGGCCCTTTAAAAAAAGTTACATCTGGTATTAGAAACACAAATAAGAGTTGACAAACCAAATTACAGTGCCGATGAAGATTATTAAGACCTAGCCCCCAACCACTTAGGCTGGTCAGAGATGACTAAGGCCTCAGGCTTCAACAGTTGCTTCCTAAAGCTACTGATAGAATTTCATATTTATACATGTACATATCTATGCATATATATTGGAGGGAGCTATACATCCCCCACCTCCCACTTAGCACTGAAAAGCTATCCATAAAAGAATGAGCAATAGTAATACAACAAAGCTATCATCCCCACATCACTGAAAAGCCTTAGAATTTTCACAAAGTATTGAAAGGCTATTTATTCACATGGGCATTCTAAAAGGGGTTCTCCCATCTATGCTGGCGTCTCCAACAGCTCTCAACTGAGAACCCCACACAGTTATCCCCAGCTCCAGTCTGCTTTTCCACCAGAGGCAGAGCCAGCTGTGGATCAGAAGTTTCAAGGCCAGCTTCCCTAGAACACTGTGGAGCTAAATTCTTAAAGTCTTGTTGGAAGCTAAATCAATCCTTCCAAATGGTACACTGTACCTACCTTTTGACAGACATAGCCCTTGCCATGCTTGTGGCATAAACCCTATTAGGACGATGCCAGTAAATCAGCAGAACAAACTTCTACTGCCAGGCCTCAGGCCAATGGCAGGGGCACAGAGCAGATGGAATGGATGGGTGGGACTGCCATTAGCCAAAATGAACATCTGAATGTTACAAGCATAGCATCAAGAGAATGGACATGAACATTATGTAAGAAGAAGTGTCAAGATGTAGAAGAAAAACCACTGGACCAAAAGCCAGAAAACCTTGGAAACAAATCCTCACTTTCTTACTCCCTGTGTGACCTGGAACAAGTCACTTCACCACTCTAGTTCCCAAATTCCTCAGTCTCTATGGATGATATTTTGAAGGTCTCTTGGAGTTCAAAATCCTATAAGCTCATAAAACCTGTTGAGTTTATCTAACATACTAACAAACTTTCAAGGCCAGTTAATAGAAATACAGTTATTTTCATTTTAAAAATTAGGAAATCAATGCTCAGAGAGGTCAAAGTGACTTAAACAGCAGCATAATAAAGACTGGGAAGAGCTAATGCCATTCCATGTTCCCAATATATAGAAATATACAGAAAATGAGGTTTTTAACCCGTAGATGAATTCTGTGAAGGGCTGTCAGATGGAAGTAGTATTAGACTTGTTCTATTTGGTCCCAGAGGGTAGAACTAAAACCAACAAACAGAATTTTAAGAAAGGCAAATTAAGATTCAATTTGAAGGACAAAAATCTAACAACTGTAACTCTACAAAGGAACAGGCTGCCTTTGAAAGCTCATCCTTCTTCGTGGTCTTCAAACAAAGGCCAGGTAATTTTTTGTTGGTGATGTGGCAGAACTTCTGTGGAAGTCCAAGCTGGGCCACAGGCACGTGGTCTGGTCTCTGAAGCACTGCCCGGCCCTAAGGTTCTGTTATGCTCTGGGCTGGCCAAGGTCACATAGCTAGTAAGTGGTAGGCAGGCCTCGGACCCAAGAACTCAAGACTCTAAGGCCAGGGCTTATTCCACTACACCACACAGCTTCTCTCATCTCATACCTCGGCTTATTAGTCATTCCTCCCCCATTACACAGGAGGTGATGAGAGGGAGAGGCACCAGTGCTTAGATTCACCCTATGTCGGTTGCTACACTTGACTCTCACAGCTCTATCTCCCCTAGGTGGTTTTGTGGACCCACAGAGAAACTGAATGGACACCTCCTGTCAGTCATCCTTCAACACGACCTAAGTCACCCTACTCCTTCCCCCTGGAATATCTTTCATCCTCCTCTTCCTTGGCAAAAATCCTACCTACCCTATATAACCCAGCTCAAGCCCCTACTTATCCATGAAGCCTTCCCTCAGGCCCTCAGTCCAAAAGTGAGCTTCCTCTGGATTCTTCCAGCACTTAATACCTATACCAACTACTTTGCAATGGGGATTGTCGTTCTTTCCAGCTCTAGAACTTTGACTCTATGAAGATGAGTTCATTTTAGAACACTGAGCTGAATGAACAACCACCTAATGGAACAAATTTTCCCATAGCACTGGAAGCATTGGGAAGAGACTTTGTGTCAGGGCCAGTATGAATCACCAGAGAAGACCAAAAGTGCCCAAGAAAAGGTGTGAAATGCTTTTCCAGCATTCCAAATATCACTCCTGAAAGAGAAATTTAAAAAGAGGAGAAATCAAAGGGTCTCTCTCACCTTTGGTAGAAAATGCTTCAGCAATCAGTCGCAACCTGTAAGGTGGAACTCCCGTCAGCGTCAAGTCATCCAGGCCCACCCTATCATAAATGTTGAGCGCTTCTTTGTAATCCCCTTCCACGTAGTTCAACTTGGCCATGATCAAATTGGATTCTTGTAAAAATTCTGACTAGAAGGAAAAGGAGAGAAAATCCATTTTCCTGCAAGATTACACGTACAGCTTCCTTCTGGCCCAACCATCCAAGGCAGGCAGTGGCTGATATGCACCGGAGTTCACCCATGGGCACCAGACACAGTCTGGGTTGGAGGCAGAATGGATACTTCATTAATGAAAAGAACAACGGACACTCTCACATAGTAATCTCTCCATCAACTGATCCATTTAGTCTCCCTTTTACCTGAAGATGCTCACCAAGAAGAGGCAGCTACCAGTGCCAGAGGACTTAGAAGGAGAAGGGACTCAAGGCCACATGTCCCAAAATCACCTTCCTCATTTTACAGACCAAGACGGTCAATAGGGAGGAAGAGGAGGAGCCAAGATTCAACTCTAAGTCCTCTGCCCCTAAAGCCAGCACTCTTTCCACTGAAGGCCTTTGTAACTCAGAGAGATGAGATGAAATGGGAGCCAATGTTTACACTTGGTAGGTTATTCTCAGTAAGCTTTCGGTCCTGTCAGTCCAAGTTCTCAAAACTTAGGACCTGGGCTGAAGCTGAAAACAGCCTTACTTCCTGCCTCTGACCCTTCCTAACCAGGTCACCACAGGCCTCTTCATCTCTGTGGGCTTCAGTTCCTTCATCTATAAAATGGGAATAATAATACTGGTAAATAACTACCTGAAACAACTGAGAATAAATTATGTATGTAAAGCATTTTACAAACCTTGAAAGTCCTATATGTACCAACTATTGTAATTAAGTACTGTCCCCTCAACACCTTGAAAATATATGCCTCCTCCACCATCCTCCAGTCCATAATCCCTCTCCCTCCCTTCTCTCTTCCCCCCAACCCCCATCCCCATGACTCCACATCCCAATCATTAGCGAAGGAAGAAAAATAAGCAATCCAGCTACTTCATAGCAGGGAACAAATTCCACTCCTATGTCTAGCCCTTCTTGGAACTAAAACTAAGTTTTCTTTATCCATCTTACATAACTCTACATAGGCACAAAACCTGCCATATCAACAAAAGTGAGCAACAAATTATTAACGGCTACTGAGATAAGACAGGAAAGCTGCTGCTGAAATGTTCTCCAGTATTTTCTAAAGAAAAGTTACCTTAGTTTGCGGTTTCTCCAACAAGTTTAAGAGGGAACGTTCTCAAAGGAACGGCAAGCAAACAAAAGGCAACTAAAGGCAAGTAAAACATAGTGGGGAAAGTAATGGATCTGGAGTCAGAGACAGGACTTCAAATCCTGGCCTTGATACCTCCTACCTGTGAGACCTTCGGCAAATTACTTACCTCCCTGGGCAAAGTTTCCTCATCCACAAAATGAGGAAGCTGGCTGGGAAGACTTGTATGGACTGATGCAGACCGGAGTGAGCAGAAGCAGAACAATTTATACTATCATAACAATAATGCAAAAAAGAACAATTCTGAAAGACTTAACTGATCAACACACTGATCAACCATGATTCCAGATGACAGATGATGAAGAATGCTACCAACCTTCCGACACAAAAAGGATGGAATAAACACACAAAATGAAACATACATGTTTAGACATGGCAATCTGGGAATTTGTCTTGCTTGATTATGCACGTTTGTTTTTTCCAGTGGAGGCTGACGAGGCGAGAGAGGGGAAGAAATCCCTGATAACCGAAAACATTTAATTTTTTAAAAACGAGGATGTTGAACTACAGAAGCTCTAAGGACCTCTAAGGTCCTTTCTAAATCTAATAATCCTAAAAAGCATTACCTAGGGGAAACAGGCAATAACAGTAACAAATAACAGCCTCAGGCTAGGACAAGAAGGGACGCTTTCTATGTAAGAAACCTGAATTATATCTGGAAATGACAGGTAAATTTATTGTTCTCATTATTGCTAAATACTGACATATCCATGATATCAACAGTTGCTCTAAAAATAATCCTAAGAGGTAGGGTAGTATAACTGTTATCATCTCATTTTACAGATAGAGGAACTGAATCTCAGAGCTTAAATAACTTGCCCAGGGTTAGAAAGTAGCAAGAACTGTAACTAGGACGTGGACACTTGAGGACAATCTCTTCTCAAAATTTTATTTTTCCTTCAGAACCTTGCATAATGCTTTGCAAAGATTAGGCTTTTAATAAACATTTATCAAATTACCAAACTGAATTCAATAAACATTTATTAAGCACCGTGTTTTATGCTGTGCCAAGTGCTAGAGGTATAAGGTCTAAAAGATGAAATGTTTCCCACCCTCAAAGAATCTATAATCTTCAGACAGGATAACCTAGCCCTCTCCTACCTTTCCAATCTTCTTCCGCTTTACTGCCCACCACATACTCTTCAATTGTGTGATAAAGGCCTCCTATTTGTTCCACCAGCAAGACACTCCATCTCTAGGCTCCAGGCATTTTCTCTGACTGTCTCCCATGCCTTCAAGCTCCACTCCTTACCTCTCCCTACTGCCTTTCTGGCTCTAAGTCCCAACCAAAATCCTGTCTTTTACAGGAAGCCTTTCAATCCCTCTTAATCTGAGTGACTTGCTAGGGCAGCTAGGTGGCATAGTGGAGGGAGCACCAGCCCTGGAAAAAGGAGGACCTGAATTCAAATCCTGTCTCAGGACACTTGACACTACTAGTCACTTAACCCCAACTGCCTCGGAAAAAGAAAAAAAAAACTTCGTGCCTCACATCCGTTACTTCTCATTTATCCCATCCACAGCCTGCTCTGTGTTTGTCTGCATGTTGTCTCCCCCATTAAACTGTAAGCTCCTTGAGAGCAAGTACTGGTTTTTTGGCCTCTTTTGTATTCCCAGTACTTAGTACAGTGACTGGTATGTAGCAGGTACTTAATAAATGTTGATTGATAAAAGGATACTTATTACATACATACAGATAAGCAGACAAAAGATCATTTGAGAAGGGAAAGGGAATTAACAGGGGGAAAGCAAAGAAGGCTTCATGGAGGAGGTGAGCGTCTGAACAAAGTCTTGAAGGAAGATAAAAGGTTCTGAGAAGCACAGATTCATTCAGTCATTTCAGTCATGTCCAACTCTTCATGACCCCATTTGGGGTTTTCTTGGCAAACATACTGGAGTGATTTGCCATTTCCTTCTCCACCTCATTTTACAGATGAGGAAACTGAGGCAGACAAAGATTAAGTGACTTGCCCAGGATCACACAACTACTAAGTGTCTTGAGGCTGGATTTGAACTCAGGTCTTTCCCACTCCAAGCCAGCATCTATCCACTAGGCCACCAAACTGCCCAAGAAGCACAGATAAAATTGTGCAAATGCACAGAAATAGGTAAGGCAATGTAGAGTTCAGAGAACAGCTGGTGGTACTGCTTGCCTGAAGCAGAAAGTACACAGACAGCCTTAAAACCACTGGAAGTCTTTTGGGCCCAAACATTGCTCTTTTTCTGCTCTAGCACATGACGTCTACCCAACATCAGAATCTAGCAGTCATGAAAATAAGGAAGCTCTGCTCCATGTACCCAGAACTTAACAGAAAACAGAGGAGACCTAATGGAAACCAAGTTGATAAAAATCATAGAGTGAAGAGTCAAAGAACGTCAAGTGTGACAGCCTCCTAACTTCACAGATGAGGCGAATACCTCCCAGAAAGGACCTTACCACCCAAGGTCACCCTGCTTACCAGTGGCAAAGCCACGAGCATGGCAGTGACTGGCCTGGAGCTTTCAGGACAGCCCAGGGCTCCTGGGTCCTGTCAGACTGCTCTTTCCACTGTTCTAAGCTGCCCGCAGACTACGAACATATGAAACCTACGGCGCCTCTTCTTTTCAGTCCTTTTTCACGTCTCAGTGTGAGGGAGAAGCGCTGGGTGAAGGACTCGGTGTCAAGGAAAACCTCAAATCTCACCGCAAACAAGTCCCTGGCTGCATGAGCCTCGGCCACTTGCTTAATCTCTGAGGTTAGTAAAGGCTTGTTGATTAACTCACTGAGTGTCAGTTTCCTCACCTGCAAAGGAGAGGCCTGGATTAAATGACCTTTGAGGTCTCTTCCATCTTTCAATCTATAATCCTATCCGGATCTACCCAGTTTCAGGATGGTTTTTTGCTAATTATATCTTCCTTTCCTTTACCATTTCTACTGCATTTCAAAGAAAGGAAAAACAAGGCAATCTGTCAACTTTAAGCAAGGTCTAAAAACGAAACCCCCTGTGTTGTGACCATTATCCCAAAGCTTTCAGTCTTCAACTGTCACCTATATTCTTTGACAGACTACAAAATGAGTATCTGGGGGCCGTGGAGAACATTAAAAACATGTTCTAGGTTTCAGATTAGGTCCTTCTGACTCCAAATCCAAAGTTTTCTCTAATGTACAACATTGCCTCTTACACAGTCCAGAAAGTAAAAAGTGACTATAAATTAAGTGGAAACAAGCATCACTGTTGAAAGATGAACATAAATCTCTGAGACGGGGAAGAGTGAGAACGTGGGTAGGAGCATATGGGAAAACACAACCAGATTTTACTACTTCTGTGTGCTTTGATTAAAGGAGAAAAACAGAACTGGTGGGGAAAAAAAGGTTAAAAAGGAGAAGAGATAAGGGCCAGAATTCAAATTTTTAAGTTAAACTGGCAAAAACTTTTCCAATTTTCTAAGAATTTCCATCAATCAAGGAACGGCTAAGCAAATTATAGCATATGAATGTAATGAAATATTATTGTACCATAGGAAACAAGGAATATGAAGAATCCAAAGAAATATGCAAAGATGTATAAACTGACACAACGCAAAGAAAGAAGAACCAAGAGAACAATATACACAATGATTTTTTGGTTAGCTGGAGCTAAGATTTCACTAGTTAAGGGAACTCCCAGTCTGGAAATTCCTTCCACTAATGCAGATGAGCAACTGGTTTATGTTTTATGGTCCTGGAGAGTCAACAATGACTACAATAACGTGGGTGAAACTCAGGCTGAAGGCAATGATAACTGGTTCAAGAGGATCTCTGACAAAACACACCTCCCCACATTAATAAAAGAACAGGGGACAATGAGGGCCTAATGTTGGCTGCCCTAAGAGCCATCGGAAGTGGTCCCTATGTTAGTTGGTTTTGCTTAACTTCTTTTCTTTGTGACAATGTAGAGTGGGGGAAGGGAATTACTGGAAAATCTCTATGGCATGAAAAATAAAAGGCATCAATAAAACCTTTAAAAAAACTCTCATTAAGTGCGTATCATATACTCAGATCTCGAGATACAAAGACCAAAAAAAATAATAATTCCTGCCCTCAAGGAGCTTATGATATATTGGGGAAGTAGAGAGGGGATGCTTTCTAGAAGCCTCTAGAAAACAAGATTAAGTGATGTCCTATAAGATAATGTGACTTGAGGCATGCTTCCAAGGTTAAGAACGTGTTTATACTTAGGCCTCCACACTGCCTCATCATACCTGTGGCGACTACCACATGTTCTGAAGACTGTCAGGTATGTGATAAGCCCATGTAATAGAATGAAACTAAGGGAATATGTTAGGATTGATTCCTCATTATAATTATGTTATAAACAAGAGTTTTCCAAGAATAGAAAGAAAAGGAATTAGCAAAATGATGAGAATAAAAGAACCCAGTAGGAAGAATTAGAGCCTCATACAAAGTTAGAGGTGGAAGTTACTTTGGAGACTATCTGGTCTAAACCATCCACTTACAGATGAGGAAAGTAAAGGCTATAGAGGTAGAGTTACTTGTTCAAGGTCACAAAGGTAAGATACCAGCAGGCTTGAGCATGTTTCCAGCATTTAAAAAAGGAAAAAACCAAAAAGAAAGGAGAAAAAGAAATCATTAGGGTTAAAAGACACAATCTCAAAATTTCCAAGGAAGAATGACTATCAATGCAGATGATATGCTGAAGAAAATAAGAGCCCCAAAGAAGGAATCAGATGTGATCACAATTTAAAGAGCGGTTTTAATAAGGACTTATGTAAAAACCACCAAGACAAGATTTGGGGGGGCCAGAGTAAAGTCTACCACATGAACAATAATAATAGCTGACATTTCTATAACCATTAAGATTCTGAAATATACTTCACATATGTTTCCTCATCTGAGCCTCACAATGACTCTGAGGCAGGTACTAGAAATGTTATCTCCATTTTGAAGACAAGCAAACAGAAGCTCAGAAAAGGTAAATGGTTTACCCATGGTTCCACTGCTAGTAAGTATAAAGAGGCAGGATTCAAATCCAGGCCTCTCTGACTCCATTCTGTCCATTCTGCTGCCACTAGAGCAACAGATAAACTTTAACTTCAGAAACAAAAGGGAAAATGATCCAGGGAGGGAAGAATTCATTATGTGAAAAGAAAAAGGAAAAAAAAAATAGGGTTCCAATAGGAACAGAAACAGAGGCCACAAAGGGAATCATCTTAAGAGGGAGAGAAAGAGGAGAGCAGAAACAAGAAGACAGGAAAAAGGAAGAAAACATCACACCAGATCAGAGGCCCATTAGGCCCAACCCTAACATGAACAGAAATTTCGTCCTCTGACTGTCCTCTACCACTCTTTAATAGTGTACATACTTCCATGTAGCCTGGATGCCAGATGAGTTTGTTGCATTCACAAGCTACTATTTCTCTAAAATAGGAAATCATTCTAGAAGTGAAACTTATGATCAACTTCCCTCTTTTACTAAAAGAGCAAAGTCCTAACTTGAACTCTGTGATACACTTTCAGTTTTACTTCAAGTGATCAGGAAAGAATACCACGTCTTTGCAAGAGAATGTGATTTGGAAGAATCTAATGTAAAGTGACTTAAAAAAAACTGTGCTCTGACACAATACTTCTAGAACCTTGGGCAAGTCACTTCACCAATCTGGGCTTCAGTTTCCTCACCTGTAAAAGGAGAGATGTGGTCTAGGTGTCACTTAAATTCTCTTACAGTTTGAATGAGCTATGAATCAACAAATTTAATCCAGTCTTAGGGACACTGCTCAGCCCACACTACCCACAGGGTGACTGGTGAGTTATGAAGCTAACACAGTAGAATCAATGGCTCCAACAAATCCAGGAAACAGAATCTTATTTCCAGAGAAAAGTAACATTAAACGGCTAGACTACATTAAAAAAAATTAATGTTTCCCCTTTCTCCTCTCATTTTTTGGAAGCACTGGAATTAGAGGGCTCCCCAAAATCCCAAACACTGTAGAGCTATCAGTTCCAGTGGTATGTCTCCTCCCATTTTTTTCTACCTTCTTTCAGAGTCCCCAAAATACCTTGAGGTTCCCTCGGTCTAGTGCAGCAGTCAGGTGTTTCCGAACCTCTGTCAGCTTTGGCCTGGGACCTCGAGGGCTGGTCCCCTGTTTAAACGGGTTTTCTTTCAGGAACTGTTCTAGTTTGGATTCCCCAAGGAGCAGCTCAGCCATATCATCTGTCAGAAAAAAAATGAAAGGTTCATCAGGGTCAAAGAACTGGTTTCATGAGGCACATTAGAAAATACAAAAGAGATACCTAAGAGAGAAAAAAATAACTCCACTCAGTACCACATTATCCTCATGTTCCATAACTAATGGATGAAACCTCACAGATGATATCTTACAATGAAAACCTCTTGGTATTTTTATCTTGGATAAGGCTGAAAAGGATGTCAATGGATAGTATACAGATGGGGAAAGAGATGCTAAGGAAAGGAAAAGTATGACAGACAAGATGACATAGAGGATAGACAGCTGGCCTTAGATTTAGGATAACCTGAGTTCAAATGCTATACTTAACACATACTCCATCCTCTCAGACTACCAGGCAACAGTAACATAATCATTTCTAGAAAAGGCACTAATGATGAGAAGCAATGTGGTGGAGTGGATAAAGAACCTGCCTTGGAGGCAAGAAGATGTGGGTTCAAGTTCTGATTCTGACCCAGATCTGTTCTGCCATAGGCAATTCTCCAAGACTCTAAGGTGAAGTCCATTAGTAGAGGGAATTTCCACATGGGAAGATCCACCCACACTAATGATGAAAGCATAGGATCCAACCCCACTTCTCCCAAAAAAATAGCAGCTCATATTTATATAGAGTTCAGGGGTTTCTCACAACAACCCCATGAGGGAAGTCATATAAGTGCTACCATTCCCATTTTGTAGATTAAGAAACTAAGTTTCAAGGTGATTAAGTGATTTGCCCATAGTCACAAAATTAGTAAGTCAAGAAGCATGTTCTTTTTTTGTTTGTTTTCAACATTCACTTCCATAAGCTTTTGAGTTTCAAATTTTCTCCCCCTTCTTCCCCAAGACAGACGTGCAATCTGATATAGGCTCTACATATACATTTTTATTAAACATATTTTCACATTAGTCATGTTGTAAAGAAGAATTACAACCAACAGGAAACAAAACAAAAGAAAAAAAAGAGCAAATAATATGCTTCCATCTGCATTCAGACTCCATATTCTTTCTCTGGATGTGGAAAGCACTTTCCATCGCGAGTCTTTTGGAAATGTCTTATATCCTTGCACTGCTGAGAAAAGCTAAGTCTATCAAAGTTAGTCATCACACAATGTGGCTGTTTCTGTGTGCAATGTTCTCCTGGTTCTGCTCACTTCACTCAGCATCAGTCCATACAAGTCTTTCCAGGTTTTTCTGAAGTCCACCTGCTCATCATTTCTTATAGCACAATATAGTATTCGATTACATTCATATACCACAATTGTTCAGCCATTCCCCAATTGATGGGCATCCCCTCAATTTCCAATTCTTTGCTACCACAAGAAGAGATGCTACAAATATTTTTGTACAGGTGGGTCCTTTTCCCATTTTTATGATCTCTTTGGGATACAGCCCTAGAAGTGCCATTGCTGGGTCAAAAAGAAGCTGGTTCTTGAACTTAGGTCTTTTGACTCCAAATCATTACTACTAGTATTTCAGCATTCTCATCTGTACAATGGTATAAAAAATGATAATGTATCTGTAGCTTAAAATATTGTTTAGAGAAAAGCACTTTGTGAACCTTAAAGATAAGCCATTGTTCTTACTACTATTATCCTGGAGGTGGCTCTGGGTTCTTCAAAACTATGCCAATGGTCCTACCTAAAACAGCCCTGCCAAGCTGGAAAGGCTTCAAGAATAGGCCTAAATGATAGCAGGTAGTACATCTATTGTCTGAAAACCATCCTAAGAAATTTTCATTGCAAAAGGAATAATCACAGTGACCAATACTGATCCCAGAGAAAAGATGATGAAACCCATTTCTCTCCTCTGAACTTAGAGGTAGAGGATTATGTAGATGGAATGAAGTATATGCCATCAATTTGTCATTCATATTTGCTCAACTGTTTTTTGATATTACAAGGGTGGGTTCAACAAGGTGGATGGAGAAAATATTGGAAAATTACTATGATGTGAAAAACAAAAGGCTAATTTATTAAGAAAAACATCTTAGGGGGGCAGCTAGGTGGCGCAATGGATAGAGCACCGGCCCTGAAGTCAGGAGGACCTGAGTTCAAATCTGACCTCAGACCAAACACTTGACACTTACTAGCTGTTTGACCCTGGGCAAGCCACTTAACCCCAATTGCCTAAAAAAACAAAAAAAAAGAAAACATTTTAGGGCTTCCAGAAAAAACAGCAACATTCAAGGTAGCAGTAGAGAAGTAAAGCAACTCCTACACAAAATCCAAAAGATAAAAATGGCCCCAGAAAGACCAATGATAAGTCAGAAAACACTCAGAAATGAGATACTTCATCTAATCCATAACTAAACAAAAAAAAATCCAGAGAGGACAAAGGCTGGTAGAAATTGATTCAGGGAAGCCAGTGCAAGTTCAGATACATTCAGAAGCCTCTGAAGAAGGGAGGGGAGGATATAGAGTGAATTCTCACATACAGACTTGAAATCAGCCAGCACTCTAAATAGGAGCTCCAGACACATCAAGCCAATGTGACCTTCAGTAACACGTTCCTGGCTTGTCAAAAAAAACAAGGGAAGATCCAGCTTCCACGAGAAACTGAAAAGGCAGGGCTCCATAACTCTGGTTCCTCATTGTCTGGACACGAGTACCAAAAGGCTGTGCAAGAGGCCTGAGACCAACATGATGCCCAACAACCCACGGAGGCCTGTCAGGGCCAGCACTAAAAAGAATAAGAGTAAATAGGCCTTTCCTAAGAATGGTAAATAGCTCTCTAAAATCAAGGGAGCTCATTCACCTGTGATGAAGAACTATTAGTAGCTTTTCCAATAAGATCACTGTTATTTGATCTAGTTCCAGAAATACTAGCTATTGCAATAAAATAACTTTAAAAATCAAAGGAACAGGCAAAGAAAAAAATTATTATTATGCAGGTAATATAGGAGTAGACTTAGAGAACCTTAGAGATTTAACTAAAAATTAAAATAATAATTTCAGTAAAGTAGCAAGATACAAAATAAACACCAAAAAAATCGTGGTTTTTTTTGTACCAACAAGACCAAGGAAAGAGAGTTTTAAAAAAAGAAAAATTCCATGCAAAATAACTACAGAATGCATAAAATATAAGGGAATCTACATCCCAAGCCACACATGGGGTTATAACAATACAACTACAATATACACTTTAGAGAAATAAAGACAAATAATTGAAGAAGAATTTGCTGATGGCTGGGCCATGCTAATATCATAAAAAACAACACTACCGAAATTAATTTGCAGCTTCAGTGCTATACTAATCAAACTACTGAAAGATTACTTTATAAAACTGGCTAAAAATAACAAAATTCACCTGGAGGAACAAGAAGTCAAGAATCTCAAAGGAAAATATGGTAGAAAAAAAACTGAGGAAAAGGCCTAGCAATACCAGATATCAAACTATACTACAAAGCAGTAATAATCAAAAGAATTTGGTACTGGCTAAAAAAAAAATTTTAAGTTGATCAATGGAACAGATTAGATAAACAAGATTGAGAAGTAAATAAACACAGGAGCATGGAGTTCAATCGACCCAAAGATACTGAATGCTAGGATGAGGATTTCTTATTTGTCAAAAACTGCTGGGAAAGTTGAAAAACAGTTTGGGAGAAATTAGGCTGAGAACAATTTCTCATACTATATACCACAATAAGCTCCCAATGACCCAGATATAGAAGTTCATATCATGATTAAATTGGAGAAGAATAGGAGATACCTTCTAGCGATAGGTAGGGGAAATGGTCTTAACCAAAAAGGGGGCAGAGATTAACAAAGCAAATAAAGCAGAAAATTTTGGTCACATAAAATTCTAAAGGTTTTTGCAAAAACAAAAGCACTGTAGTTAAAATATTTGCAGCAAATTTCTCTGATATCTAAAATGTATAGGGAATTGATACAAGCATTAAAAACAAGAGCCACTGCCTAATAAATAAATAGTCAAAGGATATGAATAGGTAGTTCTCAAGCGGAAGAAAACCAAGTTATCAATAACCAATGAGAAGATACTCCAATTCAGTAATACTAAGAGAAATGCAAATTAAAACAATTCTGAGGTTCCACTTGACATCTATCAGATTGATAAAAATGACCAAAAAGAGGAAAATTAATTTAGCCAAGAGACTGTGGGAGAACTGGCACACTAATGCAATGCTGGTAGAGCTGGAAACCATTCTGGAAAGCAATATGGAACATTACTCAACACGTTTCCAAACTGTTTATATCTTTTGACCACTACTAGCCACATACTCTCAAAGGGATCAAAGTCAAAGAGAAAGGATCCATATGTGCAAAAATATTTATAGCAGCACGTTTTATTATAACAAAGAAATGGGGGGGGGAAGGAGGCGCCCATAAATTAGAGAATGGCTAAGTAAATTATGGCATACAAATGGAATAACAGTATTATTATGCTCTAAGAAATGACAAAAGGGACAAATTCAGAGAAACCTAGAAAGACTTATATGAACTGATACAGAGTAAAGTGAGTAGAAACAGAAGAATAATCTATGTGATGATCATAACTCTTGTAAACAAAAACATAAGTTTAAAAGACTTAAGAACTGATAAATTCAACGATTAATCACGACCCCAGAAGACTAATGCCTCATACATCTTGATGAAAAGGTGATAGACCGCAGGCACAGAACAAGACAGACATTCCCAGACAGGGCCAATACAACATACAAATTGGTGGCACGATGCCACCTATTTTTCTGGCCTTCTTTGAACATGGAAATGTTCATGTACACAGCTTATTTTCTAGTTCATATTAAAAAAAATTTTTGATGACTGACATTTATATAGTATTTTAAAGTCAGTTAAGCACTTTAAATATCTTATCTCATTTGAGCCTCGCAACAACCCTTGAAATACAGAGTATATAATCCCAGCTTTTAATACCAAGAAAGAAACTGAGACTCAAAGAGGCTAAGCGATTTGCCAGCGGTCATAACTAACGCGTCAGAGATCAGGCCTTCCTGACTCTATCTATACTATGCCAGGCTAGGAAGGACTATGCCCCTTGCACATAGTAAGCAGATGGTTAATATATGTTCGTTGAACTGCAGTAAAAGTTTTACTAATGGGTAAAGGTTTGATGCAGACCAGTGCTCATCCATAAATAGAACTTAATATCTCAAGGGCTGAGGATGAGTATACCAAAAAGGGGTACTGAAAAAAAGCAGAAAACATTCATCTTCTAGAATATTCACATTAAGCAAGTAGGGTCAAAGAACACAGTGTGACATGGGGGGGGGAAACATTGGATTATAAATCAAAGGAGCTGGGTTTGAATCTGGATTCACCTTACTTCTTGTTTGATTTTTAGACAAGTTATGTCTCTGCTTCAGTTTCTTCAACTGTAAAACGAGGGTAATGGACTAATCAGCAGTTCTCAAGTGTGATCTGCACACCCTATTTTTATAGCAATATTAAGACATTATTTGCCTATTAAAATACTCCCTTTTCCAACTACATATCTGTATGAGACTGGCATATACTTCAACCAAATCAACCTTTCACAACAGACTGAGTGCAGAAGCAGATAAGAGAATCTGACTGTTTTCTATTAAGCCAGACATTAAAGAAATTTTGCAAAAATATGTAAAATAATCTCACTCTTCTCACTAATTTTTTTTTATTTTGGAAAATATAGTTACTTTTCATTGAAAAAAAGTTATGTTAGCATATAATGAGGTTTATCGTTATTTTTAAATTAACAAATATTTTAAAATTTCATCAGCTTTCATTTCTAATGTACCCAATATTGACAGACATAATACAAATAAACAAAAGGTCTTGGGGGTCCTAATTTAAGAATATAAAGGAGTCCTCAATAATTTTTTAACCAAAGGGATACTTAAGACCAAAAAGTTAAAGAAGCCCTGTACTAGGAAATCTCCAAAAATCCCGTCCAGCTAGAAATCCCAGGGCCCTGGATCTAAGGATCTACATTCAAAAGAGCAGAAAGGAAAAACAGTCAAAACTCTGCCCCAGATGGGTGGTCTCCTAAAGAGAAGTCACCTCCACCCCAACCTGACAGCCCAGGGCTAAGCAACATTCTTGTGAAAGGGAAATCCTGCCCCGAAAAAGCAAAGTGGTGAGGGGATTTGGGAAATGGGTGGGGTCCTGCTTTGAACAAACATTTATAAGCAGTGAAAAGCAGGAAGGGGTGGTCCACTATGCATTAGTTCTTAAACCAGCTGTTCAATCCACAGCCTAGTTCAAGGCAGTATGCTTAATGCCTGTGAAGGGAGACAGTATAAGATATCAGTCTTATTCCTAAACTTTTTACCTTTACAGGACTGCCACAGCTGATGGGGTTTTTTTTTTATTTTTGTTTGTTGGTGGTGGTGGTTTGATGGGTTGGTTTTTTTTTTTGGTGAGGCAATTGGGGTTAAGTGACTTGCCCAGGGTCACACAGCTAATAAGTATTATGTGTCTGAGGCCACATTTGAACTCAGGTCCTCCTGACTCCAGGGCCTGTGCTCTATCCACTGCACCACCTAGCTGCCCCACACAGCTGATGTTCTGATAGGGCCTGAGAACACAGTGGCATTGTTACACCAAGATAAGTTATCTGAAGTAGTAAAAATTTTCTTTTCATTCCAAAAATAATGGGATTTAGAGTTAGAAAAGATTCTAAATACTAGAAAGTCTCATTTTACAGAGTCAGAAACTGAGGACCAAAGAAGTAATGTGATTTGCCCAAAGTCATACAGGAAATAAAAAGCAGAGGTGTAATCTGAACCCAGGTTCCTTGACTTCAAATTGAACGCTCTCTCCACTAACCCAGGAAATGGAACTCTTGGAGAGGACACCAACCAGACCCAATAACTGGAGTTATTTTCTTCTGCTACTCTATTATCATGAGAGTACCAATAAAACTATTTAGATGCATCTCATTTTATATTCACCAGTCTTTCCCTAATTTAGTATGGCTACCCAATGCTTTCCCTGTGGCTCCCCCAGAAGTAGAAATTGGGTTTTTCCAAAAGATTAAAAAAAAAAAGAAACAAATGCTAACATCACAAGTTACGGATCACAGAAACCTTATCCTCAAAAAATCTCTAATCTGGAAGCTGACAACTTCACTCAGAAAACACCAGCGATTCTTTTCTTACCCTGTACTGACCATCCAACTCCAGCCAGGTTTCTCTTCCTTTTCAAAACTGGCTGGCTGATGAAGAAATTAAAGCTACCCATAATCATATGAAAAAATGCTCTAAATCACTACTGAATAAAGAAATGCAAATTAAAACAACTCTGAGGTATCACCTCACACTTATCAGATTGGCTAATGGGACAGAAAAGGAAAATCACAAATGTTGGAGAAAATGTGGGAAAATTGGGACACTAATGCATTGCTGGAGTTGTGAACTGATCCAATCACTCCAGAGAGCAATTTGGAACTATGGCCAAAAGGGCTATAAAATTGTGCATACTCTTTGATCCAGCAATACCACTACTAGGTCTGCATAAAATAGGGAATAGAACCTATATGTACAAAAATATTTGCAGCAGCTCTTTTCTGTGGTGGCAGAGATTGAAGATGGAGGAAATGCCCATCAACTGGGGCACTTAATAGCTGTGTGACCCCAGGCAAGTCACCTAACCCTAATGGCCTTAAAAAAGAAAAACATTTATAAAAAAAAAATGAATGCTGAAAACAAAAGCAAAAAACTGGCTGGCTTTGGAGGCCCTCCCTCAAACTTCTGGAGTCATCCCTTTCTGACAATCAGATCTGTACATGGTCTTAATCTGCTAACAACAAGCAGAAACTGTGCCTTGGCACAGTTTTGATTCTGTTACTTTCTATCTGTGTGCCCTTGGGCAAGTCACTTCCCTTCTACGGCCTCAGGCTATTCCCCCATAAAGAGTACAGAATATCTAAAGTCTCTCTCAGTTCTAAATACTATACTTATCTTGGCCTTCTCAAGACAAGGGAAAGAAAGGGAAGGGCCTCAGCCAAAACATTCTGAAGAAAACCTCTGGGCAAGGGTGGGAACAGAACAGTATTCTAAAATTGTCCAATCTGCACACAAAAAAAACCCACCGAGGCAGAGCTCTGAGCCAATGGCATTTTATTAACGAGTTCATGCCCCTGTAACTAAGTGGACCTCAGATCTTCCTTAGGATCTGAGATACCCATTTCCTAGAGGGCCTTAGTTTTCCCATGCTTGATACCCAGACAAAACAGGTAGAGCAGACCAAAAATGCAGTGTCTTAGATGGACAGACCTTGCCCTTAGAGGGTCTACACAAAATACAGAATCCCATCGGTGGACAAAGGGGCCAGTGAGCTGCTCTTAACAGACCTATTTTGACTTTTCAAGAGGTCCTACCAAGCCGATGAGCACACTTATGGACTGTGCTGATGAACACCTGTCAAAACATCTATACGGGTCAGGGTCACTCCTTAGCCAAGTACTTCCTCCTGGTCATCTCCCCATGCTGGGCAACAGAGAGATGGCATGGAATGGAGGGGCAACAAGAATAGCCAAGGGGCTTTCCATGTAATTGAGTCACCTCTGTCACGCTGGCTTGGTCACCACAAGGAGAAACAAAGGTGGACGTCCTCTCTTTAGCTTCCTATGATTGAGCAAGTGAACTTACAACCTGCAGTCCACGGCTCACAGGCCTACTATCAGAACTTATAATCACTATCTCTATGGAATCATATCAAACTGATTAATGCTGACTGGAATAAAATGAGGGTCCAAAAGAAGCATGTATCCCAGCCTAAGGAAAAAGAAGTTAAGGACCACAGAAAGAAGGTGGCCATGGAATTGAAAGGGCTGACCAGAGTTCTGCTTGAAGTGAAAGTGAAGACTGGGGTCATGGAGTTAAAAGGGGCTGAGGCAACAGCAATGTCGGAGGCCAAGTTAAAACAAAGAATACTATCAAGCCCAGGGCAATCAGGTCAAGGAAACATTCAAGGCTGGTTTAGTAATGGGTGAACAACAGGATACTGAGTTAAGACACTGAGAATTGTAATTTGCCCCACCAGCTGAACAGTAGCAACACAGGAGTTTTAAAAATCTGGCTACAAGCAATCGGGATCTGCTCTCCATGCTTCGCCAGAATCCCTTTCAGCTGAGGAGCTCCTAAGACCCTACCCCCCCCAAGTACCTATACTGTGATTTCCCTCCTTAGACTCCATAGCAACCACTGACTGGGGGTGAGGGGGAGGAGACATGATTCATCTCCCCCAGCCAGGGAAACTTTTTACTGGTTTTAATAACATGTGCAAAGCAACATATGGTCATGGCCCACACTCACACCCACCAACACGGGAAGAACCATTTTTTCAGGGGGTACTCCTCAGTTCCTAAGGGGAAAAAATGCATTAGAAGACAGCTTGAATTCACTTTGAATTCCAAAAACCTCCAAAGCCCAAACTCTCAAGTCCACAGAGACTCTCAAGTGGCCTGGCCAAGTCCCTAGTCTTTATATTTGCATATCACTTCATTTTTGTTACTGAGTTTATTTTACCCATTTACTAAAGCCTAACAAGATTATACAGGGTGAAGCAACAGAAATATAATCAGTATAGCATCTTTCTTCAGAGGACTTCAGTATACTTTCCAGAATCTCCTCTTTGCCTTTCACAATTAGTCAGCAACCCCACAGCTCTCCAACTTCATTCTTGACACGAATCACAGAATCTCAGAGCCCAAAGGGGCCTCTGGGGCATCATGGTCTTAGCCTGAAGTGGGGAACCTGCAGCCTGGAGGCCCCATGTGGCCTTCTAGCTCCTTGGGTGCAGCCGTTGACTAAATCCAAGTCTCACAAAACAAATCCTTTTATGAAAAGGATTTTTCTGTGAAATTTGGGTTTAGTCAAAGGGCAGCACTTGAGGACCTGGAGGGGGCCTCCAGGCTGCAGGTGCCCCACTCCTGGAGCCCTCCAGGCCTGCGAGGGAGTCCCTTTTCAGGGAGCTCAAGTTCCACCAGGAGGATTGTTTTGGCTCACAAGCCAAACTAGTCACACAGAAACTTCTACACCTGACTCCTACAGTAATTCTACCCTCAGGGGTAAAGCAGAACAAATCTAATCTCTCTTCTAATTGACAGGCCTTCAATTACTCGGAGATAATTATCTTTCTCCCTAACCAGTCTTCTCTGAGCTAAATATCCCAAGCTCCTCCAACAGGTCATTATCTTGCATGATCATCATTGCAGCTCTTAGCACAGTGGTTGGCACATAGTAGGTGCTTAACAAGGGCACATGGATTGATTACTGTCTAATGAAAGAGGCACCAATTTAATTTAACTAACATTAAGAGCTCACTGTGTGCAAGATACAGTGCCAGCCACAGAGAAAGAGAACTGATCTGTGTAGAGGGGACCTAGGTTTTAGCCCCAACTCTCGTTAATCTGCTATAGAACCTTGACCAAGGACGGCTAGGTGGCACAGCGAATAGAGTGCCAGGCCTGGAGTCAGGAAGACTCATCTTCCTGAGTTCAAATCTGGCCTGAGACACTTATGAGTTGTATAACCCCGAGCAAATCACTTAATTTTGCCTCAGTTTCCTCATCTGTAAAATGATCTGGAGAAAGAAATAGCAAACCAATGCAGTATCTTTGCCAGGAAAACCCCAAATAGGATCGCGATGACTTGGACACAACTGAAAACTACTCAACAACAACAACAACCACCACAACCACAACCTTGGCAAGCCAAACCATTTAATCTGCCATGGCTTCAGGTTCCTCATTTGTAAAAGGAAAGGGCTGTGCTAAGTAATCTCAAAGGTCCTTTCTAATTCTAAAACTCTATGAGTTTATGATTCAAAAGTCATCGTTCCTCTTCAGCTGCTGCCACCCTCACAGCTTGCTCACTTCTACTTCTATGCCTCTGTTAATAACAACAAACATGCACTGAAGCCTACAGGTATAAAACCCTGTGTTAAAGGAAGGAGGGAGCAGGGGAGAGGGAGGAGGACATAAGTATGAGGAAGACACATTTTTAGCCCTAAAGAAGCTTAATTCAGGATCTTTTAAAAAAAATTAATTTGACTTTACATGTGCACAGTGCTTTCACTGAACTCTTAAAGGTCTTCCTTTCTCTCTGCCAATTTAAATCTGTCACACCCTTCAGAATCCCATTCAAAACTCAGCTCTTCCTAGAAGCCTCCCCTAATTAAACCCATTCTGATCATCATTACCCTACTGTGCACCCGCAGGATTTGTGCTCCACTCTATTATCATCCATCTGTGATAGATTTAGTCCAATTAGAAAGCAATGATAGCTAATAGCTAGAATGTATATAGTGCTCTAAGGCTTGCAAAGATCTTTACAAATAATATCTCATTTTATCCTCACAACAACCCTGAGAGGAGGGTGCCATTATTATCTCCATTTTACAGATGGTGGAACTGAAGCAGACAGAGATTAAATGCTTTGCCCGGGGTTACGCAGCTAGTAAGTGTTTAAGGCTGGATTTGAACCAAAGTCTTCCTGACTCCAAGTTCAGCCTTTTGTCCACGCTGACACCTAGCTGCCATGGTAAGCTTTAAAAGGGAAAGGACTGTGTGTGCTCTTTGTTTTTTATTTGTTTTTATACATACCATAGCATCTACCACTCTAAACACTCAAAGAACATTTATAAATGCGCAGCAATTATTCTATCAAAAGTTGTTATTCGACTCATAACTCTCTTGAGAGATTAACGATAATAATAATGCTATGTTTCAATAGTGTTTTAAGGTTTACAAAACACTTTCTTCACAACCCAGGCATCCTAGCCAAAGTAGTTTGGTGTTAGAGAACAGTGAGAAATACACTGGAAGGACTGATTACCTTGTGAGATAAAACCTGTTAAGTATTATCATCCCTATTTTACTAGTGAGAAAACTTAGACTCAGAAAAATCAAATGACTCATCTAGGGTCACACAGCCAATAAATATTGAGGTCCAAGGCCGTGGTCTTTCCCTTTTACTAAATAGTAGGGAAAACTGATTCCAAAAGCTGAAGTAGCTTGCACAAAATTAATCCATGACAAATCTAGACCTAAAGCCCAAGTGTTTCTACACTCCTCCCTAACCTCAGGCAACTACTAAAGAATCAAAACTTCCCTGGCTTCCCCAAAGACCTTGGCCCCCCCATTCCACTTCCCCACCACCACTGAACTGAGTAATGACACAGGATGCCTTAGAGCAGTGTCCTCAAGGACAGTTCTTTCCTCTGCCCTCAGCTTGATTTCTGTGGTTTGTGGCTGACCCATCTGTTTTGTCCAAAGGCCATCTAACCCTTTTTGCCAAGCGAAACTCACTCTTTCATTTGTCACAGTTGGAGCTGATTTCTAAACAAATCAGCAAACACCTTCCCAGCAAGGGAAAATACCTTGGCTCCCTAGAAGGGAAATGCTGGCCTCTAAACAACTGAAACAGGCCATAAGCACCAACACCCTGCCAAGCATGAGGTCACCCAGAGTAGCTTGAGGCCTCCCACACGAATCTGCCCTGAATCAGACGAGCCAACACCATTTCCTAAGGACCAAATGAAATTGCTGGCTGGATGTCAGGGACACAAGGTGCTACTGCTGGTCAGTGAGGCAGCAGTATAGCTGACCTCAAAGTCCTTTTGCACACCACCAGGTTGAGGACAGACATCAAAATATCAGGCCAATGAGTATTTACTGAACCACTTCGATGGGCCCAGCACTATGCTATACACTATTAGACACAAAGACTTATGTAAGGCCCAGGTCCTTCATTTCAATGAGCTTCTGGTGGCATCGAGGAGACATGCACAAAAGATCAGCAAACAAAAAAAACAATAAAAGACAACACAGAATGAGACTTACTGTTTAAATACTCTAATGTTTCAGCATGATAGGCAAGTAACTGGGTTTTCCAAAGGGCATGCCATTAAAGCACAAATTCTACCAACTTTTATCAAGCTAGAATGGCTTCAATACTGGGCTTGCAGTGAATGGACTGATATAATGGGAAAAGAACATTAATCTCGGAGTTAAAAAACAGGCTTGAATCCCAGTTCCAACACTTACGACCTGTGGGATAATAAATAATCATTTAACTCTTGAATCTCAGTTTTCTCATCTAGGGGAAAATAATAGATTACGACCTGCCTCACAAGGATGTTGAGAAGAAAACAGAAAGAATAAAGAAGTGAAAAGGACCAGAGAGTGGGAAAACACAACAAATGTACAGGCGTACCCTGTTTTATTGCACTTTGCTTTATTGTGCTTCAAAGATAGTGGCCTTTGGGGGGGACAGTGAGGCAATTGGGGTTAAGTGACTTGCCCAGGGTCACACAGCTAGTAAGTGTTTGGTCTGAGGCCGCATCTGAACTCAGGTCCTCCTGAATCCAAGGCCGGTGCTCTATCCACTACGCCACCTAACTGCCCCATATAGTGGCATTTTTTATAAATTGAAGGTTTGTGGCAACCCCGCATGTAACAAAGTCTATCAGCACCATTTTTCCTACGGCATGTGCTCACATTATGTGTCTCTATCACATTTTGGTAATTCTCACAATATTTCAAACTTTTTCATTGTTGTTACATCTGCCATGGTGATATGTGATCAGTGATCTTTGATATTACTATTGCAATTGTTTTGGGGTACCACAAATGCCCATACGAGACAGAGAACTTACTTCATAAAGCTGATTGTGTTCTAACTGTGCTCAGCCCCCTTGGGGCCTTCCTACTCTCTGACACACAACAATATTGAAATTAGGCCAACTAATAACCCTACCACGGCTTCTAAGCATTCAAGTGAAGGAACGGTCAATAAATAAGGCAAACTTCAATGTTGTCTTATTTTAAGAAACTGCCACAGCCACCCCAAACTTCAGCAACCACTATCCTAATCAGTTAGCAGCCATCAACATCAAGGCAAAACCCTCCACCAGCAAAAAGATTATGACTCACTGAAGGCTCAGATGATGGTGAGCATTTTTAGCAATAAGGCATTTTTTAATTAAGGTATGTGCATTGCTCTTTAGAGATAATACTATTGCACATGTAATAGACTACAGTATAGTGTAAACAACTTTTATACATGCTGGGAAACAAAAAAACATTGTGTGACTTGCTTTATTGCAATATCTGCTTTACTGTGGTGGTCTGGAACCTAAGTGACAATATCTCTAAGGTGCTAATGTAAACATTCATCTCATCCTTATCTTTTTTATAGAGTTTATATAGAATTGATCCTAAGACAATTAGCCATCCTATTATTATTCTCTTATATTTAATTTCTGCAGACTGTTACATAGGTAGATAAAATAACCACTCTTTGTAACTGAATAAAAGTTTTGCAAAGTAAGCTCAATTTCTGTTATTAATCTGCTGTTGCTAGAGGACAAACCTAGTTAAATTCAGAGATACTCATTACCAGAGAGGATTGGGCACCAGGTAATGATTTTTAAGGAAACGATTTAAGGAAATAAGTATTATCAGCATTGGTAAAATGAATATCTGAACGGACGATATCCTTAAAGTACATGATTAAGTGCCAAATGAGTGGTACAGTCATTCAGTGCTAAAAGGGGTCAGAGTAATGATTAAACAGTCCACTACAGCAGGAACAGCCTGGGAAGTCTTCATGGGGATAAGCCTTGGAAGATGGATAGAATTTGGATGAGCCAAGAAGGAAGGGTATTATTGCCTGGAGGAACAGCAAGAGTAAAGGCCATTCAACTCAACAAGCAATTATTAAGTTTAAGTAACTGTTTTGTGCAAGACATTTTACCAAATAAAAATGACACAATAACAGCCAAGACACAGACCCCGGATCTTGCAGCAACGGAGTACAGACACAGAAACAAAGCAAGTGAAGGCAAAACCAAAAGGCCAATTGTAGGCAAAGTCAAGAGTTAAGATTAGCGAGCAGGAGGAAATAAATTACAAAGATAGATCAGACCTAGATGCTTTGTTCCAATGGTTCCAAGGATCTTGCTCTCTCCCAACTGGCTAAAAATCCTTCTCAAAGAACAATAAATAAGAACACTAAACCACCTGGACTAACCTTCCTCAACCACAGATGGCCCAATCCTGAAGGATATCTTCCTAAATCTTCCCAGGAGCTAGTACTACCCCCAACCTCAAGCCCAAGGGCTGAAATGAAGATTATGCACACTTGGAAGAAACTAAGCACATTTATACATTTACCCTACTAATCTCAATGATGTTTAAATTCTAAAACAGAGGTGCTTAACCTAGAGCCAAAGAACCTGTTTTTCAAAAACGTATTTTGATAACTATATTTCAATACAAGTGGTTCACTTTGTAGTCCCACGTATTTTATTTTATGCATTTAAAAACATTACTCCGTGTGACCCCGGGCAAGTCGCTTAACCCCACTGCCTAGCCAAAAAAAAGAAAAGGATTAAAAACATTACTCCAAGAAGGAGCTTCAGCTTCACCAAAACGTCAGAGCGATCTATAACACATAACTGATGTAAATGGATGTATCAACCACTATTAAATAGTGAGTCAATTTATGAAATACAGTAAGTACTGTGCTCTTTAATCTGGTCTCACGCTTTCCCTTTCTAAGATCACACCTGAGACAGTCAAAGTACAAAGACTTAGGAAAGTCTGTGATATTTTACAGGACAGATTTAGATCCCATGGCTACAAAGGGGGAAATGAGGAACAGTGGATAGGAATCACAGGGCAGTAGATTTCAGCTCATTACAAGGAAGAAGGAATTGACAATTAAAAGTTTCCCAAAATAAAAATGGTGGCCTTATGAGGCTATTCTTATCTGCTCATTTCACTCTTAAGAAGATCCTGGTTACCAGGTCCCTTTCCCATCTCTAAGAAATATGGAGGTTCAGAAATAATAATACAATGTTTTCTGCTTGCTTTGAAAGCCAGAAGGACATCAGCTACTAGTAAATGCCAGAATGATTTTACTCCCACTCTATAGTTTGGTTACATTTTTTTATAAGAACCTTGCTCCTAAAGAATTCTTTGTTTCACAATTCTGAGTTACAACTTCTTCCATCAGGTCATAATTAAAATATCTCAAAATCAGATTTAAATCAGAGTAATGAAATCCCTCAAAGCAGAAACTATCACTGTGGAAGCCTAATGGCTTTAAGTAAATTCAATACTCCTAGACAAAGATCTCAGGTCTCTGGCAACTGAACATGACTACATAGATGAAAGATTCTGAAAGGGAAGAAACTTTCATCTGAGTCAAAAAAGAGACTTGTACTCTTTGTTAAGGCCGGCTCAGTTTTCTATATACTCCCCATTTCTGTAATTCAATTATCCAAAAAGATCCGGACAAAAACAGGTTCAGGTTTTTGACTACAATATCAAGTCTCCCCACTCCTATTTCTCCAACCAGGTTGACTCACACCTAAGGACTCTGACGACAAACCCAAGGTTATACAAAGAAACAGAAACCCAGCTAGGGAGAGAGAAAAACCAGAACCTTTCTAATCTTTACACTAGAATATGTGAAAATATTAGCAAACACTTTCACAGCCTCTTTATTTCAGATGATCATTTTCACGTAGCAGAGGATGGAGGGGAGCACATCCCCCATACTGCTGAGCCCATGCCGCTTCCACTTCCACGCAAAGAGCTCAGTCCTAAAGGACTTGCATTCTTTGGAATGACAAAGCAATCACTTCACTGGCCACTGAGTAAGAAAGGCCACTGAATCACTGGATCTTTAAAATAAAGTGACTTTATCTGTCTCTTTCTCTTTCTTCCCATCAGATCACATCAGGACTATCAGCATCTATTCCTAGAGGGATGGGGAAAAAAAAGTTGCTGCCTCCCCAGAAGCCCAATGACTCCTCCCAAGTGGCAGTGACAGCAAGGGGCTAAACGAGACAAGTTTGAACCTAAGTCTCTGGCTCCCTTTCTCACTGTGTGTTCCATCCATATGCAATATCAATCCCAAGATGGAAGCATCCAGCCTTGGAGGCAATCTTGGAAGTTTAAGAGATCTGGAGATCCTGGATCCACTGCTCAAAGAAGACTGGCACACGAGGAAGGTTTCTGCATTTGAGACGATCACTATAAAAGAACAAGTCCAAGCCCTTGCCTGACTTGCCAGAAAATAGACTTAGAAAGAGCTGTCTGGATAGTACAAAGCATAGGTGAAATATAAAATGTCTATTCAGCAATCTCACCAAGTGCCTTCTGTTTTGATAGTTCCAAGTTTCAACCTCTTGGAAGAGTTTGACAACAGTCAGACATTACCAAATGCTTCTTTAAATCTTTCTGTCAATGTACATTTGTGACTCTTGTCTGCACTGAGCATCTGTTTTGTATAGAGGAAATAAGCAGCTGTTTCTTATCTAATTCATTTTTATACATTGAGTACCTTTCTACTTTCCTTATTATGGGAAACTAGACATAAGTCAAATCTAATCTATAAGTCATTTTTCTACAGGCTGCCAGAGCAAGGACATAAAGAGCCAAAGATGACAAGACAAGGAGCCTGACCACCTGAAAGAAGGATAGAGGAACTCTGCCTGGTCACTACATACTTGAGTCCATAGCAGAAGGGCTCCTTAGTGAGAGGGAAAGGGCACAGCATCTTAGACCCCTGGGTCTAGATTGTAGATCTTTAATTTTTTTTTCTCTTCTCTTTGGGTTTTTTTTTTTGGTCTAGGCAATGGGGTTAAGTGACTTGCCCAGGGCCACACAGCTAGTAAGTGTTGAATGTCTGAGGCCGAATTTCAACTCAGGTACTCTTGACTTCAGAGCCGATGCTCTATCCACTGTACCACCTAGCTGCCCCTAGATTGTAGATCTTATCATCATATTCATAAATAAATAACAGAAAATAAACCATAATATCTTATAGTGAGAACTATGTGCTAAACCCACACTTCGGTCTCAAAACATCTACTCCTTCATTGTATTTGTCTGCTAGCAACTTAACTATTGTAGAAAGTCACAGTTCTTCTATCATGCTGTACACAGCACTTCTTAAATTGTGGGTCACAACCCCGCATGGGGTCATGAAAAAATTGGCAACAGTAAAATGGCAACAAACAAAAATTAATTCAAAACCAAACTCATAAAGAATCAGAGGCGTTTCTGGCCGCACTTGTCCATGCTGCATGGTGCAACTTCACTGCAGCCTTGGTTCTGAACACAAAACATGAGCATTTGCACAGCACATGCCCTCAGGACATGTAACACCAACCACTAGAAGGTTAAGAAGTCCTGCTTATACCAATGAATTCTCCTTGTCTCTTTCCTAAGAAGAGAGAAAAGTTAAGAATGTAAATCTTTCTATCCAGTCTCCCTCCTATAGGCTCTTCCCTTTCCAATCCATCCATCATAGTTACTACATCAATCAAGTCTAATTAAGTTGCTTCCTGACTCAAAAACCTTCAGTGGCTCCACACTGCATGTCAGTCAGTCAATAAACATGTATTAAGCAGCTGCTATGTGTCAGGCACTGTAACAACCACTGAGGATGGAAAAAAGGTAGAAAACAGTCCTTGCTCTCAAGGAGCTCACCATCTCATGAAGGGGACAACATGAAATAACTACGTACAAAAAAAGCTGCAAAAAATTAATTGGAAATAATTGAGAGAAAAAGAGAGAGAGAGCACAACTAGCATAAAGAGGGATCAGGAAAGGGGGTTTCAGCTGGGCCTTCAAGGAAGCCAAGAGGCAGAGAAGAGGACAGACAGCATTCCAAGCATGAAGGACAGCCAGTGAAAATGCCCACAGTCATTAAACTGAACCCTTCTCAGCATGACGAGGATCTAAGACATCTCCAGAGGCCTCAGGATGGAAAATGCTGTCCACATCCAAAGAAAGAACTATGCAAGTCCAATCGCTATCACTTATTTTTACCTTCTCTTGAGTTTTGTTTCATCTTTCTGATGGTTTCTCCTATTGGTTTTAATTTTTACTTACAACTAATGTGAAAATATGTTTAATGGGTATGTAAATGTAAAGCCTATGTCAGATTGTGCGCTGTCTTGGGGAGGGTGGGGGGGAGGAAAAGGGAGAAAAATTTTCAACTCAAAAGCATATGGAAAAAAACATAAAAAAATAAAAAGAAAAAAAGGGGGAAAAAAGATAGGAAATAAGCGTTTTCTAAGTGCCTATTATGTGCCAAGCATTGTGCTATCTTTACAAATATCTCTTTTGATAGATAAATAAACAGATTGGACTAGGAAAAAAAAGAAAATGCCCACAGTCAAGAGATGGAGTGTACTACTCAGGGACAGCAAGGAGGCCAGTATCACTGGATCACGAAGTGCGTGTAAGATAAAAAACAAACTTCTTGTCCCGTCATAGAAGCCCCTCCACAATCTACCTTTCATGATAGATTTTCCTTTCAAGTACTCTTCACTCCTGTCAAATTGGACTACTAAAATCATAGGTTTTGGAGCTGGAAGAGAATTTAAGGATTATATAGTCTATACTCCCTCATTTTACAGATTAGAAAATAGAGACCCAGGAAGAGAGAGTGGCTTTTCTCCTTTGACACAGAGATTCCACTGTCAGTCACAGACCTCAAAAAGGTGAGAGTTGAGAAAGGGCCTATATAAACCAAAATTGCTACCTCTTACTGTAGCGAAGAACTGAAAACAAAGTGTAAGTCTATCAATAAGTATTTATTAAACACTTAGCATATGTTAGGCACCATGCTAAGAGAGGGGAATACAAAGAAAAAGTAACAGTGGTCTCTGATCTCAAGGAACCAACGTTCTTTATTGGGGAGACAACATATACGTAGACACATACGTAGATAGGTATGTCTATACAAAAGGTATAGCAGAGGAGTAGCAGAGAAAGAGGGAGCACAGAACAGGAAGGGATGACAGCAGAAGGTGGCACAAAAAGGATCTTGAAGGAAACTCAGGATTCTGAGAGCACTTCCAACATGAGGTCAAAGGCACCATGACTGGGGATTGAGTCTCATTTATGAAGAATGGCAAGTAAGACAGTATAGCTGGACCAAAGTATACATGGGAGAAAGTAAAGTGCCAGGTGACAAGAAGATGAGGAGGTAAATTGTGGGGTAGTTCTGGAGCCACAGAAGTTTATTAAATGGGGGGGCGGTTATGTTAACATGGGCAGCTCTCTACTTTGGAAAAATCACTTTAGTAGCTGTGTGGAGAATGGACTGGAATAAGGAGAGGCTTGAGGTAGGGAAACAGAATAGAAGGCTAATTCAATAATCTAGTCAAAAAGTGGTAAAGGCCTCAACTGGGATGGTAGCTATGTGAGGACTGGTGGGTAAGAAGTGGAGGACAACACAGTGGCTGAGAACCTGGGAGGAAGCTGATGCCCTCAACAACACAAGGGAAGTTCAAAAGAGGGGAGGATCCGGACGAGGAGAAGAGAACACAGGGTGTCCCAAAAGTCTTAGGGCAGTTTTAAACTATTTAGCCTTAAAACTGCCCTAAGACTTTTGGGATACCCTGTATAATGAGTTCTCTTTGGGATATATTGAATTTGGGATGCCTACAGGAGATCCAGATCAAAATGTCCAATAGGAAGTTAGTGATGTAGAACTGAAGATCAAGAAAAATATTAGATCTGACAGTCTTCTGCACAAAGATGATAACTGATCCTACCGATGCCATAATCCACACACTGAACCCATAATCATGGTGAACTCTGAGCTTAGGAGAAAACAAGAACTGAAAAGTATTACCCCTCAAACTCCACCTAGCCTGGCACAGTGAAAAGAACACTGATTCCAAAAAGAGACGACCTGTTCAAATCCCAGTGTTGATGATTATCAGTCAGGGGCCTGGGAGCAACACACATCTGCTCCCTGGGCCACATGTGAAATGAGAGGATGGACTAAATGGCCATCTCCAGAATGATGATCTGAGGACTGTGACATCCTTCAAGGCCCCATTCCAGGGGCACTTTCTCCTGAAGCTTTGCTTTACCCCCTTCGCGAAGACTCTCTGGGGCTTTGTTACCACATTTGTCTTTGTTTTGTTTTGTTTTTAGGCATTTGGGGTTAAATGACTTGCCCAGAGTCACACAGCTAGTTCGTATCAAGTGTTTGGTCTGAGGCAGGATTTCAACAAAGGTCCTCCAGACTCCATGGCCGGTGCTCTATCTTTACTGCACCACCTAGCTGCTCCTAGTTACCCCAATTATCAAATGAGGGAGGATAGACTTGATAAACTCTAAGGTCCCTTCCAGCTTTAAATCTATGATTTTTTAATCTACTCCTACCCGCTTTTTTTTTTAATTTTTGGCACTATATCTCTAATTTGCACTTAACACATTATATCACACTCATTTGTGCAAATGTTCACTCCCTGAAGGCAAGTACTAATACACATCACTTATCTTTGTGTTCTGCTCATAGCAGGCTTATTTCACATTTAATGAATTAAAATAGAATTGAATTTTAAGCAATGCCTCCTAAGTTTCTTACTGGTTACATACATAATATAGCTTCCTCATACCCACCAAATGCCTTTCCACTGCCCTCTGTATGATACTCATTTTTAACTCTTTAAAGACTAAAGCTCAGTGACTCAAAACGATACGACACTGGTTTCTAGAACATTAAATAATAAAAAGATGTGCCTTGGGTAATGTGAGAAATGTGGGTTTTTAAAAGAGTTTCACAGTCTTTTGATAGTAATGCAGCCCAGTGTCTTCCTGTTTAATTTTGGATCCAATTCATTAGCTATTTGTATCTGTCTGTCCAAGATTTATATAATGATGAACAGCACTACAGGTTGTCCATTCATCTTCAGGTTATAATCTGGCAATGGGCATTCTTTTTCCTGAATAGAAAACTAGGCCTAACTCTTTTGAATGTCTATGGATCCTGAAGAACTGAAGTAAAGGATGCTATCAAGAAAATATGTGATGGAAAAAGAAAGGCTGGTAAGGTTGCAAGAGTAAAAGAGCTAAGAGGTGGATAGCCTGAGGGTTTTACTGGTCAGGAGAAATGAAGGAATGCATGTCAGGTGGATTGTCTTTGGTGAATCTATGAGAGGACACGGAAAAGAGTTAAATACAGGCAGACATAAAAACATTTCAATTTGCATCACTGGCAGGACCACATGAATCAGTAAAATCATGAACCCATCTAAGTGTCTGATCTTGTACTCACAAATTACTAGAGGGAAATAAAAACAAAGAAACCAAATAAGAGTCTTAATATCTATATGACACATATTAAGGGAAAGAACTTCATTTCTTTTCAAAAACAAGAAAAAAACCCAAATGAGAACTTGTAAAACTGTCAACCTCTACACTCCTGGAGTACCCAGATAAGAAAGAAGAAGTGGTGGCAATCTTGCTGATTCTTTCTGTTGAAGGATGAAGTGGAGACTATTTACTAGAAGGGGATGGGGAACCCTGACTCATACAAATTGAGGATAGAGGTGAGGGGGCATGGCCATACCAAGAGTCTCTCTGGAAGTACACTCTTCTCCATCCTATCTCCACTTCCTTGCCCTACGCTGAGTATGGCCAAAAGAACACTAAACTTGAGTCATGAGACCTGGCTTTTAGTCTTACCTGTCATCCAGACCACCAGTTAAGTGACCTTAAGCAGGCAATCTAATTCTTACCGACCTCAGTTTCCTTATCTATTAATGGTGTTGGAATAAATTATCTAGATCTCCTAGTTCTAACCCAGAGAGCCTTACAAGCGGCCAGGGCATAAATATCAGCTCTGATGCTTACAAAGCCCTGGGCCTCACTTTCCTCCTCTCTAAAATGGGGATAATGATACTCATACAATGTACACAAAGGGCTATGGTGAGGTAATCGGTTTGCAAACTTCAAATCGCTATGCAAATGTGTGTGTTGTTAATATTCTTCAACAACTCCAGATGTTGGGGACAACTCTTATTGGCAATACAGAGTGAGCCAAGGCAGCAGCAACAGGCTAGTGTCCCATTCACAAATATCTCGTGACCATCTTTGGCAAGCCAGCCTTAAGGCTCCCATTCCTGCTCTGGTCAATTAACCGTGAGCACTTTCTAGTCCTTATCCACTTTTTAATTTTCCTTATCCTGCATCAGCCACAGTTTACCTTTAGCCTTTCATACAATAACTGCTTTGAAAAAACAAGCTGGGGGAAGGGAAATTAAAATGGCCAAGGGAGCAGAGAGCTATCACTTTTCGATTCCTGGGTTCCCCTTTTCAGCTTGTAACTGCCCTTTTCTATACCTATCTAAATCTTGGCAAAACTAGTCCAAACAACTCATCTAAAACATAATGAAGATAAAGCAAAGTGTTCTGATAGCCTTGGAAGATTATTAGAGATGCACTACTGAGAATTAATAGTGATAGACTGGGCAATGCAATCCATTTCCACTTGAAGCAGTTACAAATGGTGTTTTGAGAGGCTCCCTTATATATTAACAGCACCTTTAAATGCAATACTATGCATTCATTTAAGACAATTACGAAATTAGGCAACTTTAAATCCCTTTTCCTTATTTTAAGTTGCAAATGATTAGAATTTAAAAGATTGTTTCAAATAGGAAATAGGCCCTTAGTCTGATGGCTGGTTCACCCTTAGTGTTCTAAAAGTATTTACTGATAAGACTGAGAAGGAATACCACCAGCTGAGTCGTGCCTGTTATTTTCCTGCTTTTACCTCATAACCTCCTCCTTCTACCACTTGCTTCTCTCTAAGTATAGCTTTTATTTAATTGGTGGGATGGGGTGGTTCAGTTTCTTTGTCTCTTTTTTTTTCTTCAATCTCACTAAACAATCTCTTTGATCTTTTCCAAGTCCCTGTGATCTTTCACCATCAAAGTAAAGGTTTACCAGGCAGCCTTTCTGGTTCAAACAACTATGGCCCCTGAAACACACTAACCCACATTTACAAATATACAGACACCCTGTGGAACTTTCCCCTCCCCATCAGCCTTGGTTAAGGGGGCTACAATCATAGTAAAAATGGAAATCCACAGATTAACTTAAAGGTTTGTCTTAGGGCTATATTTAGCCCTGTCTCAGTTCCTTAGACCTCTGCTTAGATTCCTTAATGAAGGAGTCAAATGATTAAAGGCAAACTCCTCATATTAAAAAAGACCCAAACTAGCTATAAAACATTATCAGATATACAAACATCTGCAAATTATTTAAAACATCTCAGGGCTACAGCTCCCCATCTGGAAAATGGGAATAATAATACTTCTACCAGAGTTGCTATGAGAGAATTGTAAAACTTAGAATATTGCGGGAATTTGAGTTGTTATTATGGTATGATTAAATGAATAGAGTTTTATCTCCTCTCTGTGTTCTGACTCCAAATCTAACACTCATCCCGCTTCATACTAAGCGTATAGTCAGAGGTCTTGGGTTCAAATCCTTATGCTGCCGCCTGTGTGACGTGAGGGAGCTTGCTTGGGTTATATGGGCCTCGGGAACCCTATCTATAAAATGGGAAGGGGAGACCTGAGGGTCACTACGGTCCCTCCCATGATTCTATGATCCTCTTTTTCTAAGGCGAAGAAAATGTCCAGAATGATGGGAGAAGGCAAAAAAAGCTGGTTAATCCACAGCAAAGATGGTCAGCCCCTGAATAATAGGGTCCAGAAGCTTCTAAGCCCAATAACTATGTCGCTTTCTGAGAAAAAAACTATGGGTCAGGAGTCAGAAGAACAAAGCTCTAATCCTGGCTCTTCCGCTTGACTACCCTTGTGATCCTGTGCAAGTCATTCATGAACCTCATTCTCCTCACAAGTAAAATAGAAATAACAATATCTGTCTTGCTTACCTAAAGGGATTAATGAAATGAAATCCAAAAACTATAAGCACTAGACAACGGAAGGTAGTGTTATGTGGCTCTGATAGCTCAGTAAGCCACAAAACAAGAGAACGCACAGCTTTGTTTTAAACCAATCTGCCTGGCTTCTAACCACCTCTACTCATTTCATAGTTACAGCTATGCTGGCTGACACATTAACTCCAAAAATGGCCCCACAGAGCAGCACAAGCAAGAGTGGATAAAACCAAGGTTCTGGTCAATGAAATTTCCCATAGGAGAATGAACTGTACAATAAGAAATAGGTCACTGACACTAGGCCTTATTTGGGAAGAATGCTGAAGCACAGATTGCATCCCTTAGAGTTCTTTACCATCTTAAGGGCTGAAAAGTAGGGTGAAAAGCAATGGATGGATCTGTCCTTTCCTGATGCAATATTGTCATGCGCTAACCAAAAATAATTCTGACTTGCAAGTATTAGTAATACTTGTTTCATAAGCAAATATGACCAAATAGGCTCTGGAACTGGATTGTCAATTCAGTACTGATTCTACATGGTACAAGTTTAAATTCAAATCACGAATGCTAGCCATCAAATATATACCAAACCTGTCATTCTACTAAATCCACAACCTGACTTCCCTCCTAAGGATCACACAGCAGACTCAACCCTCATGCAAACACACTGTATATCCTGTATATAACTTGTTTGTACATTATAGTTGTTTGCATGTTGTCTCTCTCAGTAGACCGAGCTGGTGGACAGCAGGGACCATCCTTTGCCTTTCTTTGCAGCCCCAGAACTTAGCACAATGGCTGGAACATAACACTTAACAAACACCTAGTGACACTCAAATTTTTCAAAGCCACATAAGTGGATTATATTATATTAGTTGTCCTAAGGCTCTCTGTCCATTTTTGTCTTTTCACAGCCTTGATACAAATATATCCTAAGTTTCCCATACACAAACCCTGTGATGTCTCCTAATACAGTCTCTACACGTGTAAACTAAGCCTCGAGTCCCTCCCAAGTACATATCTTTATTCTCTGTGACCTTCAGAAACAAAGTCTGGCCACTCCATACACATACTGTAATTCCCTATAATCCTCATAAACATTCCTTGACTCCCTGTGACCCACTCTGGAGGCATACGACCATGATTCCCTGTGCCCCACTCCCATGAATACAACCCTGGTTGCCTAAATGTTGTACCATGCATATATCCTGATTCAGTGACCCTCCCCATGCATACTCTCTGTAATGTCATAAACACACTGACTCCAGTCATGGTGTGACCCAGCCCCTGCCCATAAATACCCTCCTATGATGTTCTATGAATATGACCTGTACATACTCAGGATTTCTAGTACATACAAATCCTAACTTGTTCTGTCTCCTATACAAAGGTCCTGACTCCTTGTAATTACCACATATGCACCCTGACTTCTTAACAACCTATAACCCCTATATATAAAACCTACACACTGCCTATGACCTTTATATATGTTGCCCAAGTCTCTCATAAGTCTCTACTTTCATGGCAACTCCACCCCCACCCCATGCATATAGCCTCCCAGAAACCTTTATGCACATACACCCTGACCTCTGAGTGACCTTCCTTATCTACATATACATCTTGACCTCCCAGTAACCTTTATGAACACTCATACCTGTGCACATGCCTTCCCTTCCCAAGGACCTATATGGTCCCTAAATAGACAATACGCATCCTTATGGAGTTCAGACATCAATTCTCAGTGAAACCAGGATACAAAAGTTGTGAATAGCCTGATCTACCATGCAAATCCCCTACCAGAGATCTCCATGAATAATCATAGCATATACACACCCTTACATCTTATGTTACCCATGCAAACACTGAAAGCCATACACACAGCCTGCTTCCTTGTGCCCTAGAAACAAAACCTCCATAACACACAGCTGGACACATTATACATGTACCATGAGTCCACCATGCACAAGCCTAGATTCCCAATGATTCCCATGTACCACACATGTCTCCAAGTGACATGTCCCCCTGCAAACACACACACACACACACACACACACACACACATACACACACACACACGCACACACAACCACATACACTGAGAATTAGAGCTGGAACACCAGATTACCCTCTACAACATTTCCCAATAAGCAGATGGGTATCGATGGACTAGAGAAGAGCTCCCTACCTCCTGGGTAAGCCCATTCCATCTTTGGTTGGCTTTAATTATTGGAAAGGTTTTTTTTTCCAAGTATCAGACCTCAAGCTCTGTCTGCCTACCCATTTCTTGTTCCTAGCTCTGCCCTCCGGGGGTCAGGAGAACAAGTCTGATTGCTCTTCCATGTGACAGCCTTTCAGGTACTTGAAGCTAGCTTTCATGTCCCTCTCCCATCTAATACATCCCCAAGCCTGTCTTCTTCAGGCTGAGCACCCCTACTTCCTTCAGCGGATCCTCATTTGGTATAGATGGTCTCTCATCTCCTTAACAACCTGTCTGCACATTTATGGTACCAGTTTTTGAGTATCCATTCTAAAATATGGTACCCACCACCAAAATATAAAAGACTCCCTATGACACCCAAATACACACCCTTGCTTTCTGTGATCCCACGCTCAGAGCTCTGACTCCCTGTGACTTCTTCTCATTTATACTCCAGGACTCCCTGTATCTCCCTGGAAAACACACTCTTTATCTCCCTATGTCACCCTTGAACATTCCCTGACTGCCTGTGATTTCCATGCACATGCCCATGTGATACTCTTGTTCAAAATCCTGGGCTTCCTATGACCATCCTCTAAGCACACTCCCTGTGACTAATCCCATGTACACATTTTTTGACTCCCAGTGACCCCTAAGCACACTGCCTATGACAACCATGAACACTTGACGCATACCCTCCTTGTGACTCCTACTTTGTACACACTCCCTTGTCTTCCCTAGTGAGCCTCTCATGCACACAGCCGTTTCCTGTGACACCCCCCAACGCACATGCTTCCTGAGTGATCCTCCCATGCACAAGGCCATGTCTCCCTCTGTGATCTCCCATTCACACACACTTCCTGTCCCCCTGCATGACCCTCCCCATACACACTGCCTGTTTCCCCATCTCCCCTCCATACACACACACTCTCTTATTCCCTGGGTGACCCTCCCACATATATATACTCCCTGTCTCCAGGTAACCCCCTGCACATATTTCCCTGTCTCTCTGTGACCCATCCATGCACACAGTCCCTGTCTCCTTATGTGGCCCCCTCATGCACACACTGTTTATTGCCCTATGACCTGTCATGCACACACTCCCTGTGTGACCCCCCCCATTCCACACTCCTGTGACCTTCCCATGCACAAACTGTTATTCTCCCATGTACACACTCCCTTTCATCCTATGTGACACCCCCCATGCACACACTCCTGCTCCTCTGTGACCTCCCCGTACACACTCCTTGTGACCCCCATGCACATGCTCCGTTTCCCTGTGACCTCATGCACAAACTCTCATGATCACCCCCATGCATACTTCCCATCTACCTATTTGACCCCTTGCACATACTTCCCGTCTCCCTATGTGACCCCATACACACTCCCGTGAACCCCCCATGCACACACTCCCCGTCTCCCTATGTGACCCCATGCACACACTCCCGTGCCCCCCCATGCACACACTCCCTCCATGCACACACTCCCCGTTTCCCTATGTGACCCCATGCACACACTCCCCGTCTCCCTATGTGACCCCATGCACACACTCCCCGTCTCCCTGTGTGATCCCATGCACACACTCTCGTGACCCCCCCCCAAGCCCCGCACACCTCCCCCTCCTTCCAAGGACCCCGGCCTCTCCCCGGTCCCCGCCCGCCCTCCAGCCTCGGGCGCGGCTGGGCCCTGCCCGGCCTGGGCTGAGGGGCCTCCCAGCCCGGCCGGCCCGGCCCCGGCCCCGGCCCCCCGCCCGCAGCCGCACCGTTGGCGATGAGCTTGGCCGACAGCTGCTTGCAGAGCTCGGGGATCCGCTCCCACTGGCACTCGGAGCGGCAGCGCTCGATCTCCGTCTCCAGCCGCGAGCCCGCCTTCTTGGTCGCCATCTCGGGCGTCGGGCCTCGGGCCCGGGCTCCCCGGCCCCGGCCCCTCAGGCCCAGACGCCGCCGCCGCAGCCGCGGGCTCCCGGCTCCCGCTCCGGGCTCCCGGCTCCGCGGCGTAACGGGAGCGGAGCGGAGGGGGGGGGGCGAGGGGCGGGCAGCGAGAGCGGCGGCGGCGGCGGCGGCGGCGGCGGCGGCGGCCCGGGCAGCGACCCCTGCCGGCCAGGGGCGGGACGGCAGCGCCGGCCGAGACCCCGCGGGGCGTCTAGGGGGAGGAGGAGGTCCCGGGCTCCTCTGACAGCCCAGCGGTGGGAGGGGCAGGAAGAAGAGAGGTCAAAGGTGTGATGCTGTGGAGAGCATCCACAATAGCAAGCTTCCCAAACTGAGGTTCTTAACCTGCAGTCCACTGGGCATGGGAAGGACACGAACTTGGATTTGGGGCGGTTAGGGGGTGTTAAACATGTTTATATATTTTTTTAATTTTAAAATATTTGATAAATTTATTTCAATAAAATTGGTTTCCTTTGTATTCTCTGTATTTTAATTTATGCATTTAGAAACATTCCTGTGAGAAGGGGTCCATAAGGTTTCACCAAACTGCCAAATCAGCATTTATGAAGCACAACATTTATTATACCAAGCAAGAGGCAGCTAGTTAACTCAGTGAATAGGGTGCTGAGGCTGGGGTTAGGAAGACCTGAGTTCAAATTCAGCTCAGATACTCACTAGCTGTGTGCCCCTGAGCACATCACTTAACCGCTGTTCGCCTTAATCCGCTGGAGAAGGAAATGGCAAACTGCTCCAGTATCTTTGCCAAGAAAACTGCATGGAGAGTATGATCTGAGGGGTCATGAAGAGTTGGACAAGACTGAACAACAACAGTGTGTCTAGCACTGTGCAGAGGGCTGGGAATACTAAAGGAGGCTAAAGGCCTGCCCTTAAGGAATTTACTATCTAATGGGGGAGACAACAATTATATCTAATTCAATAATGATTTATTAAGCATCTATAGGGTGTTCGAGGAGTATTAGCACCTCTGGTATGAGGGCTGCTCATCCACCTTGGTGTCCACCTGTCACCCAACTCTCACCTGTGGCTACAACATGCACAGAGACCATACTTCAGTAAACCATCTTGGGCTAAACCAGGTTGAAGGTAATTGACAGACCTCAAAACCCTTCAGTGAATTAGGGGGATGTCTACCCCAAACACGTGAAGACTTCCCCCAGCAGAATGGGCAGATAGAACAACTGGTTCTGACAGCAATGAAGGCAACTTAAGCAGGTGCTATGGAGAGCTGAGAGCAGGGATGAAGAACCTGCTGCCTGGAGGCCACATGTGGCTTCTAGGTCCTCAAGTGCAGCCCTTTGACCGAATCCAAACTTCACAAAACAAATCCCTAAACATCACAAAACAAATACACTTAATAAAAGAATTTGTTTGTAAAACTTGGACTCAGTCAAAAGACTTCACCCAAGGATCTAGAAGGCCACGTGTGGCCTCAAGGCTGCAGGTTCCCCACTCCTGGCTTAGAGATTTGTCAGATGTTGAAGATATAAACGTCATCCACTGCATCCCAGATCATGGACAATCGTCTTGACTTTTGTCCTGCCACTCACTGGACTTCCAGAACTCTGGAAGAAAAAGCAAGGCTGAAGACTGTGCCAATCTGCCTCACTTAAATCTAATTCACACACAAAACAAGACGTTACCCCAGGAAGTCAGCGATCCTCTTTAAAACAAAGCTCTGAGCAACAACTATGTGCCGGGCATAGAGCAAAGCACTAGGGATACAAAGAGGCAGAAGATATTCCCTGCCCTCGAGGAGCTTACAATCTAACATAGGAGACAACATGCAAACAATATATACAAAGCAAACTAAATCCTGGATAAATAGGAAATAATTAACAGAGGGAAGGCACTAGAATCACAAAAAAAAGTGAAGAACCCCTGCTTCCAAATATCCTGGGATCTAGGAAGAGGAATTGGATTGAGCCATGACAATTCAATTCAAAGCAATAGATGTGCTATGTGCAAGACACCTACTTTGTCCAAGATAAGACAAGAGGTCAGTCCCAGTCCTGAAGTCAATCAATCTGTCAGTCAACTAGAAGTTATTAAATGCCTACCATGTACCACACACTGTGTTAATCCTTGGACCTATAGGTGAAGGAGAGGGAAAATATGCATGACAATCCAATTCAAATCTGATCCAAATTACATTTTTTTAAAGCCCAGGTAACAAAGATAAAGTGCAACTTCTATAGAGGAAGAAGAAAGGACTCAAGATTCTGAGTGATGAGATGAATTCCAATCCAGGCTCTAACACCTAATAGATGTGAAACATCAACCAAGTCATTTAATGTCTCTGTGCCTCAGTTGACTCAGCTGTAAAAACAGGGTCGTTCAATAATATATACTTTACATTCCCCACAGGTTACATCTCTTAAATACTACAAATGTGAGTGGTTAAAATACAACATTGTTGTCACAAATACATAGTAAAATAGTATGAGCACAGCATTATCTGCTATCTAGGGAAAAAGGAGAAATAACTCTGGGCTTGGGGGAATCAGGGACAGTTTCACTAAGGAGGGAGTTCTTGAATTGGGACCTTGAAGGATCTTAATAGGCAGAGACAGGAAAAGGGGATAAATAAGGGGAGGACAGAGTCCACAGGCAAAGACGGCCTTCTGAAAAGATATGGTAAAGGGTAGGGTAAAGCTATGGTACAGTGAAATTGGCAGAAATGAGTCCAATCTAGCAGAGCTGGGACAGGGCACAGGCATGGTAGGCTGCATCAGTCTCATGAGGCAGACATCCCACCCTCGTCACTACTCCTTACCAGGTAAGTACTCATTTCTCTGACACAGTGATGGACCCTCCAAAATCACTAAGAGTATATTTCCTTTGTTCTAACAATTACTAAAGAATAGGGATTGCATTTAGCTGACCTTACCTACCATACTTATCCCAAAGTCTTTAATCTTTAAAAAACAAGTCTAAGATACTGGTAGAACAGGTGTTATTGTCCTCATTTTACAGATGAACCAGGAGAACATTGTACACAGTAACAGCAACATCGTTCGATGACCGACTTTGATAGACTTAGCTCTTCTCACCAATACAATGATCTAAGACAATTCCAAAAGACTCATGATGGAAAATGCTATCCACATCCAGAGAAAGAACTATGGAGTCTAAATGCAGATCAAAGCATATTATTTTCACTTTTTTTTCTTGTGTTTTTTCCCTTTTGTTCTGATTCTTCTTTCACAACAAGACTAATGTGGAAATATGTTTAATGTAATTGCACATGTATAGCCTATATCAGATTGTTTGACATCTTGGGGAGGAGAGAAAAAAAATTTGGAACTCAAAATCTTATAAAAGTGAATGTTGAAAACTATCTTTACATGTAATTGGAAAAAATTTCTATTAAATAGAAAAAGAAATAATTAAAATTTTTTAAAAATTTATTTTTTTTTGGCAAGGCAACCAGGGTTAAATGACTTGTCCAGGGTCACACAGGTGGTGAGTAATCATGTGTCTGAGGCCAGATTTGAACTCAGGTCCTCCTGACTCCAGAGCTGGTGCTCCAACCACCACGCCACCTAGTTGCCCCAATAATTAAATTTTTAAAA
The DNA here is from genome assembly GCF_003287225.1 of Phascolarctos cinereus. NCBI lineage: Eukaryota > Metazoa > Chordata > Mammalia > Diprotodontia > Phascolarctidae > Phascolarctos > Phascolarctos cinereus. Next base: position 207,368,516 of record NW_027555736.1, on the reverse strand, counting down.
AAATATATAATTTCTAGCTCCAAGACGGGTCCCAGTCATACAAACCCTTCCTTAATACCAGTCTCAGCATTTCATTCAGACTGAACCTTGTAATTCCAGTCTCAGTTAAAGCACAGTAGATCTCCAGTGCCTGGAACTTTTACTGGAAAATCTTTCTTTCTTTCCATCAGGATTGAAATTTTCTTCTTACTTTAATGCCTTAAAAGAGTTATGATTTCACCAGTGTGGGTGTTCTGTCTATGGAGATAGATTATAACCTCTTCCTGGTTCTAGTAGGTGATCTTTATGAGTTGCTGGAACCAGAAAAATACATCAACCAGTGGCCAGCTTTATGAGGATGAACCCCATTCCAAACTTAGCAAGACTTAGTTCTAGCCAACAGACATACAGTCTGTCACAACACTGTGAAGAGTGTGTTGCATACTACAGTTGCCTTAAAGAAAACAGATGCACTTCCATATACAGAGATATGATGCTAGAGAACTATATAGGAAACTTCTCTGCCTGGCAGCCTTCGCACCCTGGCAATGTCTCCAACCTGTGTCCTTTCTTTTGATTGGGAGCTTCAGGAGGTGACCAGGCCGTGCTCACTTCATTCCGTTCTCTATTATTCCTCACTCTCCATAATTCTCTGAACTACCCACCCAAAAACATAATAAATACTTAATGAATCCTTCATCCATCTGGCATTAGAGGAAGACTTTAAAGTTAGAGATACAGGGGATGTTTCTATAGCACACATCATCGCTTCAGGGAACCAAGGAGCTTCCCAGAAGTTCCTTCCATAAGTGGACACAAAATTGTGAAACATCAGAAAGCAATGAGATCTGTATAGGGGCATATAGGTCTTAGGGCTTCCTTTTTCCTTTCCATGACTTTAAAAGAGATTTCCTGATAGCCATGTGGGTGGTGGCAGTCGCTGATTGCAGTTGCTGCTACAACTCAAGATGGGAGCAGTATGACCCTTAAGAAAGACTTTCTGGTCACCATGCAGGACAAAACCAGGGAGATACTGTAGCAAACAAATGAAGACATTAAGAGTAGAACTACTGGGCAGTGACAGTTACTGATCAACACTGCTAGCATGGCAGGAGACTCATCTTGCCAATGGTCAGGACCAGTTTGACGGGACAGGGGTCAGGGGGAGAGTTAAGCCGGGTGACCAGTATTTAAACAATCTTCCTCATACAGAAGACAACGGAAATCAGCACAATGAAGATGATTCTACAGTCAAGGGAACTGACAGCTGTTGAAAATCCCATCAGCTGACAAGATGGAAAGAAGACAGATCTCTCTCCCCTCTGGGCTTCCTTTCCCCTACTTCCCTTTAAATATAATTCCTAACCCCCAAGAGGGGTCCCAGATATACATTGCTGTTGTTCAGGCATGTCCAACTTTTTGTGACCCCATTTGGGGTTTTCTTGGCAAAGATACTGGAGTGGTATGCTATTTCCTTCTCCAGCTCACTTTACAGATGAGGAAACTGAGGCCAACAAGGTTAAGAGACTTGCCCAGGTAGTAAGTGTCTGAGGCCAGATTTGAACTCAGGAAGATGAGTCTTCCTGACTCTGGGTTTGGCACTCTATCCACTGTGCCACCTAGCTGGCCCAACCCAACCCCACCCCCAGAAGTACAACCCCTTCCTTAATCCTTTTTCTGATATTTAGAAATGGGTGGTTCTGGATTATTCCCATTAACACCCCCACACACACCCTCCCCCACACCCCCCTCCCCGACCCCTGCCAGTATTTGTAAGGGCAAGTGGGAAGAATTTGGGAAGATGTTTAAGGAGGAAGACTTACAAGTATGAGCACTAAACCTCTTCTCTTCCATTTTCATGATATTTAATGAACTATATAGCCACAGCATATTGTTCCAGTGAAGGTAGAAGGCCACTTTGACAGGGTTAGAAAATTCCAAATGTGAAATGAAAACAGAGGCATAGATCTCCTATTTTTAAAAATAATATTGAGAAATGTTCCATGTAGCTAAATTCTGAACCCAGCCAGTGTGGGTTTTAAATTGCTTAGCGCTGCCGTTTATAGCTCCCGGGGCCAGGAGTATCAGAGTCCAGATAGACTCTGATGAGACTACTTGTCTGAAGGCTTGACTAGAATGCCAGGATGTGAATGATTCATATGCTATGCTCCTTTGGTGGATAATTGATATAGTGGCACACTGCCTTCCTATCAGCTTAAGGAAGGCAGCATACAAACTAATTTGGACTATGTACCCTGCATAACCCACATACAGTACCCCAAGTAAGAGCATGTAAATACAAAGTATCAAGCACCATCCCCCACACACCAGGGTCACTTGAATGTCAAAACAATGCTGGCATTCCAATGTTAACACAGACCATGATGGAAGTAGCTCGTATGAGTGAAGGTGAAACTTGATGAAGATAAAATCCTCACCTTGCTGGGTGAGTTGAGCAAAGGGGGAGTGGAAATGATAGAAAATAACTAAAATTTTACAAAAAACAGTGTAAGCTAGGCATTGGAGAAGAGAAGACAAATCAACCCTATGAGCTGAATGGTTTAAATGTTTACCTGTATAGAGGCTACTGGTAGCCTTAAACACCTGACCTCTCAAATTCCCTTCCAGTTCTATGATATTGCAATTCTATGTCCATTAATTAGGACCCTAGAAAAGTTGCTGCTGCAAAAAACTTAGAGACAAGTAACTAAATAACAGTGTGTAAAAATTTCCCTAAATTGCAGGTGAGACTACCTATAGATAGCATGCCAATAAATTTAAAAGTAGGAAGTATTTAATGTTAATAGTAATTATGCTGGCATCTTATGTCTGGGTTTTCAGGTTTTACGAGTTTGACAAGGATGTGAAAAGCATAGCCTTTGGGCCAAATCCAACCCAGAATGCTTGCAGGAAGGGAGCCAAGCTGGAGAGTGCATAGGCTTGCTGTCCCCAAGCTAATATTTTGAAAGACATCAACTTGACAACCACAGGTACAAGATCTTGTGGGTGCTTAACAAAGGAGGAGTGCTAATAATGTCAGTGGAATGAGTACACGTCTTCCACGAACCTGGTTCCTTCCCTTCAAGTCTGGCTTTTTAAGTGATCCTTTACTGGATGAATGGAGTATGGAGGCAAAGCAGGGGAATGAGAAGTTGGGAATATCTTGAGGGGGAAGAGAGGGGACACCTGAGAAAGGGGGAGGGGCAGAAAAGGAAGAGGAAAGGAGAATGAAGGGACACAAGAAAAAAAAAAGGGGGAGGAAAAGGAAGGTAGTAAAAGAGGAAGTACAAGGGAAGGAGGAAGAAGAAAGGGAACATGGGAAAAGGGGGATAAATAAGAGGGGAGGGAAGAAAATAGGATAAGGAAGGGAGAGGTGAATGGGTGAGAAGGGAAGAGCTGAAAGATAGAGGGAAAGGATGGAGAACGGAAAGAACATGGAGAAAGGAGAAGACATCAAGAATATAGATGGGATAAAAAAATAATAACAATATAAAGAAAAAAAAGATGGAAAAAAGACACAGGGCAAAGGGAAAGGGTGAATACAATGGAAAAAGGAAGGGAATTAGAAGGGATGTGAGGAGAAAAAAGAGAGAGAGGAGGGGCAGCTGGATGGTACAGTGGATAGAGCACCAGCCCTAGAGTCAGGAGGACCTGAGTTCAAATCCAGCCTCAGACACATCACACTTACTAGTTGTATGACCATGGGCAAGGCACTTAACCCCAATTGCCTCACCCAAAGAAAAAAGAGAGAGAGAGAGAGAACAAGGATGTAAAGGAAAGACGAAGGGGTATAATATAAAGGAGTCATGTAGAGCAAGGGAGAGAGGATAATGGGAAGGAGAAAGCAAGGAGGGGCCAGAACACTAGGGGAAATTATTTCAGTCTCTGGCAGGTTATCAGTAAAGGAACTAGGATCCTATAGATGTGGGTCAATTTCCAGACAGAAAAGAAAAGAATGGAAATAGATGAGGCAAAGGTAAGGGGCCTGTGTGTTGAGAACAATAGATTGTAGACAGCAGTCTAGACTTTGAAGTTAGTAGTTCAGACAGAGGAAGGATAGGGCCCCTCACTTTATCATGCTGCATTGGTCAGATATTTCAAGAACTTAAGAGTCACATGCTTACTATCTCTAGAATGCACCATGGTGAGATAAACTACAGAAACATATTTGGGTAATTCAGAAAGATGACTCGGCAGGGTTGAGAAGTTGGGTCTGCCATGGGTTCAGTTTAAGCAGGTTTTCTGTACAGGTTTATGATGATTCTTTGCCTCTGTTCACCCCTCTATAAGCACTTCTGCCCTGCCTCGGGTTTCCCCCTAGATGCACCCGCATCCAATAATCTCCAGCTATGGAAACCCTGATGGAACAGAGCCAGTCTGTCTCCCAGAATGCTTTTCTTCGGTGTCTTTAATCCATTGAATTGGAACACCTGCTGGGGGGGAGGATTGTGAAATTTAAGAAAAGCGTTAGCCCTAATCTTAACCATAACCCACACTGTGTCCAGCAACAGGAAGTCTATGCTGCCACCAGGGAAGAAAGGTACAGTTGCTTCTTGCTTAAATGGGGAGACAGTAGCTGAAATGAGTTAGGTCAGGAATTTAAAGGGATCACTCGATCATTTCCCAAGCATCTGCTAGGTGCCAGATGTGGTGAGGGAAACAACAAATACATATATAGGGATGGAGACTGGAATGGTGATTTCATTTGTAGAAGGAACTCCTAAAAGGAAAACTCCTGCCAAGGCAGGTCAGCATCTGCTTTGCAACTTGGAATGTTTCCTAAAGTAAGGAGAGGGGAAGAGGTCTTCTCAGGGTCACACAGGCAGGCTGCACATCAGTCCATTTCTTTTCATTTCAGATTGACTTCCTCAGTAGTTATGACCAAGGCATTTGGATTGGCTATTTTTTATATACACACACACATACATATATACACACATATATGTATGTATGCATGCATATATATATAATATGAAACCTCATATAATAACATGATATACCAATAATATAATTAATATTAACTGTTACATATAATTAATATTAATTTGCAAATGGCACCAAGCTAGGAGGTAGAACTGATTAACAGTCTGCATTCAAAAGGGTCTTCAATGAGGTATTAAACAATTCGATGGATTTTTTAACTTCCTCTGCTCAGGGTATGGAACCTCTGATTAAATCCTAAAGATTCTCCTGAGGCAATAAGAGTTAAATGACTTGCTTGGGTTGACTGACTAATGAGTATGAAACAGGATTTCAAGCCAGGTCTTCCTGGTTCTAAGAGCAGCTTTCTTCCCACTATACTACAGGCCTGTTTCAAAAAAATACAAACCTTTTTTTTTATTAGATTTATGATTTAATCAGCTTAAGAGAATTCATGAAGGATTTCCTCTACCAACTCAGATTTTCTGCAGTTGTAGATTCTTTACAATTTAATTCATAGTCTTAGAGAGTTGCCTAGGCACTGAGAGACCTACTCATGGTCAAATAGTCAATGTATGTCCCAGATGAGACTTGAACCTATGTCTTCCTGACCCCAAAGCCAGCTTCCTCACCCTGCCTCTCTATATTAAATTAAACCAACTAATTAACAAATATAGGGATAAATGTAAAGGCTTATACTTGAATTCTAAAAAAAAAAAGTAAAAGATGAGGGATACATGGCTAAACAGCAGCTGATCTGAAAACAATCTAGAGGTCTTAGTGGACTATATGCTCAATATGAGTCAATATTATGATATGGTAGCCACAAAACTGATTACAGTCCTAGGTGGAATTAAGAGAGGCATAATGTCCAAACCTAGGGAACTGATAGTCCTACTGTACTCTACCCTGGTCAGACCTGACCACATCTGGAGTATATTCAGTTTCGGAGTTCCACAGTTTTGGAAGAACATTATTAAACAGAAGGAGATTAGCAGATTGAGGAGTGTTAATAATTTCATGCCATATGAGGAACTGGGATGTTCAACCTGAAGAAGAGAAGAAGATTCATAGCTTTCCTCAAGTACAGCATGTCCCAAAAGTCTTAGTATGGTTCAAAGCTTAGTCACTCCAGTTGGATCGCTGAGTTTTCCATTCAAACTTTTAATATAGTTTTTTTGAGTTTTGTGCAGCTTAGATTTTTAATCTTTCTAAAAATAAGGTACTTGAATGAACAAAAATGTGTATCTTTTCCTCAAATGCCATAAATGTTGTAACATAGGCATGTAGATGATAGATCCTATAAGGAACTGACTTCTTTTATGAAGAATCCAAAGTGTCCCAAAAGTTTTAGTGCAGTTCTAAGCCATTAAAGCTTTAACACTTTTGGAACACCCTATACTTGAAAGTCTATCACATGGAGAAGGAATTAGACATGTTCAACTGGGCCATTGAGAGTACAGCCAGAAATAATGGGTTAAAATTGCAAAGGAGGGGCAGCTAGGTGGCACAGTGGATAGAGCACCGGGCCTGGATTCTGGAGGACCTGAGTTCAAATCCAGCCTCAGACACATGACACTTACTAGCTGTGTGACCCTGGCAGGTCATTTAGCCCCATTGCCTATCCCCCACCCCCCAAAAAATTGCAAAGGAATAAATTTAGATTTGATGTAAGGAAAAACTTCCTAAATATTAGAGCTATCCAAAAATAAAATGTAACTGTCTTTGGAGATAGTGGGTTCTACCTCATGAGAAGGCTACAAGGAAAGGCTGAATGACCATTGATCAGACAGGTTATAGAGGAAATTTTTGTTCAGGTGTTGGTTGGGCAGACACCTAGACAGCACAGTAGGTACAGTGCTGGGCCTAGAGTCAGGAAGACTCATCTTCTTGAGTTAAAATCAAGACTCAGACACTTACTAGCTGTGTGACCCTGGGCAAGTCAATTATATTGGCCTCCATTTCCTCATCTGTAAAATGAGCTGGAGAAGGGCACTCCAGTATCTTTGCCAAGAAAATCCCAAGTGGGGTCATGATGAATTGGACACCTGAAACAATTCATCAACAACAGCAATTAGTTGGACAAAAGATCCTTCCAATCCTGAGATTCTGCGTTCCTGTGAAATTTCTCCTTTCTCTCCAATGTGCCAACTCTACTCCAGCCCCTTGTGTTTTTGGCAAGGGCCACCATCAACTGTCATAGTCCCAGAGAAACATGAGGGTCTAGCGGTGCCTCTGGGTTATTTTTATAGTAATAACAACTCATGTTTCTGTTCTCGTAGTTTAATAGTTTCAGTCATGTCTGACTCTTTAAGACTCCATTTGGGGTTTTCTTGGCAAAGATACTGAAGTGATTTGTCATTTCCTTCTCCAGCTCATTTTATAGACAAGGAAACAAAGGCAAATTGGGCTCCTTGTCCAGGGTCACACAGCTAGTAAAAGTGTCTGAGGTCAGATCTGAAGTCAGGAAGACGTGTCTTCCTGACTCCAGATGTGACACTGTATCCACTATGCCTTCTAGCTGCCCTAAAGAGGGAGATAATGTGGAAACAGTTATGTACATATAAGTTATAGGCCAGATAAATTAGGGATAGTTTCAGAGAGAAGGCACTAAGATTAAGGAGGACTGGGAGGACTGAGAAAGACTTCTTGAGGAAGGTGGGATTTTAGTTAGGGCTTAGAGACAAAGTTAAGGAAGTAGAACATAGTGGGTATGGAGGACAGCCAGTGATATAGCTAAAGTGGGAAGATAAGTGTATTGTATGAGGAATAGCAAGGAACCCAGTGTCACTAGATCAGAGAGTATGTGGAGAGGAGTAAGGAGGATTGTAAAGGGAAGAGGTGGCCAGGTTATGAAGGGCTTTAAGGGACAAAGATTTCCTATTTAAGCCTGTAGGTACTAGGGAGCCACTGCAGTTTATTGAAAGTAGGATGACATAGTCAGACCTTCACTTTAGGAAGATCAGTTTGACAGCTGAGTAGAGGATGGATTGAAATAGGGAGAGATTTGAAGCAAGGAGACGCACTAGTAGCCTATTGCAGTAGACTAGGTATGAGGGGACGATGACCTGCACTGGGGTGGTGGCAGTATCAGAGGAAAAAAGGGGATATAGATAGATGTTGTGATGGTAGAATTGACAGTGCTTAGAAACTGATTGTATCTGTGGGGGTGAGAGAATGAGTGGAGAATTACACCTCAGTTGTAAATCTGGGTGACTGGGAAGATGGCGATGTGGTCTACAGTAATGGTGTCAAATTCAAATAGAATCAATTGGGGGGAGGGAGGGTTGTCCATTAAACCACACATAAAGATCCCTGATGGCTACATATTGACTTAGAAAACCATACATTCATATTATCTATGTTTTATTATATTTTTATTTATTTTGTTAAATATTTCCCAATTACATTTTAATGTGGTTCAGCCCATGGCCACTGCACCTCTGGTCTACAGTATTAGGAAAATTAGGAATAGGGAAGGGTTGATGGGGAAGGAGGGAGGGAGGAGCTAAGATAATGAGTAAATTGTAATGTAATGTAAACAAATTCCATCTAACAGAGAGGGTACAAACTTGCCTTGGGGGTATTCGAACATAGATCTATGCCCCACCTGTCATTGCAAACTAGTTTGCCAGGCTCCTAACAGAAACCCCTTGTATGTTGTGAATTTAACTTTTCACATTCTATCAGTAATGCTTCTTAAACCCAAGGAAGAACCTGAGAAACTTGGGAATCAGATGTAAAAATCAGAAGTCTAACCTCCTGCTTCAACAGATGAAGAAACTGAGGGCTGAGGAGATTGTAACCTGCCCAGAGGCATGCAAATAGTGTCCCTAAAGATTGAATTATTTCATTTCCAGAGCTCCTACCCAGGGGGCCCAGTGGTCTGATTGATTAGCACTTCCCCATGCCCTCTATTTCAGACTTAGCACCATCCATGCCTCACTTTTCTCCCAGGCTGTGTTGCATTCAAACTCTGCCATTACTTCTGGAAAGGGTGTGTCAGTCTACCAAATACCCCTCCCTAGCCATTATACAGACATACATAACATGCACAATACATACATACACATGCAAGTACATATTATACACATACATACATACATACACACACATACACATAGGCCTCCCTTTATTAGAATTGGGCAGCTAGGTAGTACAGTAGATAGAGTGCCAGACCCAGAATCAGGAAGGCTCATTTTCCTGAGTTTAAATCTGTCCTCAGACATTTACTAGCTGTGTGACCCTGGCCAAGTCATTTAACCCTACTTGCCTCAGTTTCCTCATCTGTAAAATGAGTTAGAGAAGGAAATGGCAAACCACTTCAGTATCTTTGCCAAGACCCCAAATGGGGTCAGAAAAAATTGGACATGATTGAAAACAACTGAACAACAAATTATTAGAATGCCTTTCTTGAGGGCAGTAATCGTCAGGCTCTTGTATCTCTGAGCCTAATGCTTACACATAGTAAGCCCTTAAAAATGCTTTTTAAAATTTATCCATCTATAGCCTTCTCTCCCCCAAACCACTAGCCATCCATATCATGGAACTAGGAGTACTCTTGGATTGCTCACTGGATAAAGGGATTTAAGAAGCTGTGTCAAAGAATGAGTTAGGGTCAGTCCTTCATCTTGAAACATCTTGGCCTTACAGAATCTTGCTTGAACTAACTCTTTACAAAGATTCTTGGGAGAAGGCGAGTCTTGGTAAAGGTTGTAGACTTATTCAGAAGTCTACAGGAGGAGTGGAGAGGCAGGCCCAGGAATGATTAGAAGGTTAGCCTGCCACAGTTTTCCTTAGCCCACCTGAGGTGATAAGTCGGAATAAAAATAAGCAGGGACAGTTATTTATCTAAGATATTATTAACCCAAAGCTCTGGATAAAGAGGGTGGGAAGAGGGGTTTGCTCTTCTGGGAACCATAGGTCCCTGTTGTAACCATATAGAAGTATAATCCTGGGTCTCCCTCCTAAATTTGCCTCCTTTTTTGTCAACTTACCTATGGGTGAGGATATTTACAGGGGCTGGACAACATTCACCCGCTGAAACCCATCACCATTATTTACTTTACAGTAGAGACCACCTCCCGTGGAATTATTATGTCCCTCCCAAAATCATTCTGTGCAAAACTTAAATGTAGGAGATCAAGGCAAACCTAGCTCTTCTAATCTTCCCATTTTATTTTACCCATAGGAGGCAAGCCTTTTAGTTCTATATTAGATGTAATAAGCTTTGTTGCATGGTAGGATTTTATTACATATTTATTGGCAGGAATTGAATTCAGATCCTCTGCCTCCAGAACTTAGTTTCTGCTAAACACTATTGTCTCCCAAGGCAGAAAACAAGAGTGTTAAAAAAGAAGTCTGATCCCTCTTCTAGGTGATCAAGTTCCCCTAGGTCTGAACCCAGTTCTGACTGCCTGTTTGGGGCCAGAGGAGAGTGGCTTCTTAATGGAGAAGGGAGACAGATAAGTGCTCCAGACTCTTGGACCCAGGAGCCCAGCTCTTATTAGTAGGCTTATATGATTACACAAAAAAATAAGATTAGTGAGGGTGGACAGTTGTTAGACATACCAGGAGTAGTGGAGAAGGGAACTGCTAAGCACAATGTGACAATTTCTCCTAATAAATTGCAGGAAGCAAGTTTGCAAGCCCATCTATTAGGTGTACTACAGCAAGCATTTATCAAACATGTACCGTGTGCCAGGCACTGTGGTAAGCCCTGGAGTTACAAAGAATGATGAAAGACAGCTCGTGATCTCAAGGAGCTCACAGTCTAATGGAGGAGATAACATACAAATAGCTATGTAGTACAAAGCAGAAACAGGATAAATTGGGGATAATCACAGAGACAGTTTTCCTGTAGAAGGTGAGATTTTAGCTGGCACTGAAGAAAGCCGGGAGTCAGGGATTAGGAGGGAGCCCCTTCCACGCAGTGTCTCGTGTGACTAACAGCAAAGAAGCCAATGCACTGGATCGTTGATTATTTGGGGAGGGGGTTGGTTAGTAAGGTATAGAAAACTGATTTACTCAGGATTTTTTTTCAAAGAAAACAGAACTGTCCTATTTTGTGGTTTGGTTGTTTCGCCTGGCACCTGGCACTTTGGTTGTTTTGCCTTCTGCTAAGCAAAACTTTCAGGTATTTGGGGAGAGCTTAAGATAAAAAGCAGGTAGGTACTAGCCAAGAAGCTTCACCTTAGGTAAATAAGGGAAGCAGCTTTCAGAAGACTCAAGCCAAAGGGCTGTTCCTGCAGGGTAGCATGAGCCAATGAGAATGGATCCTGATGATGTAATGCCTCCCACTTGGCACCTTATTGGAGGGTCCTAAAGACTATTTCACTCAGCTTTGGAAGAAAGATTGCAGAGGAAGAGATAGAAGGCTGGGGCAGAGGAAATTAGTAGATAGGGCTAAGAGAAGGAAAGGGAGTCTCCCAAACGGAGAGGTTCCCTCAATTTGTACCTTAAGGTAGGAAATGTCCTGGGGACTACTGGACCTTAACTGGAAAAGCCTTCCCCCATGGTCTATGCTTCTTTTATCTCCCTTAACCATTTCTAGGTTCCCATTGAGACAAAATTCCTGCATAAAAGCCTGTCCTCTGATTTCACAACACCCAGTCAGTCTCCCATAAATCTGATTTCTCTGTAATGTTGTTCTGTGCCCTTTGAAATGAAAGATAGGATTTTTAAAAAATGAGATCAATACATTTACAAATATATAGGATATGCTAACATCTTACAACTTTCAGGAATGTATTCTTTGATTTTTCCGCAGCATTCTTCCCAGCCCCCTCTCCCTATATTAGAACAGGGGATATTTTTACTGTTATAAAGCGCATTTCAAAGCAATACCATACAAGGCAAAGGCTGTCGAATATTTCAGTAATGTCTGTTGACTGAAGTATGCTCTCTTCAGTGCTTGTTAGGATGTGTGGGAGAACTTGTATACTCATTATACTAGGATTTGTGAGAAGACTTGTGGGTTTGGGGTTGGTTTTTTTGGTTTGGTTTGGTTGGGTTTTTTTTTTTTAACAACTTCACATTCTCCCTCCACAGAGCAGTTTGTAATCTCAGTGTGAGGGCTTTTCCAAGCAGTTTACATCCTTGGAAATGTTACTTGAACATCTTCATCAGGCTGGGGGTTGTTGGGGAGGGACTGAGAAGATCAGATATTACATAGGCCTCTTCCTGATCATTGCATTGTGGGTCATTCAGTTTTGGCTCAAATTCTACTTCCTTCATGAATCCTTTTCTGTTCCCCCCCATGCCCCTAGCTGCTTGACCTTGTATTTAGTTTATACTTATGAAATTAAGGAAGGGAGGTGGGTTTGGACAGCATATGTCCAAGTTAGAACTTCCCTTTCTGATTCCAGCTAGCCCTGTTTATGACTCAGCTTACTGAAGAGGCTTTGATATGAAGAAGCAAAGTCCTTATTGACCTCTGAGCAGGAAAAGCCAGCGACTCAGAAGACCTTTAAAAATGAGTGACTCCATCCCTATCCTTTTCTTCTTTCAACCCTTCAGGGGCCCTTGTGCAGCTCAGACTTCCCATGAAGGAGGGGTGGGGGTGGGGATCAGGTTGGGAGTGGGAAGATCAGCTTAACACATTCCCAAGCCCCTCCCTCCCCAGCTGTCATAAGCATATGGCAGTTAAAGCCCATGTCCTGCCCAAGCAAGAGATACCTGGTTTAGGGCTACCTCTTTGTGTTTTCTCTTTCTCAATTTAGGTAAACTAGTATTAATCTCAAGAGGAGGAATATGTCCAAGGCTTGAAGGTCATCTTGTGAGCTTCCAAAGTTCAACAGTCCCCAGCTCTTTGGTTGGAGCTGACTTGTGGTAATAGGAGGAGTCCTTGGCAGCTACTGCAATGTTCTTTGTTTGGTTGGTTTTTGTTTTTAGGCAATTGGGGTTAAGTGACTTGCCCAGGGTCACTAGTATGCTAGTAAGCCTCAAGTGTTTGGTCTGAGGCTGGATTTGAACTCAGGTCCTTCTGACTTCAGGGCCGGTGCTCTATCCACTTCGCCACCTAGCTGCCCCTACTACAGTGTTCTTAAGGTAGGCAATCCGCTGAGAAGAGGATGGGCTCTGACCTGGTTTGCCTAACAAATATCCACCAGGAGAGGGACAATGCATAGCCAAGGTGAAATGCAAAATACCTGCTCAACAGAGTCTTGCAAAGTACCTTATGTTTAGATGAAGTTTGGGTATCAACCTTCTACTGAAGCATAACAGAAGCTGTTTGTTTAAGTTTGTGGCTATCAAATGCATGCTTGTCAGTGTTTTGTGTTTAGATTTTCTTTTGAGGGTAGGAAATAAATACCTGCCCCATACCCATACCCTGAGTGCCTTTATACTTCACCTTTGGGAGGCCTCTCCTTAAATGTGAGTCAAAATCTAAGCCTTAAGCAATTTTCCCCCAGGGTAGGGTCACAAAAAGCCAAAGAGCATGAGTAAAGGAGTCTGACCCTTCTTCAGCTGGTCAAGCTTGCTTTCAATTGGTTCAGGGCATGAATTCCTTAGTGGAGAAAAAGAGACAGGGATAAGTATCCCAATCCCTTAGACTCAGTGGGAGTTCATATTGTTAGATTTGTATGTATACATATTATCTCTTCGGTTAGAATATGAGCTCTTTGAGGTCAGAGAAATTTAATTTTGTCTCAAACAATCCCTGGCACAAAATAGGCTCTTTGTAAATGATTATTCTTCATTGATTATGAGTTATGTGGCCCCCTAATAAACATAAGCATATGATCCTGGTTGGGGGTGGGGAGACTGAAGCTCAACTGTTGAGTAGAACATTCTTTTATGCAAGTAGGAGGGGTGAGCAAAGGAAAATGTACAACTTTATTGGAGTCAAAGGATATACTTCCCCCTTCTCCTCCAAACCAAATATTCGCTTAAATTCCTTCTTTCTGCATCCTTTTTTTTTTAAATGAGGCAATTGGGGCTACGTGACTTGCCCAGGGTCACACAGCTATTAAGTGCCATGTGTCTAAGCCTGGATTTGAACTCAGGTCCTCCTGATTCTATGGCTGGTGCTCTATGCACTGCACCACTAGCTGCCCCCTGCGTCCTTTTCCTTTCTCTCTGAATTTCCAGCTTCCTGGGTGTGCCCAGTGATTTCATATTATCCCAGTCATTCATTGGAGGGAGGAAAGGAGCCTGATCAACTATTAAAGCCTTAGCCTCCCAAGGTTATTTTCATTCTAATAAAGGTCAAGGCTTTACCCAAAGGAACTAAGAGTTAATGATGGAATTTCAGTCCTCAGGGGAAGTATTTTTAAATTAGGAGTGTTCTTTACACCCTCAAGTCCCATTTGGATTATTCCTTTATTTAACTTCCTTATTATAATGATGTAGTTAAACTTCACTAGGCTAATTTTTTAAAAAAAATTTATAAATTGCTTTGTTTATATATGTTCCCAGATGAGGCTATAAGTTTAAGGCTGAGGTGAAGACTGGATACATAGATCTGAGAGTTATCTATGCAACCAGGTGGTGGCATTATCTGGCAAGGTTTGGCGGTTTAAGGTAGAAGGCAAAAAGGAAAGGCAGAGGTACTCCTGGCCCCATCTGGTCATCAGAATGTGAGTGTGGCCGTTCTTTAAAACCACATCTTCCTCTTCCCACTTGGTTGATCTTGTCACCACCTTCTATCCAATGACTATGTGTGGGGAGAAACAATTGAGAAGACACACTGGCTCATTAGTACCCAACCCCCTCATGAATTCATGGCTGTTGATTATTTCCAATTTATCCTGTATATATTTTGTTTGTACACAGTTGTTTGCATGTTGTCTCCCCATCATAACGTGAATTCCTTGAGAGCAAGGGACTTTCTTAGTATCTCCAGTGCCTGGCACATAGTAGGTGCTTAATAATTGCTAGTTCACTGACTGAAAACAAAATGGAGGACCTATAACCACATGGCTTAATCTTCTCTGCTTTTGGGAAGTTTCTAAAAGTTATTAATAAATCAATACCATAATATTCTCTCTTAATTGGCTCAGCCCTCAGCTAGGTGAAAACAACCAAAAGCATTAAAGCCACACCCATCAGGGTACCAAACAGCAGAGGAAGCAACTAATGGGGCCAGCCCCTTTCAAATGCCCACTCTCTAGTCTCTAGACTGAAATTGCTAAATGCCTGATGGTTGTGGTTTTAACTGTTTTGTGGTGGGTGTTTTTTTTTTTCTTATAAGACTGGGAGAAGAGAAAGGCAATTATGTACTTTTATTGTTTCCTCCTTTCTTCCTACAGATGGTTGAGATTTACTTCCAACTGTTCTTTAAGTCGTATTTAAAAAGCTGTCTTACCCTTGATGTAAAATTATGGTGGGTCAATAACTTCTTTATGATGTGTGTATTTTCATATTTGTAAATGAGAAACAAAAGAAAAAGTCAACATCTATTGACATAAAACTGGAAAGATTTGAATCTTGATCCATAACTTTAGGATAAAGGCTGAGCCAATTAAGAGAGAATATTATGGTATTGAAACCAAAAATACAAGGCCCTTCCTCAGAACAGTTTGGGCTAGGGCTCTGAGTACTGTGTATGTAAAGGGTGAAAGGGCTAGAGGGGAGAGAAGATGGTTCCCTACTTCTCCCCAGAGCTGGCAGGAAGAACCAAATCATAGTATTTATTGTGAAAATGGATCTTGAGATTTAATCTTGCATTCCATTTTATATTCATTTAGATAGCTAGGTGGCACAGGAGATTCAGTGCAGGACTTGGCTTCAATCATGCCTCAGATACTTATTGTCTTTGTGACCCTGGGCAAGTCACTTACCCTCATCCAGAGGCAGCTAAGTGGATAGGGCACTGGGGCTGGAGTCAGGAAGATCTGAGTTCAAATCCAACCTGGCATGGATTAGTTGTATGATCATGGGCAAGTTACTTAACTTTTGTCTGCCTCAGTTTCCTGAACTGTAAAATGGGATAATGATAGCACCTACCTCCCAGGGTTGTTGTGAGGATCAATTGAGATCATATTTGTAAAGTTCTTAGCACAGTGCCTGGAACATAGCAGACTCTTAATAAATGCTTGTTTACTCTCTCCTTCTCAGAGTCAGCTTCCTCAAGCATAAAGTGGGGATAATAACAGCACCTACTTCACAGGGTCTTGTAAGGATCAAATGAGTTAGTATATGTAACGTGTACATTATATAAATGCTAGCTATTATTACTACTAATAAGTTAACAGAGAGGATAGGTGATTTACTCAAGGTCAGCTGTGTGACCCTGCGCAAGTCACCTTTGTCTGCCTCAATTTCCTTAATTGTAAAATAACTCATTAGTATAGCAGATACAAGTAGTGGGAAAAAAGAGTGAGTACAGTTTAGTTAGTAACAAGCAGGGCCAAAGTTAAAGCATAGTTTTCTGGATACAAATCCATAGATTCACTGCATAATATAGGTATTCCCACATTTAGACTCTAAGACATAGGCCAGTTGTAAATCGAAGGCAGGGAAGGGTAGAGAGTTATATATAATAATAACAACTTAGCATTTATATAGCTCCTTAAAGTTTGCAAAATGCATTACTGAAATTATTTCATTTTACCCTCCCAACAGCCCTCTGAAATAGGTATTGGAATTAAGGCATAACTATCCTCATTTTCTGCGTGAAGAAACTGAAGCTTAGATGTTTGGCCAATGTCACACAATAGTGTCAGAGGCAGCATCTGACTCCAGGCCCAACATCCTGTCTCCAGCTCTCAGTAAGCCCGAACTAGCTAGCTATGTGTAATCGACTTTGGTGGGTCAACCCCAAATCTCATTTAAATGACCACTTTGATCTGTCTTCCATCCTGGGACAGGCAGTGCTTCTAATACAGAGAGGCCTATTTGGGTTTCACCTGTTCTTTCTCTCCTCCTCTGGATCACCCTGGAGCAGATTTTAAAAATACTTCCAACTGAACAATGGCGCAGCTGAAAATAAATCTTTGAGCACATTATGAGATTCTACAGATCAGATTGGCAAGCTAGGTCATTGATTCTTAGCTTTTTTTGTGTTATGAACCCCTTTGACAATCTATAGACCCCTTCTCAGAATCATTTTTTAAAGTATTCAAAATAAAATAAACAAGATTATAGAGTTAACTAATTATAATGAAATATAGCTATCGAATATATATTTTTTAAACTTCACAGACCTCCTGACTTCTATCTAGGGACCTCAGTTAAGAACCTCTGGTCTAGATGGCTGTTGTCCCTCCTTTACTCTCTTTTTCTTTTCTTTTTTTTTGGGGGGGGTGAGGCAGTTGGGGTTAAGTGACTTGCCCAAGGTCACACAGCTAGTCTGTGTCAAGTGTTTGATCTGAGGCCGGGTTTGAACTCAGGTCCTCCTGAATTCAGGGCCAGTGCTCTATCCACTGCACCACCTGGCTGCCCCCACCTCCTTTACTCCCAAAGAGGACATCAGGAAGGTGATGTCTTGACTTGCAAGTGGTTTGGATTTAAGTGAGGCAGGGCTGTGCAGAGTCACCAGCCTCACTCTGTCCTCCAGAGTCCAGTGGCAAGACATAAGTCAAGATGACTGGTGATGGCCCAGCTCTAGATGGCACGATTTAAAGAACACGATCAGAAAAGCATCCATGAAAGATCATCAGAGTTGGAAGATACCTTAAAGATTATCAAAACCAACTCCATCATTTTGTAGAGAAGGAAACTGAGACCCAAGGGCAGTAAACTCATTGACTCTCTCTTCCATGCCCCAGAAAGCTCTTCACTCTGGAAGCTTGTTCTCAAGGCCACTGAATTCACCAATGGAAGTACCATATACCCCTGGGCTTCACCCTCTGATTAGAGACCCCTTTCAGAACTTTCATTTAACTAGGTACTCATGCCAACTATGTGTCTTTCCTCTCCAAGCTACAGCACTCTAGCCTTTCTTTTTCATTTTTTTGGTTGTTTTTTTTTTTTTACTAGGCAGTGGGGTTAAGTGACTTGTCCAGGGTCACACAGCTAGTAAATATCAAGTGTCTAAGGCTGGATTTGAACTCAGGTCTTCCTGACTCCAGGGCCAGGGCTCTCTCTACTGTGCCACCTAGCCCCTAATAATAACATCAATTTGATTTCTTTTTTTAGCCTTTGCCATCCTTACCCCTCTCCCACCCCATTTTATCTTACTTCCCATTCCCCTCCTTAGGGAAGGGATTCCCTTTCTTTGTGCCTTTCTTTGTATTTCCTGTGCTTAGCACAGCGCCTGACACATATTAAGCACTTAATAAATGCTGGTCGACTGACTGAACTAACCTGCCTAGCATCCCATTTCAAATTAGTAGTAGAACCAGGGCTAGAGAATTCTCCTCTCTAGACTCCTTGTTTCACTTGACGACCATGTTTGCAGATGCTGGGGAAGGCACAAAATTTAGCTAAGATCGTTTTTGTCCTCATGTAGTTAATAATCCAGTAGGGGAGTAAGTCACAAGTGGGGTGTATGAGATGTTCAGGAAGACTAGCCTCTCTGGTGCGAGGCCTTGCCAAGCTCTTTTCAGGGCTGCTTATCCACCTTTGGTGTCCACGTTTCACCCAGCTATTATCTGTGGCTCCAAAAAGCTGTAGCATGCATAGTGACCAAGTGCTGGTAGAACCATTTAGACAGACCGGCTAAACCAGAATGAGGGTAACCAACAGGCCTCAGACGTGTCAGGGAGTTAGGGGGATGTCTTCCCCAAGTATGTGAAGACTCCCCCCAGCAGAAAGGGCAGATGAGAACAATTTGTCCCAATGGCCCTGAAGGAGGCTGAAGCAAGTGCTGTAGAGCTCAGACGTGGAAGATGCCAAGGTCATCCACTCCATCTTGGGCGTTCGCCAGACATCCAGACTTTTGTTCTGCCACTGGACTTCAATGATTCTAGAAGACAGAGCGAGGCTAATGACTTTGTGCCACTCTGCCTCGTTTAAATCTAATGCGTGCACCAGTCAAGACGTCACCCTGTGATGTCATTTGTTCTCTTCGAAAACAAAGAACAAACAAGTCACAAGCACAGATAATAATAATATATGTAACTTTACATGATAAATGTATTTAAGAGTTATACATCCACTATATAAGAATTAGAACAGGGCATAGAATTCCTATAGTACTTACAATAAGGACTCTTAACCTTATATATTGTATTCTGACTCCCTTTGGCAGTCTAGTGAAGCCTATAGACCCCTTCTCAGAATAATATTTTCAAGGGTATAAAATAAGACACATAGGAATACAAAGAGAATCAATTACATTGAAATACAGTTATCAAAATATTATAAAAATAAGCTCACGGACCCCCGGTTAAGAACCCCTGATTTACAGTTTTTTCTACACAACCTTCTCTTACGTGTTGCTTTGTAGTCTTCTATCATTATTCTTATTTGATTATAAACGCCTTGACGTCAGGGACCATGTTCTATTTTTTAAATTATATTTAATTTTTTTAATTAGCAGAAGTGCTCTTCATCTTTCCCCTCAAACACTCCCCCACCATTACTTTGAGAACGAAAGAAAACCAGAACCCTTATTTCTGCAATGGTCATGTCCAACAAAAAAAATGGGACCATGTTCTATTAATCTTTGTATCTTTCCCCCAGGGCTGAGCGAGATGCTTTGTAGGTGCTTAATAATGATTTGTTGAAAGAATGAATGAATCTGTCATATCATTTAGTCTTAACTCACCCCTCCTCTAATTCCTTTCTTCCCCCTAAGTCTTCCCACCTAAGCATGACAGCCTGGTACAAAACTAGGGACAGAGAACAGATCACAGAAAAATCACAGAAATATGGAATTGGAAGAGCCGTGATGCTAAGTAGTTAGCACATCCCTTTGCTTCTATTCTTTTCTTTTCCCTCTTAATTCTAGTGCTTTGTCTCTTTTAATTATTTCCTATTTATCCTTCATAGAGCATATTTATATATATTTGTTTGTTCAGTGTCTCCCCCATTAGATTGTAAGCTCCTTGAGGGCAGGGACTGGTTTTACCTTTTTTTGTATCCCTAGTGCTTAGCACGTTGCTTGGACATAGTAGGCACTTCATAAATGTTTATTGACTAACTTGTAGACTGGCCTACATCTCCCCAGAAGATTAGTTGAAACAAAAACATCAAAGTAAATACCTTATTTACATTCATTAATAGGCTCTTTTTTTTGTTACGTCTGTCATTTATGACTAACTTCATATCCCTTCCCCCCTCTGAGGAGCCCCTCCCCCCATAATCTTTGTTCCCTTGTAACAAGTAAGTATTGTCAAGAAAAGAGTCTTAACACATCAGTCATGCCTGGAAATGTGTGTCTTATTCTAATAATAGCTAGCATTTATATAGTGTATATACTAAGTGTACTAGGTGCTTCATTACAAATATTGTTTCATTGGAGCCTCACAACAACCCTTTGAGGGAGGCACTGCTATTATCCCCATTTTACAGTTGAAGACACTGAGGCAAATAGAAACAAAGTGACTTGCCCCAGGTCACACAGCTAAGGCGTATCTGAGGCAGGATTTGAATCTGTCTGCCTTACTCCAAGCCTAACACTCTAACCGTTGGCCATCTACCTGCCTCTACACCCTTGATTCTACACGTGTCTACAGGAAGCAGGAGGCACCCAGCCATCCACCAGCGTTCTGAAGCGATGGTCCGTCACTGTATTAACCAACATTCTGAAAATCTCAACATTGTATTCCTTTACACTGTGGTGACTATCACAAATTGTTCCTCTGGTTTTGGTTATTTCTGCAACCAGGCCACACAAGTCTTTCCACATCTTAAACTCAGCATGTTTATAACTGAACTCTCTTTCCCCTTGGGATTTCCCCTCTTCCAAACTTCCCCATTTCTGTCAAAGGCACTGCCTCCCGTCCTCCCACATCTGTTCTATAATCTCTGCACTGTCGGGATTCCTTATTCTCCATTGCTCCATGTACAGTCAATTGCCATATCCGGCTGTTGGTGCCTTCACAACATCTCTCACACTGAATCCTTCTCTCCACTCACATAGCAACCACCTTAGCTAAGGCCTCCTTCATCACCTCATGCCTACGTTATTACAACTGTGATGATTAAAACAGTTTCAAGAGACAGGATTTCTGGGTAATTTAATCATTTTATTAACAATGCCAGTATTTTAGTAAGAGGACAGTCATTTGGCTGTCTCTCTCTCAGACCGAGGACAATCATGGCGTTCAGGGGCTTATATATACATTGGAAAAGGGGTGTCCCCGATGGTGGCAATCCACTCTGATTGGTTAACAATTAATGATCGAATGAATAGTACAATGAGGGGGCTGGACCTGAACTGATAATTGGCTACTAATATGAGAGAGGAATAATCATTTCCCTCATTACATAAGCTTCCTAATTGCTTTCCCTGCCACAATCTCACCACTCCAGTTCATTTTACACATTGCTGCCACAGTAATTTTCTGTAAGCACAAGTCTGACCTTGTGACTCTCCTATTAAAGTAACTCCAGTGACTTCTTATTGCTTCTAGAATAAAATGCAGGGCATCCCCTAAGTCTTAGTGCAGTAAACTTCATTAAGATTTTGGGGACACCCTGTAGGAATTCCTCTGTTTAACTTTTAAAATCCTATACAACTTGGCACCAACCTATCTCTCACTACTCATTGGACACGACTACCCTTCCTGCATCATGATCCAGCCAAACTAGCCTTCTCTCTGTTCCTCTGTTCGTGACACTCCATCTGCCATCTCAGGTCCTTTTCACTGGCTATCCCCCATGCCTGGAACGCAGTCCTTCCTCACCTGCACTTCACAGAATCCGTCTCTTCCTTTTAAGGGGCAGCTCAGGTACCATCTTCTGCCTGAAGCTTTTCCTGATTGCCCAAAGCACTGGTTAGCCCCTCCTGCCTCCAAACTACCTTGTGTTGATGTGTACATCCATATGTCTATGCATGTAAACATATGTACATAAATGTCTGGGGAAATTGTGACATAGAAATATGGACTGTTATTGTGCTGTAAGAAATAAAGAATATGACAGGTTCAGAGAAGCTTGGGAATCAACCACTATTTATTAAGCACCTACTATGTGCCAGGAGCTGACTCAGTTTGGGTTGCTGGGGACCCCAAAATGTCAGGGTAGGGCAGTGTCCCACCTGGAATGAATTCACACACTCAAACCTTCTTCCAGTCAAGTGACAAGGTTTATTATAACTCCAGTTAAGAGGGTGAAATTCTTAGGGAACCTGCAACTTAATGGGACTGAGACTGATACATACAAAAGGGACAGTGAAAGGCTCTTGGTGGGATTAAGGAGTGGTAAGTAGTCTGGGGTGGGCCAGGTCCAACAGTGAAAGGAATATCAAGCAGGCTAATTAAATGATCTAGGTGGAATTAAGGAGTGCAAGTAGTCTGGGGTGGGTCAGTGATCTGGGCTGCTGGAATATATGGGGAAAATTAAGGAATTGGATTGTTTCTATAGACATGGTCTTTTCCTTTTAGGGGTCCAGGTCCCATAACCCCATCATTACTATACCAGGTAATGGGAATACAAGTACAAAGATTTAAACAATCTCTCCTAGTAATGTTCTTACGTTCTGATAGAGGAGGCAGCAAGTGCTCATAAAAATACACACAACTTAAATATAAAATTAGTAAATACATATATGTGCATATGTGTACATATAAATAAATATAAGGTTAGTAAATACATATATCCATATATGGACATATAAAGAAATATAAAGTTAGCAAATACAGATATACCTATATGTACCTATAACTACATACAAGGTTAGTAATTATATTTATGTATGTGTATAAGTAAATATAGATTAGTACATATCTATATACATATATGGATATAAATAAATAAATATAAGGTTAGTAAATTCATATATACACATATGCTTTTTGTTGTTGTTTTTCAGTTGTGTACAACTCTTTGTGACCCCATTTGGGGTTTTCTTGGCAGATACTGGAGGGGTTTTTGCCATTTCCTTCTCCAGCTCTTTTGACAGGTGAAGAATGTGAGGCAAACGGGCTAAAGTTGGGTCAGCTAGGTGATGCAGTGGATAGACCTCTGGCCTTGGAGTCAGGAGGACCTGAGTTCAAATCTGGCCTCAGACACTTGACACTTACTAGCTGTGTGACCCTGAGTAATTCACTCAACCCCATTGCCTAGCCAAAAAAAAAAAAAAAGAAAAGAAAAGAAAAACAAACAGGGTGAAATGACTTGCCCAGGATCACACAGCCAGTAAGTGTCTGAGGCCAGATTTGAAGTGAAGTTTTCCCAACTCCAACCTTGATATTCTATCCACTGTACCACCTATACATATATGGACATAGAAATAAATACAAGGTTAGTAAATAAGCATATATATGGACATATAAAGAGCTAAATATAAGGTTAGTTAATACATATATGTGTAAAATAAATACAATGTTAGTAAATACATATATACATATAAATAAAGTTAACATATACATATATGGACGTATACATAAATAAAAGGCCAGTAAATACATATACATAAATATATGTAGGCATATTTACTAGCCTTATATTTAAGTTGTCTATATTTTTATAAGCGCTTGTCTCCTCCATTACTAAAATGTCAGCTCATTGCTAGGAGAGATTGGTTAGTTCTTTGTACTTGTGTCCTCATTGCCTGGTGCAGTTCCTGGCACACAGTAGGTGCTTAATAAATGCTGGTTGATTCCCAAGCTTCTCTGAATCTGTCATAGTCTTTATTTCCTACAGCACAATAAAATTCCATCATATTTCTATGTCACAGTTTTTCCAGACTTCCCAATTGATGAGCACATTTCTCTCTTCCTCACAATGGAGGTTAGGGTGCCCCCGCGATCTGGAAAATCCACACAAAATTTATCAGCTCTCCCTTCATACCAGAGAAGAAGTCTGAATTTTTTCTTTTTCTTTTTCTTTTATGGGGTGTTTACAGTACCTTTTTGTAAAATTTGCATTAAGTATTTGATCATAGGCTCTCTGTTGTCTGCTGGCCTTTGTGTGTTGTCTGCAGCTTCAGCAAAACTGTCCTAAAATTCCCATTTAATTTCTTATTCTGAAGCACTATATATCAAAACCGCCATGGGAAAGTTGTGATGTGGAAGGGATAACTGTACTCACTTTTGGTAACAAACTATAACTCTTTTGGGCACTAGGTGGCGCAGTAGATTGAGCACAGGCCTGGAGTCAGGAACACTTGGGTTCAAATCCAGCCTCAGACACTAACTGTGTGATCTTGGGTGTTTCACTAACTCTGTTTGCCTCAAGGAGGCAAGGAGAAGGAAATGGCAAGCTACTCCAGTATCTTTGCCAAGAAAACCCAAAAAAGGGGTTGCAAAGAGTCTGACACAACTGAAAACAACTGAACAATGTAACTTTCTGTATATATGGGATCTTTGCCTCAGTTTTTTTTTGTTATTGTTGTTTTTTGTTATTGCTGTTGTTATTTTACTTCTTTGGTGGTATATACCTTGTAATGGTATCACTGAGTAAAAAGGTATATACAGTTTAGTGACTTTTGAGGTATAGTTCCAGATTGTTTTCCAGAATCATCTATTCACACCTCAACTATCAGAGCATTAGTATGTCTACCCTCTTACAATTCCTCCAACATTCACTTTTTTTTTCACATTTGTCATCTTTCCCAATCTATTGGTGTGAAGTGAAATCTGAGTTGTTTTAATGTGCATTTACCTTTTTAATTATTTGTTTGAATTATTCTCCTATATGGATATTGATAGCTTGGATTATTTGTTTCAAAACTATGTATTCATATCCTTTGACCACTTATCTCTTGGAGGAAGATGATTGTTCTTGCAAATTTGTGTCGATTTTCCAGGTATCTTTGAGATTAAACCTTTATCAGAGATATTTATTGCAAAGATTTTCTCCAGTTCACTATTTCCTTTCTAACTCTAACTGCATTGATTTTGTTTATCTTTTCAATTTTATATAATCAAAGTTGCCCATTTTATCTTCTACAATTTCTTTATTCTTTGTTAATTAAGAATTCTTTACCTAGCTATAGTTGTATGGGCCACCACCTTCAATTCCCTTTTCATTTTTTTATGATGTAATCTTTTACATTTAGGGAATTTATCCTTTGGATAAATTATATCCTTTTATAGGTGTATATATAAAGGTATATGTATAAATATATAGAGGTACATATAAAGGTATATGTATATAAAAGGTATATCCTTTTAAAATAATTTTATTGTTATTCTGAAATTAACAAACATGAACATTTTTTCATATAAAGAACAGGAAAAAAAGAAGTTGCAAATCTTTTATACATAAAACTTGCTGTTTTAAAAAAGTATGTACATTCTGATTGTATTGTTTACCTTTAATTTTTCAAAAGTACTTTCACATTCATTGTATCTTTTGATTCTTACAATAATTCTATAAGATAGATTTGATTGATGAGGAAGCCAGCATTATTTGCTTAAATATCACCGAATTTTAGAGCTGGAAGTTCTCATAGATATCATTTGATCTAATCTCCTTTACAAAGGTGGCCCCACCTACAATCTTCTATGGACCAGTGAGATAGCTCCCTGGGGGAAAGGGCTTTCTAGCAGGGCTCCAAAAGTTTTGGTTGAAAGAGAATGATTGTGGGAACATGATGTTTGGGACACTAGAAGAGCATAGCCAGGAGACAGCATGGAAGATAGCCAAAAGCAAGACAAGAGTCTGTTTAATTGAGTGAAAAACAATAAGTCTTTCCCTGGGGCAGCCAGGCGCATGGAATTGTAGCATCTCAATTGGACTGAGATCAGAAGAAGCATAGGAGATTCTCTCTCCTGGACTGTGAAGCAAGTGACTAAGGAGCATGTCTTTCCTCTCCCTTTCCATTTCCCGTCTCTTCCCTTCCCCTCTCCTCTCCTGTCCTTTCCTCTTTCCTCTCTTCTCTTTTCTCCTATTTTGCTATCCATTACTGCTGCTGCTGGTATTTTGTAAGCTTGATTATCTTTGTATAAATTAATTTGTTCCCATAGTCTGTGATGGGTATGTCTTTAGTGGAAAGCACAGCGTGTGTGGAGGTATGGGCCTGAGGGCTTTTGTGTTTCACAAACTTTCTGCCTTAACAACTTTGTAATTCTAGCTGGGGAGGTTAAAAAGCCTCCCTGGGGACTATAGGGTCACAGTTTAATTTTAGGAATGATCTTACAATTCTTTCAAGCAGAATCCTAAAAATTGGACTTAGTCCCACTTAGATTTCCCCTGGAAGATTGAGCAGTTGGAGAATAGTGCTGCTAAAGGCCTGGGTGTATTTGCTGTTTTTGTAGCATCCCAGCCCTGATTCACAACTGCCTCATCTTAATGTCGATTTTCATCTCCTGGGTCACTGTTCTGTTTCAGAGATAACTACTGTCTGAAACTGTCCCAGAAGCCTCAAGAAGCTGTCGGCTGTATTAGGAGCAGCCAGTTCCTTGGGTGATTTTGGGTCACAGGTGCTAGTTCTATAGTCCTGCCCAGAAAGAAGATTTGGGTCAGCTCTCAGGAGACAGCCTCACCTCCAAAGGAAAGCTCTCTAGAAGCTTAGACTGAGACTTTCCTGAGTGCCTGGTAAAATGGGATTTCTGATTGCTTAAGTCCCTGGGTCCTGGCGCAGACGGGTCTCTCTGAGGAAGAGAGAGGGCATTAAAGGCCTTTTTGGAAAGCTTATTTGGCCTCTGAGGGGCTTTCAAAGGTGGCTTTCATAACTCTACTCTGACTACTTAAAAGCTGTTCTATTCGACCATGCCTTTTTTATTTTATACCTTATTGGTGTACAAAGCACTTTTATCTATCCATCCATCTATCTATCTATCTATCTATCTATCTATCTATCTATCTATCTATCTACACACACATATTATATATCTTATTTAGTGTATACTGAAACAAGTATTTGGATAGAAGAGAGAATGCCCAGGTTCCTAGGAAATTTAACATAGATGTAATTTATTGAAGTTAAAATAAAAGATATAACAAAGGTATGGCTTGTAATAAAGACACCTAAGGTCCCTTTTATCTCAATCTGGGACATGCCATTGCACACGTGAAGTGTGCTTAGGATCTAGTCACTTTCACCAGGATGTCAACTAACCTGAATGGCCTTTGAAGATAAGGTTTGGTTACTCTAGAGGACAAATAGAGCTGGTATCCTCTACAAATACATCAGTCTAGGCTAAGGGGATCCTAAATGTCTTTGAATTTATCAATTATAAGTAAGGTAGCTGAAGATGTGGGTAAAATTCCCTTGGTGGTCTATGCTTGATCTTAACAGACTCAGTCATTCTAGCTATTTTTATGTGGCACAGTGGAGAAAGTTGCTGGACTTTCTAGGTAAAGCTGTGGTATATGAATGTAATGGGATGCTACTGTGCAATAAGAAATGATGAACAGCCAGACTTCAGAGAATCCTGGAAAGGCTTGTATGAACTGACGCGAAGTGAAATGAGCAGAATCAGGAGAACATTGTGCACAGTAACAGCCACACTGTGTGATGACTAACTTTGATAGACTTAGCTCTTCTCAGCAACGCAATCATCCAAGACAAAGGACTCACAAAGGAAAATACTATCCATATCCAGATAAAGAACTGATAGACTGTGAATGTAGGTCAAAGCATATTTTTTTCACTTATTCTTTCTTGTGTTTTTTTATCTGTTTCTTCTTTCACAACTGTGACTAATGTGGAATTTTTTTTACATGATAGCAAATGTATAAACTGCCTACCATTTTCAGAAGAGGAGAGTGGAGGGGAGGAAGAGAGGGAGGAAAATTTAGAACTCAAAATCTTATAAAAACGAATGCTAGAAATTTTCTTGACTTGTAACTAGGTGAAACAAATAAATATATATATATATATTTTTGCTTTTTTTGGTGAGGCAATTGGGGTTAAGTGACTTGCCCAGGGTCACACAGCTAGTAAGTGTCAAGTGTTTGGTCTAGGCCAGATTTGAACTCAGGTCCTCCTGACTTCAGGGCTGGTGCTCTATCCACTGCACCACCTAGCTGCCACGTTATGAAGATTTTAAACGAAAGAGGAAAAATATAGGTCAGCAAAACTAGTCAAAACATCATCCATGTGAGATTGTGTATGCAACATTCTACATCCATTGACTTCTACTTCTGTCTGAGGAAGTGAAAAACATTCGCATACACTGTTTCCCACCCCACCCCCAATCACCTTATCCTGGAATGTTATTTCTGAATTTGTATATGCTTTTTTTCTCCTTGTAAATTAATGCTAGGAATTTAATTGTCATCTGGAATACATGGAAACAAGTAGTTATAGGGAAAGAAAAGGCAGATACCAGAACTGGTCATCCCATCAGCAGCAGAACATAAGGAAATGTCATCAGGGATCAGTGTGGCAGATCATTGAATCTAGAGAGTGAAGCAAGTTTAAGGACCAAGAAGCTAGGGGCTTTAATGCCTTGGGTTGGGGGTTACAGATCAGTAAAAGTTAGTAAATCACTAAAGGTAAAAGCTCTGGAGCAAAAGTCCCTTGGATCAGTTCCAAAGAAGAGCCTGGTGCCCTGGGAACCTGATAGAGCTCAGCAAGGCCTAAAGCCTGACCATGGCTGGGTCATCATATTTCCCCTTCAGCTTCCTTCCCTCCACCAATATTCCCTTAGCCCTCTTTCCCCTCTCTTCCACCTAATCAACCCCAGGCAAAATAAGTCCAGAGTGTCTTGACTAATTCATGCTGAAGTGTGAATGATAAATGATGAGTAATGCTCTTTAGGAAGATAGTATTTTCATTGGGGATAATGCCTTAATCCTGAGGGAAAGAAGGAATCTTCGTGTGGGACGTCAGGCTGATAGAAAAAAATACTTAGAGAAGGTGGTGCCCCCTCAGACCATACCACTAGGTTTGGCTTTTTGCTGGGCTGTTTTGCCTGCCACTGTTGCTACTTCTGAGTCATCCAGAGCTGTGCCGCATTGTTTGAAGGTGTGGTCCAAGGAGGCCTTAAAACTGCTCTGCTCTGCAGGACCAGCTGCTGTTTCTAATCAAGCCACAACTTCTATAAATGCTTCACTCAGAAAGACTGATGAAATTTTCAGCTGGGCTCTCATGAAGGAGAGTAAACATTCACCAGTATCATCCTTTAATGTGAATATCAGATAGAATAAACAAACTCTAGTAGTGTTACTGTTCAGTCATGTCTGACTCTTCGTGACCCTATTTGGGGTTTTCTTGGCAAAGATGCTGGAGTGGTTTGCCATTTCCTTCTCCAGCTCATTTTACAGATGAGAAAACTAAGGCAAATAGGGATAAGTGACTTACCCAGGGTCACACAGCTATTTAAGTATCTTGAGGCCAGATTTGAACTCAGGAGAATGAGTTTTCTTGACTCTATCCACTGCACCATCTAGCTGCTCTATTGCAGTCATACTTCCTAGGAATATTGATGAATTTTACATATTATAATAAGGAATACGAGTTTGCAAAGCTTTTAAAATGAGGCTTTCCTGATCCACATACATGTTCCTGAGCATTCCAGGGGGCTACTTAAAGGGGCAGCCACATATGTCAGGCAATTGTCATGTATGACAAGCCAAAGGGTAGACATTAATTTCAGGATATTCCAAAGGAAATATCCCCTGAAACAGTTGAAAACCCAAAACTTGGCTGAGGGGCAATGACATTCCCTGGCTCAGTCTTGCAGGATAATTACTTCAGTGTCTTTATAAATAGCTCTGCACTTGCCTTTTTTTAGCTGCTAAACCACAGGGCCCACTTTGTAATGTTTGCGACAATCCTGTCTGTGATTTTGCTGGTGTGACAGATTTCATGGCCCCAGAAGAACTCCAACTGCTCAAAGTCAGAGAACTAAAAAAGGCAAACTACAAAGTCAGAATCCTATCTCGTCTGGATGTTCAAATTGATAGAAAACCTCAGCTGCTTTTCTTAGCTCGTTTTGCATTTGTTATTCCATAATCACAGCAGATCACTGTGATCAGCT
The DNA here is from genome assembly GCF_003287225.1 of Phascolarctos cinereus. NCBI lineage: Eukaryota > Metazoa > Chordata > Mammalia > Diprotodontia > Phascolarctidae > Phascolarctos > Phascolarctos cinereus. The sequence continues at coordinate 207,338,688 of NW_027555736.1, read as the reverse complement.
ACAGAAGTCTATCTGACATAACAGAGTGAAAAGAAGGCTGGATGGAGAGATCAGGGTCCTGATGTTACTTCTGCCATTAGTTAACGAACTCATTAGTTAATATAGTTAATAGTTATATTTATATATGGTATATAGTTAATATGGTTAGTATTTATAGTTAATACATTAATTAGTTAATAGAGGACCATGTGCAAATTTAATTTCATCTCAAGGGTTCTCAATGGACTCATTGTAAAAAGAGGCTCTTTGGCTAGACCACCAGAGTGACTTTCAGTAATGTAGTGCATGCTGAGCCTTCCTTAGTAATCTGCTTAGGAGACATGAAGGGCCCAGAATAGGAAGTGGAAAGGAGAAATAAAAAGATGTTGTTGAGAAATCTAGTGCTATTCTGCTATGATTTATTTTTAATATATTATTATTCCTAATAAAAAGAAAGTAAGAAACATTTCAAGGACTACTTGGTCATGCTGTCTTACAATATGCTCATGAGAAGCTTAAAAGCAATCTGCATCAATTTTATTTTATTTTTATCAAATGACTACTACGTACCAGGAATGATGCTGGAAATACAAAGATAAAAATAAAACAATCCATGTTCTTTAATAACATACATTCTACTGATAGGAACTGCCAACATATTCTCTGCTAGCATAGCAGGAGTAGGAAATTTAGTGGAAAATTGGCTTGTGGTTACATCTATAAAGGAACTTTGTATAATCTTAACATATCCACTAGAACTGCCTCGTTGGGGAGCAGTTGTATTTTTATTCTACTGAGTCAATTACTTCCTTGTAATAGGCTGGGACAGAATGTTGCAAACATTCTGCAAAGAAAGACATAATCGTTTATCAGTTATTTTCAACGATTTTGGGGAGATGGTAACATGGGAGGGTTCAATTCTGTAGGGAGGTGATGGGTAGAAGGTTATATCCAGAAATGACTATGATATAAAATCAATACATGTATTTTTAAAATAAATAATTAATAAAAGGGCTCTTGCAATAAGTAGAAGCTTGAGAACATTGAAAGCACTACGCAGTTTCTACAATATGATGCAGTGTTATCTCCTGTTACTTTTAAAAATTATACTTTTTTTCAATTAGCAAAAATCCTTCTTCCCACCCTCCCCCCACAACCCTTACCCATAACTGAGAACTAAAGAAAAGGAAGCCCTATTACAAACATGTATAATCCATCAAAATAAATGTGTCCAAAATTCTGTACTCTGAGTCATTCACCTCTCTCAGAGGAGGTGAAGATCACATTTCATCTTTGGTCCTCTGGAATCCTGGTTGACCATCAAGCTGATGGGAACTCTTAATTCTTTCAGAGTTGTTGGCCTTAACCATATTGTTGTCATGATATAACTTGTTTTCCTGGTTCTGTTCACTTTGCTCTGCATTAGTCCATACAGATCTTCCCAGGTTTCTCTGAAACCATCCCCTTTGCCATTTCTTATAGCTCTGTAGACTTCCATCATGTTTATGTACCACAACATCCATTCCCCGATTTATAGGCAGCTCCCTAAGATTCCTATTCTTTGCCACCTAAAAGAGAGGTATATTTTTATACATCCTTAGAATTTATCTTGTTTAGGATTAATCCCTCTCTTAACTTACCCTCTAATTTCCTCTCTCCTTGTTCTTTCCTATTTTCCTGTTGAGTTAAATGTATTTCTGTATTTGTGTATGTGTGTGTTCTTTTTCTTTTAACCAGGTCAGATGTAGTACTCTCTTTGGCCCAGCTCATGACCCACTGAAATGCTTAATCAAAGCACGTGGACTTAAATGTATGGACCTAACTCAATGTACTTTCTGTACAACTGCACGTCATAATCAAGGCAACATGCACTCTGCATCCACTTTTTTTTTTATCAAGTGTCAACCATGTACCAGAAATGGTGCTGGGGAATACAAAGATGAAAATAATTCACGTTCTTTAAAAACTTACATTCTACTGGTAGGAACCTATCAATTTATTTTCTGTTGGCAAAGCCTTTAGAACCCCAGAGTCCCCTCCATATTAGGAGTAGGAATTTAGTGGAAAATTGGCTTCAATGAATGTTTAAATGTACCTACTGGTCCTAGGGCTGTTATTTATCATCTGTTATATCAGATGATCAGATTAGTTGATAGCCATTTTGAAAGGTACTGAGAACCTGGTTCTGGGGAAATGAGACTTTCTACTGGTGAGTTTCAATAGACCAGATGGAATGGAGGTGTAAAGAACTGGTAGAGTTAACCTGAAAAACCCATTTTTTTTTCAAGTGCAGTACATTGAGTGCTGGGCCTAGAGTTAGGAAGACTTATCTTCCTGAGCTCAAAATCTGGCCTCAGACACTTAGTAGCTGTGTGACCCTGGGCAAGTCACTTAACTCTGTTTGCCTCAGTATTCCCATTTGTAAAATGAGCTAGAGAAGGAAAAGACAAACCACTCCAGTATCTTTGCCAAGAAAACCTCAAATGGGGTCACAAAGAGTCCGACACAACTGAAGTGACTGAACAACAAGAAAGGATTTCATTTTAGTTCAACCCCTTATTTTACAGCTGAGGAAACTGAGGCCCTAGAGGTTGTGACTTCCCCAAGGTCCTAAGGCAGTTAAGTGGCAACATGCTTGACTGTACCACATCCCTCTTTTTGAAACAATCCAGATGTATACATCTTCAACTATCAGAAGGGTTATTATGTGGAAGAACGATCACACTCATTCTACTCAGTCCTGAAGTAAGCAGTAGAGAAAGCAATGGACTTGGAATTAGGAAAGCCTGAGTTCCAATCTCATCTACCACATCTACTAGCTGTTTCACTGCAAGCAGTCACTTAAACCTCTCTTCATTTTAAAAATGTGAATAATGCCTATAGTACCTACTTCCCAGGGATGTTTTGAGGACAAAATGACATAATATATGTAAAACAATTTACTAACCTTAAAATTTTATACAAATGTCTGCTATGATTATTAAGAAAACAGATCAATAGAAATATTATTATCATCTACATTTTATAGATGAGGAAACTGAGCCTCAGAGGGATCTGCTTGCTGATGGTCATACAACTAGTAAGTGCTAGAGCTGAGATTCAAACCCAACTCTCTTATCTCTGACTCAAGTTCTCTTCTCTGCTCTAGCATACTGGCCTCCACAGCCACCAGCAGAGCAGAACAAAGCAGATGTGTTACAGTGGGTAGGTCTGCACAGCATGTTCGGTTGGTTCCAGTGACAGAAAACCTAGTAACATTCAATCAGCCCTAACTATAATTATAGCTCTGAATGAAAGATTATTTGATCCCTAAGTCTTTCAACAGGGAAATGTATTGTCATTGAACCATAATGAGAGCAATATAACAAAGAAAAAGAGAGATTTCAGGTATTTGGAATTGACAAGTTTATTATTTTTCTTAAAGCTAAAACAAATATACCTCAACACATAAGAGGCTGGTAAAATGTAAGCCCTTACTGCTTTGTTAAAAATAAAATCCGCATATAAAGCTTTTCAGCAGAACCTCAAAAGCAATAAAACACATTTTATCTCCACAATACGTGTTCTACTTTTTGATACATGTGTTGTCAAGTTGATACAACTCATTCAGTACTTGCCTATACAGGAAAAACAAACTTCAACACATGAGGGGAAAAAAAAAACACATGCTTTAAACAACTAAGACAAGTATCTACTGAACTCTTTAAATCTGTCAATAAATAATCGATAGTATAAAAATCCTTAACTCTATAGTTTAAATTAATGGCAGTGCCAATTATCATAATAAAGCAATCAAAGAACACTAATGCAGCTGAGCACATGTACATCAACAAAAAAAATCAGACACGAATAGGAAATTTTTGTTCTCTAAATAATTCCAGAAGAACTGAAGTTAAATGTTACACAATAAATTAATACCTTAAAGTTCTAGCCCAGCTAGAAGTCATCAGTCCTAAAAAGTGACTTACCATAGTTAAAGATTTGCATATAAAGGGTATAAATGTTAAGTCTTAGGTCAAGAGATAAGTAAAGACCATGGCTAAATGTTTAAGTCACTTCTTTGGAGAAGAATCACTATACAAATATTAAATAATTATAATGATAAAATGTTCTATAACATGGAGATATAAACTGAAATTGATCTTTGACATGTAGAATAACTTTATTCATTGCATAAACTGTCTTGAGTTCCGCAAAGAGTTATGATACGGAAGAAACATGCTGAAATATGAATTACATGCTAGTGACCTTATTGGGTTTACCCAAAGTCCTTATTAAAGAAGACCCACTGTAAATGCTATTCAAATAGATGTTTGCATAAAGTTTCCTCCATTCAGGTCTAAACAAGGAAAAACTGGCAATACCTAAAGCAATTTTCAATCTAGGAGCTCAATTACATCATTTTAGGCTACTGAACTAAGCTCTTTATTTTTTTGTACCCAACTTGAATCAGAAAGCAGTTCATATGGGGAGTTGAGGCAAGGGGGTACACTGCTGAGAGGAGGTAGAAGAAATAGAGGAGGCATAGTATTAAGGTGGAAAAGTCAGAAAGTACAGAATCAACAAGAAAATGCAAACAAAAAGAATCTGTGAATCACCATAAAAGCTGCTGATCAATCCATCTTAGCTAGTAGAACATGTATAGACCAAGTAATGAGCTGGCTATAACAGATGTTTCTGTAATTTCGATCGAAAGGTGAAGACACAGCCATTCAGGCAACCAAGAAGAAAAGTACCAAAGATATAGACCTTAAACTGGGAACTGGGATGAATATGGGCATATATCAATGTCTGACAAAAATTTAAATGAGCGTTTAAACATATTTTGCTTTTTGCTATGCAGATATAGCCAATCTCAGAATCACAGAATTTCAGACCCAGAAGGAGTTATCTAGACCTGTTTCCTCATTTTATAGGTGAGTATTGGCTCAGAGAAGCTTGCCCAAGATTGACAGTTGGTTAAGTGGAAGAATTGTGCTACTGCTCAGATTTCTTGAGTCTTAAATCTAGTGCTCTTTCTAGTGGCTGTGCGGTCTGAATGAGCATTTTGAGGTGCTGCAGAGTTGAGCCAACTGTACGATAATTAGCTGCTTAAGACTGTCAAAAAGGAGGGAAAGACTGAAAAACGGACAGTTGTCCATCATCATTAGGAAGATTCCTATCCATCTTAACATGAAAACTACAAAGTAGAAAAAGTTGTCTGGATTTCAGCAAGATTAATTATACCATTCTTAAGATGTTATTGAGATGAATGAAGATTCCATTATTTTGGGGATTCTAATGAAATAAAGAGAAAATGTAAAATGATTTCTTTCACCCATGACCAAATTTGTAGCGACTAAGCATACCATGATTCCTGAAAAATGACAATATGGGTTTCTTTTGATGATAGATAGCCTATGATGGGCCATTTTCTTCATCACCTTCTCTCTTTTACTCCAGCTAATAGACAGCTCTTAATGTAGTTAAAAAAAATTTTTTTGGAGGCAATCAGGATTAAGTGACTTGTCCAGGATTACACAGCTTGTTAAGTATCTGAGGCCAGACTTGAACTCCCAATTCCAGGGTAGGTGCTCGATCCACTGTGCCACCTAACTGCCCTAAGATCTTATATACTTTGAAGCAGAATTTAAAATCTATTAAGCATTTGAAGCCTTATTCTTTGAGTCTCCTCCATAGCAATGATATCTCTATTTTCCTTGAGATACCTACACTCCACACACATAATTTGTACCAGAAAGTTTGGGTTCTCTCTATGGGTAAAAATCTCTGCCTGAGTAGATTCCCACTAATGAAGGATAGAAGTCAATGATATGAGTGCCAACATAACACAACATAATACAGGTTGTGACCAAAAGAGACACTTAAATACTTGAGGTCAGAAAGGTAGTTGGAGATAGATTCCTCGCTTCCATTTCTCTGGTACCTTTGAAATCATTAAGAGTCAAATTCTCCAAGCTGTCCTCATGAAAGACATCCCTGAAACCTTTAATGGAGTATCTATTAAGATAAACTCCATGTCTTGATAAAAGGACATATACAAGTTTGTTTTTTTTTTTTTACTTTATCTACCATCCTGTCCCAGGTGCTCTCATAAACTTCTCAGAGCACGTTTTCTAGAAGAATACGTGATTTTAGGAGATACTACCTATCTATGCCCTGAAAAGATGTCAAGTCCACTTTCATGACTTTTTGGGGACATAGACCTGAGATCATATAGTCTAAATGTATTTTAACAAATGAAGAAACTTTTTATGGCAGTGATCAATGTATCCTTAAGTCCAAAATTCGTGCTTCAGTGGCAGTTGTCATCATCATCAGACATGAATTTGTAGCCTAACATATTGATTTAAGGGGTCTGTGCAGAGAGGGTGTCAGAATAGGAATTGGAGCCAACCTGTACTTGAGTATGAATCACTTTTACAATATCCTCAAAAAGTGGAATGCTAGAAATCCATCAATCTCAAAGGCAGCCCATTCTACTTTTAGGTAGTTCTAATTGCTAGAAAGATCTTTCCAACATCAAGCCTAAATTTGCCTCTCTACACCTTCTTCTACCCATGCCCCTGGTTCTGTGCTCCAGGCCTCAACGATATATCTTTCTAAAAGTTTAATGATTTGGCATCCTACTGCTGGGATATGCTGCTGTTCCTGCTCCCAGACAATCAAAACAACACAAGCTAGGCACAAACGTATGATGGTCTCATTCTACATGGATCTGAAGAACTTTTTATAAAAAGATTGTTTCCAACCTGGCTCCTATATGTAGGACACAAGAACTAAAATGTTGGTTTCAGCAACATTATAAACACTGATGACAAAAAGAAACAAAATCTTCACATGTTCCAAATGCAAAAACGTTAAGTCAGGAAATACACAGTTTCAAAATTATTAAGAAGGTAGATTTAGGGAATCCAACTTAAAAAAAACAAAACTACTGAGTACAGTCTAGGGAAAAGCATATACAGGGTATTCCAACTGTCAGTGCAATTTTAAAACATTAAAACTTTAAAATGCACTAAGATTGCTGGGACACCTTGTATTTTAGGCCAGTTACGGAAGAAAATATTTCAGTACAAAACTAATGAAGATGTAAAAAATTTCTTAATTTTCTAGTTTTGGTGATTTAGGGCTAGAAAGGACCTCAGAGCCAACAACTAATCTCATCCCTACATTTTGTTTAAATCTTCCATAATGATAAAAAAAACAGATTCAATTTTTAGGAATTTCTTGAATATAAAATTGCTATAAATACTGTCAATAAGGTTACTGATTAGATCATTCATGTGGTCCTCTGAAATAAAAGCAATTACCTAAAAAAGGTCTTTAAAAAAGTCAGGCTCAACAAACTGATGACAATGCTGTATTTTAAACACTCAAAGCACAAAATTTACCACAGATTATAATTTAAACATATATAGTGTCTGTAAATAGCAAATACTTATTTAATTCTGAATATTACCCTCTTGGTGTCTGTCTGAAACAGCTAATCAATTTAGTTGGTACAACTCACCTTGGTAGAACTCTTTCTTAAATAAGGTGCTGTTCAACACAAAGTAAATAATACCATATATGTCTACTTTGTCTTTGTGATCAATGAAATGTTTGGCTCTTCCCTTTTCTGGCTGATGGTCCCTAATACACTTGTGACACAGGGACAGGCAGATATAATTATCTTCATTTTGCAGATAAGGGAACTGAAGCACAGACTGGGTAAGGGATCTGCCAAAGGTCACACTGTTAATGGTATATATCAGCCTAAAATGCTAAGCACTAGATCACCCTTTCTCACCATGAAATTATCAGGAATATTCACAGAGCTGTCACAGTAAAATATCATATATTGTAATTCTGGTCCTAGCTTAAGCCAGGCAACTGAAGGACATTTTTTGGGGTAACCTTTTGTCCTTTTTAAAAGACAAACTCTTTTTTAATGTAATGTAGGTACTGAAATCACCTTTACCTAAATTAGCAAAACTTTAAAATCTGAACAAAGGTACAGATTTGATATTAGTGAACTGAAAGTAATATAATCTCCATTATATCACATTTGTTGCTTTATGATAGGCTTGCTACTAAACTCTACCTTTCACCTTTAAAACAAGCAGTGCCCCACTTTTCTCAGTGTACTTTTAAAAATAAAACAAATAGTACATTAGGAGATTCTAGAAACACACAGAGTATTCATTTTGTTATACTTAGAAATGTGGAACTGAAGTTGAAAATACATTATCAATGCCATCTTATTAGGAGATAATGCCTCAACTAGATTTTCATTCAAAATTGTTTATTAAATTTATGTCCTATAACTAGATTTGTGGATAATCAACTAGTGTATAATATACTGGACCTTATAAGAAAGCTGTGTTTTATATATATATGTATAAACACATATATTTTAGATGCCCATTAAAATGGAAATCCATTTAAATAATGAGTAATTTAAAAGCACTTTGCAAATATAAAGTGCCAGATTAATCTGAACATCATATATTTACTCACTCATGGTATGGGGGGTGTACACTGCAGTATCAGAGGGCTAAGACTACTTTACTGCTCTCCACAGAAAGAAATTTATCTTAAAAGTAAATTCTAACAGTCTTTTAATTAGGGAGCATTAGTTATATACTATTTCTGTGTTCTAAGTAGTTACTATCCTCTTGATCAAATTCTCCATTAAGTATTCACAATGAAAAGATCAAATTCGCTATTAAGTATTCACAATGAAAAGAATTCACAATGATATGATTAGATTCTGAAAGACTGTTAGAAATATTTTCTAATTATACTTGAGAAAATGAGTATGAGGCTTTCCACAAAGTAAAAATAAATAAGATATTTTTCTCTAGTAATTAAAAAAGGATTGTAATTGTATGATGGCATAAGGTCCAAAAAATGAAAAAAACATGATGGGGGGGAGGGAAAGGAGGGCAGGGCATAGCCTATTTCAAAATTGTATTTGCTTCTTTTCAGAATAGCTCCAGAGAGCATTTTATACACAAAATGAAATCTGTGCTATTCTGGATGTGGTAGATACCTGAACTGTTAGGGCTGGAAGGGACTTTATACATACTATCCCTTCATTTTACAGTCTTAGCAGGATAAATTGAGAGAGTCAAAGGATTGAGTTATCATAACCAGGTCATGTAGATGTTAAGTCCATTTTGAGTAAATTTGATTCTAAGATTTTTTCCCCCTAATAGATATTTGCACTATCTCCTCAAAATGTTTTGTCCTTAACATTTTCATGACACTGTATCTATCAGATATTTCTGAGTGTTTCATCAAGAAAGAAACAGGATGAAGGGCATATGAATTTTAAAAAGTTAGCTCCACTGGAGAAGAATGCTATTTATAGTAAAAAAGTATGTGGAGAAAATTTCATTATTAAAAAAGCCAAATGAAGATTAATCAAACACATTTTAAAAAATAATTCATAAAATATGACAAGGCTACTTAAAATTTTTAATTGATTTCTTTCTTTTTCAGGTTCAAGACCTGCGATTTCATCTGTGTGGGGAATTCCCAGTGAGATGTTTATCATTTTTAATCTGTCTTCTGGAAATCATTGCGTATTTTTAGGTTTAGTCTCTTCCCTTTGTTGAAATAGAATTTTTACTCTGTGTTGTATGTTTTAATAAAGTTAAGGTTAACATGGTGGACTGCCTAACAATATTTTCATTCAAAGATCATTTGTATTAAAAGATGTCAATATATGCTAGCATAAATAGAGGAGAAATTCAAAATCATTTCTTGGTAGTTAATTAGGTGATATAAGTTCCAACTGGTAACCTGAGTACTCTTAAAATACAGGATTCTTTACAAATGACAGCCTAGAATGATTTTTTCACAAAGCCAGATACATCATTTAAAGGTTTAAATTCTCTATCTAGTTTCTATTATTTTGAAGTATAGCTTATTAGAATTTTAATACCCTTAACATAGCCACTTAGATGTAAAAAAATTCCTAAATGTGTTTCTACCTTTGAAGAAAATATCTTGACATTCGGGTGGGAGAGGAAGAGGCATATAACAGGCATGCATTATTTTCCTGAATTTAGCATGAAACTACTACAAATGTTAACTACCAAAGATTTCTTCCTGTAAACCACAAAACATGCATTCAGTCTGAAATGTGTGCATAGACATACTAGATTTTTAAATATACGTATTCCTAAACCAACACTTTTTAAATTCATTTCCCTCCTAAGTTTATCAGTAAAATTTTTTGAGTGTTTCTGCAAGTTCATATATCTACAATGACTTTTGACAGCAGAACAGCAATATCCAGCTCAAGATAAACATATACGTATATATAGATATAAAAAGGACAGGCAATCACTTGAATAAAAAATCTAGAAAATTCACGCTTGATTACTGTACACAAACTGTAAAACTAATACATGTATATATAGGTATAAAAAGGACAGGCAATCACTTGAATAAAAAATGTAGAAACTTCACGCTTGATTACTGCACACAAACTGGAAAACTAATACATGTATATATGTGCATATATATATATGTTGTATGGTTACATATCAGAAATGGTGAGTCAATAAAATATAAATTGCATGAAGTACAAATAAATCTATCTTTTTAGCTTAAAATTTTTGTTAACAAATCAACTTACGATTATACTAATGATGCAACAATATATTTATGCTGTCCCATAAATAATAGGCTTACTTTATTGTTTTAAGCAAATATATTATACATTTACCATTAAATATCTTTAAAACATTTACCATTCAAATTTTGTAAAAACTTCTGCATTTTTACCCTACACAAGTAAAGATTTTTATATAAAACAATGAACAATATTAACTTTTTTATAAAACCATTCTGAAGTATATACAAGGCCAAAATAATTTTCTTCAAAAAGCTTTTTCATTCTATAGCTTTTTCATTAACAAAAACCAGATTTCACTTGTTATCTCAATCATATGACATCATAATTTATTATTACTACTGAAATACTAATATAACTAAAATTGTACCTAGTGGGTATATAAACATTTAGGATAAAGAAGATAAAAATTTACTAGATATAACCTCGGAGTAAAGAAAGAAAATATTATAAGAAGGGCAAAATTATAAAATTGTGAATAGCAGTGTTTCATGAATTAATTGCTAAATGAATTCAATATTTCTTTTATTTCACCTGTATTATGTTTGATGTAAAGAAACCTGTTGTAGGTAACTTTAGATGAATGAGATATTGACATACATAAAACTGTTTTGTGGAAAAAGCTCATGTGGGAGAAGATTTGAGAAAAGTACTAATAAAATAATCTGCCTGTGAATCTAGGGAATCATCCTAGCTTCTCCTTTCTTAGAGATCAATAAGAGTGATTTATCTGTACAACAGAGGTAACAGTCTTGTCAAACTAGAGGTAGTCCTCCTTTAAAGTATATATCACACTTTGATACTGCTCAAAAGCCCAGAGAAACATTTTTAGATTTTCACATGAATGGTTTTTGTAAGGAAGAGAAATACACAATTTCATTTAAAAAACTGAATTCTGCCTGTAGCAGAGGATTTCCGACAATGTTAGCAGTATTTATTTTTAAAACAGAGTTGATGCCACGCCAAAGAAAGGCAGCCTTGAATAGTATGTACTGAAATTGATTACACATGAGAACTACTTCAGGAAGGGCTAGCAATAGGTGGCTAAAAGTTTTTAAGGTGCCTGTAAACCTTACTTCTATGATCGGCCAACCAATTGAGATAATTTGCCAGCCTCCTAGTACTATCACTCACAGATTTTGTGAAACAAGACTTACAACAAATTACAAAATTGGTAATTGTTTAGCCCCTTAGAAGACAGAATTAATCCACTGGATAACATTTTTTAATTAGAACAATCAAGAAAAAGAATAAATTCATACTTCTAATCTGCTAAGAAAAGTGTGTAATAACTGTAAATTCCTAAATTTAATTTTTTCTCTTGATCACTGTAGCGATTTTCAAAATCTGGAATACCAAGCAACAGTAAGTCATTTCAGCCTTTTAAAGCATTTTCTAAGTGGCTTCATAATTTATAAAAAAGGTATCAAATTACAAACTGAAATCAAAATGGAAAGCCACAGTCAACATATTTTTTTAACCTGTGGGTTTGAGGGTAGGCATGTATCATGTTTGCTTCTGTGAAAGGTGCTAAATTCCTTACTTATTCTTTCAATCTTTGGCATTTGATTTCAGAAAGTCAAAATGCTACAAAATGAGATGCTTTTACGATGTAGATGCCCACACTTGGGGAACTTATCTACTCATTATAAACTTTACTCATCTTAGTAGCACAGAATCTTGAATTGGAAGGAAACTCAAAAAATCATTGTTTACCCCCAAATCTACATAATGAATCCTTTCTACAACATTCTTGACAAGTGATCACACAGTCCTTAGTCAAGTGGTGAGGAGTAATAACACATTTTAGTCACTGATGGGCTGCGCTCTACTCCAAAAAACAAAAATTTTGTGGCCATCTACCAGTAACCACAAACTGAAGGATCCTAGGCTACTTGTTTTGTAATTTGGAGTTGTATAACATAACCACATGAAGAAAGGCAAGACTTGTCTGTTGGTACTTCCTCAATATGTAGATGTATAAAATCCCAAACAACATAGAACAAGAAGTTCTACATAGATAGCACCGAGTAATCTTTTTTTGAAATAATACACTTAGTAAATACAGTGTTTTCCTAACAGATATTAAAAAAAATTGCATACACAGTTACTATTTCATATACTTTCCTAAAACAAGTGATATCTGACATATCAATCATGATGATTAAAATGATTGTCCCTAGATAAACAGATCTCTAGTCCTCCTGGTTTGATTTCCATTGATTAATGTTAGTAGGTAGGTGAGTGTGAAGAAGGATTGCCTAAATGTCTCCACTCAGAAGATAATCACTTTATTGGGTCTCTACAGAAACTCTAGGTAGCCATTATATACTCATGTCTTTCAAAAAAAAATTTATTATCATGTGTTTTGGCCAACAGCTAACTAGAGCTCTCATAATAAGATAATAAACTCAAAACCATTTTGGAAAGCTGCCATCTTTAACTTCATGCCAATTTTTCTGCCTCTAACATTATTTACTTGTCCATAAATTATCATTTCTATTCTAAGATTTACATTTCCATAACTCAAGAAAGAGGCTCTCTTCAAGATTTTGCATTATGATTCAATCCAGAGAGGGAGCAAGAAGTGGAAAATGCACTACAGTGGAATATCAGGAAAATCAAATTAATGTGTGTATGCCACAAATTTAAAATGTGTAGGGGGAACAGAAAAATGGAGAAAAAAGAAAATGCACTCACAAATATGAAAAAAAAATCTAACAAATGTGATAAAAAATGACATGGATATGTTTACTCTTAATTATCAATGTGGTCTAAGGGGCACAAAAATGCTTTCATCCAACCATTTTTAACAATCTTGCTATGACATAATGAAGGGAAAAGTTTATTTAAAATCACATTCTGAGCCTTGCTTAAGGTTGTGGGAGAATTTACATAGTTCCATGGAATAAAATTCTAGTAATTTAAAATGTATTCTTTTAAAATTAATTTTCAAAAGCAATGTTTAAGAAAATATAGAGCTTTAAATAGAAGTTTAAAGGCACTGGTTTTATCAAATTAAAATTCTAAGTGACTTAAAATTCCCATATCTATGCTCATTTGGTTTTCCATCACACCTTTTTTTTCCTTAAATTCACAGAATAAGCAACATTTTAGGAAAAAGGACTTACTAAATTTAGGGATTGCAACAAAAACACCTTTTCAACAAAATAGCAAAATATATTTTCTCTGCTTATTTATCAAAACAAAAACTATTCTATATTTTAATTTTAATTTTGCTAGATTTTTTGTTTATGATACATGTAACAATAATCTATCCAGATACACTGTGGAACCTGAACAAGCATGAATATGAAAGTGTCATTTAGGATGGGGAAATGTCTGTTTTCAAAGTCCAAAATTTATATTACTACTTAAAAATCAAAATGTCGTAAGTTACAATAACAATAATAAAAGCATCATACAATTAGCCACCAAAAATCTAAATGATTACTAAACTAATCTTTTGCCCTGAAATAAAATGTAGTGAGAAATGTCAAAAGTACCCATGTTATTCCTTAATGGGATGAAAAATAATTATGAAACAGGTCACTTGAAAATCTTTGGAGAAAATGGTTTATTAAAGCTTTATGGAGTGTTAAAAAAAACTATGATAACACTACAAAGCAACATGTCTATTTTTGGAAAAAAAAATGGAGACAACCTCTTTGCAGCAAACTGAAGTTAAACTTCTTATTGTGCAAAATCAAGAACTATTCATAAAACTCCCAATTTTCCTTCTTCAATTGTGCAATTTCAAAATACACTTGGGGGCTGAATATAAGATGACTTAAAAGTGGATAGGAATTTTTAAAAAGAAAACTAAATACTCTTAAGGAATGATCTAAAAAGAAAATGGATTTTTGGTGAGGAGACAGATTTTGTAAAAATCAAATACAGTACACAGAGAGGAGCCTTGATAACAAGAAGAAAATTAACAAAATGTAAAATACTATTGCCACAGTGTCCAGAGGTGCAGAAACAAATTAAACACATTCAACCTACTCTACAATCACCTTTAAAATACAAGCATTCCACTAACATGTTCAAATCTTTAACATTTTCTTTCAGTCATGACGAACCAGAAGTGTTCAGTATTTAGCAGTAAGGGCCTTCATTTTTAAATACATGTTGCTTACACATAAAAATCTGGGTTCTTACACGTCATGTAAAAATGGAAGCAAAATCATAGGGATCAATTATTTTTGTTCATATCTTCACCTACTTTGCACAGGCAGGAAGAAGCCAAGTTTTATTAACTGTACTTGTTATAATCTAACTACACATCCCAGTTTTTCTGGGACAGTACCAAATTCAAGGGAAAAAGTGTACTTTCAAAAATTGAGGTTTTATGAAAGGATTATATCTTATCACATGAGTTAAGATTTTGGTTCAAAAATATGTTTACCTCAAGTCTAACAGAAGCAACATACAGAGCAATGGTAGCTGGCCAATTTCCAGACTCATGAAACAGGATGGACAAACAACTTTAGACAAGGAAACAAATTTCAATGGCAAGCACCCAGCTAAAAATACAACTGGAAGCAAAGAAATGGAAAGAAGGAAACAGGCCAGAATCACCTGCGAAAGCTCAAAAGACAAAATACTACAGATCAAGATTGAAATCAGGATTGTGAAGTGCTCTTACGGTGAAAAAATTGCCCCTTTCTTCTTGAAATCCATATCTAAAAGCACTTTATACAGAAACTATCTTTTTGGGGACACATCTTTCATTTCTAAGAAATGTCATAGTTTGATATCTTTTTGGGGACACATCTTTCATTTCTAAGAAATGTCATAGTTTGAGGTGAGCTTGATTAGGAAAATGAATAGCTGAATAAAACCTACAAGGCAGCTGTAGAGACTTTTTTCTGTGGGTTAAGAATTTTTACAGTATTTTAATAGACAAACATTTCTTTCCCTATTCTTTTATCCCTTGAGCCCTTACAATTTAAAAATTGCCTCCTATTAAAATTCTTGATTCAATAACTTTCTGCTATATTAGTTTTTTAAAGAACCAGTTTCCTAAAGAAGATATACATGTGAATGATATATTTAATTATCATAAGGAAATATGATAGGCTTTAGTAAGATAACTTTTCCAAATTTATTAAAAAAATCAAAAATAAAAAGATATTTAATAACACTATAATAGAATTAATCTACAAGACAATTATTTTTGCCATCATTTAAGTGCTTACCATAAATAAACTTAGCTTTTTAGGAATTAATAATTATTAGGAACTTGATTACATAAACAAACCTCTTCTCTTATTACTAGCCAAGAGAAGACTACACTGAATAATTAACACATCCTGGGTAATAGAAAGGAACAATAAATTAGAAATGGTCCCCCAACAAAAACCTGTTTCCTAGTGAATGTCTAACACAGCTAATTCAAAGAGGTGAATAAAAACACATTAAATTGAAGTTACGTTCTCATAAAATAATATTTGAGAATATATTTAAAAATAATGTGACATTCAAAATAGATTTTGTAAGTCTTCTGTAAATAAAAAGTTTTTGCAATTCTACTAGTCTTTTAAAATAATTTCTCGTATAATTAAGTGCATTCATTATGTAATCACTTTAGAAACATTAGAAGCATTAATATTAAGACTAATTTCAAGTGGAAACAGAACTAATACTGGAATTCAAGACAGGTATACTGGGATGTGCATTAACTGTTTCAGAAAAACAGGTATATGATTTACTAACTTACTCTCTCAGAGGTATTTCCTAGATAACTGAAGGAGTTAATGTATTTCAAAATATCTAATACATATTTACTCACCTAAAAGGATCTCATCTTGTGGATAATGATGGACTGTGGAGAATCATAATTTCTATAAAGCTAAAAAACTGATTTTTTTGCTTTCTATAGTATCATCTTTATTCATATCTCAATCATTGATATTAAGATTCAAAAGAAAATAGTACCCCATTAACTAGAACTTATAATGGATCAAATCACATATTCCCCAAACAAATACATTCATACAGTAAAAATGCTGTAGGATGTGGTAGTGGTAGATTTGGGTGGAATTGCAGTCTGCCACACTAACAGTATAAAGGTATTCATATATCTCTTTTTGGTTATTTTCATTATCTATAGATAAAGAAGACAGTCATTTCACCTTAACATTTTGCATGCAGGAAAACTGTTTTCTATTTTAGTAACCTGAAAGCATGAATTTCAAAATGTAATGCATTGTATATTACGAAAATCTGAATCCAAATTTAAATGGTGCTAATTACAAGAGCATAATACATTAAATAGTGACCTTCTGGTATTTATAATTAGGGGAAGGAGAATTTTGAAAAGGGAGGCATTACTATGGACTTAATTTGAAGCCTTATCAGAGTTAATCCTTGATTAAGAGATGGGTCATTAGTTAACGTGTGTTTTTTTGCTTATTTTATCACTTATAAGCTCTTCCATCAAAGGAGGACAGGGGAAAGAAGAAATGAAAATTACATCTGTCAGTTTTCTAATGTTCACTCTAAGCTAGCAACAACCACATCACCAATAGCATATTGTTTGAAAATTTTCCTTAACTATTTCCTTTATACAAGAAAATCCCTTTAGGTCTATCTGGCAACTGCATCATTTACTACTTTATGGTACAGTTCAAAAAAACTAGTTATAGAATAACATTTGCTATTAATGGAAATTTTAATGAATATTAAAAATTTATGTTTTATTTGCATATTCTGTGAACTATTTGTGGATTGTGGTAATTCATTCTAGGCTTTCCCATCATTACTTAAATACCTAGTGCACAAATAACAATCCCTGACTCAATAAGAATTATGAAACCATTGGGCTCTTTCAAAAATAGAAAAAAATTACTCTTAATAATCATTAAGAAGAAAATATGAATAAAATTTATATCCATATTTTGAAAATATCAATGTTGGCCATTTCATTCCCAGTGACATCAATTACATAATGATTTAATATTAAATATATTACTATGTTAAACAGTGCAATATTTCAGTATTCACATCAGGCTAAAGTTAATGCTGCTATTATCTTTGATGTTACCATCAAGAAAGTAATAAATAAAGTAAGTTCATGCCCAAATCCTTTCCCAAATACTCAAAAGGTTATCATTGATTAAAACCACAAAATAAACGTTAGTCTTGGCTTTATTACACACATTCCTGTAAACATGGCTAATCTTGATTTTCAGAGTCCTTACGACTCCCTGTGATTTCTGTAAAATAAAAACTAACCTACAGTTCCTATAACCTTTTTGTTGTTGTTTTTTTGCATAGGGAATGGATTTATTTAATTTTAAAATGCAGCAAGCTCTTAATGACACTTCTTAAACAAAAAGTTAGCACTTAAGATTTCCATATGAGTTCAGCACTTGAGCAATAAAAGTGCTCTGCATAAGTTTATAAAATGTTTTTTCATATTTAAAAGTTAACAACTGAAATGTTTCAAAACAAATCACATTTATGATGCTAAAATAATTATATACATAATAAACTACCAGAGGAGGAAATCCTTCCCTGTAGCACAACACAGTGTACAGTTATGAAGCACAGTGTTTAGTAAAATTTCCCTTTAGTTTGTCCTCACATCAGTGCATAAGTGGCTTATGATTTCATCATACAGCCAGGCCTATTCTATTTGTTGCATACAAAGTAGAAGAGGGATGTGAGGAGTAATTTAAAGTAGATAATGGAAAAAATGTTTAAAATACAGTACATGTGCTATAAGCTGTGCACTTTATAAAACAATCTGCTTTCTTTCATCACACTCCTTCATAAAGCGCAATATGACTTAGAAAAGAGATAAATGTACCCTAAGGTTTTTTCAATATCCATTAAAACATTGCTAGGAAAGAGCAGTGTGTAATTAAAAACGTACATAGCTTAACATGCATTTCATATGGATCCCAAATACATACTGTGGGATCTTATGTTTTTTAATCCTTTTCAAAAAGAAAAAAATTTACATTAATAGGTTATCATCATCTATAATCACAAACTAGAAACAATAAGTTAAAACCTTCCCTCAAGAAACAAACATATTTAACACATTAAATTCATCACAAATTCCTTATGAAAAGCCAACCATCTTCACTGGTAAGTCATTGCGCAAAGGGTGCAAAGTTTTCTTTTAAATCCCATGCCATCCAAAGTGGAAACAAATGGTCATCTTAGCAAAGGCCAATTCCTGTTAGCAGACATCTAAAAAAACTAAGACATATTTTGTAAGCAGCTCAAAGCTAAACAGCTGGGAAAAACCTCCAATTAAATTTACTGAAAGCTTTGCTCTTTTAAGAAAAGTATTGTTGATAGATATTATTTTTGATTTCCAAACAGTGTTAACACTAGCTCTATTCACAGTAATATACTGTGTCCAGAATAGCTGGACAAGGACAAACCAAACAGGTTATTTAGAAGAAATTCATTAAAGGGCAGAATTCAAATGAGAGCAAGAGGACGTGGCAGGTATTTTTTAAAATCAATAAACACCTCTCAGTTCTAAATCGGGGCAAGTAAAGGTGCAGTGTGTCCCCACTCCCACCACTGGTGTGTTCTTCAGTCAGAGAACTGGAAGATGGCTTCTGGATTATTGCTATCAGGGTTGCTCGGCTGCAGTGTCTTTGTCGGTGTAGTTTTACCATGAGAATGAGAGGAAGAAGAATGAGAACTTTCACTTGAACTGCTGCGTGTCTCTGTACTCGTGCTGGTTTTCTTCATTTTCCTTCTCTTTGCGAGAGGAGCCTTATCAACATTCTGAAGGCAGAACCCCTCCCTCTTGTACTTGTTAAAGGCCTAATGGGAATAAAAATGACATATGTTAGGGTAAGAATATGTTAATATAGATTACACTGATTAAGTCATGACTTACTGTGACAAGAACCAACATTTTGGCATTCCCTTCCTCCTGAATGGGCAGCTAGGTGGGGTAGGCGGTGGGCCGCGACTCTAGAGTCAGTAAGACCCGAGTTCAAATTCAGCCTCAGACATTTCTTTGCTGTGTGACCTTGGGCAAGTCACTTATCTCTGCTTGCCTTAGTTTCTTCATCTGTAAAATGAGCTGGAGAAAGAAAGGGCAAATCTTTGCCAATATCTTTGCTAAGAATACCCCAAACAGGGTCACAAAGATTTGGAAACAACTTACAACAACAACTCTCCCTCTTTTTTTATGTTTGAGAAATGAAATCTTTATCAGAGAAACTCATCGTAAAAATTTTTTTTCATAGTAATAATTACCAACTATGTATTTTCCTCCCTCTTATTTTCTCCCTATTTATCCTACTCTCTCTTTTTATATTGTCCATTATCAAAAGTGTTTTGCTTCTGATTTTTACCTCTCCCAAACTATTCTCTTTTCTTTTTTTAAAATTTATTTTGATTTGTCAACAATCACTTCCATAAGCTTTTGAGTTTTAAATTTTTCTCCTCCTCCTTCCCCACCACATTCCTATTAAACATATTTTCATGTTTGTAAATAAGAATTAGAACCAATAGGAGGAACCACCAGAAAGAGGAAACAAAACAAAACAGAAGAAAAAAAATAGCAAATAGTATGCTTCGATCTGCATTCAAACTCCACAGTTCTTTCTTCGGATGTGGATAACATTTTCCATCACGAGGCCTTTGGAGATGTCTTAGATCCTTGTATTGCTAAGAAGGGCTAAGTCTATCAAAGTTAGTCATGCACAACATGGCTGTTATTGTGTACAATGTTCTCCTGGTTCTGCCCACTTCACTCAGAATCAGACCATACAGTCTTTCCAGGTTTTTCTGAAGTCAGCCTGTTCATTATTTCTTACAGCACAATAGTATTCCATTTACATTCATATACCACAACTTGCTCAGCCACTCCCCAATTGATGGGCATCCTCTCAATTTCCAAGTCTTTGCCACCACAAAAAGAGCTACTATATGTGTTTTTGTACATGTGGGTCCTTTTCCCTTTTTTATGATCTCTTTGGGATACAGCCCTAGAAGTGCTATTGCTGGGTCAAAGGGTATGCACATTTTCATAGCCCTTTGGGCATAGTTCCAAATTGCTCTCCAAAATGGCTGGATCATTTCACAATGCATTAGTCTTCCAATTTTCCCACATCTTCTCCAACATTTATCATTTTCATGTTTTGTCATGTTGGCCAATCTGATAGGTGTGATATGGTTCCTCATAGAAACAACAACTCTCTTGTGTATTAGGTTATTTAGGATGGTAAAGTAGGCCATGGGAGGAATATTTCTAAAAGTTGTGCAGCATAACAAAATTGCCCCCTTTGAAATATAATGTGCAGGCCAAAGATTCTATGTAATCCCTGGAAGAAATCAATTAGACTCAATTTAGGAAATTATTGATTAACTATAAATATCTGGACAATGCTAACAATTTAGAACACCACTATTTTACTGGCGCCAGGTCTTTGAAATTTTTATCACCGAGCACCCAAACTGAGCAGCTATGTTCCATTATAGTTCAGTTTAACTTAGATGTCTTCCTGACTCCAAGTCCAACACTCTGGGCCCAGTAACTTGTTCCTGGTTACTATAAAAAGTCCCTCATTGATTCCTTGGCTAACTCCTCATCATGACTATGCTGAAACTATTCTCCTTTAGTCCCCAGCTCCAGCTTTTTTTGTTCAGTCATCTTCAGTCATGTCTGACTCTTTGTGACCTCATTTGAGGTTTTCTTGGCAGACAGACAGGAGTAGCTTGCCATTTTCTCCTCCAGCTCATTTTACAGATAAGGAAACTGAGGCAAACAGGGTTAAGTGACTTGCCCAGGGTCACATAGCTTGGAAGTGTCCGAGGCGCAGTGCGCTATCCACTGTGACACCTAGCTGTCCCCCCACTCTCATCCCTACTCTGCAGCTATTATGTCTATGAAGCTGGCACAATCTAGGCCACCTACATAAAGCTCTCCTACTAGAATTTCTCTTTTCTTCAATACACATGCCTTATCCTGACCTTTATTCTCTCATTCTCCTCTTCAGTCTCAAAGGAAACACTGTCCTCCTCCTTTCTAAAAAATCTCTTTAGGCTGTTTTACTTGTTCCTGACTATTTCCACACAACGCTGACTTTTCCTGAATTATAGCTCAGCACTTTTGTACACGATCAGTTACCATAATAATATGTACTTCATATTAGGCTGAAATTTTATTGAGTTTCTTCACTAATAACAACAATAATAATAATGACAGCTAACATTTACATAGTGCTTACTATGTGCCAGGCACTGTGGTAAGTGCTTTTTAAATATTATCTCATCTGATGATCACAACAACCCTGTGATGTGGGTGATATTCTTATCTCCATTTTACAGATGAGGGAAACTGAGGCAAACAAAAGGTTAAGTATCTTGCCCAGGGTCACAGAGCTAGTGTGTGACCTATGTGGCTACATTTGAACTCAGGTCTTCTTGACTCCAGGTCCAACACTATCCACTGCAACACCTATAGTACACACAGAGAAACATAGACACAAGACAGATACACAGACACACATTCACACGGCATATCTTAACTCTCCAACTAGACAGCAAACTAGTTGAGCACGGGTACTGGATTTTCTGCTTCCTTCGTATTCATGTTGGCATTTTGTAGAATGTTACATACATAATAACTACTTACTGAAGGAACGGCTTTATTTTAGTATAGATTATACAGTTTCAACACAAACGTTTATGTTTTTTAAAGTAAACAGCCCGGAATTTTTTCCATTGTGGCAAGTCATATTACAAACAGTTTAAATTTGCTACTTAAAATTATGGAACTGTTAAGTAAAATACCCTTTTGTAATTCCTTTTGATATTCAAATAAAGAGTTATGTCGAACCAGAAGTGAATCTGATCCATTAAATATATATTATTTTCTACATATATTAGCATACATTGAAGCTACTACACAAAAAATAGGGCGGGAGCTAGGTAGCATATAGTGGATATAGCACCGGCCCTGAAGTCAGGAATACTTGAGTTCAAATCCAGCCTCAGACCAAACACTTGACACTTACTAGCTGTGTGACCTTGGGCAAGTCACTTAACCCCAACTGCCTAATAACAAAACAACAACAAAAACTGCACTTACGAGAGATTCCATTCATAACATTAAAAGCAAAATCAATTTATAATCTTATTCTAAACTTCAGTTTGCTTTCAAAGCATATTTGCCCTTACATGAAACGTTGCTTTTACACAGGTATGTACAGCAGCTCCTGAAGATCCTAGTATATCTGGAGTCATCAAAGGATTGGAGGACAGCTGACTGCCATCTTGAAGCCATTCATTGTACCTCAAGCCAGACATTTTAAGTCTCTTATTGGGATCCACTGTAAGAAGTCCTGGTAGAAATATATAAGGTATTTTTATTTTATACAGTTCAACACAGAGAGCGGTGACTTTGTGCAAGGCACTGTGCTCAATGCTATAGGAGATACAAAGGTAAAGAAGCCAGAAAGAAGGTCTGTTCTCAAGGAACTCACAGTCTAGTAGAGCTAATGAGACAAAACAAAAAAACCCAAATATTTAGTGTTAAGGAAGATTTCTAAGACATTTGAAATTTGTAAATATTAAGACGACATAAATCTGAATATGTAACACGAGGGAGTCTACAAGTCTTCAAACCCGAAACATCAAATTTTAATTTGAAATTAACCCTTCTCTGAACACTAAATGGTGATATTAAGTTAACTGTTACCTAGGAAAATGCAGAAAGACTAAATGAATTTTCAACTATCATAAAATCACTAAAAGAATTTTAAACAATATCTTTTGGTTTTATATCACCTTAATTGCTGAACATAGTCAAAAAAAAGCAGTTTAGCAAAATCAACTAACCATCAACCTATGTCTGACATGCACATTATTCCACATGTTATTCCCCTACCTCTGTAAAGATGGGAGGGATACAGTTTTGCAACTCTTCTCCAGGGCCAAGCTTGCTAATTATAATTTCATAGCATTCAGTTTTAATTGTTTCATTGTTGTTTTTCTTTCTATTTACATTGTTGTAGTCTTTGTAGATATTGTTTTTCTAGTTCTCCTTACTGTATTTTGCATCTACTATTGTCTCTCTTTATCATAATAATCATTTTTTTTTTGGCTTAGGCAATTGGGGTTAAGTGACGTGCCCAGGGTCACACAGTTAGTTAAGTGTCAAGTGTCTGACTCAGGTCCTCCTGACTCCCAGGCTGGAACTCTATGCACTGCATCACCTAGCTGCCCCCATAATAATCATTTCTTAAAGGGTATAGACATCTTAATCACTTTCATAAGATAATTCTGAACTTCTTTTTAAAGATTACTTTATCTTAAATTAACAAGTCCTTATTTTTTTGTCCTCTCACAATGGAAAATTGCCCTCTCACAATGGAAAAAAATACATATTCAGATTACCACATTGGGCATGTCTAAAAACGTATGTCTCATTCTGCAGCATGAGTCCATCAGTTCTCAATCAGGAGGAGGGTAACATGCTTCCTCATTGGTCCTCTGGAATCCTGGTTGGTCACTGTACTGATCAGAGCTTTTAAATCTTTCAAATTTACATTTACAATGTTATTATAGAAATTCTCCTGGTTATCACCTTACTTTGAATTGTTTTACATACGTCTTTCCAGATTTCTTTGAACTCATCCCTTTTAGGATCTCTTAAAGCACAATAGTATTCTATTACACCCACATGTTATAATTGGTTGCCATTCCCTGAGCAAGCATTCTCTATTTGCAATTTTTTGCTTAAACATTTAGAAAGAAAAAATACTTTTGCAGAAATGGGTCCATGGTGCAGGTAGGTGGTACAGTGGATAGAGAGCACCAACCCTGGAGTTAGGAAGATCTGAGTTCAGATTTGATCTCAGACACTTAATGAGCTGTGTGACCCTGGCCAAGCAAGCCACTTAACCCCGACTGCCTCCAAACAACAACAACAACAAAAACCCCATAAAAATCAAATGTGTCGTCATCTTTTTTTTTTTTTTGATATTTTTTGGCATTTGACCTCGTAGTACTAATATAGCTGGGTTAAAAAGTATGTATAGTTTAGTAGTATTTGGGAGGCATAGCTCCAAATTGCTTTCCAGAGTGGCTGTGCCAATCCATAGCTCCAAAAATAGGTCTTTTTCCTCCGATGTTTGTTTTTCACAACATTTCCTTACCAACATTTGTCACTATACTTTTTTGGGGTATCTTTGCCAATCTGAGATGAAACCTCAGAGTTACTTTAATCTGCTTTTCTTTATTAATGATTTAGGACATTTTATGTGTTTATTGATAGCTTGTATTTATTGCTTTAATACTTCCTGTTCAAATATTTTTGATCACTTATTAATAGGGGAAAGAAAACCACTTATTTTTATAAATTTGAGTTCCTTATATATCTTGAAAATGAGACTTTTATCAGAGAAATCTGCTGAAAATTTTTTTGCCAGTTGTTTCTCTTCTAATCTTAGCTGTAATGGTTTTGTTTAAGCAAAAAAAATATTTTAGGTAATTAAAACTGTCCATTTTGTCTTCTCTCTATCCCTTGAATGGTCATATCCATAGAAACGATTTCCTTCTTGCTTTCCTAATTTGTTTATGATGTCATTCTTTAATATCTAAGTTGTATATCCATTTGGAGCTTATTTTGGTGTATGATTTGAGGTACTGATCTAAACCTAATTTCTACCAGAACGCTTTCTAGTTTTTCCAGCAATTTTTGTCAAGCAGTGAGTATTTACCCCACCATCTAGGGGTCTTTGAGTTTATCACACACTAGGCTACTCTGCTCATTCGCTTCCATGTTTAAGTTAGTCTGTTGCACTGATTCACCTATTTCTTAACCAATGCCAAACAGTTTTGATTACAGCTTTGTACAGTTTGGGATATGGTACTCAAAGGTCCCCTTCTGACCCAATTTAAAAAATAATTTTCACTTGAGATTCATTACCTTTTGTTCCTCCAGATGCATTTCATTATTTTTTATTGTTCTGTAAAGAAATCTTTTGGTAGCTTGATTGGTCTGGCACTGAATAAGTAAATTTATTTAGGTAGTATTATCATTTTTATGATATTGATTCAGCTCACTCATTAATTAATATTTCTCATATTATTTAGGTGCTTATTTACATGAGAAGTATTTTTTTAAACAACTCTGAAAAACTTAAGAACTCTGATACGTGGCAATGAACCACAAGGATTACAAAGGGCAACTGATGAAGCATTCTGTCCATTTTCTGACAGAGATGATGAATTCAAGATGCAGAATGAAACATACATTTTTTGACATGGCTATTGTGGCAATTTGTTTTGCTTGATTATGGATATTAGTTATAAGGGTTTTGTTTTTATTTTTTCCCAAGGGAGAGCAGAAGTGAAAAAGGCACGAAAATAAGTGCTCGTTAATTGAAAAATAAAATAAAATGAAATAAATTTTTTAAACAAATTGTACTTGTATTCATATAGTTCCTGTGTATCTTGGTAGGTAGCCTCCCTAGTTATTTTTTTGTGTTACTTTGAAAGGGATTTTTCTTCCTAGCTCTTCCTGCTGGGTTTTGTTAGTAATATACAAAAATCCTGGTGATTTATGTGGATTAATTTTATATCCTGCAACTTCGCTTAAGTTATAGTTTCGATTTTTTTTTTTTACTCCCTAGGGTTCTAAGTAAATCATCTTATCTGCAAAAGTGACAATTTTGTTTTCTCTTTGCCTATGCTTAATCCTACAACTTCTTTTTGTCTTATTGTTACAGTTAATATTTCTAGCACTTTAACAATTAGTAGCAGTGATAACAGACATCCTTGATTTTTGAAAAGTCTAGTTATTATTATTATTTATTACAAACAATGCTGGCTCTCTGTTTTAGATAGATGCTAGTTACTCCATTAAAGAAAGGTCTATTTACTTAGATTATTCCTAGGGTTTTTTTTAAAGTAGAAATGGGTATTGCATTATGGCAAAAACTTTCTTCATCTATTGATAAAATAATACAAAATTTTTTTTGATAATACTATGGCCTATTATGTTGACAGTTACTCTGATATTCAATCAATCCTCATTTCTAGGATAAATCTAACCTGGTTATAGTGTACAATTTTTTTTTAATGTTTCTGTGGCATCTTTGCTAATATTTTTAAAAAATCTGTCAATATTCAGTAAGAATCTGGAGTATAGTTTCCCTTCTCTGTTTTGGCTTTCCCATTTAGTTATTAAGACTATATATGTATTATAAAAGGAATCTGGTAGGATCTTTCTTTTCCTATTTTTACAAACAGTTTATGTAATGTTAGAAAACTAATTGTTTTGTAGAAGTTTTGGTCAAATAAGCGAGTTTTTATCCCAAAAGCTTAGATCCTTAGGTTTATCAAACACTAAATTACTATGGTCATTTACTACAATATATTTTGTACCTAATCTATTCCACTTATGCACCACTCTATTTCTTAGCCAGTATCAGACTGCTCTGACGATTACTACTTTATAAAAAAGTTTGAGATCTGGTACTTTCTTGTTTATTTTTGTTAGATTTATCTGCTTCTTAAAGGACTATATGGAGATCCCCAATAATTATAGTTTTACTGTCTATTTGTCCTTATAACTCATTTAGCTATTTCTTTAAGAATTTGGATATCATGGCTTTTGATGCATATACGTTAAGTACTGAGATGAGTTCACTGTTCATAGTACCTTTTAGCAAAATGTAGTTTCCCTATTTATGTCTTTTATTTGAGTCTATTTTTAGGTGTGATCTTGTCTGAGAATGTGATTACTACATGATCTTTTTTGAGTTCACCTGAAGCATAATAGATTCTACTCCCATACTTTATTTTAACTGTGTGAATCTTTTTAAAGTATATTTCTTATAAACAACATATTGTTGGATTCTGCTTTTTAATCCGTTCTGTCATTCTATTAGGAAATAGTAATACCTAATATTTATATAGTGCTATTTGATCTTCACAATAATTCTGTGAGGAAAATATTATTATGATTTCCATGATACTTTGATTCTTTTATGATACTTTATGATAATTTTTTCCTGTTTACCCTATAGCTTTCTCTTCACAAAGAGGGTAGCGAATAAGAAATGTCTCAGCACCAGTGCTCTATGTTTGCTATAATCTGCCCTCCCATCTCATTTTTCTTATCTTCTCTTTCAGACTTAAATCAAAAGTCCTTATCCCTATTTCCTTCTATTTTAAACCCTCCAATCCTACCCCCCTTGGCTAGAATTTATTTTGCTTATGACTACTCCCTCCCTTGGGCAGCTAGGTGGCATGGTGGGCTTGGAGCCAGGAAGACCTGAGTTTAAGTCCAGTCTCAGACATTTACTACCTGTGTGACCCTGGGCAAGTCATTTAACTGACTCATCTATAAAACAAGCTGGAGAAGGAAATGATAAAACCACTCCAGTACGTTTGCCAAGAAAATCCCAAATGGGGCCACAAAGGACTGAAAATGACTGACTCCTCCCACTTATGCTCTTCCTATTCCTCTCTTTCCTCTCCCATTTCCCTTCTGCTTTCCTACTGAGTTGAATATATTTCTATATCATTCTTTTTGTATGTGTGTAAGTTCACGTGTGTTCCATCATTCTTTGAACAGTTCAGATGAAAATGACACTTAAATGATACCAGTTCCCTCTCCATCCCTTCCTCTGTGTATAGTCTTCTACCAGCACACCCAAATTATATGAGATAATTCTTCCCCTATTCCCCTCTTTTTCTTTCCTACTATATTCCTTTTACTTTCCCTTCCCTTAAAAATTAACAAAGTGTAACGAAACCACTCCCAGGACCTCTGTCTTATTTAATTCCCTCTATGTCCCCTGATGATATTTAGGGTCCTGAAGGGATATTTGTATCATATCCCCCTCTTAGAATCTAAATACTTCATTCTTGTGTAGTCTGTCTTTCTTGTTTGCTTAATCATCATTTGCCTTTTTATGTTCCTCTCGACTCCTGTGTTTACATTTCAAAGTATCTACTCAGCTCTGGTCTCTTTTATCAGGAATGTTTGGAAGCTGTTTATTTCATGTACAGGAGGATTATATTCAGTTCAGCTGAGTAAGTTATTTGTGGTTATCAGCCTATATCTTTTGTCTTTTGGAATATGATATTCTAACCTTTTCACTTTTTTATAGTGGTAGCTAAATCATGTGTGATCCTGACTATGACTCTTCAGCACTTGAATTCTTTATTATGCTCTTGCAGTATTTTTTCTTTTACCTAAAGGACCTAGATTTTGGCTGTGATGTTCCTTGGAATTTTCATTTTGGGGTTTCTTTCCGGAAGTGATGGATTATTTCAATATTCGCTTTGCTGTCTGATTCTGGTAGATGTTAGAATAATTTGTGATTTCTCGAACTATGGTATCTAGGCTCTGTTTTTTTGGTTATAACTTTCAAGTAATCCAGAGATTCTTAGATTTTTTTCCCTCTCTAACTTATTTTCTAGAGCCACTGTTTTTTTTTAAAAAATATTTTTCTATATTTTTCAGTCTTTTGAATTTATTTTAGTATTTTTTCATGTTTTATGGAGTCATTCTCCTTAGTCTATTCTAATTTTCAAGGACTCTCTTGTTTGAGTAATATTTAAACCTTTTGTAAAATAAATTGTTAATTTTCTCTTGAAGGTTTTTCTGCAGAACTCTCATTTCTTTTCCAGTTTTCTTCTAGAGCTCCCTTTCATTTGATAATATAATTTTTAAGTCTTTAAAAAATATTTTTTGCTTCTTTTCTTTCAGTCTTGCCAAACTGTTTTTTTCTTCGAGGCTTTTTAGGATTGGAGGAATTCTCTTTTTCTGGGTTTGTGTCTTGGGCATCTTTGGTCCCATCATAGCTCTTTGTTGTTGCTGTTGTTTTTCTTTACTAATTTTCCAGCCTTACTTCCCATATTGGGAATTGGTGTTATGGCCAAGCTTTGTGTACTGCTCTAGATAATGCACGGTCTTCTATTGTCCTTCTTCCTGCTGGGTTTTTGAATGTTGCTTTTTTCAAAGATCTTAGGAGAGGCTCAAGCTACAAACTTCAAGCAGGTAGAGTTAAAAGGACTTGGGAACGGGGGTGGCCCATAGCTCTGTGGCTGATCCCTGATCCTAACAGCAATTTAAAATCCCAAGAGAGGATTCAACCCATAGGCCAGTAATGAAGACAGAGACTGTGGACCAGGGGTTGGCCAACAGGTCTGTTGCTCTCCAGCTACCTCACAGGGAATGAGGCCTGCAATTGTCTTCTGAAACTCCATTCACAGGTCAAGCCTAGAGTTTGTTTTTTTTTTTGCCTGAACCCAAACCAGGGTTAGGAGCCTACAAACCTCAGAGACTAGGTAGGCAATGACAGTATTTAATATTCCTCCATCCCTTTGCCTACTGGCTGAATCCAGGTTCCTGCTCTAGGGTCACAACAACAGAGCTACATACTCACCCTTGGTCTGTATTTCCTGCCCTAGTTACTTGTCTGTGGGCTGACTCTCACTGGAAAAATGGTCCCCTGAGGTTTCTCCTTGGATTTCCCAATCACTACTCAGTCTGATGCTCTTTCTCAATCTTTGTCTAAGTTGTTGTGAGAAAGAGCTGGGCTGTACTATTTCCTTCTACTCTGCTATCTTTGCCATTCTCCCAAATTACTTCTCAGATGGTCAGATGAATTCATAGCTCCCTCAACAGAGTCTGTCTTTCTACAGCTTCTCCAACACTGACTATTCTGATCTTTGATCACTTCTGTCAGTTTTCTGGGTCTGAGCTGAAAATTCCAAGTTGTTTTTAACTTGCATTCCTACTGTTACTAGTGATTTGGAGTAACCTGTCACAGGATTGTTAATAATTGTAATTCTTTTTTTTTATGAATGATTTGTTCATATCCTTTGACCACTTATTGCTCAGGAAATGGCTTTTGGTCTTACATGTTTCTGCTAGCTGACTTACTGGATATCAGACCTTTATCAGATATATTTATTACAAAGGTTTATCCCGGAGTCAACCCTTTCCCCTCTTCTCCTAGTTACATTAGTCTTATTCATACAAAAGCATTTCAATTTAATGTAATCAAAATTATTTATTTTATATTTTGTAATTATTTTTATCCCTTTTTTTGCTTAATTATTCACACCCTAACCATAGCTATGAAAGATACCTGACCTGGTTCTCTTATTTATGGTATGATCCTAAATATTCAATTCACATAAGCATTTTGAATTTATTTTACAATTTTATTTCTTTGTCTAATTTCTGTCAGAATTCTTTTCAATTTTCCCAGAAACTCTCATCAAACAGAGAGTTCTCTCCTAGGTAATTTCGTTTTTTCAAAATGATCCAACACTGGCTTAATGACTCCTCCTAACTGTCTCTTTCACTGATCCTCTTTTCTAAAATAATTAATTTTTACAAAAAGATCACACTGTAAACTTTAAGTGAACATAGTCGTGAGAACTGAAAGAATATACTTGATTTCCTGGCCAAAAAAAAGTATATACAGGTACTTTAATTATAATCATGAAGCCTAATAAAATATTAAAAAATCAAAACCTATTTACCTTGAATCAGATCTTTGGCTTCCTGGGATACATTCTTCCAGGCTTCTCCTTCGAAAGAGAAATCACCTTTTTTAATTTTTTTCATGATTTCTACTGCACTGGTAGTTAAACTTTTGTCGTGAGACTGGAATGGAACCTGTCCTGACAGCATTGTATACTATTAAGAGAAAACAAAAGGAGCATTAAATTAAGATCACAGAATGATTCTGAAGTTATTACTGATAATATCTAAGGACACAACTCAGATCCCTGAGTATCCTTCACACTGAGAAAACTTGGTAGTTTTTTCATTGTTTTGTTCTTGCTTTTGCTTGTCTTTCCTTTCTTTTTGTTCTTAATCATATATCTGAATTCTTATGTATCTCCATTGAAAATTAAAATAAAATTTATTAAAAAATTTTCTTTAAAAATAAAATAGCTTGTTAACAAAGCGACACTACACTTTAGAGCTAGAAGGCTCTTCATAAGTTATCTAGTCCAATCCCTTAATTTCCAGATGAGCAAACAGAGGCCTAGAGAAGTCATATTTAATACAATGCCAAAGTGATTTTCCTATGGTACAGGTCTGACCATGTCACCCTCCTCCACTCAAAAAATCCAGTGACTCCCTATGAATTCTATGACGAAATACATATTGTTTGTCATTTAAAGCTCTTTATAATCTAGTCTCATCCTACCTTTCCTGCCTTATTACATGATTCCATTTTATACACTTTGTTCAGTCAAACTGGCCTCTCTGCTGTTTCTTTACACATCACCCACCATCTCCTACCTTCATATCTTTGCATTGTCTGTCTCCTGTGCCTGGCATATTCTCCTTCCTCACCTCTACCTACTGGAATGCCTGGTCTCTTTCAGGATTCAGCTTCAGTACCACCTTCGGTATGAGTTTTTTCTGATCCAGCTACTTAGTGCTTTTCCCCCAGGTTATTTTGCATCTTTTGTCTTGTATGTGTTTTATGTTTACCAACATATGTTAATGTTGTCTGTCCCATTATAATATCACTTTGTAAAAGTACAGATTGTTTTGTTTTTGTCTTTGTGACCTCAGTACATATACGGCACCTGGCACATTGTAGGCACTTAAGAAAGTTAGTAGAGAGGGCGTGGAGCCAAGATAACGGAGTAAAAGTAAAAAACACTTGCTTGAGCTCTCCCCCAACCCCCTCCAAATACCTGTAAAAAATAGCTCTAAAGAAATTCTAAAGCAGCAGAACCCACAAAAAGACTGAGTGAAACAAATTTACAGCCCAAGACAGCCTGGATAGTTAACCCAAAAGGTATATTGTGCTGGGCTGGGAGAGGAGTGCAGTTTGGCATAAGCATGCAGGCAAACCAGGCCTCAGTGAACCTGAAGAAGGCCTCAAAGGACTGAATCACAGGCAGCTCTGGCAGCTTCCAGACTTCTTAACCCACAAACACCAAGTGCTGGCATGGTGGAGCTTGTAGTGCTGATGGAGAGGGACTCCTCTTTACAGTTCCAAGGGAGAAGAAAGTGCTTGTGGTCACTCATAGACCAGAGAACAGGCCAGAAAAGAAGTAAACACCTAGCCCCTTATCATACCACCTTGGAAGAACTGAAAATTTATAGGTCCCTAGAAGTATCTCTGATACTTCAGAAAACCCCCCAAAAGCACAAAACCCCCAAAGCCTGGGACAGTACATTCTCTACACTGGAAGGAGACCTCTACCTTAACAAAGAGTTTAAAACTCAAGTAATTGGCTGGGATCGTGAACAAACAAAACTGCAAAAAAAAAAAAGATGACTGAATCTTTCTTTGGTAACAAAGAAGATCAAAACATACAATCAGAAGAAAACAACAAAGTCAAAGCTCCTACATCCAAAGCCTCCAAGAAAAATATGAATCAGTCCCAGGCCATGGAGGAGATCAAAAAGGAGTTTAAAAACAAGTAAGAGAAGTAGAGGAAAAACTGGGAAGAGAAATGAGAGTGATGCAAGAAAATCATGAAAAACAAGTCAACAGCTTGCTAAAGGAGACCCCAAAAAATACTGAAGAAAATAACACCTTAAAAAATAGCCTAACCCAAATGGCAAAAGAGGTCCAAAAAGCCAATGAGGAGAAGAATGCCCTAAAAAGCAAAATTGGCCAAGTGGAAAAGGAAGTCCAAAAACTTACTGAAGAAAAATACTTCCTTAAAAAGTAGAATGGAGCAATTGGAATGGAGCAATTGGAAGCTAGTGACTTTATGAGAAATAAAGACACTGTAAAACAAATCCAAAAGAATGAAAAAATAGAAAACAACATGAAATATCTCATTAGAAAAACAACTGGCCTAGAAAATAGATCCAGGAGAGAGAATTTAAAAATTATTGGACTATCTGAAAGCCATGATTAAAAAAAAAAAAGAGCCTAGACATCATCTTTCAAGAAATTATCAAGGAAAACTGCCCTGATATTTTAGAACCAGAGGGCAAAATAGAAATTTAAAGAATCCAATGATTACCTCCTGAAAGAGATCCCCAAAGGAGAACTCCTGGGAATACTGTAGCCAAATTCCATAGTTCCCAGGTCAAGGAGAAAATATTGAAGCAGTCAGAAAGAAACAATTCGAGTATTGTGGAAACTCAATCAGGATAACACAAGATTTAGCAGCTTCTTCGGAGAGCATGGAATATAATATTCCGGAGGGCACAGGAGATAGGATTACAACCAAGAATCACCTACCCAGCAAAACTGAGTATAATCCTTCAGGTGAAAAAATGGTCAATCAGTGAAATAGGGGACTTTCAAGCATTCCTGATGAAAAGGCCACAGCTGAATAGAAAATTTGACTTTCAAACACAAGACTCAAGTGGAACATGAAGAGGTAAACAGGAAAGAGAAATCATAAGAGACTTATTAAAGTTGAACTGTTTACATTCCTACATGGAAAGATGATATTTGTAACTCATGAGACCTTTGCCAGTATTAGGGTAGCTGGAGGGAAAAAATTATATGTATGCATATGTATAGATAGATAGAGGGCACAGGGTGAGTTGAAGATTAAGGGGTCATATCTGAAGAATAAAATTAAGGGGTGAGAGAGGATTATACTGGGAGAAGGAGAGAGGGAGAAGTAGAATGGGGTAAATTATCTCACATAAAACAGACAAGAAAAGGCTTTTACAATGGAGGGGAAATGGGGGAAGGTGAGAGGGAATAAGTGAATCTTATTCTCATTGGATTTGGCTTAAGGAGAGAATAACATACAAACTCAATTGGGTATGGAAATCTATCTTCCCCTACAGGAAAATAGGGGGAGAAGGGGACAAGAGAGCAGGGGGATGATAGAGGGGAGGGCAGATTTCGGGAGGGGGTAATCAGAAGCAAACACTTCTGAGGAGGGACAGGGTCAAAACAGAGACTAGAATAAATGGGGGGCGGAACAGGACGAAGGGAAATATACTTAGTTTTTAACAACATGATTACTATGGAAGTGTTTTGCATGACTACACATGTATAACCTGTATCGAGTTGCTTGCCTTTTCAATGAGGGTGGGGGGGGGAGGGAGGGAGAAAATTTGGAACCCAAAGTTTAAGAAACACATATTAAAATTGTTTTCACATGCAACTGGGAAATAAGAAATACAGGAAATGGGGTATAGAAATCTATCCTGTAATACAGGAAAATAGAAGGGGAAGGGGATGAGAGAAGGGGGGAGAGATAGAAGGGATGGCAGATTAGAAGAAGAGGTATTCAGAATGCATGCCATCTTAGGGTGGGGAGACAGATGAGATGGGGAGAAAATTTGGAACTCAAAATTTTGTGGAAGTGAATGTTGAAAAGTAAAAATAAATAAATTGAAAAAAAAGAAAGCTAGTTGATTGAATTGAACAAAAATTTATTTTATTATTTGTAAGGATTGTATTATGTATAATACATGTATTGTGTTATATATAATATAATATTTCTATATTTATTATATGCAACAATTTACATATTTTTATTATTTATAAGACACTGCCCAAGACCGTACAAGTAGTGAGTAGCAGAGCAGAGATTCAAGCTCAGGTCCTTTGTCTCCAAAAGCAATGCTCATTCTATGGCAATATGCTGCCTCTGACTCAATTTAATGATAATTTTATCCCTCAAAAAGGGGACAAGTAAATGAGGGAAACACTTAACAAGCACTGTCTTGTATCTCTTTTTACATATATTTATTTATCTTTTCTCACCAACTACATTCTAACCTCTTTAAGAGCAGAGACAATGTCTAATACTTCTTTGTTTCCTTATCCACACTTCATAGTTCACACAGCGTGGGCATTCAAAAATACTTGTCAGTCAATCATTCTCTATAGGAAACAACAGCTCACATGCCATGCTAGCTCAAGTGCAGGTACATTTAGAATGCCCCAGGATGGACATCTGAAAGCCCATACAAAAAGTTCCAGCTTCATGTAGAGCAAGACACTGCCTTCTGGTTCTACTTCAGGAACCACTATCATATGCAGAGAAGGATGGCTATTTTAAATGTCATGTGTATTATACTGAATCATGGACTAATAAAGCCAAAAAGATCCTTAGAATTCCTTTTGGACCCAGCCTTTATATGGAGTCGTTTAAAAAAAGCTAAA
The DNA here is from genome assembly GCF_003287225.1 of Phascolarctos cinereus. Lineage (NCBI taxonomy): Eukaryota > Metazoa > Chordata > Mammalia > Diprotodontia > Phascolarctidae > Phascolarctos > Phascolarctos cinereus. Next base: position 207,303,000 of record NW_027555736.1, on the reverse strand, counting down.
ACTCTAAATCAAACCCTTTCCAACTGAGCTCTAAGTTCAGACACTGGACCACACATTTAGTGGTATAGTACTGAAAGTTTTTTGTCTTTGTTTTTGTTTTTTTAATAGCCTGTGACTCTCTAGGGCTACATCCAGCTATCAGACCTGGAGCACCTCACTGGAGAATTCATTCTGCATACACTAAGAAATTTCTGTAGCACTAGGCTTGTCCATCCCATCCCAACAGATTTCTTCATGTGTTCCTTCCTACCTTCTTTTTCCAAGTTTAGGTAAAAGGACTGAGAGAAGGCAAGAATTCCTTTTTATTTTTCCAGGTTAAATAAAGCACAGAGCAGGAACATTTTGATGTGGTTTGATGTGAGTTTACTTTGTTTCCAAGTGCATGTTAACATTTATTGCCTTTTTTCTAGAGCCTATATCAAAGTCTGATAGGCAGCATTACTTAATGAGACTTTTCAATTTTATTATTTGTTGTTTTCTGAACCATGGCAACAGGGTATACTTCATAGACAACTTTTTTGCTCTATGTCTTCAAATCATGCTTCCCTCAGACTATTACAAAAATTCTTGCTCAGAAAAGCTTCTCTAGTAATACATCTATTTGTTTATATATACTCTATCTTCTATAGTAAAGTATTCTTCATTCATCCACTAGAGTAAAATAAACACAAGTCAACACCATATATTAATAATCACATATGTGACAGGCACTGTGCTAAACATTATGGACCTATAGAAAGGCAAAAGATTGTCTCTGCCTCTAGGGAGCTCACAAGTTACTGGAAGAGAAAAGATGGAAATAACTATGTCCAAACAAGATATATACAGGATAAATCGGAGATAATTTCAGTGGGAAGGTGTTATTAGCATTAAGGAAAATTGAGAAAGGCTTCTTGCAGAAGATGAGATTTAAGCTAAGACTTGGAGACAGAGATGAAGAGAATATTCCACTCCTGGGAACAGACAGTAAACATGCATAGTCAGAAGATAAGAGTGTCAAGCAAAAAACAGCAAGGAGGCCAATGTCACTATATCATCGAATAAGTAGAGGGGAGTAAGTTATATGGAAAAATAGGAAGGGGACAGGTCATCAAAGTCTTTAAAAGCCAAACAAAGGATTTTATATTTGGTCCTAGAAGTAATAGGCAACCATGGAAATTTACTGAATTGGGTATGTGTATAATGTAGTTAGACCTTTTCTTTAGGAAGAATACTTTAGCAGCTGAGTGTAGGCCTGAATTAGGAAGAGAGTAAAGGCAGGGAAACCAACAAGAAAATAGTTGCAAGGGTATAGGCATGAAGTGAGGAGGTTGGATCTGCACCAGCCCGGTGGTAGTTTCAGTGGAGAGACAGGGATATATGTGATAGATACTACAATGTAAAATCAAGAGAAACTGGCAACAGATTGGAGGGGTGTGTGTGTGTGTGTGTGAGAGAGAGAGAGAGACAGAGAGACAGAGAGAGAGAGAGAGTGCTCGAATGAGGAGTGGAGGATGACACCTAGGTTGTGAGCCTGGGTGGCTGGGAGGATGGTGGTAATCCTGACAGTAACAGGAAAGTCAGGAAAATGACAGGGTTTGGGGGAAACATAAGTTCAGTTCTGGATGTGGCGAGTGTAAGATGTTTATGAGACATTCAGTATGAGATATTCAAGAGGTAGTTGGAGATACAAGACTAGAGGTCAAGAGAGAGGTTGGTGATAAAAAGAACTGAGGATCATCTGCAGAGATGATATCAGTAGCTAACAGGTACAACCCTGTTGAAGATCCAGGAAAAAAAAAAGGGAGCAGTCAGAGAGTCAGAAAGAGAACGAGAGGATAACAGCATCACAAAAACCCAGCGAAAAAAGAATATGAAGGACAATAGTTACTGACAGTGCCAAAGTTATAGAAAAGTCAGGGAGGATCAGGACTGAGAAAAGACCATTATATTTGGCAATTGAACAATCACTGGTAACTTTAGAGATAGCAGTTTCAGTTTAATTATGAGGTTTGGTAATAAAATACAATGAAAACACCAAAAAAAGTATCTGAAGATTTTATATCTGACATGCAAGAGATGGCAGATAAATGAATGAGTATGATGATAACAAATGTGTCTACTTAGGCATGTTAGAAAAAGGGGAAGGGTAAGCATATGCATGCCATTTAAAACTTCCTTACCCTCCCAAATGAGATGACTATAACTCATGCCACAAAATCATCAAAGACCCATCCTTATACTTAAGACTAAAAGACTTTTAAAAAAGTTGCTATTTAAGTTATGTTTTGAGAAAGAAGAAGACCTATTGCTTGGACTAGTAGTAAGAGATGAAAAAAGAAAAGACATAACTACTGAATTCCTATTTTTCTTCTATCTGCTCTATCAAGGACAATGATTTTCAAATTTGGAAGGTTATGATAAACATCATGATACAGTAGAGAAAACACTAGATAACTAGGTAACTAGATAAGGAGTTAAGAGATTTGTGTATAAGTATTAATCAAGACTTAGTCAATAATAAGGTGTGAGATACTAGATCACTTCTCTGGTCTTCAACTTCTTTGTATTTAAAATGAGGCTGCACTAGATAACTTTCAAAGTTTTTAACAGCATTCAGTTTTATAATTCTAAGAAACAGAAGATGAACATCAAAAACACAAGAAAAATGCCCCAAATCACTATCAATAAGAGAAATACAAATTTTTAAAACTCTGAGGTCCTACCTCACAACCATCAGATAGGCAAAAATGACAAAAACTGAAGACTGTGAGAAGACAGACATACTAATGTATAGTTAGTGAAGTTACAAATTGGGCCAACTCTATTTGGATTTCTGGAAAATAATTTGAAATAGCCCAGAAGTCACTAAACTATATATGCCCTTTGATGTAACAACACTACTACTTGGCAAATATCCCAAAAGCAGTCAAAGACAAAGGGGAAAGAGCCATAAATACAAACATATTTATAGCAACTTTTATTACTGCATAAAGAATTGGAAACTAAGTGGGTGTCCAACAACGGAGGAATGATTAAACAAAATGTAGATATGACTGTGTGTGTAAGGTGGCATGGTTCCAATCTAATACAGGCAGCCAGGATCCATGGCCCATAAACACCAACACTGTGCTTGTTCTGTACTGACATATCATTATGTAACCGTAGATAATGCAAACTTAGGAGTTTGGCCCATAAACAGCAACACCGTATTTGCTCCGTGCTGATACATCACTATGTAACCATAGATAATGTAAACTTATGAGCTTGTTGTTGGCATGATGCCTTCTTTGTGTGCTTCTCTATATATCAAACAAGCACTGGTGGTCAGTAAGTGCAGATGCTCCTGTTCCTTGTCTCAGCTGGCCCTGCTGAGAGTGAAGTGAAAGTACTGCTGTGGATGCTGTACTAAAGGTGGATGTTCCCTGCTCATCTCACCAGCTGCCATGATAATATAGAGAAAGATGGATGTTGTAAGTGGGATGTTCCTACTCCTCCTCTCGCCAGCCTTTGCCAGAATAAAGTGAAAGTGTGAATGCTTCCACCCCTTGTCTTGTGGCCCCCTGCAAGAATAAAGCGATACATCTCCTTGTCGCAAGAATAAAGTAATATAACCCCTTGTCTATGTCTCCACTGTCGTCCTTTGGTCTGGCCAGATCCAGTGTGAACCTAATAGAGGCTGGAGCTGACGAGCTGCTGAATTACAGACTGTAATGGAATATTATTGTTCTAGAAGAAATGACGAACGTGACAAATTCAAAGAAACCTAAAAGGCCTTATATGAACTTATGTAGACTGAAAGCAGAACCCGAAGAACAATTTATGCAATGATCATAATAATATAAAGGAAAACAACAATGAAAGAATTAAGAGCTTTGATCAATGCAGTGCACCAAACATGGCTTCAGAAGACTGAAGATAAATCATGTTATTCCCACTTCTTGGAAGAAAAATGATGAATTAGAAATGTGGAATGAGGCACACATTTTCAGACATGGCCAATCTGATAACCTACTTTGTTTGACTATACTAACTTGTTACTATTATGGGGGTAGAGGGGAAGGAGAATTGAGTTAGTAGGTAGTTACAGAGATTTAAAAAATAAAAGAACATAACCATTTTTAAATTTGCAGAAGAAAACAAAATGTCAGAAGAGCACACAAATAGGGCAATCTTGTTAGAACCTTTTAAATTTAATACACACAAGAAGATAAACTACATAACAAATTCATAGTTTTATATATAATTCTGATTTGTTCTTTACATATTGACATGTCTATGTTTGTTGATGATTTAGTTCATAATAAAAAATAAAATAGTACAAAACAGTAAATGAGTATCTAACAGTTTAAAGTAAGTTCAAGTCTTCAAGCTCAGACATATTCATCCCAGAACAGTGGAAGAACTTATGATTGTGAAAGATCTATGAGAAATTATGAAGAAGAGGAAAGGAAGCAGAAAAGTAGATCAGCAAATGTCCCAATTTTCAAAAGAAGATTAGATAAATTCTAAAAACTACATATGGGTAGTCTTGAATCAAGTCCTCAGCAAAATTAGTGAATAGATGATAAACAGATGGCTTATGAGGACCTAGTAAATAATGAGTACTAAGAAGATCCATTTACTAATAAGTAATTAATGCCAAATTAACTTCATTTTCTTTTTTGGTAACATCAATGGATTTACAGCTTTATAGACATAACATCTTGATTTCGACAAGACATTCAACAAAATCTATCATGATTTCTTTGTGAAGAAGATGTAAAAATGTGAACAGGATAACAAAAGAATTATGCTTTTCCTTTGGCCTTGTCCAGTTTAACATTTTTATCGGTAACTTAGAAGAAGTAACAGAAGATGTATCTAATAAATCTGAAGATAACAAAAAGTTGGGAAGATATGCTCATCAAATATGAAAATCGTAGAAAGCTGGGAAATACAGCTAATAGGATAAATGACAGATTGAAAATTAAAAATGATCCTGGAATGAGACAAAATCAATAAGATGAAACTGATAACAATAAATGGAAAGTCCTCAACTTAGCATAATAAAAATCAATTTCACTAGATTGGGTAGATAATTGGATTAATGCCATTTTTTTTTGTGGAGAAAAAAGACTCCCAAATTTAAACTGATCAGGCCAAATATGACCTGACATTTGAAACTGGATATCTGAGACATCTCAAACACAACATATGCAGAACAGAACTCATTATCTCTTCCCACAAATGTTCTACTCTTCCAAACTTCCCTGTATCTGTCAAAAGTACCGCAGTCTTTTTAGTCTTCAGCTTTATAGACTTGAAATTGAAAGGATTCTTCATTCTTCCTCAGTCCACATATTCGATCAATTGCCAAATCTTGTTGTGTCTATATTAATATCTCTTGCATCTGACTCCTCTCCATTCACGCAGCTATAACCTTCATTTAGTCTGTCATCACCTCTTGCCTAGATTAATGCGAAGACCTCTCGAAAGTCTTCCTGCCTCAAGTCTTTCACCACTTCAGTCTATCCTACTCATTGCTGCCAAAGTAATTTTCCTTAAGTACAGATATGACCATGTGACTTCCCTACTCAATCAACTCCAGTTGCTTCTTATTACACCTAGGATAAAATATGAACTCTGTTTAGTTCCTACTTTTCCAGCATCACTGAGCATTATGACCCCCTTACACTTTGAGATCAAGCCAAACTTGTCTCCTCTCTGCTCCTTACACATGACACTATACCTCCTGTCTCTGTGCCGTTGTAATTCACTTCAAAATCTTCTCTTCCCTTTAAGACATCCTCTGCATGAAGCCTTTCTGGAACACCTTAAGTACTAATGTCTTCCTTTCCAAAATCTGTTACATTTAAGTAATCTGGGGTTTTTAAGAATTAAATTAAAAAATTTCAATTAACAAAAGTCTATTTTCTCTTTTTTCCACAGCCTCCCCCACAAATTATGGGAAAAAGAAAACTCTGGTAAGAAATATGCCTATTCATTCAAAACAAATCACCACACCAGACAAATCCCAAAAATGTTTCATTCTGCATCTAAATTCATCATTTCCTTGTCAGGAGATAGGTAGCAAGTTTCATCATTGGTTCTCTAGAATATTAGGTAGTCATTGCATTTATCAGAGTTCTTGAGTCTTCAAAAAGCTTTTTTAAAAAAATATTGTTATATAAAAAATGCTCTCCTCATTCTGCTCACTTGATTCTACATCCATTCACAAAAGTCTTTTTGGGTTTCACTGAAACCATTTCTTTCCTCTTAAGGTAAAAGAGCATTCTATTATATTTACGTAGCTTCTTTTGTTCAGTTATTCTCCAAATGATGGGCATTCCTTTTGTTTCTAGCTCTTTGCCACTAAAAAAGATCTGCTATACATATTCTTGAAAAAAATGAGTCCTTTTCCTTTTATTATTATGCTGTTTGGCCTAGCAGTGGCTGGGTCAAAGGGTATGCAGTTTAGTGACTTTTAGGGCAAAGTTCCAAACTGCTTGGTGATGCCAATCAATAGCTCCACAAATAGTGCATTAATGTGTCTAGTTTCCCACAGTCCCTCCAACAAATTGTCATTTTCCACTTCTGTCAACTTTGCCAATCTGATGGGTGTGAGATGGAATCTTAGAATGTCTTTAATTTTAATTTCTCTAATTATTAGTAACTTGAAACATTTTTTCCATATAGAAATAACTCAGATTTATTACTTTTAAAACGGCCTGTTCATATCCTTTGACAGTGTGTGTGTGTGTGTGTGTGTATAGTCCTCTTTCACCTTGTCTCCCTCATTTTATATGTGTATATATATATGTGTGTATATATATATGTATACACACATATATACATATGAGAATGGCTTTTATTTTGATTAATTTGAATCAGTTCATTATATATATTGGAAATGTGAATCTTACCAGAGAAACTTGCTGAAAATACTTTCCCTTAGTTATCCATTTTACTTCTAATTTTAGCTATATGAATTTTGTTTTGCAAAAAACCTTTTAGTTTTATACAATCAAAATTATCCATTTTTTTAATGCAACTCTCCTCTCACAGCTATCTCTTGTTTGGGCACGGACTTTCCTCATCCATAGATTTAAAAGCTAATTTCTTCCTTGCTACATTGATGATGTCACTCTTTATGTCTATATCATGTATACATCTAGAGATTATTTTGATACTTGATGTGAGAGGTTAGTCTAAACTTTCTGCCAGACATCTGACTAGCTTTCCAAGCAGTTTTTGTGCTATATTATTTAGTTTCCAATTACTCTTTAATCTTAAAAAATAGCTCTTTACTGAATATCATTTTTATTGCATTGTGATTAGTAAAAGATGTGTTAAATCTTTCTGTTTTCTGCATTTGTAAGGTTTTTTTTTTTTTTACACACTAATACATGGTCAACTTTTATAAAAGTGGCATATACAGCTGAGAAATAAGTAAATTCCTTTATATTCCCATTCAGTAAGTGCTAGATTTCTATGATAGCTAATTTTTCTAAAATTATATTCAGGTTCTTCATTCTTTTTATTTTTTATTATTTATATTTTTATTAGCTCCCAACTATTCTAGTTCTACTGTCCATTTCTCCTTGTAACTAATTTAACTTTTCCTTTGCATTCTATGTTATTTTGTACATATATGTTAAATGCTGATATTAATTTTTATAGTATGCTTTATCATAATGTAGTTTCCCTGTTTATTTTTATCACATCTATTTTTGCTGTTGTTTTGTCTGAGATCATAAATGCTACATAAGCATCTTTTTTTCTTTTAAAAATATTTTATTTGTTTTAACCAGCAAACATTTATCTTTTCCCTTTACCCTTCCTGCCCTCTAACCCCAATTAGGAAATAAAGGATGACAAAACCCATTACAAATATGTTTAGGCAATCAAAACAAATTTCTACATTGCCCATATTAAAAAAAAACCCAACAATCTTTTCTCATTTTGAGTCTTCCACTTCTCTATCAGGAGGCAGGTAGCATATTTCATCATTAGTCCTCTGGAATTGTGGTTAGTCATTAATTACACTGATAAGAGTTCAGCAGAATAGAATTCCATCACATTTATAACTTGTTCATCCATTCCCTAATTTATGGGCAACTCCTCAGATTCTCATTCTTTGCCACTTCAAAGAGACCGGTAAATATTTTTTGGATCTCTTTAGAGTGTATTTTGTGTAATATTAATCTCTCCCTTAATCAGTCCTCTTGCTAATTCCATGTGCCCCCATTTTTCCCTTTTCCTCCCATTTTTCTGTTATGTGAAATATTTTTCTGTATCCAACCCTGTGTGTGAGGTTGAAGTGCCAGCCATTCCTCCTGATTCCCCTCCCCCTTTTTTATATAGATGTCTACTTGGACACACTGATTATTTGAGATAATTTCCCCTTTTCTTATCTCCACACCCAGTGTATTCCGGTTCCCCTATCTTTCCATACTTTTCTTAAGATCATCAAGACATAACAGAACCACTCCCAGGCCTTGTCTAATTGAACTCCCTCTATCACTCTTTTGATGGTAGGACCCAGGGGGGCTACATGTATCATCTTCCCGTATTTGAATGTAAACATTTAATCTTTTATCTTCGTATTTATTTTTTTATGTTTCTCTTCACACCAGTATTTGAAGTCTAAAGTTTCTATGCAGCTCTGGTCTTTTCATCAGGATTGCTTGGAAGTCCTCAATTTTATTAAAAGTCCATTTTTTTTCCTCCTGGAGCATTATACTCAATTTTCCTGAGTAAGTTATTCTTGGCTGTAAGCCCATATCTTTTACCTTCAGGAATATTGCATTCCAAGTTCTTTCCTCCTTTACAATGGTGGCTGTGATTCATGTGTGACCCTGACTGTGGTCTCTTGATACTTTAATTCTTTCTTTCTGGTTGCTTGATTTTTCTCTTTGACCTTTAAATTCTGGATTCCAGCTATGATGTATCTGGGAGTTTTCAGTTTGGGCTTTTAGAAGGTAGTCAGTATATTCTTTCTATTCCCATTTTGCCTTCTGGTTCTGAGCAATCTGGATAGTTTTCTTATAAGATTTCTTGAAATAGGATGACTAGTCTATCTCTCTCACTCTGGTCACAGAAATCAGTCCAATGATTTCTAAGTTTTTCCTTCTTGACCTGTTTTCTAGGTCAACTGTTTTTGCTATGGGATACCTTATATTTCCTTTATTTTTTCAAGTTTTGAACCTTAATATTTCTTGTTGCTTCATGGAGTCAATAGCTTCTATTTGTTCCATTCTAATTTTCAGGGAGTTTGTTGCTTGGACAAGGTTTTGTATCTCTTGTGCCAAGCTGTTAATTGCCTTTCCAATTCTTTCTTCCATAGCATTCATTTCTATTCCAATTTTTCTTCAAGCACTCTCATTCTATTTATAAAATAACATTTTAAACTCCTTTTTAAACTTTTCTTTCATCTCTTCCAGAAATTCTAACTGAATTTTTGCCCAAGCTATGTTTTTCTCTGAGGCTTTGCTTACATACATTTTGGAGTCATACTCTTCTTCTAGGTTCATTTTTTTGAGCTTTCCTGCCACCAAAGCAGCTCCTTATGGTGGGATTCTTTTTTTGTTTGCTCATTCTTCTGGCTTATTTCCTTACTTTGAACTTTATGTTACAGCTGGCCTCTGTGGCACTTCTGGAGGTTAGATCTGGGTTGGTCCTTTTGCAGCAGTGTATTGTTCTAGGATCTCAGAGACAGGACCTGCTAGCTTTCAGTGCTCTCAAAGTGATCTGATCCTGTGACAAGTCTGATTGCTGCTCCCCTAGTCTGAGCTCTGCAAGTTCTTGAGCTGGACTAGGGGTTTGAGTCTGTGCAAAAGCAGACTGCTGCAGGACTCCGTCTCCATCAATCAATCAGAAAGTTTTGTTGGTTCAAAGTAGCAGGACTGTAGGTTCCTCTGAGATTCTTTCCTTAGTTATTCATCTGCTGGTTGGGCTAGATGGTGGAAATAAGACCCTATTTTGAGTCTAGGGTCTGAGCCACACTCCTACTGGCTTCTGAACTTAAGAAAGGATCTTAATATACCACCCAGAGCCTACCTACCTAGGAATGCCAAGCCCATGATTAAGTTCCCTTCTCAAAGGAAAATGATAAATGCTGGAGAGGATGTGGGAAAATTGGAACACCGATGCATTGTTGGTGGAACTGTGAACTGATTCAACCATTCTGGAGAGCAATTTGGAACTATGCCCAAAGAGCTATAAAAATGTGCATACCCTTTGATCTGGCAATATCACCACTAGGTCTGTATCTCAAAAAGATCGTAAAAATGGAAAAGGACCTACATGTGCAAAAATATTTATAGCACCCTTTTCGTGGTGGCAAAATATTGGAAATTGGGGAATGGCTGAACAAGCTGTGGTATATTAATGTAATGGAATACTATTGTGCAATAAGAAATGATGAGCAGGCAGACTTCAGAAAATCCTGGAAAGACCCATACAAACTTATGCAAAGTGAAATAAGCAGAATCAGGAAAACATTGTACACAGTATCAGCAACACTATGTGATGATTAACTACGAATGACTCAACTCTTCTCAGCAGCACAACGATCCAAGATAAGTACAAAGGACTCACAAAGGAAAATGCTATCCATATCCAGACAAAGAACTCATGGACTCCGAATGCAGATCAAAGCGTATTTTTTTTCACTTACTTTATTCTTTCCTGTGATTTCTAAAAATCTGTTTCTTCTTTTGCAACTGTGGCTAATATGGAAATATTTTTTACATGATAGCACATGTATCAACTATAACAAACTGCTGACCATTTTCAGAAGAGGGGAGGGAGAAAAATTTGGAACTCAAAATCTTGTAAAACTGAATGCTAAAAATTTTCTTGACATGTAACTAGGGAAAAAATAAAATATTATAAAAAAAAGTTCCCTTCTCAGTCAACTCTGGATCTGTGACATGCAACTGGGTGGTGGGTGACAAAGCTGATGTTGAACAGTGCATTGTTTGTGTCATGGTTCCTTGGTTTGTGTCTGGTGGGACCCCCATATGGATACAAGACCTCTTCCTGCTCTAGTATATATGTATCTGTGTGTGTGTGTGTGTGTGTGTGTGTGTGTGTGTGTGTGTGTACCTTTTTTCTGGGAGCTAGGGTGATCAAGCTCAGTTATCAAGCCAGACCCCACCCCTTTGTCTGGAGGCAGAGTCCCTATGCCAAGCTGGGCTGAACAAATGATTAACTCTGAGTTTTTCTGGACTTCCTCCTCAGGATTCACATGGTACATTTTCTAGATCTATTTGGACTGGTTTCGTGGAGGAGAGCTCAGCTGTTTTGCTTCCTACCACTTTGCCATCTTGGCTCTGTCCCTATACAAGTTTTGTGTGTGTGTGTGTGTGTGTGTGTGTGTGTGTTCAGCTGAAGTAAAATAGATTCTTTCAAGTGTGTTTCTTGTAAACAACATACTGGAGGATTCTTCTATCCTGGTCCATCACATTCATGGTTATGATTATTAACTGTGTGTTTTCCTGGGAGTTTTCATTGTGGGATCAAGGTGATTGGTGGATTCTTTCAATTACTTATTTTACCCTTTGGTTCCAGTATATCAGGGCAGTTTTCTTTAATAATTTCTTGAAAGATGCTGTCCAGGCTCTTTTTTGATCCTGGCTTTCAGGAAGCCCAATAATTCTTAAATTATCTCTCCTATATCCATTTTCCAGGTCAGTTTTTTTTAAAATATAAATTTATTTATTTTAGCTTTCAATATTCACTCCCACAAGTTTTTGAATTCCAAATTTATACCCCATCTCCCCTCTCCTCCCACCCTAAGATGGCATGCATTCTGAATATCCCTCCCCCTAGTCTGTCCTCTCTTCTATCTCTCTCCCCTTCTCTTATCCCTTTCCCCTCCTATTTTCCTGTAGGGCAGGACAGACTTCTGTACCCCATTTCCTGCATTTCTTATTTCCCAGTATTTTGTGAAAACATTTTTTTTAAACATATGTTTTTAAAACTTTAGGTTTCAAATTTTCCCTCTTCCTCCCTCCCCACCCACCCTCACTGAAAAGGCAAGCAACTCAATAAAGGTTGTACATGTGCAGTTATGCAAAACATGTCCATAGTAGACATGTTGTGAAAAACTAACTCTATTTCCCTTAATCCTATCCTGCCCTCCCATTTATTCTATTCTTTCTTTTGACCCTGTCCCTCCTCAGAAGTATTTACTTCTGATTACCCCTTTCCCAATCTGCCCTCCTCTCTATCATCCCCTGCTCTCTTGTCCCCTTCTCCCCCTATTTTCCTGTAGGGTAAGACAGATTTCCATACCCAATTGAATGTGTATGTTATTCCCTCCTTAAGCCAAATCCTATGAGAATAAGATTCCTCATTCCCTCTCACCTTCCCCTTTCCCCTCCACTGTAAGAGACTTTTCTGTTTTTTGTGAGATAATTTACCCCATTCTACCTCTCCCTTTCTTCTCCAAGTATAATCCTCTCTCATCCCTTAATTTTATTCTCCAGATATGACCCCTTAATCTTCAACTCACCCTGTGCCCTCTATCTATCTACATATACATACATACAATTTTTTTCCTCCAACTACCCTAATACTGACAAAGGTCTCATGAGTTATAAATATCATCTTTCCATGCAGGAATGTAAACAGTTCAATCTTAATAAGTCTCTTATGATTTCTCTTTCCTGTTTACCTCTTCATGTTCCACTGAGTCCTGTATTTGAAAGTCAAATTTTCTATTCAGCTCTGGTCTTTTCATCAAGAATGCTTGAAAGTCCTCTATTTCACTGAATGACCATTTTTTCCCCTGAAGGATTATACTCAGTTTTGCTGGGTAGGTGATTCTTGGTTGTAATCCTATCTCCTTTGCCCTCTGGAATATTATATTCCATGCCCTGCGGTCCTTTAATGTAGAAGCTGCTAAATCTTGTGTTATCCTGATTGTGTTTCCACAGTACTTGAACTGTTTCCTTCTGGCAGCTTGTAATATTTTCTCCTTGACCTGGGAACTCTGGAATTTGGCTACAATATTCCTAGGAGTTTTCCTTTGGGGATCTCTTTCAGGAGGAGATCTGTGGATTCTTTCAATTTCTATTTTGCCCTCTGGTTCTAATATATCAGGGCAGTTTTCCTTGATAATTTCTTGAAAGATGATGTCTAGGCTCTTTTTTTGATCATGGCTTTCAGATAGTCCAATAATTTTTAAATTCTCTCTCCTGGATCTATTTTCCAGGTCAGTTGTTTTTCCAATGAGATATTTCACATTGTTTTCTAATTTTTCATTCTTTTGGATTTGTTCTACTGTGTCGTGATTTCTCATAAAGTCACTATCTTCCAATTGCTCTATTCTAATTTTTAAGGAAGTATTTTCTTCAGTAATCTTTTGGACTTCCTTTTCCATTTGGCCAATTTTCTTTTTAGGGCATTTTTCTCCTCATTGGCTTTTTGGACCTCTTTTGCCATTTGGGTTAGGCTATTTTTTAAGGTGTTATTTTCTTCAGTATTTTTTGGGTCTCCTTTAGCAGGCTGTTGACTTGTTTTTCATGATTTTCTTGCATCACTCTCAGTTTTTCCTCTACTTCCCTTACTTGCTTCTCAAAATCCCTTTTGAGCTCTTCCAAGGCCTGGGACTGATTCATATTTTTCTTGGAGGCTTTGGATGTAGGAGCTTTGACTTTGTTGTCTTCTGGTTGTATATTTTGATCTTCTTTGTCACCAAAGTAAGATAATACAGTCTGACTCTTTTTGCACTGCTTGCTCATGATCCCAGCCAATTACTTGAGTTTTAAACTCCTTGTTAAGGTAAGAGTCTGCTTCTAATATGGAGAATGTATTGTCCCAAGCTTCAGGGGTTTGTATAGCTGTTTTCAGAGATACTTGTAGCGACCCGTAAATTTTCAGTTCTTGCAAGGCGGTATGATAAGGGGTGAGATGTTTACTCCTTTCCTGGCCTGTGACCACAAGTATTCCTTTCTGTCCCGTAACTGTGAGGAAGGGTTCCTCTCCACAGCCACTCCAAACTCTACCACACCAGCGTTCCTCCTCACCCCAGCACCGCCGCCCAGAACTGTGACCCAGATCCAAACATGAGCAAAGCAAGAGATTCCTGCCTCAGCACTGGCAAAGAGATCCCTGCAGTCCCTCTCTGATCAGCCACTGGATTCCCCCTCAGTCTGTGGGCCAGAAGCTCGGGATGCAGCTGCCCCCCCACCCCCGGGCCATGCTCTTGGGGAATAGAGCTGAAACCCCACCTTCCTGTCTCAGCACCGACAGAAACAGACTTTTCCCACTGACTTTCTAAGTTGTCTTTGGTATTCGCGGATTGAGGAGTCTGGAAACCGCCACAGCTGCCCAAGATTCAGTCCTCTGAGGCCTGCTCTACGTTTGCTGTGGCCTGGGCGCACTGCGCTCCCAGCCCGGGCGATACACCTTTCTGATCAATCTTCCAGGTTGTCTTGGGCTGGAAATTTGTTTCACTCTGTCTTTTTGTGGGTTCTGCTACTTCAGAATTTGTTTAGAGCCATTTTTTATGAGTATTTGGAGGGGTTTGGAGGAGAGCTCAAGCAAGTCACTGTTTTCACTCTGTCATCTTGGCTCCACCCCTCAGTTGTTTTTCTAATGAGGTATTTTACATTTTCTTCTATTTTTTCATTCTTTTGATTTTGTTTGATTGATTTTTGCTGTCTCACAGAGTCATTACTTTTATTTGCCAAATTTTAATTTTTAAGGAATTATTTTCTTCAGTTGGCTTTTGTACTTCCTTTTCCATTTGGCCAATTCTACTTTTTAAGGAGTTCTTTTCTTCAGTGAATTTTTGTACATCTTTTTCCATTTTTTGTGCTTCATTTACCAAGCTGACTCTTTTTTTATAATTCTCTCGCATAACTCTCATTTCTTTTCCCAGTTTTTCTTCTACCTCACTTATTTGACTTTTAAAATCCCTTCTGAGTTCTTCCAGGGGAACTTTTTGGGCCTGAGACCAATTCATATTCCTCTTTGAGGCTTCACATGTAGGTATTTTGACATTGTTATCCTCTTCTGAGTTTCTGGGGTTTTTGTATGTTTGTTTGTTTTGGTGAGGCCGATGGAGTTAGGTGACTTGCCCAGAGGCTAGATTTGAACTCAGGTCCTCCTGACTCTAGGGCCAGTGCTCTATCCGTTGTGCCAGGTAGCTGCCCCTGTGTTTGTGTTTTGATCTTCCCTGCTGCCATAATAGCTTTCTATGCTTAGGGCTTTTAAAAATTTTTGCTTGTTTTTTAGCTTATCTCGTGACTTTTAAAGCTGAGCTCTGCTCTTGGGGCACTGTCCCAAGCTCCTTGCACCAGGGGCTAGGGGGCTGGTCACAGGCTTTCTGTGCCATGGACTCTGGGGCTAGCAACTAGCCTGTTATACTGGGATCTCCTAGCCTAGTCTTGCAGGTTGTGCTGGAGCCTCTGGGTCTGCTAGGCAGCACTAGCCTGTTACACTGGGGCTGGAGGCTTCACAGTTGGCCCACTGTGCTGCTGGCCTGCTGAGCCAGAACTGTGGGGCCTCAGTTGCTGATCTGTGCTGGGGCTAGAGGCCTCCTACTGGCTTACCCCAACAGTGCTTGCACTGGGTTGTGCTCCCCTTTTACCCAAGTGAGACAGTTATTTCCTATAGTCCTTCCAAGTTATCTTGGGCTGGAAAATTGTTTCACCCTGTCCTTTTGTGAGTTCTGTTGCTCCAGAATTCGTTTTGAGGTATGATTTAAAGTTGTTTCAAGGGAAATTGGGAAGAGCTTAGGTAACTTCCTGCCTTCTTTCTGACATCTTGGCTCTGCCTCATGTGCATTTTCCTCTATCCTATTAGTTTATACTCTTTTTTTCATTCTGCCCCACTTTTCTTTCTTCTTCATTTAGTACAATAATTTAAGTGATTAAAATTAATGAAATCTGAATCCACTTACATGGAAAAAAATGGAAGCTAATATTGTGTTTTTCAAAATAAGCTGATTTCCTGATTTATATAATGATAAATTAAATCTTGAAGGTTTTACAAAAATAATACAATTAAGGCTTAACACTGCTTAAATACAAAACACCTATAATTTTATCAATATGGATGCTCCCTCTAACAACACAGACTGCAACCCCTCCATACTTTAGTACAATTTTAATAGTAGCTCTGTTCTCCCACGTCCCAAATATCTATTGCATGATGAACAACTTTCTGGTAACAAATCTCTAAATTCCATAGCCCATAGCTAGGACCAGCCCTGAAGTCTTTCTAGGTTAGTAAGCCCTGTCAGAACTCATAGTGTATTAGCATAGCCTTCAAGACCCAAGGTTACCTTCATGCTATGATTTTCAAGAATCAAGGCTCCTCTCATGCTATGATAAGACATCAGCAGAGACAACTTAAATAATACAATAACTAGAAGTAATCTCTTCCCCAATTTTCTCTCATAACACTTTGTATTTCTCTAATGCATTCTAATTATATTCAAATTTATAATACATTTATATGGGTACATGTCTTATCTTTACTACTAGATGGTAAGTTCCTTGAAAGCAGGGGCCATGACTTACTTATATTTACATTTCCTAAAAGGTCTAGTATGTATGATAGGCACTTAATAAATATCTTCTGAATGGAAGAATAAAAGATGATAGGAAATGGCATCAGGGGATACACCATTGCTTATTCAGCCCATTGTTCTGTTTCTAAAAGTGGCACCAAATATTTTGTGACCCTGGGGCTGCTACATGCCATGAAATACATCCAAACATTCCCAATTGTTCTTAAAAACTTATAATAAGGGGCAGCTAGGTGGCACAGTGGAGAGTTCAAATCCGGCCTCAGACCAAACACTTGACGCTAGCTGTGTGACCCTGGGCAAGTCACTTAACCCCAGTTGCCTAAAACAACAACAACAATACAACAACAAAACAACAACAATAACAACATAATAAGCCATTGATTAATTTAACTCAATCATTTTTGGATTTATGTTTTCAGGTTGTATCGCCTCTCAGGATAGAAATTTTCTACAATTTTATAGTTCTAATGAAAAGCTAAATAATACCATCTCTTTACTATCCTACTTCCATATTATATAAAACATAACATTAATTGATTTTGATATTATACTCTAGCTTGAATTATAACTCAACTAATTTGTGTTTATTCATATCATAATATAAAGCTGCTCAACAAATAATTTTGCAAATCAAAGGCATTATATTTAATTCTAATGTACGAGCCCCCAAATTCAAAATGAACAAAGAATAGTACTAATACATTTAAAACATACTAGCAAATGAATCTGCTAAAGAATAAGCAGCAAAAAAAAAATGTAAAAAGAAACTATGATAGCTTGAGAGATATTTCTAGATGGATATACGACATATTTAAATACATTAAAAAAGAACTTGTAGGGCTATGAAAATTAAAAGCTTAAGCAAAAGAAAAGGCATGTCCAGAAGAGGGTGAGCAGAATGGCAAGGGAACTGGAGAACATTCCATACATTGGCTGATTAAAGGAGACTGGAGAGAAGAAGGCTTAGGGGTGATCTGAAAGCTATATTTAAATAACTGAAGGGCTCTCAAATGGAAAAGGAATTAGATATGTTCTGTTTGTCCCCAGAGGGCAGAACTAGGAAAAACAGGTAGATGATGTAGACAGAAAGATTTAGGCTCAAAGTAAAGAAAAACTTCTAATAATCAGAGCTGTCCAAAGTGAAACAAGTTGTCTCTGGAATCGGTGGATTCCCCTCAATACTTTGAGCAAACCTGGATGACTGACCAATTCTTTAGGATGTTTTAGAAGAGACTTTTGGTCAGCCACAAGTTGAGGTTCCTTTTATCTTACAGATTTCTGTGATTTTTAAGAAATCTAGTCATCTGTGTATTTTGAATAACTAATCCACTGGTATTCTCAAATTCAACAATGTGATAGCTGCAAGACATCAATTCGATATACTCAATTACTTGAACGAGTTTATTACATTGAAAGAAACTCACCAAAATGACTCCCAAGCTCCACAGATCACAAGATTCATCATAGCCATTATGATTTAAGAGCTCTGGAGCAGCATAATGAAGGGTAAAGCATGGTGTCTTAAGTGGCTGATTATCAGGTGGCTTTAAACGTGCAAATCCAAAATCAATTACCTTAATTTCCAAATTATCATTTTCATCAGTGAACAATAAATTCTGTAAGATAAAAACATTAAAGTTAGATTAATGATTAACATTCTATAATAACAGTTGCCTTTATGCAATGCTTTTAAGTTTATCAAATACTTTATATATATTATCTCATCTGCTTTTCACAACAACCCTATGAGGTATGCACTATAGATATTATTATCCTTATCTTACAGATGAGGAAACTGAAAATCATCATATAACATACAGCTGGTAATCTCTCCACTTACTCCAAGGTCACCTTTCTTTCCACTATACCATACTTCCTTCCCAGTGGAAAAGATGCTTGAATATATGCTATTTATAACGATAATTTAGAGAAGTAGCATAGTATAGCAGCTTATGAACAGATGGATATTGGATTAGGTAGATTTAAAATACCAAACCACTGACAATGGGCAAAACACATGATTTTTCTGTGCTCAAGCTTATCATCTGGCAAACAGGCAAACATATTTCCATCTCTAAAGACAATTATCATATGGATTAAGAAATAACTGAACTGTGCTTTCAGATCATTAAGTGAAGTATAAAAAAATGGTAAGATATTTCTGATTGTTTAGAATTCAGTAGCATAGAAGCTCAGCTCTACTTAGCAGCATGTGTGGTACATGTTACACATGGACTAAAGAAAACTTACATAAATAAGTCTCATGTACTATTCTGCATAGAATGCCCAATAGGCTACATTAAACATGCTACTGAACAGACTGGTAGTACTGTATAAAAATATACTTCTGCATTGGCAAATAGACCAAATTTAGGGAAAAATTCTCAACTCACCCAAATTATATCACCCTGATTTATGTAACAAACAAATTCCTAGGAAAGTATTAGAATTAAATTGCTGTCAAGAGTTTGGCATGTTATGTTGTGTTGTCCAGAAAAAGAGAACTTGATTAGGAGTCAGGAGTCCTGGGTCCCAGTTCTCATTTTGTCACCTATGTAACGCTGACCAGTCTCTCACTGAGTCTCACCATTAAAATGAGGAAATAAGACTAGGTGATATCTAATATTCTTTCCAACTATACATTTAATGTGCTTCTTTATCTTTAGATTCTGGCAATTAGAGAAAGATATATCTTTATAGTATCTTTAGTTGGAAGTTTGTGTTTTTGAAATTTGTTTAAAATGAGGAAAATGTATTGCCATTTGAATATAGTCATTTTTATTCTACACTGATTCTATGTAACTGGAAAGTAGAAACAGGTTGTTAAATTCAAAAGAAAAGAAATGCTGCATTAGTATTTTAATAATGGCTTCTTTTAAATAAAATAACCCTTTATTGATGTTTCACTTTTTACATTTAACATAGTTTTCCTTAAGACTCCTCCCCTTCCCAGAGAGCCATCCTATATAAAAATCGTATTTTCTTATGACAAAAAGAAAAGACAAAAAAACCCCAAGCACAATTGAGTAATACACTGAAAAAGTCTGAAAACACATACAATATTCAATGCTTGTAGACCTCTCACCTCCGCAAAAGGGTGTGTTAAGAATGTACTGTCATATATCTTCATTCAAGCCATGCTTGTTCTTTATAATTTTGCAACATTCACTTTTGATTTTGTGTGTGTGGTTGTTCTTAACATTTACACTGTTGTATTCATTGTATACATATATTTTGCCTCTGCTTACTGCATGAAGATAATTCTTCTTCCTTTTTTTTTTTTTGGCTAGGCAATGGGGTTAAGTGATTTGCCCAAGGTCACATAGCTAGTAAGTGTTATTATGTGTCTGAGGCTAGATTTGAACTCAGGTCCTCCTGAATCCAGGCCAGTGCTCTATCCACTGCACCACCTAGCTGCCCCTTCATCATTTCTTACAGCACAAAAATATTCCATTACATTCATGACCATACTCTGTTTACTCATTCCCCAATCAATGGATATCTACTTTGTTTCCAATCTTTTGCTATAGCGAATACTGCTGTAAGTACTTTGGTGTACGTGGGGATTTCCTTCCTTTCAATGACTTCCTTGGGGTATGTGCCCCAAATTGGAATTTCTGGGTCAAAGAATATGGACATTTCAACTGTCTTCCTCCAAACTGCTTTACAAAATGCCTGTATCAATTCACAGATCCCCCAATAATGCACTAAAGTGACTTTTCCCACAGCTCCTCGAATGTTGACTTTTGCCATCTTTTCTGATTTGCAGGATGAAAGGTGAGACCTCAGAAAGGGCTGTTCTGATTTGCATGTCTCTGATTATTAGTGGTTTGGAGCATTCTTTCATGTGGTTGTGAATACTTTGCCATTCTTTTGAGAACTATTGGTTCATATCCCTTGAATACTGGAGAATGGCTATTATTATAAATATGTATGTACATATACAAATAAAATATTCACATGCATTTATATATGTAACATGAAACATAATGTTAATTGGTTATATACCTTGGCGTAAATTATCTCACATAAAAGGGGCAAGAAAAAGCTTTTACAGGGGCAGCTAGGTGGCACAGTGGATACAGTTCTACCTTGGAGTCAGGAGGGCCTGAGTTCAAATCTGCCCTCAGACACTTGATACTTACTAGCTGCATGATCCTGAGCAAGTCACTTAACCCCGACTACCTCACCAAAAAAAAAAAAAAGCTTTTTCAGTGAAGAGGAAGAGGGGGAAGGTGAGAGGGAATGAGTGAATCTTACTCTCATTGGATTTGGCTTAAGGAGGGAATAACATACACACTCAGTTGGGTATGGAAATCTATCTTACCCTACAGGAAAACAGGGAGGAAGGTGATAAGAGAGGGGAGATGATAGAAGGGAGGGCAGAATTGGTGAGGGGCTAATCAGAAGCAAACACTTTTGAAGAGGGACAGGCTCAAAGGAGAGAACAGAATAAACGAGGGGTGGGATAGGATGGAGGGAAATATAGTTAGTTTTTCACAACATGATTATTATGGAAGTGTTTTGCCTGACTATACATGTATAACCTTTATCGAGTTGCTTGCCTTCTCAATGAGGGAGGGTAGGGAAACAAGTGGGAACTCAAGTTTTAAAAATGAATGTTAAAAATTGTTTTTACATGCAACTGGGAAATAAGATATACAGGCAAAGGGATATAGAAATCTATCCTGCCCTACAGGAAAATAGAAGGGGAAGAGGACAAAATAAAGGGTGTTGAAAGAAGGGAGGTCAGCTTGGTGGAAGGGGTATTCAAAATGTACACCATCTTGGGATGGGGGGAGGGGAGAGATTGGGAGAAAACTTGGAACTCAATCTTGTGGAAGTGAATGTTGAAAACTAAAAATAATAAATAAAAATACAACTAAAAAAAGAGTTTTGCATCTGTCTTTGACCCATCCCAGTTCACCTTCCCTTCTATCACTGCCCCCCCCTTATATCCTTGCCTTCCTACTTTCCCGTAGGGTTAGATTTCTATAATTAACTGAGTGTATATGTTATTCCCTCTTTGAGCCAATTATGACGAAAGCAAGGTTCATGCGCTCCCACCCCCGAAGTTCCCTATCTTACTCTTCACTGTAAAATCTCTTTTGTGTCCCTTTTATGTCAGATAATTTACTCCATTCTCCTTCTCTCTTTCCCCTTCTCCAAGTGCATTCCTTTTTCTCACCTCTTAACTTTATTTTTTAGATAATCATCACATCATATTCCATTCACATGCCTACTGTCTATTATATATGCCTTCTAAATGCTCTAGTAATGAGAAAGTTTTTAGGTATTATAAATATCATTTTCCCATGGAGGAATGTAAACAGTTTAACCTTACTGAATGAAACTCTTATGATTTCTCTTTCCTCCTCTTGAGTTCTGTATCTGAAACTCAAAATTTCTATTTAGCATTGGTCTTTTCAACAGGAATGCTTGAAAGTTTTCTATTTCATTGAATACCCATTTTTCCCCCTGAAGGATTATACTCAGTTTTGGTGGGTAGGTGATTCTTGGTTGTAATCCTAGCTCCTTTGCCTTTTGGAATATCATATTCCAAGCCCTCCAATCCTTTAATGTAGAAATGGCTAAATGTTGTGTTATTCTGACTGTGGCTCGACAATATTTGAATTGCTTCTTTTTAGCTCCTCACAGTAATTTCTCCTTGACCTGGGAGTTCTGGAATTTGGCTATAACATTCCTGAGAGTTTTCATTTTGGGATCTCTTTCAGGAGTTGACTGGTAGATTTTTTCACTTCTATTTTACCCTCTGACTCTAGAACATCAGGGCAATTTTCTTTGATAACTTCTTGAAAAATGATGTCTAGGCTCTTTTTTTTTTTGATCATGGTTTTCTGGTAGTGCATTTTTTCGTTTAAAAATTTTTGTTTTATTGTTTCTTGATGTTTCTTGATTATGGTTTTTAAAATTATTTTTTCTTCATAAAGTCATTAGCTTCCACTTACCCAATTTTAATTTTTAAGAAACCGTTTTTTTCAGTGAGCTTCTTTATCACCTTTGCCATTAGGCCAAGTTTACTTTTTAAGTTCTTTTCTTCAGTGAATTTTTGTGCCTCTTTTTTCCCTTTGGCCAATTCTGCTTTTCAAGGCATTCTTCTCCTCACTGGAATCTTGGATGTCTTTTACCATTTGGCCTATTCTGCTTTTTAAACTGTTATTTTCTTCAGTGTTTTTTTGTGCCTTCTTTACCAAGCTGTTGACTCTTTTTGAAATTTTTCTTGCATCTTTCTCATTTATCTTCCTAATTTTTCCTCCTTTTTGAGCTCCTCCGTGTCCTGAGACCAATTAATATTTTTCTTTGAGGCTCTGGATGTAGCAGTTTTGACTCTGATGTCTTCTTCTGAGTGTGTTGTGATCTTCCTTGTCACATAGTAACTTTCTATAGTCAGATTTTTTTTCCTACTGTTTGCTCATTTTCCCAGCTTATTTCTTGACTTTTAACTGTATTAAAGTGGGGCTCTGCTTCTGGGATGGAGGGCTCACTTTCCCAAGCTTCAAGGTTTCTGTGCAGCTAGCTTCAGAGCTAGTTTGGGGTGGGGGGGTGTGGTCTGTAAGCTTTCAATTCTTCCAAGGTGGTATGATCTAAGGAGAAGGGTTTTCACTACTCTTCTGGCCTTTGCTCTGGTCTATGAGTGACCACAAGCACTCTTCAGCCTTGGAACTGTGACCAGGGTTCCTGCTCCCCTGCAGCCACAAGCTCTGGTATACTAGTGTTCTTTCTTGTCTTGGGACTACCATCCAAGGCTGTGACTACATTGTGAATATGGGCAATGCAACAGAGTGCTGTCCCCAGTGCCAGCAAAGGGCCCCCTGTAATCTCCTTCTGAGCAGTTATCTGACCCCTCTCTTACCATCTGTGAGCTGAGAGGTCTGGAAGCAACTGCTATAGCTGCTGATTCAGTCACTCCCAAGGCCTGCTGCTAGTTTGCTAGGGATGGCTTGCACTGGCAAGGCCTGTACTGGACTGTGCGCCTCTTTCACCCCAGTGTGACAAGAGAAACTTCCTGCCAATCTTCTAAGTTGTCTTGGGCCGGAAAATTGTTTCACTCCTTCATTTTGCGGGTTATGGCACTCCAGAATTTGTTTTGAGGCATTATTTAAAGGTGTTTGGAGAGGTTTGGGGGAAAGCTTAGGTGAGTCCCTGCCTTTTCTCTGCTATCTTAGCTCTGCCCTCTCTTTATTTTGTTATCTATGGTTGTAGTGATATGATTTTCCCTTTGAGGACTGCTTTATCCATATCTCAGAAATTTTAGTATGATATTTCACATTTCTTTCATACAACTGTTGTTTCTATGATTTATTCTTTTATCTACTCATTATTTAAGATTTCACTGTTAAGTTTCCATTTAGGTTTGTCTTTTGTTTGTGATCATTGAACTAATTGCTATTTTTATTATGTTATGGTCTGTAAATGATATATTTACCATTTCCGTCTCTTCACATTTGTTTGCAATATCTCTATACTCCTATAAAACACACATTTTTGTTAAAGCGTCATGTGGTGCTGATAAAATTGCATATTCTTTGGCAGTTTCATTCAGAAGATACCATAGGTCTGTCTCTGGTTTCTCCAACAATTTGTTCAGTTCTAATCTTTGTCTTTTGTTTATATTTCTGTTAAGACTTACCTAAAACTGAGAGACACTAAAATCTCATATTACTATGTATACAACATTACTATCCACACATTTATGTATTCTTTTAGCTCAGTTATTATTTTCTTTATGAGTTTAGATGCTATGGCATATGTTTTAAAGCATATGTTTAATATTGATATTGGTCTGTTGTCTACAGTTCTTTTCAGTATAATGTAGTTTCCTTATTTATCCCTTTTTATATTTTGAATGTTTTTGCTTTATCTGGCAGCATGATTACAACTCCTGCTTTTTTTGGATTCACTTAATGGATAGTGAATTTTTTCCTAGCTCTTTGTTAGTAAAGATGTCTGCGTACATCTTTACTTTTAATTATTTCTTGTAAGCAACAGATTGTGAGGTTTTATTTTCTTATCTAATCTGTTATGATTTCCTTTTACTGGATTAATTTATTCACATTTAAAGTTATGAGGTTTGTATTTTCCTCCATTTGTCTCTAATATTGTTTTTTCCCCAAGTTATGATTTTCTCTCTTCCACTGTACACACAGTACTATGCCTCAAGTTATTTTAGCTTAATCTTTTTTTTTAAAAGACAGTCTTATTCCTACTAGGTCTATTCCCCTGACTCTCCAGCCTTATCCTCCCATTTGTTACCCTAGACTCAGGTTTTGAAGCTTTGCTTATTAGTTTCTTTTTCTTTCTTGCTTTTATCTAGTTATTAAATTCCTCCCCCCTTTTCCCCTTTCAATTACGTAGCCAAGTAAAATTCCTCTTACTTACCTTCCCTTCAATTTATTGTGTTTATGTTTTTAAAATTTCACAATTTTTGTGGCTTTTTCTAGAAATGATTTCTTTCCCTCATTCTCTTTATTATTTACCTTCTCTTTCAGTCTGTTCTACTTCTTTATTCTTTGTCTCATGGCCCTCATATTATTTAGTGCTTTTTTTTTCCCCTTGTATTCCTCATGGAATTAAAATGATGAGGTACCTATTTTGAGTTCTCTCTTCAAAAGAGTTTCTGTTATTGCCTTGTAGATCTTGTGCTCCTGTTTCCCTTTTTTCCCCTGTTGTGCTTCACTTTTAGAAATAGCAATTTCTGCAGTGATAGAGGAGATATATTGTCCATAGTAGCATTCCTCCAATGTACTTGATTGGGCAGTTCATTATTGACCTTGGTACTCTATCATTTTCTTTTAACCATTTGCCTACAAATTTCTTCCCTTGGTGCATGCTTTTCCACTCTTCTGGGTGTCAGATGTTTCCAGGAGCTCTGATTCCCCTTCTTCTGAAGCATGAGAAGTGGTTTCTCTAAGCACTGAATTCCTGTAGCTAATATTCACCTTGAGGTCCACATTTCCCTATATAGAATATCTCTCTCCTTTCATAAAACATTCACCAGGGATACCCACTCTCACCACTGAAACAAGGCTCCTCCCCCCCTTTTTTCTTTTTTAAAATAGTATTTTATTTTTCCCAATTGCATGTAAAGACAATTTTTAACATTCATTTAAAAAATTTTAGTTCCAGATTCTCTTCCTCCCTCCTTCCCCTTCTCCCTTGCTAAGATGCTAAGGGAGGTGAAATAGATTATATATGTGCATCCATATAAAACATTTCCATTAGTTTTGTTGTGAAGGAAGAAACAGCAAAAGTAAAAAATGCCATGAAAAAAATAAACAAAGTGAAAAATAGTATGCTTTGATCTTTATACAGAGTCTATGAGTTTTTTTCCTCTGGATGTGGATAGCATTCTTCATCATGAGTCCTCTAGAATTGTCTTAGATCATTATATTGCTGAGAATAGCTAAGTCATTCATTTGCGCAATATTGCTATTACTGTGTACGCTGTTCTGGTTCTGCTCACTTCATTCTGCATCAGTTCGTGTAAGTCTTTCCAGGTTTTTCTGAAATTATACTGCTCATCATTTCTTATAGCACGATAGTATTCCATTACAATAATATACCACAACTTGTTTAGCCATTCCCCAATTTTTGGGCATTCCCTAAATTTCTAATTTTTTGCCACCACAAAAAGAGCTGCTATAAATATTATGTACAAATAGTGCCTTTTCCCTTTTTCTGGATCTTTTGGAGATATAGAACTAGTAGCGGCATTGCTGGGTTCAAGGCTATGTTTTATAGCTCTTCAGGCATAGTTCCAAAAGGCTCAGAATGGCTGAATCAGTTCACAACCCCACCAACAGTGCATCAGTGTCCCAATTTTCTCACATCCCCTCCAACAATTGTCATTTTCCTTTTCTGTCATATTAGTCAATCTGATAGGTGTGAGGTGGTACCCTAGAGTTGTTTTAATTTGCATTTCACCAATCACTAGTGATTTAGAACATTTTTTCACATGATTATAAATAACTTCAATTTCTTTGTCTGCAAACTGCCTGTTTGTATCCTTTGACCATTTATCAACTGTGGAATGACTTGCATTCTTACAAATTTGACTCAGTTCTCACATATTTGAGAAATGAGGCCTTTATCAGAGACATTTGCTATAAAAATTGTTTCCCAGCTTTCTGCTTACCTTCTAATCTTGGCTGCATGAGTTTTGTTTGTGCAAAACTTTAAAAATTTAATATAATCAAAATTATCCATTTTACATCTTGTAATGCTCTCTGTCTTGTTTTGTCATAAATTCCTTCTTTCTCCATAGATCTGCCAGCTAAACTATTTCTTGCTCTCCCAATTTGCTTATGGTATCACTCTTTATGCCTAACTCATGAATCCATTTTGACCTTATCTTAGTATATGGTGTAGCCTACATTTTCCCCCTTTTCAATTCCTCCCTTTACCTTCTCATCCACTGTCTTATGGACTTTCTTCTTCCTAAGAGACTAGAGGAGTTTATTTTCCCTCATTGTTACCTTTGATTTGACCAGGGTACATCACATATTCTCCTGTATCTTCTTCCTCCTCTCCTCCTTTTTATAAACCTTCTCATGTTGTAATATTGTTCCACAAAAAAATTTTTTTTCGCTCATAGGCAGGGTGCTGTAAGGTTTAGTCCACGAATTTTCCAGGCTTCTATTTGACTTCTACTTTCACCCTTGTCTACTTGTGTATATTTAGAAAGTAGTCTCTTAATGGTCTTTCTGTTGTTATTTTGTTAATGCTGCTGCTGCAATTGTTGTCCCTTGGTTGCTGCTTGTTGTCTGGGGTGTTTAAAAAGCAAATGATCTCTTCAGGTTTGGTTTTCTTCCTAAAAATATTTTTAATGCTTCTTTATTGTTGCGTATTCATTTTTTTTCATTCATAGTTACGCTCAGACTTCAAAATAGGCCACTTTAGTCTGTATCTTGAGCTATACTGCTTGTCTACATTACCTTATTCCCTCCTGCATTACCTGTTGGGTGCAGAATAGTCTTGTGTTATTCAGATTTCCTTTCCTTTATATTTGAAGGTCTTTCTCCTGGCTGCTTATAAATTTTTTTTTCTTAAAGGAATTGTTGAATTTAACTACTACTATATGTCTTAAGAGTTTGCAGCCTCAGTTTTTTTTTTCCCCCTGGAGGTGGTCTAAATTTTTTTGATTGAAGTTTGTTTTCTGTGTTCAGACATTCTGGGAAGTTTTCTTGTATTATTTACTTGCATTATGTTGCTCAAGTTTTTTGGCTTACCAAGTTCTTCTGGAAGACAGCATCCTGAAGCTGTTTCTATGTATTCTGTCTTTAAGATCAATATGTTTTGAAAACATGTTTTCTTTTAAAGTTATTGCTTTTTGCTTCTTTTCTTCCATATTGTTCTTCACTTCCCTGTGTCTACATTCCCAATCAGTTATCTTCTCTTTTGTTTCTTTAGTGAGACTTGCCACCGGGGAATCATTTTTCTACTCTGCCAATTATTTCTGCTGTGCATGCAATAAATTCTTCTCTCAATTCTTATTTCTCTTTCAGACCATTGAGGAACAGTGTGCTGTGATTGAGGCTCTCTTCAAACTTCACAGGCTCCTCTGCCTTATTAGGTAATGAATCATTTTCCTTTGTTTCGTAGCATTTGTTCATAGATTCTCGAAATCTTTTACTATGTCTGGAGACCACATTTCCTTCTTAGTATATCTGCGTCTGTTCAAAATCTCTGAATTTCTTCCTCCTGACATATTGGATAGTTTCAGCATTTCTTCCCCTTATTTGCGCCTACTGCTCATTTTCCGATTCTCTTGTGAGTTTCCTGGCATCTGTCTTTTTCTGCACTGGAAAATTCACAGTTCACAAGCCTAGGTTTTAGCCCCGAGTGCCTTCTGGCAAGAGAGAATTAACCTCAGATGGATGATAGGCTCTCTCCTTCAGGCTTAGGGCAATGCCACACAATATCCCAACACATATGTCTTGCCTAGTTCCCTCTCATCCTCATCTCTGGCCAGCTGGCTGGTGTGCTGCCATACAGCTATTGCAGCCTAAGTAAGTCTTTGCCGTTTGAAATTTGGCACTGGGAGGAGGGCATGTCAGGTGAAGAGTTGAGCTCTATTATCAGTAGACATGTTCAGCCCCATTCCCTCTGTTTCTTCACTCAGGTTATGCTCAGAATGCTGCCACTTCAAGAATTGGGATCTTTAAGGCACTGGAGGGTTGGGAGAGCTGGAATGTGAAGCTGAGTTCTGTTATAAGCCAGGGGTCAGCTTGTGCAGCAGCTGTATTGTCAGGAATGTGAGCAGTGGGGCAGGGGTGTTAATCGGCTCTTAGGGTAATATTGGCCTTCTCTGCTATTAGTTCATTGACCTTTTACCCTGTTTGAGTTCTTAGTGTTTCAGACTGTGGTGATAGCTAAAACTGTTTTATCTCTGGGTCATAATTCCTACTTTGGAATTACCACCTAACTATGCTTTCTAATTAGTTCTTTTTTTTTTTAATCCAGATGAGATTTTGTGGGCATGTGGAACTCACAGTGGGCATGTGGAACACTAACACATATTGCAACTTTTCCATTGAAACCTGGGTCCAGTGCATTTTGTATATGTGTTATATACTCTCAGCTGGACTCTAAGCTTTCAGAGGGCAGAAACCATGTTTTATATGACTTTATTCTGCGAAGGCCTAGCATAGCACATTGCAAATAGCAGACACATGAAAAATGCTAAATGGGCTTAAGTTGTAAACATTTGAAAGTAAACATTAAAAAACCATACTAAAATTTTATAAAGACCTTTTGACATTTAAAATTTATAAAACTTATAATACAAATGTCAAACTAGACACTACAAATTGTGCAACTAGAGAATATTATACTAGGGCAGATAAAAAGAATGCTTTCAATATATGGTGTCAGTTTATGATGAAGGAAGTATCTGAATATACTAAGTTTCATTAGAAATAGTATTTCATGGACTCTTCATCTCTTACATGACTAAGTTTTATAACCTTGGAGTTTTCTTTGACTCTTTCCTCTCCCTCATTCTTCACATCTAATCAATTGCCAAACCTTACAGACTCTACCTCCCTAATATATTGCACATTCATTCATATTTTCTCCTGTCTCTAAGATAAAATATAAACTCCTTTGTTTAGCTTTTAAAGTCCTTCACAATCTGGCTCCAACCTACAGGCTTATTGCACATTACCCTCACCCACTAACATTATATTCCAGTAGAAAAAAGAGACTTTTTATTGTTTCCTATTTAAGATATTACATCTTCTGTATTGATGCCTTTGCGCAGACTGAATTCCATGACTGAAATGCATTCCCTGTGCTTACCTAGTTTCCTTCAAAGCTCATTTAAGATACTACCACCTTTGGGAAGCCCATCTTGATCTTGCTACTGTATTCCTCCTAGAAAACATTTTGTATATACGTCATATACATTTTTTATTTACTTATACCTGTTTCTATGCTGTTTCCCTTCAAGAAAACATAAGCACCTTTAGGTACCTGGCCCATAGAAAGTACTTCAAAAATGCTTGCCTATTGAGAGAGGGAAGGGAACAAGTATTTATTGACTAGAGATGGGAAACTTGTCGCTTTCTTTCTTTATTATTTTTTTTTACAATTTTTTTCCTTTTTTTTTTTTTGGCAATTGGGGTTAAGTGACTTGCCCAGGCTCACGTGGCTAGTAAGTGTCAAGTGTTTGGTCTGAGGTCGGATTTGAACTCAGGTCCTCCTGACTTCAGGGCCGGTGCTCTATCCACTGTGCCACCTAGCTGCCCCCTGTCGCTTTCTTTAAAAAGAAGGTAAAGAAGGCAGATTCCTTAAACTTGACGTCTATTCCCAGAAAAATTCTAGAACATATTAGTTGAATAGTTTTGAGCACTTTGAACTCCTGGAGAAAGGAAGGGGGATGACTTGGGGGCCAATAAAAAAAACCCACTAGGATTTGGAGAGAGTGATATAACTGGATAGAGTAATATATCAGGATAGGTTGAACCTCAGAGAAAGAGATTGCTGAGTAATGGTGAGCAAAGGGAAGATCTGGAAGTAACAATGGGGAATGAGGAATATTCCAACTGATCTTACAGGACTAGTATACTAGGGTTTGGGAGGTGGGGTGGAGCATGAGAGAAGATACATCCAGTTCTGGAAAGGACAGCCAGAGATTCAGTGTCTTATGAGAGAAGCCAGATTTATATGAATGCGACTGAAGGAGCCAGATGAGAGCTCAGGCGGGGTAGAGGATGGAAAGGGAGGAATAGCTAGTGCTTCAGTGGCCTGTAAGCTTAATATGAACCAGCAATGTAACATGGCAGCCAAAATACCTAATGTGACCTTAGGCTACATTAATAAAGATATGGCATCCAGAAGTGATAGTCCTACTGCACTCTAATCAGACTACATTAAATATATTACATTCAGGAAAGCCCTCTAAACCGTAAGTTCTCATATAAATGTGAACTGTTGTTCTAGGTGTCATATGTTACAAAGAACATTGACAAACAACAGGCTACACAGAAGAGGGCACTTGGGCTACTGAAGAGACTGGGCGCCATACCTTAAGATGGTGTTAAAAGAACTGAAAATATTTAGATTGTGAGTTTTACTTAAGGATCTGTGTTGGGCTCACTTCTGGCTCTCTTTATGCTCTTTCTCAGTAAATTCATTAGCTTTCAGGGGCTGAATTATCATTTCTACACAGATGACACCTAGATCTATTCCCAATCTCTCTTTTGAGTTCTAGGTCATGAACTAC
Organism: Phascolarctos cinereus; assembly: GCF_003287225.1. Classification (NCBI taxonomy): domain Eukaryota; kingdom Metazoa; phylum Chordata; class Mammalia; order Diprotodontia; family Phascolarctidae; genus Phascolarctos; species Phascolarctos cinereus. The sequence goes on along the minus strand of NW_027555736.1, from coordinate 207,271,744 downwards.
CTATTGGACATTTTGAACTTGATATCCCATGGGCATTTCAAACTCAATAGGTCTAAAACAAAGCTCTTTATTTCTCCTCTCATGCCCGATGTTTTTATGTATTTCTTGATTTTTGTTGAGGGCAACATCACCCTCTATCATTCAGGTTCATAATCTCAGTGTTATTCTTGGCTCCCCACTCTTACTCACAGCACATATCCAATCAATTGCTAACTCTTATAATTTCTTTCTCTACAAAATCTCTCCTATCCATCCCTGTTTCTCCATACATACAAATATGACCACCTTACTCTCATACTAATAAATTACAGTGGTTCCATATTACCTCTAGGATCAAATACAAACTCAATATTGACATTTAAAACTCTATTCAACCTGGCCTCAACTTATATTGCCAAATTTACCAAATATTATTCTCTTTAAATGTATTCTATATGTTTAGTTGAACTGGCCTTTTTACAGCCATGTCCTGGCACTCCATCTCCCATCTCTTTGCCCTTTCACATGGCTATTCTACATACCTGGAATGCTTCTTTAATGCCATCCCAGTTTCCTTCAGAGGCAGCTCTGGAACCACCTTTTGACATGACTTGCTTCCTGGTTCCACAAACTGCTAGTACTTTCCTCCCAAAATTATCCCGCATCTATTTTGTATTGGTCTCCTTGACTCAAGTCTCTCCCTCACCAATCCATCTGACGAACAATTGATACAGTGAAATTTCTGAAACACAAGTAGCCACTCCTCTGCTCGATGAACTCCAGTAATTCTCTATTGCTCCTAGGATCACATGCTTCTGATTATCTTTTAAAACCCTTTTTAACATGGCTCAACTTACTTTTCTAGCTGTATTATTCTTCCCTTAACATATTCCGCAGTCCAGGCAAACTGGCCTTTTTGCTGTTCTCATAGATGATATTCCTTCTACTTGCCTCTGAATATTCTGTCCTTCATGACTGGAATGCAGTGTTTTTGCAGTGAAAGCTGAATCTGTGCTACCCATTAGGAACAAAGTCCTGTGAACAAGCTGGGTCTCTTTGACTCAATATATTTCAGTACTTTTTCATATTTTATTAAAATTATCTCAACTTCATCAACATGATTTGGTTTATTCATATTCTACACTACTTTTTTTTTCAAATTTTAAAGGGAAATATAATTTCCTGTGATAAGTAGAATAAATCAAGCATTTGTTAAGCATTCACTACGGGCCAGGCACTATCCTAGGTGTTAGGATTACAAAATACAAAGGCAAGGCAGTCCTTGCCCTCAAGGAGCTTTTGTTCCAGAGGCAGAGATATATGGATATTTTACATATGGGTATTTTAAAAATGCATATAATGCATTTACAAGGTAACCTTGTTGGGGAAGCCACTGGCAGTTGAGGGATCAGGAAAAGGCTCATGCAGAAGACGGCACTTTAGCTGATGCCTAAAGGAAACCAAGTATTCTAAGAGGCAGAGCTAGAGGTGAGAACGGAGAGCATTCTATGTACAAGAAGAGAGCTGGTATGGCGGTCCCCAAACAGGAAATAGACTATAGTGTTCAAGGAACAGGAAATAGGCCAGTATGACTAGACTCTAGAGTACATGGAAAGAAGTAAAGTGAGAGGGTGGGCAAGGGTATGAAGAGCTTTAAATACCAAAGGCATTTATATTTGAGCTAGAGGTATAACGACTGGAACTTACAGAGTGTGCATGTATATATGGGTGGTGAGGGTGGAGGACTGGGGTGACCCGTCAGAACCGTACTTTAGAAAAATCACTTTGGTGTGGAAGAAGGATTGGAGAAGAGAGGGGCTTGAATTAGAGAGTACAATTAGGAGGATACTTAAGGGGAGAGGTGATGAAGGCTTGAACCAGAGAGGTGGTTATGAGTTACAATAGATGAAGAAATTTTGAATGCTGTGGATAAGTTCACTTACTATAACAGTATACTTTCCAGGGGTGGTTATGAGGGTAGAGATAAAGGGAAACAGGGCAAGATATTGTGGAAGTAAAGCCAAGATTTTGCAACTGACTGAATATGCAGAGTAAGATAAAGTGAGGAATAGAGGATAATGCTAAAGTTATAAAACTGAGTGACTACAAAGGATATGATAGCCTTGACAGTAATATAGAAATTCAGTGGAGGAGTGGGTTTTTTGGAAAATATAATGAGTTCTGTTTTGGACAAGTCTGGGTGACATGACTGGGTGACATGATGCCTGTAGGACATGCAATCTGAATTACTTAAAAGGCACATAGTGATTGGTATAGAGCTCAGGAGAGAGACTTGGGCTTGATATTATTGATCTGGGAATCTTGTTAACAGAGAGTATAATTGAATGTATGGGAAGTGATGAGATCACAAAGTGAGAGAGTATATAGAGAAAATGGAAGCAGGTGCAGGGCAGAAGCTTGGGGCATAGAACTAGAGTAGTATCACAAGAACTAAGAGAAGAGAGAATATTCAGAAAAAAAGGGTGAAATTCAGCAGAGATTAAGAAGGATAAACACTGAAAAAAGGCTATCAGATCTGGCAATTAAGAAGTCACTGGTAACTTTTAGCAGAGCAGCTTCAGTGGGATGATGAGGTCAGAAGTCAGAGAACTACTGGCAAAGAACAGAGACAGTTTTTAAAAGGAGATTGGCAGAGAAAGGCAGAAGAGATACAGGATGATAGCTAGTTGACCTTGTAGAGCCTAGTAAAAAGGGTTTATTTATTTTTTATTTATTTTTTTAAGACTGGGGAGACTTGGGCATGTTCAGAGGTCTAGCAAGACAGGAAGCAGTGAACAGAAAGAGATTACAATGAAAAACAGCTCAGTTGTCATTAAATATAATTGTTGAAGATTTTCTCCTAAAATCAGGAGGAATAACAAAGAAATAAAAGAAAGCTAAAAATACTCATTACATTTAAGGCATATTAAATTTTACAATATTCAAATCTAGATATGTGATCTCAAATCTGCTATGATTATATGCATTATAATGTACCATAATTAAGAACTTAATCATCTACTAAAGGCTGAAAAACAAGTGGGATTCTTTAAGTCTTGAAGTAGCTTCACAGTACATTAAAGTCAAGTCTAAATGTAGTGCAATAACTGAAAAGATAGGGAAGTGGGGACAGAATAGACTAATGATCTTTTATTAAAATGGAAATAAAAAGATATTATAAATGTCTAACATTATTCTGTATTGTGATTGTATTATGATGCCCCTAAAACCATTGCTAAAAAGGCAGATGGAGTAAAGTGCCTAGCACAGTGCTCAGCACATAGTAGGAACTTAATAAATGCTAATTTGTTTGACTGATTAAGGGCAAATGGCTACTGTTCTTATTTCAGTGACTCTAATGCCATTCTATCCTGTTCTGAGTATCTGCACACCAAATTGGAGGCCCCCTCCTAATTTTTATTTTCTCTTTCCCCAAAGCCCACAGTGTAGAGACTGAATAGATTTTTAGAGACAGGTATTGGGTTTGAGGATGTGTACAATCAGAGGTAGTAGGGAATAAGCACTATAGTTTCTATGTTTTCCACCTCAAGTATGAAATCAACTTTGGCATTAGTAACTAATTTTGAAATTCTAAATGAGTAAATGATAATTTTAAAAACATGTAGTACCTTATTAAAGTATTTAGTGATCTCATGTAGTAGCAATGATTTTACCCATACAGGAAACCAGCAATGAATGCCACATAATTGACCACCAAAAGAAGTATAAATTTCTGATCTTAATTAAATAAGGATTCAGGGTAGGAGAAACACTTCAGTTTCAGAAGAATATTCTAATATTTAAATCACAAAATGAAAGATATCCTATAAAAAGCTTACAAAATACCCCTTTTTATTACTCCAAAATTTAATTTGATTACAAATTATTGGAAACGTGGGGAAGCTAGGTGGTGCAGTGGTTAGAACTCCAGCCTTGGCGTCAGGAGGACCTGAGTTCAAATCTAGCCTGAGATACTTGAGTTTAAATCCAGCCTCAGACACTTGACACTTATTAGCTGTATGCTCCTAGGCAAGTCACTCAATCCCAGTTGCCTCACCAAAAAGCAAAAAAAAAAAAAATTATTGGAAACTTACCTAAGAACGTATGAAATAGGCTAACAGTAGAGCTCAATTAAAATATTTTTAAAAAGTCTACAAGTTAGATAAATGAAAAGAGTATAATATTTTTCATTAATTAAATATGATCAGAGGTCAAATTTGGGGAGTACATATACTCAGACACATATATGAGATGGTCAATCATTAAAGAATGAAATATATGAAAATGCGTGGTTCTATATAGACATAAAGCAGTAATTTCAACACTTTCCAATTAAAAAAAATCACGCTCGTTCCTTGTCTATCAGGAAAACATTTAAGTGATGTGCTTTCACATTTAAAAATAGACATCTAATCTTTAACACAGAGCACCATATTTTCAGTGGGAGGCAAGTAAGAGAGTGAGAACTGCAATGAAGGAAGCACAGAGGCTGCTTTAAGAGCTGAAGATATATGAAAGACATCTTTTTAGGCAATTACCTATAATATTAATAAAAGTATGTGAGCAATTATAGCCATTGAAAGATGAATTTTAAATATGTTAATCAGCTGTATTGGTGTGATCCAAAGATTTCTGTGTTAAAAAACTGAAGTTATTTAAATTAAAGGTATGAATTCTATTTCTAGAGAAATATTTTTTATGGCTTTACTCACATGGAAATAAGCTTCAAATAAATTATTATTTTAAATGCTGTTTAGGGTATATTATAATCAAAGAACATTTAATATAACTATATGTTTTAAAAGAGAAGAACATACGATTTTGTACTAAGCTAACAGGAATTCATTAGTATAAAATTATCAGTTACACATAACATAGGAATAATTGGTTCATTCAAACACAGCAAAATTACTGTTTTTCTCATTAGTTTTCTAAAGGAGGTTTTAAAGTTCACAATTTTACTATTTAAAAAACATCTATTTGAGAGATTGAACAACTAGAAATGAGAAATGCACAAAAAGCTGCTACATTTGAAGTGATTGCATAGTTAATATAAATTATACATTTAAAAATGTGCATACAATACAGTTAAATAAACTAAGAAAATTATATTTGGATACTAGCAATGCAAGTCTTTACATTTCTATTCACAGAGCAATAAATAAATCAGAAAGGTAAAAAAATATACTTTCTAAATGCATCATTAAAAAATCCCTAATATAGTATGTGTGTATGACAATATTTCCTGATTTTTTTTTGTTACAAAATTTCCACTGCTAATTTTAGTTAACAACTGTTGCATAAAGTATTCATTCGATAAAAGGATCTCTCAACCATACAAGTATAACTTCAAGATGATCAACTGGCAAAAAAGGTAGTTTCTTTTGAGACTAAAATAGAAAGGAAAAAGAAATCCAAAAAGCATGCTTTTAGGGTTTTTTTTCTATTTAAGAAGAATGCCTAGAAATAGAAAGAACACACACAATTATTGAATAAGTAATAATGATGCTATTTAAGATCATACTATTCTATACCTCAGGCTTCAGGTCTCTATGTACCACTCCCACATCATGCATGTGGCTTACAGCTGAAACAAGCTTCCGCATGATATAACTGGCTTCGGTCTCACTGAAGTGTTTCTTTTTCTTAATTCGTTCAAAGAGCTCTCCCCCATTCAGAAGTTCCATCACCAGAAATGTGTGAAGCTAGAAAACAAATATAATTGTGTGTGGAATTCTTAATACTGTTAAGTCTGTGTTAATGCTAAGTCTTTATAACATTTTAGATAATTTATTATGAGCATTACCAATTGTGTTTTACATTTTGATGAGTCAAAGGCTTTATCTTCTGCTGATGCCGTTAATGATCCCATCAAATGTTCCCATTTTGTGCTATCTGAACCCATGTTTTTCCATCAATCATTCATATAGGGTCTACCTAATCTGCTGGAGAACTTCTCAGGGGTGTCATGTAACACTTGGCCTTTCCATCTGTTGTCCCTAAATAACCCCTAAATAACTAGGGGCTTATGAAATGTTAAAAAAAATTTTTTTATTTTAATTTTTTGGTTCAGATCTGTGACTTCACTGGAATAAGAAACTTCTGGGAAGGAAACTCTACCAATACAGATCAGCATCTGTTTTGCAACTTAGCTGTCAGCATCATTGAGATGTTAAATGATTATCCCAGAATAACAGCCAGTATTGTCAGAGGTGGGACTTGAACTCAGCTCTTCTTGACTATTAAGGCTACCTTTCTATCCAATCAAACACCTTCACTTGTATGTATTTCAAAATATATAAACTCCTTGTTAAAATAATAGGTGTTCAAAGTAACAAAATATAGGAAAAATGAGGAAAATTATGGCTCTTTAGAATTTCATTTGGGTGATGATGGAAAATCTAAAATACCATAGTAAAATATTTGCATATCTTTTTCCTTAATGATTTCCTGGGAATTCCATGCAATACCAAGGTGTTACACAATAGAAAGAATGGCAGGTTTCATCAGACTGCCAAAGGAGTCAATGACATTAAAAAGGTTAGGCATCCCTGCTCTATGGAAAGAATTACTTCAACCCTTGAAATCTAGTTTCTTTTGACTAAGACATGGAAACAGCATTGATCTTTATTTTTAAGAGTGTACAGACCAGACTGTGGTCTTTCTTAAAAATAAAGAAGATCAATGATTACTTTGGATTCCCCTCCCTGACTGAGAACATGATACAACTATTTAATGGCAGACAACTTCAAAAAGGTATAAAAATGTTATTCTATCACCTGGGCTCAGTGTTAGCCAAATAATCAGTTTCAGAGCTCCTATGAATGCCTATGACAAACACCTATGTGTCAAGCTGCCAATGTATTATGATAGAAATTTACAGGTGACACTCTATGTCTCTACACTTACCTTTGTTCTCAAATTCATGAAGGTTCAGATACTAATACTTTGCCATGATTAATTACAGTTTCTTTCATAAATTATATAAGCTTTGCCTGTGTTTTATTACAGAATATTAACATAGGAGCTATTGAAAAACTACATTTTAAAATTAAATCTTAAAGAATTCTCAAATTTAGAAAAAGGGTAAAATATTTAGATTATAAGCCCTAAGTATAACTGCATTGTTATCTTCTTTAATAATTCAAGAATCTATGGTTTTGTACAGGTAGGTATGTCCTTTGCTATCACAGCTAATAACCCTATCACAACTTGGAAATTAGTTTTCAACAACTGCTGTGGCAAAAAATTTTGTCAATTTTGGGTCAACCTGATGATAAGCATCTCCAAATTTAACTAGGCTAGTTATAAAATGATGAAGAGAAGATCTGTTGGTAAGCCATCCTCCAAACCATTCCATCTTGGTAGGACTTTCCGGACTTTCCAGACTTTCCAGTCTACTAGTACTGACACTGAGACCTCCAAAGATACCTCCATTTCATTATGACATATAAGTATAGGAGTTGAGTGGAAATTCACTGTCATCTAATATCAACTGAATATAGCATGTTTCTTTTCTACTTGGTAAAAAAAAATACAACGCAAAGTCTGTTAAATTAAGTGCATCATTCCAGTATGTAATGAGCAAGTTATAAAAATCAACTGTTACCTCTCTATGAGACGGACTCTTAGGCTATCAAAAACCAAGCTAATTTGAAATAATTTTTCATAAGATGAAGAAGGTCAAGGTTAAACATTTAACATACATTTGAGCCAGTTGGCTTCATAAAAAGAATACTATTCCATGTTCACAGTCTGAAGTCATACCTCTCATACAGTTGCTACTATTAGTTATAAAGAAAGGATGGTATGAGAGTATGGCTCAGGAAAATCCAGCAACACTACTGGAAAATCAATCAACCAACAAGGATTTATTAAGTGCCTATATACTGTAGTAAGTACTGGGGACATAAATACAAATATGACATAATCCCTGCATTCAAGGAGCTAAGAAAATAATTTAAAAAATAAGTCATTCTGATGAAATGTTAACAGTTTTCATATAGGAAGAATACCACATTTATATAAGAAAATATGGGATTGTATCATATGAGAAGCAATTTGTTCTGATGGCTCCTCTGCATAAAAAGTAAGAAATGGCATAAAACTAATACAAAAGCAAATAATAACTTTTGACTATATAAATATAAACTAGGCATTAGGAATCTGGTACCTGAGATCTGCTGTCAACCTGCCAGTCAGGGGCCAATCCCCTCTGATGCCACCTGCTTGGAGATTAATCTGAGATTTTTTTAATGCATAGTAGCTTCAGAACTCTAGCTGGCAAGTCTTACCTCTGACTTTTAGGTTGGAAATAGGTTTCAGATGCCCCTTGATATCTCGGGTGGTGATATGGGGACAGGAGGATACAGTGCCCCTCATAATTCATCACATTAACAACACCTGAAAGTGGGAATAAGCAGGAGGGAGGGAGGAAGGAAGGAAGGAAAGGAGAAGCCAGTAATAGGAACTGGTACAGGAGGAAAGTCTGAAAAATGTTGAAGCTGCCACTGGTCACATCTTTTCCTCTGGCTGCTACAACTTCAGCTTTGTTCTCACAGCATAGGCACTGATCGTGGGTGTGTGGTTTCAGAGCCATAAGTTCCTCTCCAATCCCAAGTGCCTTCAGTTAAGATGATTCTCTGACCCTTGATGAGAACAAAAGGCTGAGGGAGCTGCATCCAAATGCTTAGGTGGCTGCAGACACAATGATCTGGGGGTCCCTCAAACACTATTTTCTTTGTCAGATTAGCTATATTTAATGCAACTTCTCTTCTCACTGCCAGCTCGCTCACATAATCTGTTTCTTGACCCCACTATAATTCCACTATCCTGGTCAGATATTTCAGTGAATGAGGGTTATCACACTAGAGCTGTCCTAGGTCAATAATCTCATGGTTCCTAGTGGAAGGACAAGCAAGAAAGCTCAGAGAAAAGGAAAAACAGAGGCTGGCACTTGGCCTCTGGTTTAAGCTGGTCTTATTATCTGGAACAGGGTAAATAACATTAAATCTACACTTTTGGATGTCTCCTTTACTTTCTGCCTAAAGAGGCTAGGATGTGAGGCTTCAAGAGCCCCTCTGGAAAGAAGGGATTGCTGAGTAATTATCTATCCGGTGCTGGGGAAAGTAGGTCTCCTAGGAATGAGGTTACAGCTATGGCAGTTGAATCATCAAAAAAAAATGTAGCTAGTAGCAGTGATAGCATTGTCCAGATCCCACTAACATTTAACCCTTGTACCACAATCAGCCCTTCCTTCCTTTAATTGACTGCAATTTGATTCATTTCAATAAACATCTATCAAGGGTTACTACCGTATGAGCTACGCACTATACTAGGCAATAGGAAAACAAAGATGAAACACTTATTAAATGTCTTCTTCCATTTTATGTGCAATTGCACATAACCACATACCTAGTTTGGACAGATATATGAATCTGATATAAAGATTCTGGGGAGGGGAGTAGGTGCTGTTCCAATGGCATGTGAAATTTCTTTCCTATCATGACCTGTAGTGTCACTCAAAATGGCATTAAAGCCACAAAAAGATTGTCAAATGAGCTATATGTTTTCATTTTTGCCAACAGTACTCTTCCAAATTAAAAATAAGTCACCATCAGGGTTTACTATTTGAATGTATAATTAATTACTGTTAGTGTTTGAAGTAACCAATTTTTTGTTAAAGTTACTTCCTTAGAACTAAAGGAACCAACCAAAAAAAAGGGAATATGGACCAAATGCAAAATAAATGCTTACAGGACAGTTAGTTACATGATCAAAGAAATGACTTCTTAACATTCTGAGAGTTAAAAGGCGGATACTAGAAAAATAAAGGACCCCCTATATTAATTGATTTTGGAGAGTCTCTAACAATACATAAGAGAAAAGATTAACATCTGGTCTAATTTTAGCATATGCTTCTATTATGAAAAATGGTATGTTTATATCAAACCATCCTGTCAGTTAATGGTAGGCAAAGAAACGATAATGTTTATGTTTAGCAGTGAAATACCTGATCATGATAAACTTCATACAACTTCACTATATTGGGGTGTCCTTCACAGAGTTTCAAAGCTGTTATTTCTTTCTGAGTGTTGGCTTCCATTCTGTAAAATGAAGCAGCCATATTGTACCAATCTATTCAATCATATTTCCAATCCAATACTACCCTAAATCTAATTCTGTTTTTATTTAACGTGTACCAAAAACTTAAAATCAGTGTCAGGGCAGAACAAAATTTTTGTGAAAGCAATGACTTGTACAGTTCATTTGGACAAGTAGTCCATTTATTTCAGAGAAAATCACTGTCTAAGCCCCTAAAAACCAAGTCAAATGATAATACTCCCTATCTCTCATAATTTGGTAACTGTATTATGTGGTACAATTAGAGAAGTCAGAACAATCATTTACCAAAACAAACACATCTCTTTGCTAGTCCTAATAATAACCCTTAGTAATCTAACATCTTTTTTACTAGAAATGTTTTATTTATGATTTTAAAAATATTGTTATCATGCCTCAATGACTCTCTCCCCATTGTACTTCCCAAAAGAACTCCTCCTTGTAAAAAGGAAGTATAGTCACGTAAAGCAAATCAATACACTCTGGCAATGCTAGACTAATTTCTAGGGAAAAGTAATTGCATACATTCAATAGCATCTAAAAAAATCCAGACAAATCTGATTATTAGTAACATTTAATAAAACTATCTCAGTTAAATGTCCCTGTCAGAAGCAAAGAACATTTCTATTAAAATGCATTATAAAGATGCATGCTGCCTGTGAAAAAATTTGTTACTATAAAGTACGATATCTAGTGTAAACTATTCTTTTGAGACAGCATGTCATAGTAGAAAGAACACTAGATAAGGAATTAAAAGAAATGTATTAAAATTATGACTCATCCACTTATAAGCTATATGACCTTTTTAAGTTCCTTAACTTCTCTGAGTCTCATTTATAAAGTTAGAAAAATAATACATGTACAAGCTTGTTCTCACAGGGCTATTGTGAGAAATGAAATAATGTATGTTAAATTGTGATGTAAAGTGCTAAATAAGTATATGTAATTATGAACCAAAGGACTGAAACTCTGAGTAAATCCTAAAAATGTTTCGAACCATGATTTTTTTTTGGAAAAACTTCACTTATAAAATTAATTAGGTGGTATGGGTATAAAAACACAAAAATATTTTCAAAAACATTCATACCTTTTGCTTATTATTTTGACTGCATATGCTTGGTTGCTTTTCCTATGTAAGCATTTTCGACAAATTGAAAAACTTCCTTCTCCCAAAGGTTTGTCTTTAAGATCTAGGTCATAGTGCTGATAAAATGGAGAGTCCTAGAAACAAATCAACAATGCATAACTTAGAGAAATAATATTAATATATAATACTTAAAAGTAAGACCATCTTAGAATATTAATTAACATTTGATATTCACTAAAACAAAGTTCTAAAATAGATTTTTATTTCTTTCATCATTGTTAAAATTCGTTTAAATTATGTAACCCTATTATATTGTTTTTAAAAGCTTATACCAGCATTTAACAGTTCTTCAGAACAAAAGGTACATATCAAACATCTTCAGGATATTTCTTTCTCACATTAAGACTTTAATATATCATAGACCTCTTAAGAAACAAATATTACTGTTAAAGTATTCATATCAGAATTCATTCAAACCACAAATACATTTTTTAGCTTAAAAAAAATCTATCTACCTTCATCATTGCACTCCTGGCAACATTTGTTATTCCTGGACGTTCAATTTCCATGTGAAACTGAAGAGGATCTATGACAGCTGCATTGCGTTTAAATAAGATAGAAGGAGCAACAAAAGAATATCCCTGGGGTTGGAGAGAAATAAGAAAAAATAAGATAAAGGTTTAGATCTTATAGACCGAAAGTATTAAGTCTGGTTAACTGCTAGGATTCTAAAATTTTTGAAAAAAGAGGAAAAAAATTAAAAGATGGGTAGCTATTATTTTATTTAAGGTTTAATACACATTTTTGTTAGAAATCAAAAGGTAGACAGATGCTTTTTAGAAGAAAAATATGCCACCTTCTGGCATAGTTAAATTAGTTTAAAATTAAGAAATTTTAAAAAATGCTTTCTTTGTCATTTCAAAAAAATGATTCCTAACTTCAGTGCTTCTTCATTGGTAACAAAAGCACACATTTCAAAGTGGACAGATTCCAAAGAAACATATAGTTAGGGAATTAAAAACAAGCTGAGGTGACATTAGAACAAGTGCTACTTTAAATTGGAAACATGGGTTTCACCATAAAGTTTACACTTTGTGAACACTTGATCCTATTACTAGATTAATTTAGCCCAAATAAATTTAAGATCAAAGTTTCATGCAATTTACAAAGATAATATAGTATACCAATGCAATGATATGTCAACAGGACAATGACGCTTAATCCCAGATAGGACTGCTAAATAATATATTTGTTTGTATTTGTATTTATAATCCATGACTTAAAGCCTATTAGTCAGGATATAAAATCTCAAAGTATAATAAGAGATTATTTTTAAATTGCAAATCTTTTTTAAATGCTTAACAAGTAGAAAGTAATTAAAAAATAATTATCAAACATAAGAAGTGAAACCCATAATTGTAATGATCAACATTTTATTCTATACAGAAGTAAAATAATTCAGCACATTTTCTATAAAAAGTTTTAAGAAATAAAAGCTATCATGTAGAACTACAAATCAATTAATTTTTTGTACATTAAACTTTTTTCTTTTTTTTTTTTTTCGCCTGGACCTGTGATTTCATCAATGTAGGGAGCACCTAGAATACTCATAGAACACTCTCTGCCAATGTAGATTAGCCCCTCACCAACAATTTACAGAGTTGCCTGGGGACAAAGAGAACTTAAATGGGTTATTGAGAGCCACAGCCTCTAAGTGTCAGAGGTAAGACTTCAATCCAGGTTTTCTTGACTCCAAAGGTGGTTCTCCATTTACTACACCAGGCTGCCTCTCATATAGTAATAATAAACTCTTAAAATACCTTAAAACAATAACTATAAAATAAACTATAACATCTAGCAAATGTAATTGATAGCTGTAGCCTTACAACACCCCCTTACACTAAGTTAAGAAACATTTAAAGAACATTTTCTTAAAAGACTGTTAAAACCATGTAAAGATAGGAAAAACTAATAATCGATTTTCTAAACATATGTACACTGAATATATAAATGTATTTAGAGAGATCTGCTTTTTAAAATTACCTGAAACAGCTTCTCTGAGCTCTGAGGCAGAGCTGCAGGAGAATATGTGGGATCCATTTCTGTAAACTCCTCTGCAAAATTACTGACATCTAACTCATCCCGGATTACTGGCTTAAATGGTGCTGGCACTTTTTTGGCAGCTAAATCATCCCAATTTATTTTCTAAAGCAAAACATAAAATTAAAATTAAGTAGTAATTAACAAAATAAAACAATAGAGAAAAATGATTTTGAATAGAATCACTTAATTTCAACAAATTGGACTAAAGGTAGTTAAGAGTTTAATTCTGTGACTTTAAAAAAAATGCAAATCACAGTTGTCATTCAGAATGCTACTATTGAAAGGTACCATATATTTTAGAATACTGCAGTATCCTCCAGGGGGCAACAAAAAAGGAAAAAAAAATTCTTTCATCCAGAAGTTTTTTGAAAGGTAGCAGGCTAAAGAAAAGATACAAAAATTGAAAATTCTCACCAAAGAGGTAGACCAGTTGCTATTCATTTACTCTTTTCTGATATAATTAGAGTTGCGAAAAATCCTCTTTTTGTCCTTAATTTCATTCTTCATTCCCAATAGGCACAGAGCTCTCACCTCCTCTCAAGTCTCAGCCCACATCTCACCCATCTCCCGCCCCTCCCCTCCAACTTCTTTCCTTTTCAGAAATGAATTATGTTCGCTGATCCTATTCTTTTTCTTTTAGTAGTTTTCTAATCACCTGATGCAGATTGTTTGGGAAGAAAGTGGTAGTTAGAGGAGGAAGGATTGCATGATCCTATAGAAGGTTTAAGTAGTTTCTAAATATTAAAAATATGATAATAGATAAAAACCTCATTCAAATTTTTCTCAATTCCCCTTGATTCTATTTTTCATAGCAATATTTACCCTGATTATAAAACATATTTGGTAGTACTAGATTAAAGTTATAACCTGACATCTTTCCTTCTTATTTATATTCTTCCTAGTACTTTAACAAGTTAGTCTTTTAAAAACTTAAACAAACCAAACAAACCCATATTCTCAATACATTTCCCTAAATGTTTATTTCAGAACCTCTTTTTAAATGATTCTGGGTATATAGTGTGAGGCAGTGACTAGTTACCAATAGTGACTATGTGACAGAAACTAATAGTATGGAGAATAATAAAAAAATGTGATGAGCCTATATATTCCTACAGACACTGCTCTATTAAATTTAATCAGTTAATACAAAGTGTTTTCCTTATGCCCTCTTGTGGAAAAAGTGGGAATAAATTTGATCATAGCATTTTCAAATTTGAAGGGACCTTAAAGATCATTCTAGTCCAACCCCTTCAATTCTATAAGTTATGATCTTAAAATCTAGAGAGGAAAGTGACCTGTCCAGGTCAACGGTAGTTCTAGCCTCCCAGTTCAGTGCTGTTTTCATTGACACAGTAATGGTTTCCATTCAAAATGAATCATCCCTTGGAGCCTTGAATAGCTGGAGAACATCCAGAAGGGCAACCTGGATACTGAAGGTTTTTTAATTCATGACCAGTTGAAGAATATGGGGACATTTAGTTTAGGGAAGAGAAGATATACAAGGGACAAGATCAGTATCTTCAAGCACTTAAGGGCTGTCATCTGCAAGGGTGATCACAATCTTTCTCTTCAGGCCCAGAGGGAAGAGTTATCAGTGTTATGTAGAAATTGAAAAAAAAAAAGACCTGAAGTAAGGAAAAACTCTTAATAATTATTTACGCAGAAGTGGAATGAATTGCTTAGGCAGCCTAGGCAGTGCTATGTAAAGACTGAATGGGTCTGGAGTCAAGAAGTTACTATAGTGTTCAATCATGTCTGACTCTTTGTGATTCTGTGGACCATAGCATGCCAATATTGGCCATTGGGTTTTCTTGGCAAGAATATTGGAGTGGTTTGCCATTTGCTCCCCAATGGACTCAGGCAAACACAGATTAAGTGACTTGTCCAGAGTCACAAAGTAATAAGTGTCTGAGGCTGGATTTGAACCCAGGTCTTCCTGACTCCAGGGCCAGAGCTCTATTCACTGAGTCATCTAGCTGCCCTTGCAGTCAAGAAGAATTGAGTTCGAATCCTGTTTGAGACACTCAGCTATTAGGCTAGGTCATGCTGGGCAAGTTACTTAAGTCATTTATCTCACTCTCAGCTTTCTCATTTGTAAAATGAGGGGGCTGGACTTGATGTCCTCTGAGGTCTTTTTTAGCTCTGACTCTAGGACAGTACAGATCGAGATGTACTGACTGACCTTCTTCACTGGAAATCTTCAAAGCCTGGATATCTGATTGTTGAGAACACCAAAGAGGGAATCAATCCTTTTCAGATATGACTTGGACTAGAAGGCTACTGAGACACCTTCCAATTCTGAAATTCTACTAATTTTATTGACTGAGGTTAATTTTTAAGCCAAACCGCTAAATTTTATCTTTCAAAAGAGAGATGGTATTGTTAGTTTAAACACTAATCTTTCTAGGTATATGACACTACAGAGCTTGCAGTTATATCTTGAGAAATTCACTTTATTTTTAAAGTGCTCAGAAACTCATCATAGAATGTAGGTTTGTCTTTAAAACTTAGCAGTCCTTAACATAACTTTGGAAAACTTTGATATCAGCTATCCAAAGTTTATTCTAAGAATCACATTTTTGATTTTGCTTTTTTTTAATACTCAAAATTTTCTTGGTTTTAATGATTTTTTTCATGTCTTCTGGGTAAATGTCATATAAAGATTTTTCTTGGAGAGAAAAAAAACCCCAAAAAGTTGATAGTGACTTTGGATTATAAATATTGTCAGGTTGTTGTTCAGGTGTTTTGGTAGTATCTGACTCTTCATGACCCCATTTGGGACATTCTTGGCAATGATATTAAAGTGATTTGCCATTTGCTTCTTCAGCTCATTTTACAGATGAAGAAATTGATGCAAACAGGGTTTAGTGTCTTGTCTATGGTCACATAGCTAGTAAGTGTCTGAGGCCAGATTTGAACGCTTGAAGATGAGTCTTCCTGACTTTGGCCCAGAATTCTGTCCACTGCACCACCTTAATATGATGTTACTGCTTTGAAATCAAAAGCATAGAAGCTAGCAATGCTGCATCTTTAGAGGGATACTAAGTTTGATGGTGTCCTGTCAATTTCATAATCCAAAGAGTAAAAAAAACCAAAAAACCAAAACAAAACAACCGATTCTCCCTTCCCCCAATGACAATCTTCTGGAATTTTTCTGGACAATACTGACCAAAACAGACAACTAAATTGGTGGCCAAAGACAGCTATTAATCTTAAAAAATTATAGGTAAAAACCACTATAAAAAGTAAAAAGCTATCCTATACTACTACAAATAAACCACCAAGAAATATGTAGATTCTAAATTAGCTAAGAGATCTCTTACAGAAAAAACAAACACACACCCTAGCATATTCGAGCTCTCTTTGTAAAATAAAAAAAGTTTACTTGGATAAAAGTTGATAAAGTGATAGCAATATCTCATAAAATTAGAATATATAAATAGAAATTAATTTCTGGATTCAACCAGTTACCAATGTGGTCCAATAGCATCATATTTTCACATGATATGAGGACAGTAGTAGTCTTAAAAGAAAATAATAATAAAAATGACTCAGGGCAAAGATTATAGACAATCATTTTATAGAGCATAGTATTATATACACAGTAGATACAATAAATATTAACTGAATTAATTTCACCTGAAAGAAGGGATGCTCTTTGATTTCATCTGCATCTCGTGGACCACAACCCAATCTTTTCTTAGGATCTTTCATCAAGAGGTGCTGAATTATATCTTTAGCTAAAGCACTCATTTCTTGGGGATATGGAGGTTCACTTTTTAATATTCTCCTGTAGATAAATATTTGCTATTAAAATATAATATCCATATTGATGGCTAAATTAAATATTTCCTTAAGAAAACAATGTAAAATACTTTACAATTGAATTAGACCTTGAAAAATTTTACTTAAAAACATGTTTAAACATGAGGTACTGGGCTCTTAAATGGAAGGCAATCAAGAATGAAAATTAAGGCATCATCCTTCAATGAAAAATTAAATACATTTTGATCTTTCCCTTTCTATTGATTCCATCCCAGCTATCTATGATTATTCCCAAGTTTCTCCATTCATTGAAAACAAAAATACTCATACTTTCCCTTGATGCTGTCATCCCCTCAAGCTACTGTGTTATATCTCTCCTGTGTTGTACTTATAAAGTCTTAGAGGTGTCTGCACTGGTTTGTTGTCTCCAATTCTTTACCACTCACTTCTTAACAACAAACATTTATTGGATTAAAATATATAGTAACATAAGGTACAGAATTGACTTGCCCAAGTTTAAGATCCTTTTCAATTTAAAAATATCAGAGCATACATCACAAGTAAATTCGTGTTTAATTTTTAAATACATAAGAAAAAAAGCCAAACCATACCCTTCTTCCACTAAATTTTTTAACTTGTATGCCACTATGTATCAGAGTTAGCAGGAATGTAGGAGGTAGTAAAAGAGAAGAAGGCAGTCAGAATCATTCTCATGTACAACTCTTCTGATACTAGAAAACAATCATTAAAGCCTTTCATATAGAGAAAAAGTTTTAGAGCCCTTAATGATATAAAAGAGGCAAAGCCTATGTTACACACACACACACATATTATATATCCTCTGCTTAACTTTTATAGCTCTATGAAATCTGATCTCAACTTATTAGTCCAGCCTCATTGGATATTATGACCCCTCCAAGACTCTGAATCCAGTCAAACTGGACTTCTTTTATTCTTCACACATGATATCTCATCTTCTTTTAAGATGCAACACAGGCTCTCTCTGTCTCTCTCTCTGTATTTATATGTATGTGTATATACATGTATATTTTTACATACACATACACACATACATAGGCTTTGCTCCTTCTATAGCATTAAGGGCCATAAAACATTTTCTCTATATGATGCACAGACTAATGAATGTAATACAAATGTATTATTATATATAACTTTAAAGATTAAAAAAAGTAATGTGGTATAATATAAAGAAGGCCCATCTCAGAATCAGATAGACTTTGTTTTGAGACACACCTCTAACACCAGCTATATACCTTTCAAGACCAAGCAATTCTTTAAGACTACAAATCACAGAATGAAGAGGGAATTTATAAATGAAGAGTTCCAAATTGATGAAATCACAGGTCCAGGTTAAAACAATATAAAAGCTATGAAATTGCATTTGAGAAAAGAGTGAGAGGGACTATTTAAAACTCCAAAGCATAATAAATAAGGCATAAAATTAGTACACAAAGTAAATAACAGGTTGTTTACTCTCTTTGGTTGGGTGAAAAAGTTTCCCTAAATGAGTGAAAAATTCTTAATGCCCGTTACAGAATTAAATCGTATCACATAATTCTATTTTAATGTCACAATTAGCTATTTCTAAGTAGGCACACAGCGAAACAAAACTCTCCTACTTGTTTCAAGCAAGCAGTAAGAGTTATTAAAGGAACAGCAATGGCATTACAAATTTTGACTAGATATTTCAGTAGTGCTATTCATTTGAAGGAATAGCTATAGGTCTTCTACAAGTAAGAGAATCCCATTTTTAGTCATTTTTTTTACAATAAAGACCAAATCTTAATAGTACACAGAGATCAGCAATGGTGATAGAATAAAAAAAAATCAGTAAATCTTCATTTTTTCCCACAAGCACTCTAGGAAGAGTACAGATCAAGTAATGATGAAGAAATTCAAGGAGAAATCACAGTAAGTCATTTTTCCAGCCTGCATCATTACAGGGAGAAAGCCAGAGGCCTACAGACACTGAGGACAGGGTCTATTCTGGAAGGCTTCTGCAGAGCCTTCAAGATGGGCTCAGGACCCAGGCTTCCAGGGCTGCATACCAGCACAAGGAATGGTAATGGACGCAGCAACAGACCAAGCCTGAAGCTATAGACCTTGCAACGAATACCTCTTGTGAAGGTAATGAATGCATGTGGAGGTAATGAAGGCCCTGCACAAATGCAAAGAAGGGGAAGATGGAAAGTCAAGTTAAGGAATAGCTAGTAGCTCAGTTTGCCTGAAATACACAATGTGTGTGAAAGGATGTAATATGACGTAATATTATAAAGGCAGATTGGAAACTTATTGTGGATGGTTTTAAATGCCAAGATGAAGAGTCTATATTTTGCTCTAGAAGCAATGGAGAGCCCCTGAAAATTTCTGAATAGGGCAATGGCATGATCAGATTTTTGCTTTTAGGAAGATTTGATAGCTGATGAGGATGAATTAGAAAGAGGAGAGATTGTTAGTAGGCAAATCAAATAAGATGCTAGTTCAGTTAAGAGGTGAGGGTCTGAACCAGAGTGGTACTATGTGAAAGGAAGAGCTCTTGTTGAGGTAAAATAGAAAAGACTTAGCAAATGATTAGACACACAAAAGTAGGGTATGTGAGGGGTCAAGAATGATTCTGATGAACCTATGCTAGTAGTAGTGACTTCAAAAGAAACAGAGATGTTTGGAGAAGGATCAGATTTGGGGAAGAGGATAATTAGTTCTGTTTTGAACACGCGTTTGAGATGTTGGTGAGATATTCAAGTGGAAATATACAGTAGGCAGCTGGATGACTAGAATTCAAGAGAGAGAGATTAAGGCCTGATGTATAGATTTGGGACATATCAGCATAGAGATTATAACTGAACCCATGGGAGCTGATGAGAACACCAAGGGAATGAGTAAGGCAGAGAACAGGGCCTAGGACTGGGCATTTAGGGATTTCCATCCTTAGGAAGCAGGGGATAGAAAGATCCAGGAAAAGACAGGTAGGAGAACCATAAGGGTACAAATTTCATAAAAGTCAAGGAAGGGCAAAATATCAATCAACAAATATTCAGTACGTCACCTACTATGTACCATGCTCTGTGTTAAGCCCTGGGAATAGAAAAAGAGGTGAAAGAATTCCCTGTCTTCAAAGAGCTTATAATCTAACAGGTGAGACAACACGCAAACAAATTTATACAAAGTTATATACAGGATAAATAGAAAGTAATCAATAGAGGGAAAACAATTAGAATTGAGAGGTTGGGGAAGGTTTCCTGTGCAAGATGAGATTTTAGTTTGGAATTAAAGGAAGTCAGGGGAGTCAGCAGGCAGAGATGAGGAGGGAAGAGTATTCCAGGCATTGGAGACAGCCAGAGAAAATGCCCAGGAGAAGTGTCTTGTTTGTGGAACAGCCAGGTCAGTGTCACTGGGAGGATGGTGCTGCCCTCTACAGAATAGGGAAAGTAGGAGGAGGAGAGAATTTAGGAGGAAAGAATGAGTTCATTTTGGACATATTGAGTTTAAGAAGTCTACTGGACATTTAAATAGAGATACCTGAAAGGGAGGTAGAGATGTGAGATTGGACCTCAGCAGAGAGTTTAGGGCAGGATAGGTAGATTTGAAAATCATTAACATTGAGACAGTACTTTAAAAAAAAAACCCTTTATTTTTAACATTAAATTTTAAATTTTAAAAATTGAGTTGCAAATTCTCTCCTTCTTGTCATCTCTCCCCCACCCACCGAGAAAGCAAGCAATATGATATCAATTATACATGTGAAGTCATACATAATAGAAAGCTGGCCTTAGAGTCAGGAAGACTTACATTTAAGTCCTTCTCTGACACATAGAGCAGGTACAATTCTGAGCAAATCATTCAACCTTTCAGTACCCCAGGCAACTCTTCCAGACTAGAAATTGCAAAAGAGTTGCCAAATAACACTGTTAAATCAAGCTTCTCATTAGAAGAATTTTCTTACACAAATGGAATCATAAATTAATTCAAAGACAAAAAAATCCAAACTCTCAAAACATTTAATATAATGATGGAATTAGTCTGGGTTGTGAGTTCTATCACTAATATTGTTTTATGAGCAATATAAACATGAATATTTTTGATATTAACAATGCATATCTACTAAATTATAATGAGATTTTTGTATTTCTTTAAAAGACTATTAGTTTTTACAAGTTAGGCCATTATAAAAAGAACATATATATATATATAAAGAAGAACATTCAACTATAAAATTCTTAAAAACTAAAAGAGTTTTTGGTATTATTCTAAGGTAATGTGGTATAAAAATAATTTTAAAAATCATTTATGTCACAAAAAACATGTTAAATTTACATAAATCTTTATCTTGTTTTCTCACATAATTTTTTTTTGAGTGAGGCAAGCAGGGTGAAGTGACTTACCCAGGGTCACATAGCTAGTAAGTGTCAAGTATTTGAGGTTGGATTTGAACTCAGGTCCTCCTGAATCTGGGCTGGTGCTCTCTCTACTATGCCATATCTAGTTGCCCCAGTCACATAACTTAATGAACATAAAATAGCACCACCTTTTTTTAATGAGAAAACTTTGATTTAAAACAGTAATTTAATCATTTAATGAATTAGTCCTAATTCTGTAATTAAGACTGAAGACTTGTGATTTCTAGCAGTATACTCATATAAAAATAAGGTCATATTCACACTTAAAAAAAACAGAAAGGAAATCCTTTACAATGCAGTTTCTTTCAAACCTCACTATCTTTGACTGCTCAAAAGACATGTAAATTGCTTTGATTTTCAGAGCACAAACAAAACAGGACAAAATGCTAAAGAGCAAAGGGTTACATTCCATTGGCCATTCATAGATAGTGAGACAATAGATATTCATACATCATGGTCTGGGTAGGCAGGCCCACAATGGGGTAAGCATTACCACTTGTACTTGTCTTGAAGGTGTTGGGAAAACCAGGCCTATGATATATGTAGAATTATGAGTGATTTCTTAAGTACAACTTCACTAGACTCATGTAGAGAACTTTCTTCAAGATTATGTCACTTTTAGAAATACTAGATCTTTTTTCCCCATTTAAAATAAGAACAGTTCTCTGAATATTAAACATATTTGGCCACAAAAATATTTTTGGCATGCCACAAAATACTCTACAATTCCCTGAGATTTCAAATTTAACTTTGGGACTCTTTGAAAAGAAAAATAACACCTTTAATTTTATATATCTACAGCACATAGCTATATTTCAATATTCAAAATTATATCTTTGGCCTTAATTACTAATATAATACTTGAATGTATGTAGCATATAATGAAGGAAAACTGAGCAAAACTGATTGGTAACAATATCTAGTCACAATACTTACATTTACTTTTTTTTTTACTTTGTTTTTCCAATACTTACATTTTTAAAAAAGTACTGATTATATTAATAAGACTTTAAGTTAGTGTCAGTTTGTCATTCTGGACTGTACAATTCAAGTTGCAAAATTAGTTTTTAAAACACACTGACAAGAGGGGCAGCTAGGTGGTGCAGTGGATAGAGCACCTGCCCTGAAGTCAGAAGGACTTGAGTTCCAATTTAGCCTAGGACCAAACACTTGACACTTACTAGCTGTGTGACCCTGGGCAAGTCACTTAAAACAAACAAACAAACAAAACCAAAAAAACCCCACACTGACAATGTTGCAATTTTTAGGTTACTTACCTCCTCTATTGAAGAACATTAAATATCTGTTTTAGCACAATTAATAACAAAGCTCTTTAGATAGTGAGAAAGCGACTATGTAAATTTTATCTGAGACTTAAACTTTGATTTTTATGTTGTTTCTGTTCACTCCTTCTAAATCAATCCTGTCTTTGTAAATCAAAATCACTAACATTC